>NW_025064855.1:1447500-2186739 GCF_014595645.1 Diaporthe citri | reverse complement strand
CCGCCCCCTTCCCTTTCTTCCACTCTTTACCCACTTTCTACTTGCCCCCCTCATTTACTCCTCTTTTTTCCCCAGCTTACCTCCCCCTTCTCTTGTACTCTGCTCGGTCTTCTACATTAACCTTCGTCTCCTTGTCTCTTTCTCTTCCCCTTCTTTTTTCACCCCTCCTCACTCCTTTTTTTCCTCTTCCTCATCCCCTCCCATTTCATCCCACTCCCCTCCATCTTTTTTTCCTCCCCTCTTCCCTGTTCCCTCCTTTCTCTTCCCGCTTTTCCTTCTCTCTAGTTTCTCCCCCCCTTCCTCTCCTCTCCCTCTTTTTTTCTCCCTCCCCTCTTCTTCCTCCCTCCTCCCTCTCTTCTTCCCCCCTTCTCCCTCCTCTTTTTTTTTCCTTTCTTTCCCCCTCCTTCTCCTCTCCTCCCCCCTCTCTCCTTCCCCTCCCCCCCTCTCCTCTTTCTCCTCCGTTCTTTTTTTTCCCCTTCTTCCTTCCCCCCCCCTCTTTCTCCCTTCCTTTTCCCCTCTTCCTTTTCCTCTCTCCCTCTCTTCTCCTTTTTTTTCTCCTCCCCTTCTTCCTTCTCTTTTCTTTTTTTTTTCCTCCCTTCTTTCTTTCTTTCCCTTCCTCTTCTCTCCCTCCCCCCTTTCTTCTTCCCCCCTCTCTCCCGCCTTCTCCTTTCCTCTTCTTTTCCCCCTCTTCTTTCTTCCCCCCTCTCTTCCTCCTTCTCTTCTTTTTCCTTTTTCCCCTTTTCTCTTTTTCCACTCCTCTCCTTCTCTCCCTCCCTTCTCTCTTTCTTTCCTCCTCTCTTCCTTCCCCCTTCCTTTCTTTCCTCCTTTCTCCTCCTTTCCCCCCCCTCCCTTTTTTCTTTTCTTTCCCCCTCCCCTTCTTTCTCCCTCTCTTTTCTCTCTTTTTCTCTTCTCTCTTCTTCCTCCCCCTCTCCTCCTTCTCTCTCCTTCTTTTCCCTCTTCTCTTCCTCTTCCTCTTTTTTCTTTCTCTTTTTCCCCCTCTCTTCCCTCTCCTCTCCCTCTCCCCCCCTTTCCCCCTTTCCTCTTCTCTCTTTTCTTCTTTCCTTCCTTCTCCCCTTTTCTTTTCTTCCTCCCTTTCCCCTTCTCCCCCCTCCCCTCCTCCTTCTCCTTCTCCCCTTTCCTTCTCTCTTCTCTTCCCTCCTCCCTTCCTCCTCCCTCCCTCCTTTTCCTCCTTTTCTTCTTTTCCTTCTCCTTTCTTCCCCCTCTCTCCCCCGTCTTTTCCCCCTTCTCTTCTTCCTCCTTTCTTTTTCTTCTTTTTCTCTCTTCCTCTTTTTCCTTTCCCTCCTCCTCTCCCTTTCCTTTCCTTTCTCCTTTCTTCCCTTTTTCCCCCTTCCTCCCCCTCCTTCCCCTCTCCCCCTCCCTCCCTTTTCCTCCCCTTTCTTCCTTTCCTCCTTTTTCCCTCTTCCTCTCTTCCTTCTTTCCCTTCCTTCTTCCTTTTTCCCTCCTCCCCCTTTCTTTTTTCCCTCCTCCTTCCCCTTCTTCCCCCCTCTTTCCTTCTTCTCCTTTTCCTCCTTCCTCTTTCTTCTTCTTTCCTCCCTCCTTCTCTTTCCTCCTTCCCCCCCCTCCTTTCTCCCTCTCCCCCCCCTCCCCCCTCTTTCTTTTTCTCCTTTCCCTCTCCCCTTTCTTTCTCTCCCCTTCCTCCCTCCCTCTCCCCTCCTCCTCTCCCCTCTTCTCTCCCCCTCTCTTTTTCTCTCTTCCTTTCCCTTCTTCCTCCCCCTTCTCTCCCCCTTCTTCCCTCCCCTTCTCCCCCCTTCCTCCTCCTTCTTCCTTTTCCTCCCTTTTTTCCCCCCCTCTTTCTTTTCCCCTCTCTTTCCCCCTCTCTCCCCTTCCCTCCCTTCCCCTCTCCCTTTCCCTTTCCCTCCCCCCCCCCCCCCTTCCCTTTTCCCCCTTTCTTTTCCCTCTCTCTCCTCCTCTTCCTCTCTCCTCCTTCTCCTCCCCCCTCTTTTTCTCCCCTTTTCCCTTCCCTTCTCCTCCTTCCCTTTCTCCCTTTTCCCCCCCTTTTTCCTTCTTCCCTCCCCCTCTTCCGCTTTCCTTTCCTTCTTCTCCCCCCCCTCCCCTTCTCTTTCTTCTCCCTCCCTTTCCTTCTTTCTTCCCCTTCCTCTCTTCCCCCTCCCCCTCTCTTCCCTCTCTCCTCTCCCCTTTCCTCTCCTTCTTCCTTCTTCCCCTCCTCCCCCCTCTCCCCCCCCTTCTTCCCTCTCTTCCCCCTCCCCTTCCTCTCCTCTTCTCCTTTCCTTCCCTTCCCTTTTCCCCCCTCCCCCCCTTCTCCCTTCTTTTCTTTCCTCCTCTTCCTTTCCCCTTTCTTCCTTCCTTCTCCCTTTCTCTTCCTTCCTCCTCTCTTTCTTCTCCTCCTTTTTTCCTTTCCCCTTCTTTCCCCCTCCCTCTCCCTTCTTTTTCCTTCTCTCCCTCTTCCTTCCTCCCTCTCTTCCTTCTCTTTTTCCCTCTCCTCTCCCCCTTTCCTCTTCCCCCTTTTCCCCCTTCTCTCCCCCCCTTCCCTTCCCCCTTCTCCTCCTCTCTCTTTCTTTCCTTCTTCCTTTCTCTTTCCCTTCCTTTCTTCTTCCCTTCTTTCCTTCCTTTTTCCTCCTTCCTCTTCTCCCTCCCCTCCCTCCCTTCCCCCCCTCCCTTCTCTCTCTTCCCCTCCTTCCTTTTTCCTTCTCTTTTTTCCCCCTCCTCTCCCCTCTTCTTCCTCCTCTTCCCTCCCCCCTCTCCTCCCCTCCCTCTCTTCCCTTCTTCTTCTCCTCCCCCCTCCTTTTTTCTTTTTCTTCTTCTTCTTTTTCTCTCCCCCCCCTCCCCTCTTTCCCCCCCCCCTCTTCTCTCCCCCTTTCCTCCTTTCCTCCTCCTTTTCTTCTTCTCCCTCCCTTTCCCCTCTCCCCCCTTTCTCCCCCCCTCCCTCTCCCCCCTCCCCTCCCCTCCCCCCTTCCTTTTCTTTTTCCTCCTTCTTTCTTCCTCCCCCCTTTCTTTTTTCTCCTTTCTCCTCTCCCTCTCTTTCTTTTCCCTTCCTTTCTCCCCTCTTTTTCCTTTTCCTTTCCTCTTTTCTTCTTTCTTCCTCTCTCCCCTTCCTCTCTCTTTTCCCCTCCGCCTCCCTTTCCTCTTTTTTCCTCTCCTCCCCCTCCCTTCCTCTTCCTCCTCTCCTCCTTCCTTCCTTCCTTTCTCTCCCCCCCTCCCTCCCTCCTCCCTTTTTTCCCCTTTTTTCTCTCTCTCCTTCCTCCTTCCCTTTCCCCCCCCTTTTCCTTTCTTCCTTCTCTCCTCCTCTCTTCCTTCTCTCTTCTTCTCCTCCTTTTCTCTCTCCCCCTCCTCTCCCCTTTTTCCTCTTCCTCCTTCTTCTTCCTCTCCTTTTCCTTCCTTCCTTTTCTTTCCTTCCTCCTCCCCCCTCCTCTCTTTTCTCTTTCTTCCTTCTCCTCCCTTCTCTCTTTCTCTCCTTTCCCCTCTTCTTTCCTTCCCCCCCCTTCCTCTTTCCCCCCTCTCCCTCCCTCCCCCTCTCCCTCTCCCCCTCCCCCCCTCCTCCCCCCTCTTTTCCTTCTTTTCTCCCCTCTTCCTCCCCCTTCCCTCTCTCCCCCCCCCCCCCTTTTTTCCTCCTTCCTTCTCCCCTCTTCCTCTCTCCTCCTCTCTCCTCTTCTCCCCCCTCCCTCCTCTCCCTTCTTCCCTCTTTCCCTCTCTTTCCCTCTTCCTTTCCCTTTCTTTTCCTCTTCCTTCTTCCCCCTTCTTTCTCCTTCTCCTCTCTTCTCCCCCTCTCCCCCCCTCTCTCTTTTCCTTTCCTTCCCTTTCTTCTCCCTCTTTCCTCCTCCTCTCCTTCCTTCTCCCTTCTTCTCTCCCTCTCTCTTTCTCTCTCTCCCTTTCCTCCTTCTCCTCTTCTCCCTCTCTTCTTTCCCCTTTCTTTTCTCCCCTTCCCCTTTTCCTTCTTCCCCTTTCTTCTTTCCCTCCTTCCCTTTCCCCTTCTTTTCCTTTCTCTCCCTCTCCCCCCTTTTCCTTTCCTTCCCTTTCTTCTTCCTTTTTCCCTTTTCCTCCCTTTTTTTCTTTTCCTCCTTCCTTTCTCCCTTTTTTTTTCTCTTTCTCCTTTTCTCCCTCCCCCTCCTCTCCTCTTCTCCCCCCCTTTCTTTTCTCTTCCTTCTTCTTCCTTTTTTTTTCCTTTTCTCTCTCCTTCTCTTCTTTTTCCTCTCCCTTCTCCCCTTCTTTTCTTTCTCTCCCTTTCTCCCTCCCCTTCCCTCCTCTCTCTTTTTCTTTCTCTCCCCCTTCTCTTCCTCCCCTCCTTTTCCCTCTTCCCCCCCCTCCTCTCTTTTCTCCCTCCTCTTCTTTCTTCCCCCTCTCCTTTCCCTCCCTTCTTTCCTCTCTTCTTCTTCTTCTTCCCTCCCCCTTCTTCCTCCTTCTTTCTCCTTTCTTCTCCTCTCCCCCTTCTTTTTTCTTCTCCCTTCTTTTCCCTTCCTTCCTCCTTTTTCCTCTCTCCTCCTTCTCCCTCTTTTTCCTCTTTCTCTTCCCCCTCCTCTTTTTCCTTCCTCCCTTCTCTCTTCTTCTCCCTTTCCCTTTCTTTCTTCCTCCTCCCCCTTTTCTTTCTCCCCCTTCCTCCTTTTTTCCCCTTCTCTTTTCCTCTTCCTCCCCCCCTTTTTCTCCTTCTTTCCTCCCTCTTCCTCTTCTTCTCTTCCTTCCTCTCTTCTTTCTTCCCTCTTCATCCCTTTTCTTTCTCTCCCCCCTTCCCCCTTTCCCCCCTCCTCTCCTCCTTCTTCTCTTTTTCCTTTCTCCTTCCCTTTCCTTTCTCTCCTCTTCCCTCCTTTCTCCTTTCCCCTTCTCCTCCCCCTCTCTTTTTCCCTTTTTCTCTCTTTCCCTCCCTCCCCCTCCTTTCCTTCTCTTCCCTCCCTTTCCCCTTCCCCCTCCCTTTCTCCTCCCTCCCCCTTCCTTTCTTCCTCCTTTCTCTCTTTTCTCTCTCCTCTCTCTCTCTTCTCTCCTCCTCCTTTTCCTTCCCCTCTCTCTTCTCTCCTCCTTCCTCCCCTCTTCCTCTTCCCCTTTCCCCTCCCTTCCCTCTCTCTTCCTTTTCTCCCTTCTCCTCTCCTCCCTCCTCTTCCTCCCCTCCTCCCCTTCTCTCCTCTTTTCCCTCCCCCCCCTCTTTCCTCTTTCCCCCCTTCCCCCTTTCCCTCTTTTTTCTTCTTCCTCCCCCTCCCTTCTTCCTTTCCCTCTCCCCTCTTTCCTTTTCCTTCTCTTCCCTCCCTTTTCTCCTCCCTTCCTCCCTCCCTTCCTCCTTTCTTTTCCTCTCTCTCTCCTCCTTTTCTTTTTCCTTCCTTCTCTTTTTCCTTTCTCTTTCTTCTCCCCTCTTTCCTTCTTCTCCCCCTCTTTCCCCTTTTTCCCTCTCCCTTCTCCTTCCTTCCCTTTTTTCCCCCCTTCTCTCCTTCTTCCCCTCTCCTCCCCTCCTTCTCCTCTCTTTTTTCTTTTTCCTTTTTTCCCTTTTTCCCCTCTCTCCCCTCCCCTTCTCTTTTTTTCTTTCTTTTTTTTCCCTTCTTTCCTCCCTCTCCCCTCTTCTTTCCCTCCCTCTCCTCCCTCCTCTTTCTTTCCCCTCTCTTTCCCTTTCTTCTCTCTCTCCTTTTTTTTTTTCTCCTTCCTCTCTTCCTTTTTCCTTCTCTCCCTCTCTCCTCCCTTCCTTCCCTTCCTCTTCCTTCCTTCTCTCCCTCCTCCCCCTCTCCCCCCCTTTCCCTCCCCTCTTTTCTCTCCTCTCTTTTCTCCTCTCCCCTCTTCCCCTTTCTTCCCTCCCCCTCCCCCTTTCTCCTTCTCCCTCCCTCCCTCCCTCCTTTCTCCCCTCCCTTCCCTTCTTCCTTTTCTCCTCTCTCCCCTCCTCCTTCCTTCCCCCCTTCCTTTCCCCCTCCCCCTCCCCCTCCTCCCCTTTCTTCCTTCCTTCTCTTTCTTCTTCTCCTCTCTTTCTCTTCCCCCCCCCTCTCCCCCCCCCCTCCTTCTTCTTCCCTCCCTCTCTCCCCTTTCTTCTCCCTTCCTCCTCCCCTTCCTCCCCCTTTTCTCCTTCCCACCCTTTTCCTTCCTCCCCTCCTCTCTTTTTCTCCTTCCCTCCTTCTTTTTCTCTTCCCCCTTCCTTTCTTTTCCCCTCCCCCCCCCTCCTCCTTCTTTCTCTTCTCTCCTTCCCCCCCCTTTTTTCCTCTTTTTTTCCCTTCCTTTTCCTTCCCTCTTCCCTCTTCCCTTTCTCCTCTCCCCCCTCCTTCCTCTTCCTTTCTTCTCTTTCCCTCTCTTTTCTTCTCTCTTCCTTCCCTTCTCTTCTCTCCTCCCTCCTTTCTCTTCCTCCCTTCCTCCTTTTTCCTCCTCCTTTTTTCTTCCTCCCTCTCTTCCCCCTTCCTTCTTTTCTTCCCTTCTCCTCTCTTTCCCCCTCTTCCCTTCTTTTTCTCCTTCCCTCCTTTTTTCCTTCCTTTCCCCCCCCCCTTCCCTCTCCCTTCCTTCCCCCCCTCTCCCTCTCCTTCCCCCTCTTTCCCTCTCCCCTTTCTTCCTCCTTCTCTCTCCTCCCTCCCCCCCCTTCCCTCCCCTTTCCCTCCCTTCCCCTCTCCTTTCCCTCCTCTCTCCCTCCCTCTCCCTCTCCCCCTCCTCCCTCCCTCTTCCTTTTTCCTTCCTCCTTTTTTTTTCCCCTCTCCCTCTTTCTCTTCCTCCTTCCCCTTCTCCTTTTCTCCCCTCTTCCTCTTCTTTCCTTCCCCCCTCCTCCCTTCTCTCTTCCCCCCTTCCCTCTCTCTCTTTCTTCCCCCCCCCCCCCTTCCCTTCCTTCCCTCCCTTCTCCCTCCTTTCCTTCCTTCCTCCTTTTTCCTCCCTCTTTCTTCTCTTCTTTTTTCTCCCCTTCTCCTTCCTCCCCTCTCCCTTCTTCTTCTTCCCTTCTTCCTTCCCTCCCCCCCCCCCCTCCTCCTCTCTCTCTCTCTTTTCCTCCCCCTCCTTTCCCTCCTTCCCTCTTTTCTTTTCTCTCTCCCCTCTTCTTTTCTCCTTCCTTTTTCTCCTCTCTCCCTCCTTTTCTCTTCCTCCTTTCTCTTTCCTCTCCCTTCTTCTTCCTTCTTTTTTTCTTTCTCCTCCTCTTCTCCCCCCTTCCCCTTTTCCCTTCCCCCCTTCCTTTTTTCCTTTCTTTTCCCTCCTTCTCCTTTTCCTCTCTCCCTCCTCCTCCCCTTTCCCCTTCTTCTCTTTCTCCCCTCCCCTTCCCCTTCTTTCCCTTTCCTCTTCCTCCTTCTTTTCTCTTCCTCCTTCCTTCCTTCCTTTCTCCTTTCCCTCTCTTTCCTCTTCCCCCCTTCCTTCCTTCTTTCCTTCTTTTTCCCCTCTTTTTCCCTTTTCCTTCTTTCTCCTTCCCCTCTCTCTTCCCTTTCCCTTTCTCTCCCCCTTCTTTTTTTCCTCCCTTTCCCCCCTTTTTCCCTTTTCTTCTCTCCCTTTCTCTTCCTCCTCCCTTCCCTCCCTTTTCCTTTCTCTTTCTCTTCTTCTCTTCCCCTCTCCTCTCTCTCTTCCCCCTTTTTCCTCTCCCTTCTCCTCTCCCTCTCCCCCTCCTTTCCTTCCTTCCTTCTTTTTCCCCCCTTTTTCCCTCTCTCTTTTTCTCTTTTCTTCTTTTTTCTTTTCCCTTTCCTTCCCTCCTCTTCCCTTTCCCCTCCCCCTTCCTCCTCTCTTCCTTTCCCTCTCTCTCCCTCTTTCCTCCTTCTCCTCCCTCCCTCCCCCCCTCCTCTTTTCCTCCCCCTTCCCTCCCTCCTCCCTTTCCTCTTCTCTCCCCCCTCCCTCTCTTCCCCCCCTCCTCCCTCTTCTCCCCCTCCCTTTTCCTCTCCCCCTTCTCCTCCTCCCTCCCCCTTCTTCCCCCTTCTTCCCCTTTCCCCTTTCCTCTTCCTCTTTCCTCCCCCTCCCCTCCCTTCTTCCTTCTCCCTTTTTCCTCTTCCCCCCCTTCTCCCCCTTCCCCTTTCCCTTAGCCTTCCTTTTTTTCCCTTCCCCCCTCCTCCTCCCCTCTTCTTCTCTCCTTCCCTTTCTTTCCTCTTCTTCTTCTTTCCCCTTTTTCCCTTTCCTTCCTCTCCCTTTCTTTTCTTCTCTTTCTTCCTTCTTTTCTCTTTTCTCTTTCCCCTTCCCCTCTTTCTTCTTCTCCTTCCCCCCTCCTCCCTTCTTTTCCTCTCCCCCCTCTCCCCCTCCTCCTTCTCCCTCCTTTCTCCTCTCCCCCCTTCTTTCTTCTTTCTTCCTTTCCTTCCTCTCCCTTCCCTTCTCTCCTCTCCTCCTTCCCCCTCCCCCTTCTCCTTTCTTCCCCCTCCCCCTCTCCCCTCTTCCTTTCCCTCTCTCCCCTTCCTCTCCTTCCTTCTTCCTCTCCTCTCCCCCCCTTTTCCCCTCCCCCCCTTCCTCCCCTTCCTTCTTCCTTCTTTCCCTCCCCCCTTCTCTTTCCTTCTTTTCCTTCTCCTTTTCTCTCTCTCTCTTTTTCCCCCCTTCTTTTTTTCTTCTTTTTTTCTTCCTTTTTTCCCTCTCCCTTCCCTCTTCTCTCTTCCTTTCCCCCCCTTCCCCCTCTCTCTTCCTCTTTCTCTTCCTCTCCCTTCCTCTTCTTCCTCCCCCTTTTTTCCTTCCCCCTCTTCCTCTTCCTTCCCCCTTCCCCTTTCTCTCTTCTCTTTTCTTCCTTTTCTCTCCCTTCTTCTTTTTTTCCTCTTCTCCTTCCTCTTCTTTCCTTTTTCCTCCTTCCTCCCTTCCCCTTCTCCCTTCTTTCTTCCCTCTTTTCTTCTTTCTCCTTCCCCCCCTCTCCTCTTCTCTTCCCCCTTCTCCTTCTTCCCTCTCTCTTCCTCTCTCCCTCCCCTTCCCTTCCTCCTTTCTTTCTTTTTCCTCTTTTTTCCCTTTCCCTCTCCCTTCTCTCTCCCTTTCCTCTTCCTTTCTCCTCCTCTCCTTCTCTTTTTCCCCTCTTCCCCTTCTCTCCCTCTTCCCCTCCTCCCTTCTTTCCTTCCCCTCTTCTCCCCTTCTTCTCCCCCCCTCTCTCCTTTTTTCTCCCCCCTCCTTCTCTTCCCCCCTTTCTTTTTTTCCTTCCCTCTCCCTTCCCCCTTCCTCCTTCCTTTTTCCTTCTCTTCCTTTCTTTCTCCCCCTTCCCTTCTCTCTCCCTTCTTTCCCCCTTTCTCTTCCCCCCCCCTCTCTCCCCCCCTTTCTTCTCCTCCCTTCCTCCTTTCTTCCCCCCCCTTTTCCTCCTCTTTTCTTTTTCCCCCTTTTCCCTTCCCTCTTCCTCCTTCTCTCTCTCCCCTTCTTCCCCCCTCCTTCCTTCTTCCTTCTCCTCCTCTTTCCCCCCCTTCCTTCTCCCCCCTTCCCTTTTCCTTTTCCCTCCCCCCCTCCCCCTTTCCTTCCTTCTCCCTTTTCCCCCCTTTCCCTCCTCCTCTCTTCTCCTCCCTCCTTTTTTCTCCTCCTTTCTCTTTTCTTTTTTCCTTCTTCTTTCTCTTCCTTTCCCCCCTTCTTCTTCCCTTTCTCTCCCCTCTCCTCTCTTTCCTCTTCCCCCTCCTTCCTTTTCCTTCCTTCTTCCTCCCCTCCCTCTTTTTCTTCTCCTCCCCCCTTCTTTTTTCCCTTCCTCTCCTCCCCTTTCCCTCCCTTCTTTCCTTTTCTCTTTCCCTCCCTCTCCTCTCTCTCCCTCTTTTTCCCCCCTTCCCCCTTTTTCCCCTCCTCCCCTTTTTTCCTCTCTTTCCTCTTTCCCTTTCCCCTCTCCCTTCCCCCTTCCCCCCCCTTCTTCTCCCTCCCCCCCCCTCCTCCCTCTCTCTTCCTCTTTTTCCCCTTCCTCCTTCTCTTTTTTTCTTTTTCTCCTCTCCCTCCTCTCCTCCCCCTCCTTCTCCTTTTTCTCCTCTCCCCTTCCTTTTTTCCTCCCCCCCTTCCTCCCTTCTCCCTCTCCTTCCCCTCCTTTCTCCTCCTCCTTTTCCTCCCTCTCCCTCCTCCCTCTCTCTTCCTTTTCTCCCTTTCCCCTTTTCCTCCTTCTTCCTTTCTCTCTTCTTTCTCTTCTTCCTCCTTCTTCCTCCTCTCTCTTCTCCCCCCTCCTCCTCCTCCCCCCCTCCCTTCCCTCCCTTTTTCTTTCCTTCCCCCCCTCTTCCCCTCTTTCTTCCCCTCCCCCTTCTCCTCTTCTCCCTCTCCTTCTCCCTCCCTCCCTCCCTCCCCCCCTTCCCTTTCTTTTTTTCCCCTTCTCCCTCCCCCTCCTCCCCCCTCCCCTTCTTTCTTCTTTCTTCCCCCTCTCCCCTCTCCCCCCCCCCCCCCCCTCTTTTTCCCCCCCCCTTTCCTCCTTCCTCTTCCTTCCTCCTCCTCTTTTTCCTTCCCTTTCCCTTTTTCTCCCCTCCTCTCCTCTTCTTTCTTCCCCTCTTCCTTCCCTCCCTTCTCCTCTTCCTCCCCCCTTCCTCTCTTCCCCCTTTTCCCCTTTTCCCCCTCTTTCCCTCTCTTTCCCTCCTTTCCCTTCCCCTTTCCTTTCCTTCTCTCTCCTTTCCTCTCTTCTTCCCTTCCCCTCTCCCCTTTCTTCTCCTTCTTCCTTCTTCTTTTCTCTTCCTCCCCTTTCTTTTCTTCTTTTTTTCCCTCTCCCCTCCCCCCTTCCCCCCTTCTTCTTCCTTCTCCTTCCTCTCCCTCCTCTTTTTTCTCTCTCTCTCCTTCCCTCTTTTTTTTTCTTCCTCCTCCCTCTTCCCCCTTCTCTTCCCCCCCTCCCTTCCTCTCCTTTCTCTTCTCCTTCTTTCTTTTTTCTCTTCCTCCCCTCTTTCCTTCTCCTCTTCCTCTCTTCCTCTCCCCCCCCTCCTTTCCTCCCCCCCTTTCCCTTTCCCTCTCCTTTCCTTCTTTTCCTTCCTTCCCCCTTTCCCCTCCTCTCCCCTCCTTTCTCTTCTTCCCCTTCCCCCCCCCCCTTCCCCCTTTTCCCTTCCTTCTTTTCCTCTCCTTCTTCTTCCCCCTTCCCTCCTCTTTCTTTCCCTTTCCCCTCCCTTCCCCCCTTTCCTTTTCCTTTTTCCTCCCCCCTTTTTCTTTTTTTTTCTCTCTTTTCTTTCCTCCCTTCTTCTCCTCCCTCCTTCCCCCCTCCTCTTCCCCTCCCTCCCCCCCCTCCTTCTCCTCCCCCTCCCCTTTCCCTTCCTTCCTCTCTTCCTTTTTTTTTTCCTTCCTTCTCCCCCCTTTTTTCCTTTTTTTCCTTTTTTTCTCCCTTCTTCCCCTTCCTCTCCTCCCCTCTTCTCCCTCCCCTCTCCCTCCTTCCCTCCTTTTTTCTTTCTTCCTTCTCTCTCCTCCTCTCCTCTCCCCTTCCTTCCCTTTTTCTTTCCCTTCTTTTCCTTTCCTTTTCCTTTTTTCCTTTTTCCCCCTCCCCTCCTTTTTTCTTCTTCCTCCTCTTCTCTCCTTCTTTCTTCCTCCTCCCTCTTCTCTCCCTCTCTTCCTTCCCTTCTCCCCTCCTCCTCCCCCTTTCTCCCCTCCCTCTTCCTCTCCTCCCTCCTCCCTCCTCTCTCCCCCCCTTTCCTTTCCCCCCCTTCTCTCTTTCTTCCCCCCCCCTCTTCTTCCCTCTCTTCCTCCTTCTCCCCCTTCTCCTTTCCCTCTTCCTTCCCCCTTCCCCCTCCTCTCTTCCCTCCCTTCCTCCCTTTCTCTTCCTCCCCTCCCCCCCCCCCCCCCTCCCCCTCTTTCTTCTTCTCCCTTCCCTCCCTCTTCCCCTTCTCTCCTCTTTCCCCCCTCTCTTCTCTCCCCCTCTCTTCTCCTTCCCCTCTCTCTTCCTTCCTCCCCTTTCTCTTTTCTTTTTTTTCTTCCTTTTTTCCTTCTCCCTCCCCTCCCCCCTTCTTTCCCCCCCCCTCTTCCCCCTTTTCTTCCCTCCCTTCCCCCCTCCCTCCTTCCTTTCTTCTTCTTTCTTTCCTCCTCTTTCCTTCCTCCTCTCCCTCTCTTTCCTTTTTTTCCTTCCCCCCTCTTCCTTCTTTTCCCTTCTTCTTCCTTCTCCCCTCCTCCTTCTCCTCCCTCCCTCTCCTCCCCTCCTCCTTTCTTCCCCCCTCTTTTCTCCCTCCCTCCTTCTCCCTCCTTCTCTCCTCCTCCTCCCTTCTTTTCTCTCTTCCCTCTCTTTTCCTCCCTTTCTTCCCTTTTTTTCCCTTCTCCCTTCTTCTTCTTCCCCTTTTTCTTCTTCCTTCTTCTTTCCCCCTTCCCCCTCCTCCCCTTCCCCTCCTCTCTCCCCCCTTCTTCTTTCCCCTCTCTCTTCCCCCTCTCTTCCCCCTTTCTCCTCCTTTCTTCCTTTTTTCTTTTTCCCCCCTTCTCCCCCCTTCCCCCCTCTCTTCTTTCTTCTCTTTTCCCCCCCTTCCCTCCTTTTCCCCTTTTTCTTCTTCCCTTTCTTTTCTTTTTTTTTCTTCCCCCCTTCCTCCCCCCCCTTCTTCTTTTTTTTTTTTTCTTCCTCCTTTCCTCTCTTTCTCTCTCCTCCTCCTTCTCCTTTCTTTCTCCTCCCTTTCCCCTTCCTTTTTTCTTTCCTCTCCCTTCCCTTCTTCCCTTCTCCTCTTTCTCTTTCCTTCTTCCTTCTTCCCCTTCCCCTCCTCTTCTTCTCCTCTTCCCCTCTTCCCTTCCCTCCTTCTCTTCTTCTCCTCTCCTCTCCTCCTCTCCTTCCTTCTTCCTTTCCTCCCCTTCCCCTTCCTCTCCTTCCTTCTCCTTTCCTCTCTTTTTCCCCTTCTTCCCCTTCCCTTCTCCTTTCTTCTTTTCTTCTCCTTCTCTCCCTTCCTCCTTCCCTTTTCTTTCCTCTCTCTCCCTCCTCCTTCTTCTTCCCCCTTCCCCCCCCCCTCCCCCCCCCCCCCTCCCTTTTCTTCCTTTCTTCCTCCTTCCCTTTTTTTTCCCCTCTCTTCCCCCTCTTCCTTCCCTTTCTTTTTCCTTCCCTTTTTCCCTTCTTCCTCCCCCCCCCCCCCCCTTCCCTTCCTCCTTCCCTTTTCCTTTTTTTCCTTCTCTTTCCTTTTTTTCCCTCTTCCTTCTTTCTTTCCTTTTTTCTTCCCTCCTCTCCCTTTTCCCCTCTTCCTCTTTTCCTCCTCTTCCCCCTTCCTCTTTTCCTTCTTCCTTCTCTTCCCTCCCTCTTCCTCTTTTCCCCCTTCTTCCCTCCTTCCTCTTTTTTTCCTCCTCTCCTTCTCTCCCCCCCCTTTCCCTCTCCTTCCCTCCTCCCTCTTCTTTCTCCTCTTCCTTCTCCCTCTCTCTCCCTTTTCCCTCCCCTCTCTCCTCTTCTCCTCCTCTCCCCTCCCCCTTTCCCTCCCCCCCCCCCCCCCCCTTCCTTTCTTTCTCCTTTCTTCTCCTTCTTCTTCTTTCCCCTCCTCTTTCTTTCCTCCCCCCTCCGCTCCTCTCTCCCCCCTCCTCCTCTCCTTTCCTTTCCCCTTTTCCTTCCCCCCTCCTTCTCTCTTCTTCTCCCCTTTCTTCTCCCCTCTCCCTCCTCCCCCCCCCCCCTCCCCCTCCTCCTCTTCCTCCTTCCTCCCTTCCTCCCCCCCTTCCTTTCTCCTCTCCTCTCTCTCTCCCTCTTCCCTCCTCCCTCCCTCTCTCTTCTCTCCCTCCTCCCTCCCTTCCCCCCCCCCCTCCCTCCTCCTCCCTCTCTCTCCCTCCTCCTCTCCTCTCTTCTTCTCTTTCTTTCTTTTTTCCTCCTCCTTCCCCTTTCTCCCCTTCCTTCTCCTCTCCTTTCTCTTCCCCCCTTTCTCCTTTCTCCTTCCTTCTCCCCTTCTCTTCCTCTTTCCCTCCTCCCCTTTCTCCTCCCTCCTTCCTTCCTCCTTCCTTCCTTCCTCCCTCCCCCCCTTCCTCTCTCCCCCTTCCCTCCTTTCTTTCTTCTTCCTTCTTCCCCTCTTCCTTCCCTCCTCCCTTTTCTCTCTTCCTCCTTCCTCCCCCTTTCTTCTCCCCCTCCTTCCCCCCTCTTCCCTTCTCTTTCCCCTTCTCCCTTCCTCTTTCCCTCCTCCTCTCCTCCTCTTCTCCTTTCCCTCCTCCCCTTCTCCCTTTCTCCTCCTTCCTCTTCCCTCTCTTTTCTCTTTCTCCTCCTCTTTCTTCTTCCTCCCCCCCTCTCCCTTTTTTCTCCCCCTTTTTTCCTTCTTTCCTTCTCTCTCCTCTCTCCTCTTCCTCTTCCTCTTCTCCCTTTCTTCCTCCCGTTCCTTCTTCTTCCCCTTCCCCCCTTCTTCTTTCCTCCCCTTCCTCTTTCCTTCTTCTTCTTCTCCCGTCCTTTCCCTTCTTTCTCCTCCTTTTTTTCCTTCCCTTTCCTCCCCCTTTTTCCTCCTTCTCCCCCTCCTTCCCTTCCCTCTCTTCCCTTCCCTTCTCCTCCCCCTCCCCCTCCCCCCTTCCTCTTTTCCTCCCTTTCCTCTCTCCTCTTCCTCTCCTCTTCCTCCTCCTTCCTCTTTCCCTCTTTCTTTCCCCTCCTTCTTCTTCCTCCTCTCTTCCCCCTCCCTCTTCTTTTTTTCTTTTCCTTTCCGTTTCTCTCTCTCTCTTTTCCCTCCCTTTTTCCTCCTCCCCTCTTCTCTCTCCTTCTCCTCTCCCTCTTTCTTTTTTCTCCTTCTTTCCTCCCCTTTCTTTCCTTCTTTTTTTCCCCCCTTTTCCCCCTTCTCCCCCCTCTCCTCCTTTTCCCCTCTTCCTCTCTTCTTCCCTTCCTCCTCTCTCTCTCTCTTCTCTTCTCTCTCCTCCCTCTCCCCCTTTCTCCTCCCTTTTTCTCCCTCCTCTCCCTCTCCCTTTCTCCTTCTTCCTCCTCCCTCCCTCCCCCCCCCCCCCCCCTCTCCTCCTTCTTCTTCTCCTTTCCTTCTTTTCTTCCTCCTTCCTTTCCCTCTTCCCTCCCCCCTTTTTCCCCCTCTTTCGGGTCTCCCCCCCTCGCTCCTCTTTCCCTCTTTCCTTCCCCTCCTCCCCTCCCTTCTCCCCTTCTTCTCCTCCCCCCCCCTTCTTCTTCCTTTTTCTTCCCCTTCTCCTCTCTCTTTCCCTCCTCCTTTCCCTTCTTCCTTCCCTCTTTTTCCCCCCCTTCTCCCTTCCTCCCCCTCTCCTCTCCCTCCCTCCCTTTCCCTCCCTTTTCCCTCTCTTTCCCCTTCCCCCCTTCTCCTTCTTTCCCCTTTCTCCTCCCCCCCTCTCCTCCTCCTTTTAGACCCCTTTCTTTCCTCCCTTTCTTCTTCTCTCCTCTCCTCTCCTTCCCCTCTCTCCCCTCCCCCTTCTCTTTCTTCCCCTCTCTCTCCCCTTTTCCTCCTTCTCCTCGGAGGGCAAGGACCCTCCCCTATCTTCTCTCTTCCTCTCTTCCTCCCAATCTCCTTCCTCTTTTCCTTCCGATTCTTTCCTTTCTCTCTTTTCCTTTCTTTTTTTTTCCCAAGAAGTCCTTTTCTCTTTCTTCCTCCCTTTTTTTCCCCTTCGAGCTTCTCCCTTCCTTCTTTCCAGGGGAGAAGCCTTTTTCCTCCCTCCTTCTCTTCTTCTCTTTCTTCTCTTTCCCTCCTCTTCCCAGGAGGACTTTCTTTCCTCCCCTTCTTTCCTTTTCTTCCCTTCCGCTTTCTTTTCTCCCCTCCCCCTCCTCCCCTCTTCCTTTCTCTCTCCTTCCTTCCTCCCTCTTCTCTCCTTCTCTTTCTCCCTTCTTTCCCCTCCTTTCTTTCCTCCTCTCTTCCCCCCCTCCTTCTTTCTCTTTCCCCTCCTCCCCTTTCCCTTTCCTCCCTCTCCTTCCTTCTCTTCGGAAAGAGAAATCCTCTCTCTCTTCTCCTCTTCCCCTTCCCCCTTTCCCTCCTCCTTCCTCCCCTTAGAAGCTTCTCTTCCTCCTTTTCCTTCTTCCCTTCCCCTTCCCTTTTTCTATTCTTCTTTCTCTTTCTCCCCTTCTTCCCTTCTCTCCCTCCCTCCTCCCTCTTTTCTTCTTCTCTCTTCTTTCTCCTTTTCTCTCCCTTCTCCGCCCCTTTTCTTCTTCCTCTTCTCTTTCCTTTCTCTTCTTTTCTTCTCCCTTCCCCCTTTCTAAGGAAACCTCCCTTTCCTCCTCTTTCCTCTTTTTCTTCTCCCTTCCTCTCCCTCTTCCCTTCCTTCTCTTCTTTCCTTTCCTCCTTTCCTCCCTTCCTTTCTCCCCTCTTCTCTTTCTTTCCTTCTTTCTTCCTCCTTTTCTTTTCTCTCTTCTTCTCCTTACTTCTTCTTCTTTTCTTCCTTCTTTTTCCCTTCCTCCTTTCCTCTTCTTCCTCCCCTCCCCTCTTTTTCCTCTCTTCCCCCTCCTCTTTTTCTTCTTTCTTCCTCCTCCCCCTTTTTCTCTCTCCTCCCCTCCCTCCTCTCTTCTCTTTCCCCTTCCCTCTTTTCTTCTCCTTTTTCTTCCTTCTTCTTCCTTCCTCTTCCTCTTCTTCCTCTTTCCTCTCTTCTTTCTCCCTTCCTTCTTTCCCCTTTTCTTCCCTTCCTTCTTCCTCTTTTTTCTCCCCTCTCCTTCCTCTTCCTCCCCCCTCTTCCTCCTTCCCCTTCCCCCCCTTTCTCTTTCTTCCCTTCTATTTCCTCTCTCTCTTCCTTCTTCTCTTTTCTTCCCTTCTTTCCCCTCTTCCTTTTCTCCCCTCTTCTTCTTTTTTTCCTTTCCCTCCTCTCTTCTTTCCTCTCCTCCCCTTCCCTTCCTCTCTTTTCTTTCCTCTTTTATCTTCCGTTCTTCTTTCCCCCTTCCTTCCCCTCTTCTCTTCCTTTTCCTCCTTTCTCTTCCTTCCTTTTTTTTTTCTTCTTCCTTCCGCTTCTTCTTCTTTCTTTTTCCTTTCTTTCCCTTATCCTCTTCCTTCTCCTTCCTCCTCCCTTCTCTTCGGAAGAGAAGGGAAAAAAGAGGAAAAAGGGGAATCCCTTTTTTATCTCTTCTTCCTTCCCTCCTTTTCTTTCCCCCTTCCCTTCTTCCCTTCCCTTCCCTTCTTTTCTCTCCTTTCCCCTCTTTTCTCCTCTTTCTTTCTTCTTTCTTCCCTTCCCTTTTTCCCTTCCCTCCTCCTTTAAATTTCCCTCAAGAGGAATTCAAAAAGTGCTTTCCCCCCCTTCTAGTCCCTTCCTTCCCCTCCCTTTCCTCTCTTTTTCCCCGCTTTCCTCTCTTCTTATTCCTTTCCCTTTTCTTTAAGAGGAGTCCTTCTCTCTTCCTTCTCCTTTCCTCTCTCTCCCCTTCTTTCCTCTCCTTCCCCTTCTCTCCCCCCTTCCTTCCCTTTCCCCCTCTTTCCTCTCTCTCTTTCCTCTCTTCACCCTCCCTTCCCCCACCCCCTTATCTCGCCACCTTTCTTCTCCTTTCCGGGATTTTTTCCCCCCTTTAAATTTAACTTCTTTCTTTCCTCTTCCCCCCGCCCCCCTCCTCCCCTTCTTCCCCGTTTCCTTTCCTTCCTTTCTTTTCCTTCCTTCTATCTTCCCCCCTCCTTAAGTTCCCCTTTTTCTTCTTCTCTCCCTTCTTCCCTCCTTTTTTCCTCTTCTCCCCCTTTCTTCTTTCTTCTTTTCTTTCCCTCTCCTTCCTTCTTTCCTTTCTTCTTCCCCCCCTCTTTATTCCCTCCTTCCTCCCCTCCCCTTTTTCTCCCTTCTCTTTTCTTTTTTTTCTCTCCCCCTTCTTCTTCTCTTTTCTTCTCCTCTTCCTTCCCTTTCCTCCTTTCCTTCCTTCTTATTAAAAATTCCCTCTTTCCCCTTTTTTTCTCCCTTTCTTCCCTTCTCCCTTCCTTCCTCCTTCCTCCCCCTCTTTCTTTTTTCTCCTTTCCCTTCCCTTTCCTTCCCCTCTTCCCTTTCTCCCCCCTTCCCCTCCCTCCTTCCCTTCTCCCCTCCCCCTCTCTTCCTTTCCTTCTCCTTCCTCTCCCTTTTCTTCCCTCCTCTCCTCTTCCTCCCTTTCCTTTCTTTTTCCGCCCCTCCCCTCTCCTCCCCCCCTTCTTTCTTCTCCCCCTCCTTCCCTCCCTTTCCTTCTTCTCCTTTTCTTTTCTTTCTCTCTTTTTCCCTTCTCCCCTCTCTTCCTCCTTTCCCTTTCCCTTTTCCTTCTTCCTTCTCTTCTCCTCTCTTTCCTTCCCTTCCCCTCTTTCCTTCTCCCGCCTCCCTCCCCCCCTTCTCCCCCTTCCCTTCCCTTTTCCCCCTCCTTCCTCCTCCCTCTCCGTTCCCTCTTCCCCCTCTCTTCCCCCCTTCTTTTCCTCCTTCCTCTTCCCTTCCCCTCCCCCTCCTCTCTCTCCCCTTCTCTTTCTCTCCCTCTCCCCCTTTTCCTCCCCCTCCTTCCCTCCTTTCTTCCCTCCTCCCTTCTCCCCTTTCCTCCCCCTCCCTTCTCTTCCTCTTCTCCCTTTCCCCTTCCTCCCTTCCCCCTTCCCCCCTTCTTTCTCTTCTCTTCTTCTCCCTCCCCCTCCCCTTCCTCCCTCTCCCTTCTTCCCTCTTCCTCCCCCCCTCTCTCTTTCCCCCTTCCTTTCTTCCTCTTCCTCTTCTTCCTTCCTCTCCTTTCTCCCTTCTTCTCCCCCCCTTCCTTCCCCCCTTCCTTCCCTTCCTCTCTCTTTTTCTTTCCTCCTTCCTCCCCCTCCTCCTTCTCTTCTCCCTTTTTTTTTTTTTCCCCCCTCCTCCTTCCTTTTCTCTTCCTCTCCCTCCTCTCCTCTTCCTTCTCTCTTTCTCCTCCTCTCTTTCTCCTCTTCCTTTCCCCTCTTCCTTTCCTCTTTTTCTCTTCCCCCCCTCTTTCCTCCCCTCTCCTTCTTCTTCCTCCTCTCCTTCCTCTTCCTTCCCTCTTTCCTCCTTTTTCTCTCCCTTCCTCCCCTCTTCTCCCCTTCCTTCTCCCTTCTTTTTTCCTTCTCCTTCCCTTTCCTTCCCTCTTTCTTTCCTCCCTCTCTTTCTCCCTTCCCCTTTCCTCTTCTCCCCCCCTCCTCTTCCTCCTCCTCCCTCCCTCCTCCTTTCCTCTCCCGTCCTTCTTCCCCTCCTCTTTCTCTTCCCCTTCTCCCTTCTCTTCTCCCCTTTCCCCCTTCCCCTCTTTTCCCTCCCCTCTTTCTCTTTCCTCCCCCTTCCTCTTTTTCCCCCCTTCCCCTTTTCTTTTTCCCCTTTTCTTTCTTCCCCTCCTCCTCCCCTTCCTTTCTCCCTTCCCCCTTCCCTTCTTCCTCCCCGCCTTCTTCTTCCTCCCCCTCCCTCCTTCCTTCTCCTTCTCCCCCCCCTTTTCCTTCCTTTTCTTCTCCCCCCCCTTCTTCTCCTCTTTCTCTCCCCTTTTCCCCTCTTGCTTTCCTCCTCCCCTTTCTTTTCTTCCTCCTTCCTTTCCTTTTCTTCTCCTCCTTCTCTTCCCCTTTCTTCTCCTCCTCCTCCTCCCCCCCTCCTTCCTCCTCCTCCCTCCCCCTCCTCTCCTCCTCCTCCCTCCCCCTCCTCTTCCTTTCCTTTCCCCTTCCTTCTTCTCCTCTTCTCCTCCCCTCCTCTCTCCTCTTCTTCCTCCCTCTCTCTTTCCCCCTCCCTCCCCTTCCTCTCCCGTTTCTCCTTCTTCCTCCTCCTTCCCCTCCCTCTTTTTCCTCCTTTCTTCTTCCCCCCTTTTTTTCCCCCCCCCCCTTTCTCCTCCTCTTCTCTCCCCCCCCCCCCCCCCTCCTCCTTCTCTTTTCCTCCTTCCTCCTCCCTCTTCTCCTCCCGCCCTCTCTCTCTCTTCCTTCTCTCCCCCTCCCCTTTCTCCTCCCCCCCCTTCCCCTTTCTTTCCCTTCCTTTTCCCCCTCCCCCCCTTCCTCTTCTCCCCTCCTCTCCTCCTTCTCCCGCCCGCTTTTCCTCTTTTTCTCCTTCCTTTTTTTCTTCCCCCTCCTTTTCCCTCCCCTCCTCCTCCTCCCTTCTCTCTTCCCTCTCCTCTTTTCCTTCCTTCCGTTTTCCCCCCCCCGCCTTCTCCCTCTTCTCTCCCTCCTTCCCTCTCTCTCTCTTCCTCCCTCTCTCCCGTCCCTCTCTCCCTCCTCCTTCTCCTTCCCCTCTCTCCCCCCCTCCCTTCTCTTTCTTCCTCTTTCCCCTCTCCTCCTCCCCCCCTTCCTCTTTCTCTCCTCTTCCCTCCTTCTCCCTTTCTTCCCCTCCCCTCCCCCTCTTTTTCCCCTCTCTCTCCTTCCTCCTTCCCGCCCCTTTTCTCCTTCTTCTTCCCTCCCTCTCCTTTCCTTCCCCCTTTTTCCCCCCTCCTCCCCTCCCTCCCTCCCTCCCTCCCCCCCTCCCCTTTCTCTTTTCCTTTCTCTCTCCTCTTCTTCTTCTTTCCCCTTCTCCTCTCCTCTCTCCCCTTTCCCTCCTTCCCTCCCTCTTCCCCCCCCTTCTCTCCCTTTCCCCTTTTCTCCCCCCCTCTCTCTTTCCTCCTCCCTTCTTTCCCCCTCCTCTCCCCTTTTCTCCCCCCTTTTCCTTCTTCTCCCTCCCCTTCTCCCCTCCCGTTTTTCTCCCCTCTTCTTCTCCTCTCCTTCTTCTCTTTTCCCCCTCTTTTTTCCCCCCCCCGTCCCTCTCTTTCCGTTCTTCCTCCTCCTCTTCTCTCCCCCTCTCTTCCTTCTCCCCCCCTCTCTCTCTCTTCTTTCCCTCCCCCCCTTCTTTTCCCGTTCCCCTCCCTCCCTCTCTTCTCTCCCTTTTCTTTTCTTTCCCCCCCTTCTTCTTTTTCTCCCCTCCCTCCCCCTCTCTCTCTCCTCCCCGTTTTTTTCCCCTCTTTTTCCTTCCGCTTCCTTTCTTTTTTCTTCCTCCTCTTCCCCCCCCCCGCCTTCTCCTCTTTCCCCCTTTCCTTTCCCCCTTCCCTTTCTTCCCCTCTTCCGGCCCTCTTTTCCCTCCCTCTCTCCCCCTTCCCTCCCGCCCTTCTCTTCTTCCTCCTCTCCCCCCCCGTCTCCCGTTCTTCTCTTCTTTTTCCTCCTTCCTCCTCCCCCCTTTCTTTCCCCTTCCTCCTCCTCCTCCTCCCCCCTCTCCTCCCCCTTTCTTCTTCTTTCCCCTCCTTTCCTCTTCTTCTCCTTTCCCCCCTCCCTTTTCCGGCCCCCCTCCCCTTTTCTCTTCTTTTCCCTCCCTTTCCTCTTCTCTCCTCTCCTCCCCCCCCCCCTCCCCTCCTCTTTTCTCTCCTCCCCTCCCTCTTCCCCCGTTCCTCCCGCCTTCCTCTCCCCCTCCCTTCCCTCTCTCTCTTCTCTTCTCCCCCCCCTTCTTCTCCTCTCTTCTTTTCTTTTCTTTCTCTCTCCTCCCTCCCCCTTCTTCTCCTCCCCCTTCCCCCTCCTTTTCTTTCTTTCTTTTTCCCCCCTCCTCTTCCTTCCCTTTTCCCCCCTTTTTCCCCCCCTCCGGTTTTCTTTTCTTCTTCTCCCCTCCCTCTCCTCCCCCTTTCCCGCCCTCCCCCTCTTTTTTTCCCTTTCTCCTCCCGTCCCCTTTTCCTTTTTTCCTCTTCCTCCCCTCCTTTTCTCTCCCTCCCCCCCCTCCCCCTCCCCCCCCCCTTCCTTCTCTTCCTTCTCTTTCCTTTTTCCTTCCTCTTCTCCTCTCCTTTCTCCGCTTTTTTCCTTTCCTTCCCTTCCCTTCCCTTTTTCCTTCCTCCCCTTCTTTTCCTCCCTTCCTTCCCCCCCTCCCCCCCCTTCTCCCCCTCTCCTTCCCCCCCCTCCCTTCTCTCCTCTTTTTTTTCCCCCTCCTTCCCCCCGTTTCCTCCTTCTTCTTTCTTTTTCTTCTCCTTTCCTCTCCCCTCCCCTCCCCTCCCTTTCTTCTTTTTTCCTCCTCCCTCCTCTTTCTTCTCCTTTTTCCCCCTCCCTTCTCCTCTCCCTCCCTCTCTCCTCTCCTCCCCTCCCTCCCGTTTCCCTCCTCCTCCCCCTCCTCTCTCCCCCTTCCCTCCCCTTCCTCCTTCTCTCCCTTTTCCTTCTCTTCTTCTTCCTTTCGCTTTTCTCTCCTTCCTCCTCCCTCCCTCCCGTCTCTCCTTCCTTTTCGCTCTCCTCTCCCGCCTCGGTTGCCGCCCCGCTCTCCCCTTCCCTTGTTTCGCTCTCCGCTAGCTCTGGTCCTTTCTCCTCCGGGCATATCCCCGCCAGCTAGCAACCAGCTAATAGTAACTAGCCCTGCTAGATAATAAAACTAAGGGAAACCCTTAAGACCCTTTAAATTTATATATTGCTTATAACGCACTTATTATATAAGCATATTATATATAATACTTATATATATTATTTTTATATTAATAGTCTTTTATATATATATATATATATATGCTTTAAAATTATGCTTTTCCATTAAATTATTACTTAATTAATTAAATTACTTAATTAATATAAATATCTTATTTTTTAAGGAGCTATAAAGGGCTAAGTACCTTATAATTATTGCTTTAAGGAGTTAAGTGTAAGTATTTAAGTGCAAGTATTTAAGTGCAAGTATTTAAGTATAAGTATTTAAGTGCAAGTATTTAAGTATAAGTATTTAAGTACAAGTGTATTTAAATGCTTTAAATGTTTAAATTACTTAAATTACTTAATTAAATTATTTAATTATTAATACTTTAAAGCTTTAAAATATTTAAATATTATACTTTAATTAATTAAAAGTTTAAGTTATAATTATTAGCTTAATTATTATTATTATTAAAATATTTATTAAAATAATTATTATAAATATTATTAAGGTTATTACTTAATGCTAAGTAATTATCCTTTTTTTTAAATTATAATTATTTTTATAAAAAGTATAATAATTATTATTTTAAATAGTTTCCTTTTAATTATTTCTTTATCCTTTTAATAATTCTTAATTATTATTTATTAAAGCTTATAATAACGTTAATTATATGCTTAGCTTTCCTTAAGGCTATAATAATAATAATAGCTGCTAATATTATTAAAGCTTTAATAATTTTAATATTTTATATGCATAATATAATTAATTAAATAATATAAAAGGGTATTTTTATTAATATACTTAATGGCCTTATAAAAAAGGAGGCTATTAAGAAGAAGTTAGCTAAGGAGGAGGTTAATGAAAAGTAACTTATTAAGGATAAGTTAATTATAAAGAAGGCTATGATTGCCTTTAAGGCTATTAAGAAGAAATTAGCTAAGGAGAAGTATTAAAATCATTAGCATTATTAGCATTACTTGCTAATTTATTGCAATAAATATTAAAGATATATGCCTTTAGCTTATATTTTAATTTAAATATTAAGTTATATTATTAATAAATAACGTTTTTATATTGTGCATTTATAGCTTTTATAAATAACTTTATTGTTATAATTTAAGGATTTATAAATGCTTATAAATAGCGCTTAAGGGAAGATAATTGCTTTTAAAGGGTTTTTAAGGAGGATTAAATAGCTAGGGGGTAAGGGCTTTCTTATAATTAATAGCAAGCATTATTGCTATTAAGGTTATTGCTATTATTATTAAGGTAAATCTTAAGATAGTTAATTATAAGGTAAAGAAAAAGGAAAGAAAATATTCTTTTATTATGTTTATAAATTAATAATTAGCTTTTAAATTATTTACTTATAAGTAATAGCGCTTAAATGCTATTATTACTTAGTAAATTAACTTATATTAATTCTTAAGGATATTTAATATTAAAAATTATTATTGCTAAAAAGAAAAGAAAAAAAGAAAGGTAATAAAAGTATAAGGAAAAGGAAAAAAAGGGTATAAAAAAGAAAGATTATGCTTATTAATTAAATATTAATTATTATTAAAAGGTAAATATTTTAAAAATTTAATTAAGTTATTTATATAGCTAAATTAATAATAAATATTTATTATTTCTCTTAATAATTTTAAGTTAATTAAATAAATAAGATAATTATATTAATTATTTATTTTTATTAATATTTTTTAAAGTATTTAATTAAAATATATTAATTAAGTATATAAATTAATTAAAAGAAATATTATTTATTAATACTTTAAAGCTTTAAAGTACTTTAAGTTTTATTAAGTACTTAAGGGGTTTTTAAAAGGTTATAGGCGTTAAGGATATTATATAAGTACCTTAAGGGGCATTAATTGCAAATAAGGGCTTTTAAGGGCTTAAAAGTATTATAATATTGCAAAAAGGGCTTAAGGGTATGTTAATTATAAGCATAAGGGCATTAATAATTAAGAGTATTGCAAGGAATTTTTTAATAGTTAAGAAAGGTTGCAAGGGCTTAAGAATATTATAAGGGAAACTTTTAATATAATATTTTTAATTATGCTTAATAAAGAAGTTAAAGGGGTTAATCTTTTATACTTATAAATGCTTATAAATAGCTTTTTTATAAGGATTTTATATTTATAAATATTTATAAATAACTTTTTATAAAAGTATTATAAGTTTTTATTATTTATAAATGCTTATAAATAACTTTTAAGGATTTAATTATTTATACTTGCTAAGTAAGCATTAATTAATATTAATTTAACTTTTATATAATTAATAATAAATAAATAAAATATATAATTAATTTTAATTATAATATAAAAAGTAAATTATAATAAAGCTATAATTTTTCCTTATTTAATTATAAGTTAATTATAATAATTTATATATAAAGCATATAATTATTAATTAATAACTAGCTAATACTAACTAGCAGCTATTATTAATAAGATTAATTTAAACTTTATACCTTTAAATTTATGCATTGCTTGTAACGTACTTATTACATAAGCACGTTATATTTAATGCTTATATATATTATTCTTATAATTATAATAAATTTAAATAAACTTTAATTAAAAAATATAAATTATATTATTAAAGCTTAAATATAATAAAATATAATAATAAAAAATTTATAAAATAAAGTTTTTTATAATTATTAAATAAATAAGCTTAAATTTAAAATTATTATTTATTAAAATTAATAAAATTATTTTTATTATAAAATAATAATTAAGCTTTTTAAAAAATATAAAAAGAAAATAAATATTTTTATTTATAAATATTTTTTAAAAATAATTATTATTTTATTTATTAATAATTTTTATATAATTAAATATTTTATAAAATATTTAATTTAATAAAATAAATATAATATATATATAATATTAAAAAAGCTTTTAATAAAATAAAAAATAATAAAATATTAAGTAAAATTTTATTTAATATTAAATTTTTAAAAATTTAAAATTTATAAAATTATTATAATTTTTATTTAAAATAATTTTTAAATTAAATAGTTTTTAATAAATTTTTAATAAAATATAATAATTATATTAAAAAAATTTAAAAAAAAATTATTAAAAATTTATAAATAAAAAATTAAAAATTAATTATTTTTTTAATAATTTAATAAAAATTATAAAAATTATAAAAATATTTTCCCAGCTATTATTAAAAGATTAAATCTCCCAATTTTAAAAAAATATAATATAAAATTTATAATATAAATAATTATAAATTTTATTTTTCCCCCTCTAATAATATTATAAAATAATTTTAATTTTTATCCTTTTTTTTATTCCCCCTATTTATAAATTATTCCCTTTTCCCTTCCCTCTAAAGTTTCTCTTATTTTTTATTTTTTTTCCTAAATTAATCTAAATTATATTAATTCTCCCCCCCTATTAAAGTTCTTTTCCCTCTATATAATAAAAGTTTTATCAAACCTTTTTTTTTTTTTTTATTCCTATATTATTTCTATTCTATTATTTTCTTCCTCCTTATCTCCTAATTTTTAATCCTCCTCCTCCTATAATCCTCTTCTTCCCCCCCTTATCCCCTCTTTTCCCCCCCTCTAAATCCTTTATCCCCCCTCCCTCTTCCCTCTCCTTTTTTTTTAAATATTTTCCCCCCTCCTCTTATCCTCTCCTCTCTCTTTCTAATCTCTCTTCCTCTATATAAACCTTTCTCTCCTCTCCCCCTTATTCTATTTTCCCTCTTTTCTCCCTCTCTCTCCCTCCCCATTCTTATTTCCCCTCCTTCTCCTTCTTCTCTCTTCTTAAAAAAAATTTCCCCTCCCCTTCCTCTTTTTTAATCCTCCTTTTCCCTCCCCTCTTTTTCTTCCTCTATTCTTCTCCCTTATTCTTCCCTTTTAAATCCTAATCCCTCTCCTCCCTTCCTTTCCTTTTCTTCCCCCTATCTTTTCCCTCTTCCCTTTCTTCCCCCTTCTCCCTCCTTTTCTCTTCCTCCTCTCCCCTCTCCTCCCCCCTTCTCCTTTTCCCCTCCTTCCCTCTCCCTCTTATAAAAATTTTTTTCTCCCTCCTCCCTCTTCTCTTACCCCCGTTCCTTTCCCTTCTCCCGCCCTTCTCCCCCCTCTTTCTCCCCCTTCTCCTCTTCCCCCTCTTTTCCCTCTCTTTCCTCTTCCCCCCTTCTCTCTCCTCTCTCCCTTCTCTTATCCCCCCTTCTCTTCCGTTTTCCCCTCCCCCTCTTCTTCCCGCTTTCTCCCCCCCTTCCCGCCCTTTCTCCCGAATTCTTCTCCCCCCTCTTTCTCCTTTTCTCTTCTTTTTCCTCCTTTTTTTTTCTCCTCTTCCTCCTCCTTTAATTCTCTTTTTTTTCTATCCCCTTCCTCCTCTCTTTCTCCCCCCTCTTTTCCTCCCCTTTCTCTTTCCCCTCTCCCCCGCCTTCTTTTTTCTTCCTCTTTTCTCTTCCCCCTTCTTTTTCTCCCGTTCCCCCTTCTTCCTTCCTTCTCCTAAATCCCCCTTCCCTTACATCCCTATCTTTTTTTTTTTCCCTTTTTCTCCTCCTTTTCCCCCCCTCCTTCTTTAATCCCCCTCCCGCCTCTTCTCCTTTCCTTCTCCCTTCCCTCTTTTTTTTTTTTTCCTTCTTTCCTTCTCTTTTAATCTTTTTTCTCTCTCTCTTCCCTTTTTCTTTCTTTTTTCTCCTTCCTCTCTTTTTCCTCTTTCTCCTTTCCTCTCTCCCCTCCTCCCCCTCCTTCTTTCCCTCTCCCTTCCTTCTTCCCTTCCTCCTCCTTTTCTCCTTGTTTTCCTCTCCCTTCTTTCTCTCTCTTCTTTTCTCTCCCGTTTTCCCCTTCTCCCTTTCTTCTCCCCCTTTCTCCTTCCTTCCTCCTTCCTTCTCCCTCCTTTATTTTTTCTTCCTCCCCCCCTTTTCCCTTTTCCCTCTTTTCTCCCCTTCCCTTCCTTCCTCTCTCTTCTTTTTCTTTTTTCTTCCCTCCCTCTTACCCTTCCTCCTCTTTTCCCTTTTTTTTTTCTTTCTTCTCCCTTTCTTTTTTCTTTTTTTCTTCCTCCCCTTCCCTCTTTTTTTCCCTCCCCCTTTTTTCCCCTCCCCCCCCTTCCATCTCCCTTCTTCTTCCTTTTTTTTCCCTTCTCTTTCTCTTCCCTTTTCTCTCCTTCTTTCTTCCTTTCTCCTCTCCCCTCCTTTTCCCTCTTTTCTTCTCCTTTCCCTTCCCTTTCTTCTCTCCCCCTTTCCTTTCCCTCCCCTTTCTCTCTCCCCTCTCCCCCCCCCCCTCCCTTTTTCTTTCTCTTTTTCTCTTTCTCTTCCCGCTTCTTCCTTCCTTCTCCTCCCTCCCCTTTCCCTTCTCCTCCTTTCCTCTCTTCCTCCTCCCCTTCCCTCTTCTTTCTTCTCTCCTTTTCCCTCCTCCTCCTCCCCTCCCCTTTCTTCCTCCTTCTCCCCCCCTTTTCTCCCTCCTCTCTTCCCCTCTTTTTTTCCTCCCCTCCCCCTCCTTTCTCCCCTCCTTCTCCTCCCTTTCTTCCTTTTTCCCCCCTCTCCCCCCTCCCCGTTTTCTTTTTTTCCCCCTTCTCGTCCTCCTCTCCTCCTCTTTCTCCGCCCTCTTCCCCCCTTTCCCCCCCCTTTTTTTCTTCTTCCTTTTCTTCCGCCTTTCTTTTCCCCTCTTCTCCTCCTTTTCTTTCCCCTTCTCCTCCTTCTCCCCTCTTCTCCTCCTCTTCCCCCCCCCCCCCCCTTCCTTCCCTTCCCCCCCTTCTTTTTTTTCCCCTTCCTCCTCCTCTCTTCTTCTTCTTTTCCCTTTTTCCTCCCCTTCTTCCTCCTTCCCTCTTTTTTTCCTCCGTCCTCTCTCTCTTCCCCCCCCTCCCCTCCTCCTCCCCTCCTCTCCTTTTTCCCTTTTTTCCCCCTCTCTTTTCTTCTTTTTTTTTCCCTCCCCCCCTCCTCTCCCCTTCTTTCCCCCCCTTTCTCCCCCCCTTCTCCCCTCTCCTCTTTTTTTCCCCCCTTTCTCCCTCTCCTTCTCCCCCTTTTCTCTTTCCTTTTCCTCTCTTCTTCCTCCTTTTTTTCCCTTCTTCTCTTCTCTCCTTTTCTTTTCTCCCTTCTTTTTCCCCTCCTTCTCTCTTCTCTCCTTCTTCTCTCTTCCTTTTCCCTCCTTTTCCCTTCCCCTCCCTCCCCTCTTCTTCTTCTTCTTCTTCTTCTTCCTTCTCCTTCCCTCCTCCTCCCCCCCCGTCTTCTCTCTTTCTCTCCTTCTTCTCCTCCTCCCCTTCTTCCTTTTTTCTTTCCCCCTCCCCCTCTCCCTTCTCCCTCCCCCTCCCTCTCTTTCCTTTTTCTCCTCCTCTTTTCTCCTCTCTTCTTTCTTCCTCTCTCTCTTCTCCCTTCCCTCCTCTTCTTCTCCCCCCCTCCTCCTCCTCTCTCTCCTTCTTCTCCCCCCCCTCTTTCTTCTCCCCTTTGTCTCCTCCCTTTCCCCCTCTTCTCTTTCCTTCCCTTTCCTCTTCTTTTCTCCTTCCCTTCTTTCCCCCTCCCGTTTTCCCTCTCCTCCTTCTCTTCTTTTCTTCCCGTTTTCCTCTCCCTTTCTCCTTTTTTTTTCTCTTCTCTCCTCCCTCTTTCCTTCCCCCCTCTTTCCCTCCTCCCCCTTTCTCTTCCCCCCGTCTTTTCCTCCCCCCTTCCTTTCTTTTTTTTTTTTTTCCCCCCTTCTTTTTCTTCTTTTCCTTTTCCCCCTTTTCCCCTCTCTCTTTCCCCGCTTTCCTTTCCCCTCTCTCCTCTCTCTTCTCCGTTCTTCCCTCCCTTTCCTCTCCCGTTCTCCTTCTTCCTCCTCCCCCGTTTCTCTCCGCTTTCTTTTTTCTTTCTTTTTTCTTCTCTTTTCTCTCTTTTTCTCCTCCTCCCCTTTCTTCTCCCTCTTCCCCTTTCTCTCTTTCTTTCTTCTTTCCTTCTTTTTTTTTTTCCCCTTTTTCTTCTTTCTCTCCGCTCCCCTTCCGTTCTTTCTTCTCCCGTCTTTCCCTCCGGTTTCTCTTTCCCGTCTCCCCGCCCCGGTTTGCTTTTTCTTTCTCTTTTTCTTCCCGCTTCTTTTTCTCCGCTTCCCGCTTCTTCCTTCCTTCTCCTCCGTCCCGCTTCCCTTCTCCTCTCTTCTTCCTTTTTTCCCTCCTTCTCAAGCCTTCCCGGGTCGTTCTATAATACAAATAAAAACGTTCTCCTTTAATTTCTCCCTTCCCTATTGCTCTTTACTTTCGCTCTTTAATTCTTCCCCCTCCTAATGCTTTTTCCTTAGAGGAAAGGCTTAGCTTATTATTTCTCCTTCCTATACCTCTTTATCTCCTTCTCCTCTCTTCCTTATCCTATAAAAAGGAAGAAGAAATAATTCTTTCCGTATCCGCTCCTGGTTCCCTTCTAATATTTTTTCTAATCCTTTAATATAAGCTTTTTTCTCTCCCTTTCCTTATTTCCCCTCTTAAAATTCTCCCTTTTCTTATATAATTTATAATTCTCAGGAATTCTTCTCTTCCTTAGAAGTAATTTCCTTTATTTCCTCCGAATTTCTTCCTTTTAAGTATTTTTTCTCGTATTTAAATTAATTAATATATAATTAATTTACTTTCCGCTTCCGTTCCTCTTTTCCTTAAAAGGACTTTTTCCGCCTTATTTTATCCCCCCCCCTTTATCCCCCCCTTTCCCTCCCCTCCTTTTCCTTATTAATCTTAATTAATAAAAGCTCTCTTTTTCTTTTTTTCTAATAATTAAAATAATTATCCTTATAATAGCTAAGTTCCTTATAGATAAATACTTAACTTTGCTTATTAAAACCATTTAAGATCTTCCTCTTTATTCCTTTATTATTTTTCCGCTTAAATATTATTCTTTTTTATTATAGCGCTAAAGATATCCTTATATTGCTATCAAGTAAAGCAAAAAGCTTTAAAGGATATTTAATTATTTTTTATAATTAAGCTAACCTTTTATTATAAAGATTAAGCTATTAAGTATTAATAATATTTTTATTTTTTAATTAATTTTAAGTCTTTATTATATAAGGGAATTAATTCAATTAAGTAAGAAATTTTATTTTTTTTTTCTTTATAAGATTATTATAATGCAAGGAAGTTAAGCGTAATATGCTTTTTTTTTAAAAAAGGGGGAAATAGAAAGTAAATTTTTTAAAAAGCTTTTTAACTACCCTTTAAATATTTTTATAAAAGGAAGAGAAAGTAAAAATTAATTAGAAAAGTTCTTAATTAATTAAAGATAGAAAAAGAATTAAGCCCTTTTAATATTAATTACTTCCTTATTTATTATAAACTTAATCCTTATCTTTATTAATTAAGTTATTAAATATTCTTAAGATAAAAGTTCCTTAAGATAAAAAAGGGCTTAGTAAGTTGCTATTATTTTTTTTTAAATTTTATTATATTAAATTTTATATAATTATATTATAAGTTTATAATATAAAAGGACTTTAAATATATATTATAAGCTAACCTTAAGTTATTTATTATAAGGTATTTAAATAAAGTTTATATTTAAAGTATAAAGGAAAAGGTTTGCTTTTTTATTTATATTTATGTTAAAGCTTATTTTTATAAGGCTAAAGCTTATTAATTAATTATAATAAGCAAAGCTTAAATCATAATATTATTATTTTAATACTTTTAATTTATTTATATATTAAAAGTATAAAACTTAAGTTTTTTAAAAAATATAAATAAGCTTTAAAAATAAATAATATAAAAAAAATTTCTTAAAACTTATAAATATTATTTATAAACTTTATTATTATTTAAAAAACCTTTTTATATAAATAATAATTAATTTAATATATTAAATATTTAATTTTATTAATAAAATAATATATTTTTATTAAAATTTATTTATAAATAATATTTATTATTTATATTATTTTTTTAAATTTAATAAATATAAAATTTATATTAATATTATAAAATATTTAATTAAAAAAATTAAAATAAATATTAATTTAATATTTATAAAAAATATATTTTATATATTTTTTAATTAAAAATAATTAAAATAATAAAATTATTTAAAATATTATTATTAAAAAAATATATAATATTATAATAATTTATAATTAAAATTATAATTATTTTTTAAAATAAATTTAAATTTTCTAAAATAAAATTATCCCCTTAATAATAATCCTCCTAATAAAACTTTATTATAATTTTTAAAGTTTTTCTTTTTTATATTATATCTTTCCTCTTTTTTCCTCCCTATTCCCCTCCCTATTTCCCTCTCCTTTAATATCCTTTCTTTTCTCCCCCTCTATATCCCCTCCTCTCTCCCCCCTCTTATTATAAATATTTTTATTTTTCCCTCCTTCCCCTTATTTTTTTTTAAATTATTTAATTACTATTCCCTTAATTTATTTATTATATTTTATAAATCCCTCTATATAATTTATTTCTATTTTTATATCTCCCCTCCCCCCCCCCTCTCTTTTTTATATATATCTCCCCCGTAATTTCCTTCCTTATACCTTTTCTTCTTATTTTTTTCCCCCCTAAAGCTTATCCTTTTTTATTAAATTTAATAAATATTCTTTTTCTTTCTCCCGTCTTCTTTTTCTTTTCTTCTCCCCCCCCTTATAATATTTCTCTTAAAAATCCTATTCTTTTAATTCCCTCCCTTTAAACCATCCCTATCCCTATTATATTTTTTTTTTTTTTTTATTAATATTCTTCTTTTTCCTCCTTATCTTTTTTTTTAAAAAGATTTATAATCTAAAATATTATTTATCCTCCTTTAATCCTCTCTTCTCTTCTTTTATCTCTTCTTCTTTTTTTAATTAAAAATAAGTTTTCTCTTCCGTTTTTTCTATATATCTCCCCCCTCTCCTATAATTCCTCTTAATCTTTTCTTCCCCCTTCCTTTTATTCTCCCTCTCCTCTTTTTTCTTTTTCCCCCCTATTTTAATAATTTCTTCTCCTCCTAATTATTTTCTCCCTCCCCTTATTTCCTCTTTAAATTATTATAATTCCCGTTATTTTAATTAAAGTTATTATAATTAAAGCCTTTATAATTATAATTATTCTACTTTTAACCTTCCTTCTTCTTATAATATTAATAATTAATCTAATATATATTCTTTCTTTTATTATTAAAACTTAAGTTTTCCCCCCCGATTCCTTTTCCCCCTCCTCCTTTCTCTCCGTCTTTAAAATTCCCCCGTCTCTCTTTAAAGTTTTAATATACTTATATAAATATCCCTAATTATAATTTATTAAATATTCTAATAAAACTTTTTAAGGGTATTATTAATATTTTTTTTCCCTTCCTCTATTTTTTTAAATATAATTAAGATTTAATTATTAAAATATTATTAATAATTAACCTTTATATTAAAATAAGCTTTAAGCTTTCCCTCTATATATCTATAATTATTAAATAACCTTTATTATCTAATTAAATATATATATATATATATATTTTCTAATTATCTAATTCTTTTTATATTTCTTTATAGTTTTTTAATTATTATCTTAAAATAATAAGTTTTATAATATAATTAAATAAAATAATTAAGCTTATTTTATTAAAGGAATAATATATAATTTAATAAAATATTAATATAATTTATTATTAAGTAGCGGATATTATTAAATAGCGGATTTATTTAACTTTATTTAACTTTTATTAATTATAATATTATATTAAGGTAAATAAATTAATAAAAAGTTAATATTAATTAATATTAATTATATTTAATTGCTTATTTTTAATTAATTTTATTAATTTAAAAAAGCTAAAAGTAATATAATATAATTAAAAATTATTAAGGTTTTAATAAAATAAGCTGTTTTTAATATTAATTATATTTTTAATTTTTATATTAATCTTGCATTAATTTACTTACTTAAATATTTAATGCATAAGAAATTAATAATAAAAATATATATTTTTTATTTAAAGAAAATAAAATATTTTTAATTACTTAAGTTATTTAATATTTTAAAAAAAAATTATATTAAACCCTTGCTTATAGCTTAAGCTATTAAAGTTTTTAATATTCTTAAAATAACTTTATATTATAAAATAAATTAATAATGCAATTTTAAAAAATTATATATTAAATAATATAAACTTAACTTAATTAAAGAGTAAATATTTATTTAATATATTATTAATTAAAATACTTAAGGATTTTTTTTATAATTTTTTAATATAAAAAATATAATTAATCTTTTATTAATATTTTAAAATAATAAGCTTATAAATAAATATTAAGCTTAATGCTTTATAAATTTATAATTTAGCTTAAAAATTAAGTTTAATTATTTTTATAATTTTAATAAAATTAGCTTTATAATAAGCATAATTACTTTATTAATAATTATTATATATATTAATAAGCATAAAAAGATTAAATTAATTTAATTTAATAATTAAAAATAAATAAATATTATTAAATATATTAATATAAATAAATTATAAATTTTATTATTTATAATTATTTAAAGTATTTATTATTTTATTAATTAAGTAATAAAGTTAAGTTTTTTAAATAATTAAATTATTAAGCTTATTTTTAATAAATAAATAAATAATAAGATTAATTTAAAATAAATTTAATACTTTAATAAATATATTAAGCTAAAGAAAAATATTAATTATTAAATATTAATTATAAATAGCTATATAAATTATATATTAATTAAATTTAATTAATATTATAAGAATAATAAAATTATTATTATTAATATATTATTATATTTATTTTATTTATTTTAATTATTAAATATTATATTATATTTATTTTTAAAATATATATATAATAATAAAATTAATTCTTTTATTTAAGCTTTAATTAATTATATTATTAAGTTTAAATTTTTTCTTATATTTAAAATAGCTTATAATAAAACTTTTATAGCAAAAAATATTAAGTTTATATTTAAAAAAGTTAAAATTTCTTTTTAAAACCTTAATTTTATAATTTTTAAGCTTAATATTTATTTATAAACTTTAATATAATTCCTTTTTATTTTTCTTTAAAAAAAAATCTTAAATATTATTAAATACTTAATAAATTATTTAATAATTAAGTTTTATTAAAGATAAGATTTTTATTTATTAAAACAGCTTTTTTATATTAATTATAAAAATTATTAATTAAATAATAAAGAATATATAAATAATAATATATAAATATATTATTTTAAAATATTAAGTTTATACTTTTAAAAATATTAATATAATACTTATTAAATATTAAAGGGTTAAAAAAACTTAAATATAACTTAAAAAAGTATTTATTATTAAAGAATTTTAAGCTTTTATTTAAGAAAAATAAAAAGAAAAGCAGTTAATTAATAAAATAAATAATAATATTAAGAAAGTAATTTATAATAAATTAATTAAATAATAATATAATAATTATAATAAAATTAAGTATAATATAAAAACTTATAAGAAAGATAAAAAAAGGTTTAATTAATTAAATTTTAATTATATTATAATAAATTTAGCTTAATTAATATTAATTAATATAAATATAATTATTTTATTAATTTATAATAAATTATATTTTTAATAATATAATTAGTATTAATTAATATTAAATATATATTTTTTATTAAAAGTTAATTAATTTAAATTAATATTATATTTATATTAATGCTTTTAAATTAATAAAATTAATTAAAAATAAGGAATTAAATATAATTATTATTAATTAATATTAACTTTTTATTAATTTATTTACCTTAATATAATATTATAATTAATAAAAGTTAAATAAAGTTAGAAAAATCCGCTACTTAATAATATCCATTATTTAATAATAAACTACGTTATTTTAATATTAATAATTTTTTCTTTTATAATTATATATTATATTTTTAATATATAAGTAAATTATATTATTTATGCACTTTTTTAATAAAAGGAAGCCTTTTTTATTTAATATAAGTTATATTATTTTTATTACTTTTAAATATTTTTATTAACTTTTAATTAATATTAATCCTTATAAAGTTTTATTTAAATTTAAAATCTTATTATTTTATATAACTTATTAATATTATTTAAAAGTAATTAAGTATTAAATTTATATAAAAATACTTATAAAAATGCTTAATTAGCTATAAATATTATAATATTAAAATTTAAAAAGCTATATAATGCTGCTTATTATTAAAAATAATTTAAGATTAATAATAAGATATAACTTTATATAAGTAAAGCTTATAAGCCTTTCTTTTAATAAAATAATAAAACTTAATTAACATAGTTTACTAGTAAGTAAGCAATATTAATAAATAAGCACTTTTTGCAATATTTATTAACTTTTATTAATGCTAGCACTTGCTTAATATATTTAATTTATTAAAAATTAACATTAATTAATGCTAATTATATTTAATTCCTTATTTTTAATTAATTTTATTAATTTAAAGGGATTAGCATAAATATAATATTAATTTAAATAAGCTAACTTTTAATAAGAAAACTATACTTTATATTAAATAATGCTAATTACATTATTAAAAATATAATTTATTATAAATCGCTAAAATAAATATATTTGCATTAATTAATGCTAATTAAATTGAATTTATTATAATATAATTAAAATTTAATTAATTAAACCTTTTTTTATTTTTTTATAAGTTTTTATATTATACTTAATTTTATTATAATTATTATAACGTTTTTTAATTAATTTATTATAAATTATTTCTTTAGCATTATTATTTATTTTATTAATTAATTACTTTTTTTTTTATTTTTTTTAAATAAAAACTTAAGATTTCTTAATTATAAATACTTTTTTAAGTTATACTTAAGTTTTTTTAGCTCTTTAATATTTAATAAATATTATATTAATATTTTAAAGCATATAAATTTACTTATTTATTATAATAAGTAAGTATATTATTATTTATATACTTTTTATTAATTAATTAATAATCTTTATAATTAATATAAAAAAGCTTTTTTAATAAATAAAAATTTTATTTTTAATAAAAATTAATTATTAAATAATTTATTAAGTATTTAATAATATTTAAAACTTTTATTTTTTAAAAAAAAATAAAAAGGAATTATATTAAAGTTTATAAGTAAATATTAAGTTTAAAAATTATAAAATTAAGATTTTAAGAAAAAATTTTAACTTTTTTAAATATAAACTTAATATTTTTTATTATAAAAGTTTTATTATAAGCTATCTTAAATATAAAAAAAAAACTTAAATTTAATAATATAATTAATAAAGGCTTAAATAAAAAGGTTAATTTTATTATTATATGCATACTTTAAAGATAAATATAATATAATATTTAATAATTAATATAAATAAAATAAATATAATAATATATTAATAATAATAATTTTATTATCTTTATAATATTAATTAAACTTAATTAATATATAGTTTTTATAGCTATTTATAATTAATATTTAATAATTAATATTTTTTTTAGCTTAATATATTTATTAAAATATTAAATTTATTTTAAATTAATCTTATTATTTATTTATTTATTAAAAATAAGCTTAATAACTTAATTATTTAAAAAACTTAACTTTATTACTTAATTAATAAAATAATAAGCGCTTTAAATAATTATAAATAATAAAATTTATAACTTATTTATATTAATATATTTAATAATAATTACCTATTTTTAATTATTAAGTTAAATTAATTTAGCCTTTTTATGCTTATTAATATATATAATAATTATTAATAAGGTAATTATACTTATTATAAAGCTAATTTTATTAAAGTTATAAAGGTTATTATTAATAATTTAATATTTAGTTATTATATTATAAAGAAGCTTAAATTAGTTTTTAATAATCTTTAAATCTTTATAAAAAGTTCTTTAATAATTATAAGGATAATTAAACTTAATCTTAAGGCTTAATTATATATTTATAAAATATTAAGCTTAATGCTTATTAATAGGTTTAGCATTATATAATGCTAGCAAAAGATTAGCTATATTTTTTATATTAAAGAATTATAAAGGAAATTCTTTAATATTTTACTTAATAATATATTAAATAAGCATTTACTCTTTAATTTAATTAAGTTTATATATATTAATATATAATTCTTTATAAAAGCATTATTAATTTATTTTATGTTAAAGGGTTATTTAAGAAATATTAAAGATATATATAGTTGTTATTACTTTTAAGGGTTTTTAATTAGCTTTTTTAAAGTTATAAATAGCTTAAATAGCTAAAAGGATTTTATTTTCTTTAAATAAAAAATATATATTATAATTATTAATTTTTAACGTATTAAATATTTAAATAAGTAAATTGGAATAAAATTAACGTGAAAAATTAAAACGCGATTAGCATTAAAAAGAAGCCAATTTATATAAACCTTAATAACTCCTAATTATATTATACTCACGCTAACCCCTTTAAATTAATGAAATTAATTAAAAATAGGGAATTAAATATAATTAGCATTAATTAATGCTAATTTTTAATAAATTAAATGCATTAAGCGGGTGCTAGCGTTAATAAAAGTTAATAAATATTGCAAAAAATGCTTACTTATTAATACTGCCCACTTACTAGTAAACCACGTTATTATTAAAACTTAGCTTAATATATTATTATATAAATAATAATAAACTTGATAAAAGCTTAGTATAATGGTACGGCTTTTATATATTGCTTGGAATAACCAATCCTAGATTGGTTATTATGGTTTTTTAGCCGGAAGGTATGAATTTGCAAGCAGTAATTCTATTTACCCTCTTACTTAGCTTTTAAAAAAGAATATAAAATTAAATATATATTAAATAAAAAGATTAAGCATTAAAAAGAAAAAGATATATTAAAATATTTTATATATTAAAAAGATTAATTAGCTTAATATAATAAATAAAAGTTACCTTATAAATTAATTAATTATTAAAACTTAATTAATATATATAAGATTATATATTTAAATATTATAATAAAAAAGAATATTTTAAGGAAATAAAAAAGGCTATAAAAGTAAGTTAATTAAGTAACTTTAATGTTTTTATTTATATAATATTCTTAATATATTTAAAATTATTAATAATAAAAATATTATATCTTTTTAATACTTAATACTTATAGCAGCCGTTATAAGAGTAATGTATTATAAATATTGCTAGCAAGGCGTATAAGCCTTATGAGTTATATGTTAATTAAATAAGGCATGTAATGCCCTTTAATAACCCCTGCTAAGGATCTTTAAAATAAAAATAATTAATGCCTTATACCTATTATTTAACTGCACCTTAAAGTAACCGCTATAAAAGTAAAATGTTTTTAAATATATTAACTTTAATTATATAATATAATTAATTATTAATATAAGAAAATAATAATAAACCTTATTTCTTTAACTTAAAAGTTATATTAAAATATAATATATTATAATAATATTAAATCTTAATAATTATATATTATATAAGGTAATTATTATATATAATAAACTTTAAATTAATTAAACTCAAGTATTAAGGAGTAAAATAACGGATATTATTAACATTAGCTTAATATTTATAAGCAAGCTTTAATTAAAAAAGTGCATTTTTATTAATTATAATATAAGCACCTTTTGCTATTATATTAAAAGCTTAATAAATAATCTTTAAGGCTCTTTCTTAGCAAAGCCTTACATTATTTATTATGGGTCCTTATATTTGCATAATTAAGCTAATCATCTTGCCTTAATGGCAGGTGTTAAGTATTTTAAGAAGGCTTTAAACACAAGGTTTCAAGGGTAGGCAGCACTTAAACGACAGGTGGAAAGGACTGATCTTTAGGCCCAATTTAAGCACCGGATATGCCGAGTTTAATTTAAAGCTGTGGGAAGACGGAATGTTAGCACTAGTTAGCCCCGGAAAGTAGGGCATACAGTTTGAAGTCGGTCTGCAATTGCTTTATGCTTGGTTACCTTGTTATGCGCCAAGATCTCCGATCTTTTCCAAGAGTTTCCTAGCAAATGCAAACCATCACCCCCAAAAAGGGCCTCGTTTTTAGTCTATACACATATGCTTCTTAAGCAATATGCATCCAGTCCCTTCATATAATAATAAACGCTTAAACATCCAGCGTTCATGTGGCGTAACTGTCCAAATTGTTAAAGATCTGCTTGCATGAACGACTTCACCAAAAAGCCAGAATATACTTGTGGAATATTGAACATGTCTTCGGGAAGCATGGTACATCTGATTATATATTCAAGGGATTACATAAGAAACTTAGCTGCGGTGACCTATTGCCCCTTGTTGCTCCATTAACTCGTGTGCTTTTGTCTCTACATCTACTATCCACGCTCTATTCGAAAGCGAAGCCCGGATACCCATTTGCTGCTACTTCATTCAACGTGGCGTAGTAGTTGGGAACACCTCCCAGATAAATCAGCGGCTCTCGTTTCTTGCCTGGAATATTATCTCCCATGTACCACTGAGTTGAAGCTGTAAGCAGCTGCCTTCAATTTGACGGTGTTGAGAAGATGGGGGAAGTATAGCGTACCGATTTTGTGCCAGGTACCAAGGTCATGCTGGCGACCTTCAGAATGGTTTGCTGCCATTCCTCTTCATACGTCTTCTCCACGAACACCTTCCTCTCACCGGCCTCTTTCATCCGGCTGATCAATCCTACAACCCAATCCCCCTGCATCTGCGCGCACTGTAACATCCCAGCGAGTCAGCTATATCAAGCAAACAAAACACAGTTGCGCGTAATGCATGAGTATAGGCGGGATGCTGTTTGCCTGTAGTACTTGGTCGATCTCTAGAGCTGCACCCTGGGAGTTTGCAGGATACATCCAGCGGCGTGGCTGCCATGTTCAGGGCGCTGGCCACTGACATGGTGAAAATGGTGTCTGGGGGGTTGCTTACAGTTGGCCCGTTGCACAGCGCCGTGGGCCCTTGAGGCCCGTAAGTGAAGAACAGGTTGGGAAACCCGGAAACGGCCATGCCGAGGTAAGTCCGAGTCCCGTTTCCCCAGTATTCCGCCAAGAGCTCCCCGGAAGTGCTCTTGACGTTGATCTGCTTCAGTCCACCGGTGATGCTGTCGAAGCCAGTAGCGCAGATGATGTAGTCGAACTCCCACTCTTTCTCAGAAGTCCTAATGCCTTTCTCAGTGATAGCCTCAACTGGTGTCGAGTTCACATCGACAAGATGGACGTGAGGCTCGTTGAAGATCTCAAAGTAGCCTTGCTCGAGCGAGATTCTCTTGCAGCCAAAGCTGTAGGGTGCAGCCATCGGCGCAAGGAGGTCTCTCACCCGAGAGTCTTGAATCCTCGCACGGGTCTTCTCACGCCAGAAGGCGTATGCTTCATCATTTGCAGCCTTGACAGACAGAAGATCCTGATAGTTAGCCAGCCAGAACTTGAAGTCGCCCTCTTTCCAAAGGGTCTCGTAGAACGCCTGCCGTCGCTCAGGTGAATCGTCGAATGTGTTCCGGCAAACAGGACTGAAAGAAAACCCGCTGAAAGACAGCGGTCGGCCCTTGAAAAGATCCGGGTACGCTTCCCGTCCGATTGCCTGCTCGCCATCCTTGTAATCGACTTGCCTCATGGGCAAAGCTGTGTTGGGAGTGCGCTGGAAGATGGCAAGTTCGCCGACGATCGGACTGAGCTCCGTCGCGAGTTGGACCCCGGTTGAGCCCGTGCCGACTACGGCGACTCTTTTCCCCTTCAGGTCCAAGCCATCCTGTGGCCAGTATGACGGATGGATGAAGGTCCCCTTGAATGTTTCGATGCCGTTCCAGTCCGGGATATATCGTTTAGCGGCAAACCCCGTGTTCAGTAGAAGATACCTGGCTTTGTAGCACATGCCCTCCCGAGTGTGTATTGTCCAGAGGCACTCGGAATCGTCCCAGCTAGCAGATTCCACAAAAGTATTGAACTGAGTGTCCTTCTCTAGGTCCCATCTTGACATGGGATCGAGCATTAGTATTTTGAGTTGGACCATAGGAACACGTAGAACGTACACTTTGGCCACGTGCGAAAAGTAAGCCCGGAGCTCACAGTGGTCGGGAAACCTCTGCTTCCAGGTCCATGTGCTCCACAGAGCTGGGTCATCGAACTCGTAGTGGGGGATAGAGCTGTCCACACGGGCACCAGGATACCTGTTCCAGTACCACACGCCGCCGTAATCACTACCGCTTTCGAGTAGCTTAGTATTGAAGCCCAGATCTCTGAGGCGCTTCAGCTGGTATACACCTCCGAACCCAGCTCCAACAACAAGAGCATCAAGTTCCTCAACATCGTTCGACCTGGACCCCATTATGATGTGATGTGAAGCAATATTTTACAACCGAATTCTGTTCAATGCAGTACGTGTGTGTGATGAAAAGAGCTTGAATCAGTCGTATTCAACAACATCCGGCATAGGTCCGAGTATGGAAGGGAGCAAGCAGACACGACGACTTATGTGGGCAGCAGTGTCGCGCAAATCTAGCCGAGCTGAGGTGGCGATAGCAGGACTTTCAATCCCAGTGAATCCCGAAGTACATGAAAAATGAATTTGCGCTGCTGTGGCATGAATCCGTTTGGACATTGAGAGAAGCTCTAGGGGCAGCCGATGTGTGAAGTACCATACTTTTGCTACCACCCTCATGCATGCAAGACCGGGTGCCGGGGAAGCAGGAGGAGGGTGGGCGAACTTTGCGCGTGACCCTGCAGACTAAGCAAAATGAAAAAAAAGGGGAGCGGGGGTACCCTTTTGCCCGTTGGTGCACATCAGGTGAGAATGCTTTTCTCTGTCGTACAAAGGTATCCGTTAGGACGAAGCATCTTCGCCAAGGTCCAAGCAGAGGGGCCTAGGCATCAGGATTTCAAGGCCCGCTCCGAATTTCAACTGGCGGCCTCTGTTCTCATGTTCGATCTAGGATGGTAACCTTGGGAAGGAAGTGCTTGTGGGAGTCAGACTCCAGTGCATGTGAACGGTGTGGCGTCCGCACAGTTACCTTCAACAACCAGTCGTAGCTGACCAGGTCATCAAAGAGACAATGCAACTGATGGCCGTGCTGACCTCAGACCAGCATACCAAGGAGGCCAAGGCAAGTCAGACTGACAATACGTCCAACGGCCTGGATCTGATGGTTCAATGTTGTGATTGGTATTTCAGGCTGTAAGCTGACTGTGCCTAACTTGGTATAATCACCGCGAGGGGTGAGTGGACCCAGATGTGATAGGAGCAACGGAGATGATGCAACAATGAACTTTGGTAGTAACCGATCGCGCAGATGGGCCACTCCAGTGTCTTTCCACACCTATAGCTATCTCTATCAGCTAGCTCCAATCAACGTGATTACCACGTCCTTGTCCACAAATTGCTGGTATGTATGACCAGTACCCATGGCGTACAAACTCACGTCTCCTCTCTGTTGTATGTCAAGGGGTTCTGTTGTGTCCAGCATGCAGAAAGAGCAGCAAACCCACTGGAATGGCGTCGAGTATTGCTCGAATCGGCATCTGATAGAGGCATGGGTAATTGCAAACTACAGACTAGTCGTCTGGCGTAAGCCTCCCTCCTGTAAATAGTTGACGTTTTCTCAAGCGAAGATGCAAATCAATTCTTGCCGAACCCCTCCTGCTATCGCTGCGGATCATCACTGCCTACTAGAGCAACTACACGTGAACGTACATAGTTACATAAAAAAAAACAAAAAACATGTACTACAGCTAGTAAGTCAAGGACATAACAACAAAGACAGGTGCATATTCTCCGGGCTCAGGTCCGAGTGGGAACGGCAGCTTAGGCATGGTGCTTCACGCTTCCTATGCCACAGCCTACGTTGGCTTCTGTTCATCGACATTTCTATATCCTAATATTTCCTCATACACATATGCACGGTCTGTAGTAGTCTTTCCCAGACACCATTGCGACCTGCGCTGCACATTACGACCTTGACTCTGGTCTATGATACACGCCATGGCTCCATACGCCCTGGACCACAGATTTGAAATATCCCAAGGCACGGCGACCATAGTCGATTTTCAGTGTGGATTTCAGTCTATCGTCCCGTTGAAAAGCTTCCCGTTGTCACAAGTCGGCAAGTTGGCAGCGTTTCCCTGGCGACAGCCCCCGTCACAGGTGAAGAGTGTCTGCTGTCCATCCACGCAGGTAAAGAAGACGGGCGAGCTGAAAGATGCGGACTGGATGCAGCCGTTTTGGGTTTGTACGGTCTGGCAGATGTTGACGCTTTGGCGGCCGCTGACCTCGGCTGCCGTGGCCAGGCCGCTGAGCATGATGACGACAACAGCGGCCGGCGCGTGCATTGTTGAGGAGAGCTGGCGGAAATCGGAGACGGGCGAGGACACAGCTGAGTAGAGTGTGAATTGTTTCGACTGGAGAAGTGGTTCTTTGGAGTGCGCTTAGTACTGCGAGGAGCCTCCTGCGATGGCGAGGCGTCGTTCAGACTTTGGTGTACAGCATAGTCATCGTGGCAAGAGGTCGGAGGGAGCAAATGCGCCTGCACGGTGGGCGGCCCAGGATATTTGCCGACTTGGCCGTTTGAGATGGATTGCCTTGCAAGGGGTTCAGGGGGTGGTGTTTCGGGTTGCCACCACTTCGGCGCACGGGCAGCTTGACTCGAACTGTCCTTTCGAGACATACCTAGTAGTCATAAGAGCCTCGAAAAATTGGAAAACGTCTTTAGCCGGGCGGCCAGATCATTACAACCTTGATATCCCCGTCTTTCATCAGCTCCCACAGGCCTGACAATAGTTTAGGCACGGCCAAGAGGACCGACGGAGCCCCCGGCCAGGGGGCCCGAAGTGCACACCTGTCGAGCGAGCATTATGAACTAGCTTAGAGCTTTGATTCCTTTTGTGAATTGTGAGCCTTTCTGCATTATCTCCTTCATTACTGTGCCTTGGCACATGATGTCTGCGAAACTCCAGCCAGCTGCTTGAAAATCCGTACCCTCCCTTACGTCGCCCGGCGGCCCCAAAGCGGGAATCAACAGATCTTCCAATAGGCTGAGAGGCTTTGTGAGAACCGCCACCAATGCAGCGGATCTAAACCTCTCAGAGAACTTTTTTGCGTAACGCACAGCCAAGAATGCAGACGCGGCTGTCACATACGTGTTGTACCAGCTTCCACGCAGACCTGTCGTACGGCATGTGGAATGCAGTCTGAAGAGTAGCTAATTCGATAATAAAATCTGAAGCCTCAAGCACCCCGGCATCTTGTGCATATATTGGATAAGAATCAAGAATGTGCATAGCTATATTCGGGAATAGCCGTAAAAAAGTGGAAATCCAAACCCGGGCGCATAATGCCTGGCACCACTATATCGATACTAACTCCATCCGTAGCTATAAATTTGGCCTGCTACATATTAGTCGAGTTCGTACACACCCTTGCATGGACAGATGGAAGTGCTGAGTTTCGTTGAATCAAGGGGAACTCGTATTTGATTTCGGTGGCTATACAAAACAGGAACACCTACTAAATACCTGGGTACGAGTCATGTAGCATTGTTTTTCGGCTAAGCAACTGCTTCCTAATAGACACTCGGAATGACTTATTTAGAGTATGCTGAGGATAATGAAATGATATTAGACCAAAAACAGCTTTGTTGTTTCTCAAACTTATCAAGGTAAAGGTAATATATGCGCTCGCGAAGCACCCTCAGTTAGACGTGCTCGTCTGGGGTTCTGAACAAGGCAACCAGTACAATGATATTTGAGGCGGGTGCATAAGCAAGTGTGGCTTCTCATGGGCGAGCATGGAGGAGGCTAATGGACACATTTGTAATAGGTTAGTCATATCACACATTGCCCATTGAATAACAGCTCATCGTCATGATGCAATGAGACACAAATGGGGCCGGCAGCATGGCAATCATGCTGCAGACAAGCCCGTCGTTTACAACGGTTCAATGTACACTTTGGACTGGGTTGTTAAAAAAAAAAAAAAAAAAAAAAAGGCTAATGCTGCCGCCGCGACCAGCGGGCGGTTTACCTAGTTCAAACCCGGGACGTGAACGCCCATCCGCCAACTGCCGAACAACATCCCAGTAGAGACCAGCTACTGGGGATGAAAATGTACAAGAAGATGCAGGAGACGTGCAACGCCCAAACATCCAAATTATCTCCCTCTTAGTGTGCTTCGGTGTATGGTATGGCTGATAATATGCACACCTGTGATGAATGCACCTGGCAACATCACATACGGACCCAGGGAGGAGGCATGGCGAAGGCGATGTGGCGTGGCGTGGGAACTCGCGATATTCCTCGGACCGTTCCACCGCTCTCCTGTGTTAGGCATGAGACGCGATCCAGTGGGACTGCCTTTCCCAGAGGAGTGGAGCAGGTGCCGCCACGATCGTCCCAGAGAGATCGCTTGCAAAATAGCCATTCGACCTTGCTGCCGCCGCCAGACACCCTGGGTCTTGTAACCGTCACGGATTAGACATGGGCATATCCGTATAGAAGAGAGCCTGTCCGGTCATATCCATATACACTTGCCTCGCAGCAGGATCAAGGTCCATGATGCTGAAGCTGAGCGTTGAGGGATCCAGCTGGCCATGCCCCAGCTGGGCTTGATCGTACATGGCTGGGTCAAAGGGCGCAACCCGCGGTGTGGCCTGCTCAACAGGCGAGATTTGTGGGGGCGTTGGCAAGGGTCCATTCATGCGGGCAAGATTCTGCCGAGGGAAAGAGTGCGCCTGCGAGTGCGGTGGCATCTCTGTAGCGTTAATCTCTTCCAACGAATGATACAGTGATTTGCTACTGCTTGGAACTGGCGAGTGGGCCATGTCGGGGCCATCCAGGGAATCCTCCACCTCTCGGATGGCGGCAGTGAGGAAGCCGACGCCCCTGGACCGCACCTTCAAGCTCCACTGGAAGTCTATCAGCTTCTGCCGGTAAAAGCCGGCCTCCATCTCGGTGCTGCTGGTTGCCCAGAGTAGCCCGCCGAATGACCTGATGAGGGCGAGAGACTTTGGCGCTGCGGACCACCAGAAGGCCTGCAGATGCTCGGGACGGAGACACTCGACAAAGCTCATGGCCTTCTCGAGGCATGCCTTGCCTGCCTCGCGGGCGATTTCTCGGACCGCAGGCAGGGTGTCGGGAGTCACTCGACGCAGGATGAAGCGGTAGATCATGATCTCGGTGATGAAGTACGACAGGTGGAGGTTGCCGTTTGAGCAGAGCCTCCTTGGTTTGGTCGAGTCCATTTCCAGGCCCGGGGGGATCTCTTCGGCCCAGGCCTCGAGCCTTCTGACCATGGGCTTCACCATATTCATCAGGCCCTGTACACCGTGCTGGGCGTAGACGCTCTCTGTGCGCATCTGGTTTGGGCCGTACAGAGACTCGAGGGTCCCTGCCATTATTTCGGTCAGATGTGTGAGGTGGATAAAGACCTGCCGCCCCGTCTCAACATCTGTGCTCCCGTCCTTGCCGTCATCGTCAGCGGCTGATTCCGGGAAGTCGTCAAGCGACAGCTGAGGGATGCGCCAGGAGCCCGGGGTGATGTGAGACGGTCGGCCGTGGGTGAAGGCACTCCACTTGTCCTGCATGAAGACGGCCCATGCCAGCCTCCTCCTCAGCCCCTTCTCCCAGTCTGGTATGTTCCACAAGGAACAGTCGACGTGTAAGCCGAGCTCCTCAGCAAGCGCGACCACCTGGCTTGTCAGCACCCACGAGTCCCCTCCTGACCTCTGCAGCAGCAGCAAGCCTGCGTGGACCGTCGAGAGCTTTGGTCGGTGTATCACGGCGGCGAGGGTCGTCATGGCCACCTTGAGCAGCGCCGTGGCGTCCGGCTTGTCCTTGGACGACAGTTCAGGATCGTACTCCCACCAGTCCATTGCGATGAGGTAGAAGGCGGCGAGCTGAGGCGGGGGGAAATTCCTTGTAGGAGCGCGTCCTTCTCGAGCCAGACAGCCTTGTGGATCACGGGGAAGCTGGGGTGGACTGTCCTGAAATAGAGGTTGACCAGTGCCGGGCCGTATGGACGGACCAGCGACTCGACGTAATCGAGGTCCTCGTCGTCGTCGGCGCTGAAGAGAGACTTGGAATCTGGCCGCGACAGAAAGGTGGTGCTAGTATCGGCGCGGCGGAATTTCGGTGTTGTGTCATCAGCGCCATGATCCACCAGGCCGTGCAAGACGTCCAGGAGCTGTCCCTCGTACACAGAGCTTGGGCCGATGTACTTGAAATGCGTGCTGCCGTGGAGGCCCAAAGTGCAGTCAAGAAGTGACCTTGCACTGGACGGGCTCGTGGCATGGGAATCATCTCGAGAGGTAGCGGATTTTGGCTTTTTCCTGGACGAACTAGGATACACACGATGGTTGTCAGCACTTGTAGAGCCATTGTTGCCTTCTCCCTCTTCTCTTGTCCTCTTGCTTCTCTTGCTTCTCTTCCCTCCCTGTTAAGCCTGAAGCAGAGGGGCGGGTTAGGGTAGAGGGAGGGGACAGGACATCCAGCAAGACGGAAGGAGAGGACAGGGCTTACGGATCGGAGCTCTGCCTGCGGTGCTCTGGGGTCGAGGAGATGCTTGCCAGGCTGTCAGCCTTTGGCCTCTTCCTACGCTGAGGCTCGTCGAGATACGTGCAGGCGCGACGGTGGAAGGAACACAGAACACACTTGTCCTGGCCGGGCTCCTTGACGCATCTCGACTTCCTCTTGCGGCAGGTGTCGCATGGACGGTCGGCGCGGGAGCGGGTGGCTTGCGAGGAGTGAGCGGCGTGTGGCTGACCCGCGCTCGCTCCCGCGCCCACGCCGGCGCCAGCGTCGGGGCTGGAGCAGGTGCTCGCTTCGGACGCATGGCATTTGTCTCGAAGGAGGTCCATGGAGAGGATCTGTGGAGGTTGTCAGGCGGAGGGCTGGCTGACGGGCTGACTGGCTGGCTGGCTGGTTGGCTGGTTGGCTTGTCTCCTCTTGCCCATGGCTCAGCGGACGAGAAGCATCGCGGAGCACGAGGCAGGGCTCGGCTTGGAAGGGGGTGTGGGGGCATCTATCTGTTCTGCGCTGCGGGCGGGACGGGCGAGACAAGACCAGATCTGGCCTGACCCAGATCTGACGGGCCATGCCAGGCCATGCCAGGCCTGACCAGAAGGGCGAGGCAGAGCATGGGCGAATGTTCCGCTCCCGGATCCTCCGCAGGGATCAGAGACGTGCGTGTCAGGAACAAGGGGCGGACCATAGAGGTATGCTGGGCTGCTACCGTGCTGTAAGGTTACATACACACCACCTAGGTACCTAGCCTACTACGGGAGGCATTTGCACCGCAGCAGCAAAACAGTTCAGGCAATGGAATGGACTATACTCTACTCTTTGTTCCATCTTCTAGTGTACCGGGCTGCAGGGCCGGTTGACGTCAAATTGCGTTGCGGGCCTTGGCCATGGGGATTCCGATTCCCGATCAGATCTGTGCATAGCACGATGCCCAATTTGGAGGTCCATGCAGCGAGATGAGGATGTCATGGAATGGAACGAGATTCAATGGGACAATGGATGTGATGAGCGAGACCTGGCGGCGGCCGAGTCGCCACCTCAACTCAACTCAACTCGGCTCAAATCGCCTCAATACAAAAACACACACACGCACCCACCACAAGGCGCCTAGCGATACGCACGAGGCGATACGCAGCATGCAGGTGCCGGTCGCGCGGAGCATGGCAGATGTGTGCAGTGAGTGTGTGGAGATTTGAGTCTTGTCCAGTTGAGCTCCCAGGGTCGAAGTGCCTCGGGGTGTTTCGCTGTGATGGTGCAACATGGAGGCTCAAAACCTTATCGCCCCTGCCGCGGCTGGGGCCAGGGCCAGGGTAAGCGACAGAGTACGTACCTGGCCAGGTACAGTGCAGTAGTGTCGACATTGTAAAACAAGTCAACGGCTACGGCAGTAGTGGGCGAATCAACGGGCTGGCTGTTGATGAGGCCAACTAGGCCTATGTAGACACCTGGGTACCTACTCATCAGGCATGGTGGTCTACCTGTTTGCAGGCCGCCCAGGCGGGATGTGGACAGAGCAGGACCCCTTACACTCCTGGCAGGACCTTCCCTTTCGCCCAGATACCAACCTTGCGGTTATCGCAGTACGTACCCAAGAAGGTGTGGCGTGTTTGGGAGGTTGGAGGTCGCGGGTAGTAGGCAATTAACTATAGGAGCCTGGGTGGGGTCCTTCCTGGCTTGTCGTCTTTGCGATGCTGCTGCTGACTGATCTCCCGGATCGTAGTGATCGGAGCGATCTGACCGACTGGCCGGCGGTTAAGCTTATACATGCGCAGTTGTGTAATGAGTAGAATGATTATTTCAATTGAACTACCGGTGTGCCTATTTACGGACCGGCACGGCAACAGCCTCGCCTGCTGTTGCTGCTCGCGACTGCTGCGGCTTCTATTGCTGCTGCTATTGTTACGGTTGCTGCTACGGTTACTGTCGCCACTGCTGCTTGCTTCCTTCCTTAGCTACTACGCGCGCACAGCCAGCACCGTGTAGAGTTTCTCTTCCCCTCGACGTCTTCAAACGGATCTGAGACTTTCCGCATCGAGTCGACCTGCCTGCCGCCAGTCTTTGTCCCCCTCCCCCGGTCAGTGACCCGTCATCCAATCAGCCAACAACCACCATCGTCTGTCTATGCGTGTTGGCCGTCAACCATCACCCCTCCATCCTCCCATCCCCCAAACTCGACGGTCCACCGTCCACGGCCCCACGGTCCATGGTTCACGGTCCATCACCCATCGCCCACCGCCCACCGCCGAGCGCCCGTCATCCGTCCTCTCCATCGTCCGGCCCGCATTTCGTCCCGGCTTCTGATCTGATCGACCGTCCTGTGTTTTTGCACTTTTGGCTGGAGGTCGCCCGTGACGATGGGCAGGACGCTGCCTTGGAAACCCGTCGGCCACCCTTCCACGCCGAAACCACCAGCCAGTCTACATCCGACAACAACCGCCTCACCACCGCCTGGGACCTCTCTCTCCCGCGCGACACCTGCCGCGCCTTCGGCTCGCCCAATGCTTGTGTCAGGCCCTGTCCCACCACGATCGCCCGCTCCCAGCCCTGCACACCCACGCACAGACGGCTCCGCCTCGTCGCCCTCAAGCCCTGCCCGACCGTCTGAAGCTCCCCTTCCTGAAAGGTCAGTAGCACCACCACTAACTGACCGACTGACTGCCACTACCTGATTGCCAGTGACTGGTGGTCAGACTCCCGCATCCCGCACCCCGCGTCCCAAAATACCACGCCATGGGCCTCTGGTGCCTGGATGCCTGGACCCGCGGAACCTCCCTGCTGGCCCTCTCTCCCATACCTCGTTTCCCATGCCCCCTCGTCCCGTCTCCCAGCCAGAGTTAGAACAATGCACGTCATCCGTTGAAGCTGACTCCCGTACAGTTTCATGCTCGAGGGCTTTGACAATGATGACCGCTGGCGCATGGTCGAGGACGAGTTCTACTCGGTTGCTGCCCGCTTTACCGCCCACCTCCACGCCGCTCAGTACCGCCGTCTGAAGGACGAGGCCAAGAAGCAAAATCCCACCATCCACACTCTCGCGCGGCCCGTCACACGCCCCCCGACTCTTGAGGTGGTGCGACGCCAAGCTGCCTCTACCTTGGTCGCCTCCCAGCGACGAGCCATTGCAACGGCCAAGTTGCATTCCGAGGCCTTAGGCTCAGCCTCAGGCGCTGCCCCAGCCGCTGCCGCTGCCACTGCCGCACAACCCGACGATGAGGATACCGACCGATTCCAAATTCAACCCCCCAGAAAACGTACCCATCTGGCCAGCCTGTTGGACAGTCCTCGGAAGAGGGCACAGCCCTTGACGAGCACCGCAACCTCCAACGGCAAGGCGCGTGCCGCTGCTATAAGCACAAGCAGCCAACCAAGCAGCCTTGGCATTCGCACTGGCACTCCATCGCCATCGGCCAAGGCCACGCATCACAAAATCTCGATGTCAACCGCCAAGACCGCGCATGCTCGTTATGGGCCACGCGGTATTCCTGAGCAGGCCGCCGTAGGAAGTGGCCTGCCTCCGGGACTGGCCCGTTCTCAGTCAGATCATGACAGCAACGTGGATGATCTCGAGCAGCACTCAGCGAGATCTTACGGAACATTGCAAGCGAACCACTTGACTGCAGCAGCCTCAAGGAGGACAGTAACAAATAAAGACATCTCGGCGCGGGACAGGGGCCCACAAAAGCCCATGTCAACCGATCACGCTTCACGAACCCCGACTCCGCAGTCTGCTGAGGTCAATGATGGCTCGGACAGTGGCTCAGAAACATACTTTCAACGACGCTTGAGGGCACGCCGTAGCAAGTCCAAGCCCCAGCGCGGCCACAGACCCACGACTCCGGACGAACCGACTGGGAGGGAAGCAAGTCAGGCCAGGCCCAAGAGCCAGGTCACATCGAACGCAGCACTTGCAGTCCCGTCAGTCTGAATATGGACGGGCGACCTCGTCGCCAGCACAGGCGGAGGCGGTCACAAATGCGGATTGACCTAGTATTTAGGGTAGACTTGGTCGTGAAGTAACATTTTATAAAGGAGCCACCTCTACTAACAGACCAGTTCATGCCTTGAAGGGCGTCTCAAAGGGACGTTCCGCCTGAGGAGTGATCCTGGCCAAATGCCTTCTCTGCCCATTCTTCCAGTCCACCAAGGCCGAGTGTTGAGTTACTCTGTTGTCCCACACAACAACTGTGCCCTCCTCCCACTTGACCCTGGCCTGGAAGTCAGCCCCGTAGGCCAAGTGGTCATACAGGAACTTCAGGAGCGCATCCGACTCTTCCTTCTTCAAGCCAACGATTTCGCGGGTGACTACTCTCCGGATCAGCACTGCCCCAACCCCACAGGCTTGAAAGGGATACTCACATTGTGGGTTGACATAAAGCGCCTTCTGACCCGTCGCCGGGTGCGTCCTCACAATAGGGTGAGCATGGTACACCGGCTCCCTCCTCACAATACTCCCCCTGGAGACGGCGGCATTCACCTGCTCGATACCAGAGTGCACCGCTTGCAGTCCATGCAGCCGCTCCTGGAACAGCGGGCTCAACCGGTTGTAAGCCTCCACGGCATCCACGAACAGCGTGTCACCTCCCGTCTCCGGCTTGTCCAGGATGTACAGGAATGTGGTGCCGGGCGGCTGGGCCTCGTAGGAGACGTCCGAGTGCCAGGCGACAGAGCTTGTGCGTGTCTCAAAGAACGACTCGTGGCTCTTGTCACCTTCAGCTCTGTGGACGAGATGGACCTCAGGGTATCCAGCGGGCGACCCGGACGTAGGATGAATATGGTGCCGCCCGAAGTATCCGCCCCACTCCAACGCGTCCTTGATGGGCAGCTTGGCAAAGTCCTGCCCACGGAAGGCGACGACCTTGCGCTCAGCTACAAAACGGGCCAGCTGGTCCTTGCCCGCGCTCGAGAGCTGGGAGAGCTGGACACCGCGAACTTCGCTCCCGATGGTTGGCGTCAGGTCGACGACCTTCGACTCCGCCGGGAGGAGGTCCTTGAAGGAGGTGTCCGCGTCTTGCCCATGCTCGTAGTGCTCGAAGGGCGTTAGGGGAGGATATTTCTGGCTAGGGTCCCACGTGGGAAGGTAGTTGGCATACTGTTCCGGGTTGGAGGAGCACGGTCAGTCAGGCTAATGAAATTGCTGCGGGTCACCTTTATCCTACGCTTGGCATGGCGTAAAGTGTTCAAGACGAGCAGAGAGAAGCATGCGAACGCAAAGGACAAGTCGGGTGTAGTTGGTGGGGTCTCTCACCTTGGCGGCCTTGATGCCTTCCTTCCTGCCTTCCTCGGCGTCCCTGTCGACATTGTGCGCTTGAAGTTGCTTGTAGTCACCCGTGCCGGACTTTGTCGAGTGCAGCTTTAGCGGCGGCTGGGTGACGGTGATGGTCTCGGTGGCGGATGGAGCCATGTCTGCAATAGTTTATGTACTTTTGTCTCTGGACTTGTGTATCTCCGCACAGTACTTTTCTCGGGAACCAGAAATTTTTTTGATTCCGAAAGAGAAGAAGGACGATTCCTGGAGAGAACAAGAGTTGTCTTTATACCTATCGAGTGTTGTTCTGGGGCCGGGTCCATGACCCCATGCGGGGTATTGACCATCACCACCATCGAAGAGGCAGATTGCGCGAGGTCACCCCCTCGCCCAAGTGGCCCGCCGCAGGTCTCCGACATCGTTTGAACATCTAGTCTAGTGCATCGAAACCCACGCCTTTCCCGCGCCGGACATCTTAGGCCCTCGGCGGCTGGAGGCCTTGTACCGCACGACATGGCGGTCGATAGGTGTAATTCATTTGGAGATAAGACGGGGCTACGCCTTGATTTGACTATTCACCCATGCTACCATGGTCACAAATTCCCGTCCTCCACACGGCTGTCGATGCTCCTGCAGGCCCAGCCGGCTCTCGCAAAACGAATGGCGACTCATGTCATGTGAGTGGGTGCTTCCATGTTGCTATCGCGGGACGATATCACGCAATGCCGCCACCACGCTCGGCACCAATAAGGCCCATTCAAACGGCAACGCTCAACTCGAAAGCCCCGGGGCGGTCGTCATTGAGGATCACGCAATGCTGCTTACAATGCCACATGTCCCCATTTTGGTGGTCCGGAATATGCACTGCCAATAATTACCAGGTGTCTCTCTTGGGCCAAAGCTCTGAGACTTGGGAAATGCCCAGAGCAAAACTCCCCAGATTGGATCGCTGGCAAATCTGCAAAAAAGTCACCCCTATGTAGTATGTTTGTCTTCCTCTACATTGAGCATGTTCGAGAGATGCCACTGTTCCATAGAGCCAAATTCAATCTTGCCTGTCTCACTGGTGGAGACATTCACCAGCGGAAGCCTGACCCTGCCTTCTCCGCAACCACCGATAGGTCTGAGGTGCTATAGATGGATGCCGAACAGGGCAAAACGTGTGGGCAATACCTGAGCCTCATCTACAACCTACCGTGGGGTTGAAATTATGCTCGCAGCATGTGTGGTCGAATTGACGTTGCGCGTCCTTGTTGCCATATCTTGGACTTCCGAAAGTACAATCGCTTGTCAATGAATTTAATCCGCCTCTTCTGCTTATTGCCCTGCTAAGGTACCGCAGCGGGAAGGACGTGACCGCTGTTCGTACATTCATGGCGGGCAGACAATGCCATGGCTAGGGGGAAGTGAGGAGTGCGGCACTGACCATGATGAGATGATCTGGCCGTAGGCGGATCGGTGACAGAATTTTTAAAACCTTATAAGAGAGAAGTAGCAGGCTATACTACTGAGCCTACACTGGTTTTAGAACCGCGATGAACGAATATTCGAACGATGGTGGTACTAGTGATTCCCCATGCCAGACTGAGGTATATTCCACCCAGTTTGGCTTGAACCCTGGTGAAAACGAGGACTAAGCCTCGGAATGTCAAACTGTCAAGAATGCACTAGCTTGCGGCTCGCCAATTCTAAGCTGGATGGGATGGCCTTGGTATGGGTCTTATTTATTTTGAGGAAACGCAGCCATGCCGGGAGCGAGAGTCAGCAGGCATGAGGCTTGAGAGATTTGATGTCGACTCTTGTAATTGCGTTCAGGTTATATCATAACGGTAACAAAATTCGGAAGACGTGCTTCCCCGAGTGGTCATCATAAAGCAGGCTGTTCATCAAAGACCTCTAATTAGGTACCTAGGTAGCTCGCTGGAGTTTTTCGGGCATGCGGAAAAGGACTTTGAAACCTGCTTATGATATATTTAGACGTACCTGGGTACAATATAGCTTTGGGCGCCGGTAGCTTGTAGAGCAAATAACCAATCGTATTTGACTTGGAGAGTGTGCCTCCCTGAACCTGATTTGTTTTCTGAGGTATGTCCATCTCAAGAACCGACTTGAAGCGCGGGACCCGTCCTTCTCAGAGAGCCAGAAGGTGAGAAACCCTCGTCTTTGCCGGCATTTGAAGGACTGGCAAAGCACATGTGCAAGGAGTGAAAGACGTCTTGCGAAACACGACCGATGTCACCAACCCTGGCCATTAGCTGTGCTCTGTGACTTGACGAGATAGCCCATTGAAGATACCCTGCAACCCCTCATGTAAACTTAAACCCCGGGAGGTAGCTCATCTTGGAAGAGAGGAGCCTGTTATGTAGAAATTATCCCAGGGAAGGACATTCTACAGGAGCAGTAGAGCTATCCCGTAGGAGGGTGTCCCACAGCTGACCGAACACTGGCTAATGCACACAAGGAAGGAAGAGACGGTTTACTTTCTACATAAGAACGGATGATGATACTTTAGTGTTGTCGAGAGGAATTTCTTTTATGGCAGAGGTATGGCCGTCTCTTTGGGGACGTTGGATATTCCTACGTACTTCTACATGTACAAAGCATTAAGCATAATTCATTAAGACAATTACCATATTACCACATACATCTCGAACAGCCAATGGTCCTACAGCGCTTTTGCATCTAGGTATAAACACTCTCCGTGATCTGGTTGACCTGCAGCCCGGTCTCTGCCATGTTGGCGTCCCTCAAGAACTCCAGCGGCATCCATACAAGATGGCCCTTGACTTTGTCCAACTTCTTGCGGATCTCGATGGGGTCCTGCATACGGTCGAAGATGTGGCCAGCCTTGACACCCTTTGGTGGCAAGAAAAGATCATAATCCTCAAAAGTTTTGACTGCTTTCATGTTAGCCTTTGTCACCTTTATGTATTCGCGAACATTCAAGCAGAAGGGGCCAGGTTTACCGTGGTCATCAGGATCAGCATGAAAGAGTTGCTGGAAAATCTTCGTGTTCACCGTCGCCCGCTCCGTCCACATCTCCCACAGCTTGTCACTCAAGGGGTCCTCCACGAACTTGTAGCTTTCGGCCGCCTCACCCTGGTCCCAGATGTCGTTCATGGTGCCATCGCCTGGCGGCCGTGCGTTTAGATCGTCGGACGCATCATTGATCTGCGGCGGTAGCAGCCCCAGGTGCTCCCGCCACAGGTACCTCCGCAGGGTTGCGGCATGGTACCCTGCCTCAAACTCCTTCCCGTCCATGACAGATGGGATCCGGTTTGTGTCCTCCATGACGATGCTGAGTTCGCTGTCGTGGTATCCAAGCTGGCTGCGGTCGTTGAGGTTGCTCGACCCGCACACCACGATGCGGTCATCCACTATGAGAAGCTTGGCATGGATGTAGAGTTCCTCCTGGATCCAGTTGTTGACTTCATCTTCCTCCTCGCCTTCCCAAACCTCGCTGAGGAGCTTGCCTGTGTTTGACATGGCGCAATGCGCCACGCTAGCGGATGACTTGGATTCGCCCTGGCCTTCCTGCATTGAATCTGCGAACCGCCTCTTTATATCCTCACTGTGCTCCTGCTCCACAGGTTTCTGCTCCTCGGCCTTGAGCTGGGCCTTCTCCTCGGCCCGGCCCTTCAGGGACTGTCCTACGCCCTTCTGGCCCATGTGGGTATCCGTTTCTCCATGTACATCCGTCGAGCCGTGGATACCAGACCCCATGATCTCTTCGGCCTCGGCACGCTGGACATCTTGATACTTGACGCCTGACTGTTCCTCCTGTTTCTTAACCGAAGGAGTCACGTTGATCCGGTCGTAGCTGCGAAGATTGAAGATGAAGATGTGCTGCGTGGGGTCCACACCCTCCTTGCGGACCTGCTCAAATATGGAATGTTCACCGCGGCAGATAGATTTGTACTGATAGTCCATGATGGCACGCGTGCCGATAGCAGCGTCGTCGCGGAGATCACCTGCAAATCCTGGGATAGCAGGAATCATGATGATGACGCGGAACTTGCGATTCTCCTTTCCGGCACGGACCACAGCATCCACTATGGCCCGGCCGACGGTGTTGTGGATCGGGGCTTGCTGGTCACCGGTGGCAGTGATGAAGAACTGGTTCTCTATGTATACGTAATGGTCCGCAGAGCGTATGATCTCCGAATACGCATTTTGAATGGAGTGATCCGTCAGGATACCGCTTGACCAATCAGCGCTGGACCGAACAATCTGAGCATGGATCGAGCCTCGGTTGTCCAGGTTCTTGGTCTCCATTGGAGAGGGGGGATGTAGGACATAGTCGCCGACAGGATGCTTGGGCCGCTGCACGCCAACAAGGTCCTCGTCCTCACCCTGACGTCCCCGTAGCTCGAGCCAGTCGAAGCGCTCATCGCGCTTGTACTTGTCGCGTTTCACGAAGTTCCAGCGCAAGACGAAGTGCTCTGCGATGTCGTAGACGCACGGCCCGATGAGGCCCATGGCGACGTCGTGCCACGGCATGCGGCCGTATTCGGCCTTGCTGACCTCGTTCTGTTTCCAGTCGTCGACGTTCTTGAAGTCCATGACGCGGTTGTTGTTGAAATCCTGGCCGGGCCACACCTCGTGCTGGATGCCCTCGGGGTGCAGATCGGATAGCTGGTGCTGATGGTTGTCCCAGCGGCCAAAGCACAGGTCCAGACCACCGATGAAAGCCATCTCGTAGTCGATGACGAGGAACTTCTCGTGGTGCGCCCAGTAGAAGGTCATGTCGGCGGCGTTCTCGAAGACATTGTGATCCGGGTGACGCATGATCCTGATGTTGCCGTAGCCGGGAGAGCCCTCGGGACATAGGGCCTGCAGGGCATGCTTGGTGTGGGCCGAGTTGCAGGTGATGGCGGCCTCGACCTCGCGATAGACGACGATATAGATCTGGACACCGGCCTCGGCACGGCGCTTGAGGATCTGGTCCAGCCTGAACTCCCTGGTTGTAATAGGGGGGCCTGCGCATGAACAGCTCCGGAGAAAGCCACCAGTCCTCGATATAGATGACCTCTTTGGCCTTTTCTAGGGCCTCTGATACGGCCCAGAAATAGTCACGGCCGTCCACATACCACTTGATCAGGTTGCCGTCCCGCTCGGGGAAGAAGGACTTGAAACGGTGAGACTCGCATATTTTTGTGCGCTTCTCATCACAGGCCTTCTCATGCTCCTCGTCATGACGGTGCTGGGGGTTGAACTATTGCCAGAGCGGGTGGTCAATGGCAGTGCTTACTTATTTCCGGGCTTGGGGAGACGAAGAATACTACTTGTATTCAAAATTTCAAGTTTCTACATTGGGGTAGATATGGGGAGTGTGATGCGCACCAAGTTTGCGAATTTCCCAATCTGATGCCTGCAGAGGACGGCGTGTCAGCACGGTTCGGTGGGCACGACGAAGACGTCGGAGGAGAGGAAAGATGGAGAGGGAGCAGGCGCACTTCTTGTGGATCAGGCCGACCTTGAGGCTGTGGAGGTGGGTGCCCTCGAGCTTCTCCTTGAGCTCGTGGAAGGGATGCTTGATCTTCTCCTTGAGGCTGTGATCATCATCATTGTCGTCGTGCTTGACCCCGTTGCCGTGGCCGTGGGGTTGATGAGAATGAGACATGGCCAGGGCGGGGGCGGGGCAGATCAGCTGAGAGAGCGAGTGGGGGATCTGAGGGCTAAGGGGAGGAAGGTGAACGGGAGCAGAAGCGTGGACCGGGTGTCCGCGCAATATGTAGACTTTTCCAGCAAAGCGCGCACCTCGTCCGTGGCAGTCATGGACAGGTGGGCGGGCATATACAGCAGGCTCGAATCGAAATCAGGATGTGTGGACGTGATGGATGTTGTGGGTTGGATAGATGATGGGCATGGGGCATTGGCAGGGGCAACTGTCACGGTAGCAGAGGCCGTACATGCATTGTATGTAACAGTATGCACCACCCGTGCCTGAAACAGGGTTTGGCTCGCAACGGAGGGGAAGGATGGTGGGCTGGGTGGGCTGGGTGGGCTGTGCCTACTTGTTGGTACCAGCTTGGACCAGCTTTTCTTCCTGGTCCAGCTTGGGCCCAATCAACGGCATCAATCAATCAATCAATCAACAACCAACCAACCAGGCCCCCCACCCAGCCAGACTCTGGTTTGCGAAGGCCATGGCCCATCAATTGACCGCCCACGACAGGCGATATTGAATACAACATGTTGAATGATGCGTATAATGCACAATTGCACAATTGGGTTGGACCGAGACTGCAGTCCATGAGTGGGTAGTAGTATCGACGTTCAGGTTGGGCCAGGGCAGACCACATGCTGCTATGTGCCTAGGTCGAGCGGGATTGGTGCAATCCCAACCACTACCCAGACTAGTGTACTACTGTGCACGGTACACAGGCCTTGTATCCCAGTACCCACGCAGGCAAGCGATGACGTCGAGCTCGCAACGACCCTACAACAAGGGGCTGGTTGGCTGCGAATATACAAGCTACGGATTGCTAGCAACCAGGTGAATGTTCGAAAGTAGGCAAATCAGGCTAGCCCATCAAATTTCATTCCAAAGGGAGGTTGTCCCACGGGATGGATTGTGTGCCGCTGGATGCTTGATGAGTGAAGGTCGTACCGCTATGCCGGTACGACAGCAAGACGAGCAGCTCGTGCCTGTCCTTGGCACTCGTCATCATGGCTACGGCACTGCACTGCATTCTACCCATAACACACCTACCTGGATATTTATGCTGCCCACTGTACGAGGTTGGTGAACACCTCCTATACTCGGTAGATGGTGGTAGACTGACAAAACCTCAGGAGCAGACATGGCAGTAGGTAGAGCACAGTAGACCAGTGCAGCGCAGGGTGCGTCTGATCTGATCTGATCAGATAATGCAATCGGGGATTCAGGGGCAACCATCTGGGTGGGCCACCTTGGGGACCGCCGTGAAAGGTCCCAGGTACTCGCTTGGGAATGGGATGCTCACCGTCTGTCCCTGGCGACTAACGCTCTCATACCTGTCACCATGTCGGCTCCTGTTAACGACCCCACCTTCCAGGGATATGCTACACACGACACAGGTGTCCAGACCACCTGGGTACTCCAATGGACAGGTACCCCGGCACCAAATTGGCGAGGGGCGGTCAGGTCAAGCTGGGGAGAGGGAGCTCCATCTGCAACGAGTCGGGACGCGCCTCGACTCGCTCGACTGCGGTGCATTGCCTTGTCCAATGCATTGAGGAGCTGGTGAACTGCCATGTGTCTCTAACTCCCGCATCAAACATTGACAACACAACACACCACACCACACCACATTACACCGCATCCTCGCCTACAATAACATATCGACGACTCCCACAGACCATCCTACCAACGCAGACCCAGCTCCTCCTGCTCACCACCAACGCCACCAGCACCGCCATCATGTCTGCTCCCGTTATCCCCCCTGGTGGCACCTTCTTCGACGCCAACACCTTCAAGCGCTCCTTCGTTGACGTCCCCGTCGATGCCGACAAGAACAATGCCATTGCTACCAAGGAGTTCATCGAGGCCGCCGAGTCTCTGACTCCCATCTTCGGCACGCCGCCTCATCCCATCAAGCCAACGAAATCCGTACCCTGAAGCTAACAGCCCGGCTGCCAGACCTCCTCGGCCCTACCACCTTCTCTCTCGTGAAGAACGACATGAACGGCAACATCACCGTATGAACAACATCCTCTTCCCGATGCCCCCCCCCCCCCCAAAAAAAAAAAAAAAAAAAAAAAAAAACACACGAGCCAGTGCTGACTCCTGCTCCTCCAGAAAATAAACCAGCGCTACACAGAGGCTCCTGCAGAGTCCGCCACCTTGCAGGAGCTCGTCGTCAACGAGCTCAAGTCCAAGAAGCACGTTGCAACCGAAGGCCTCTTGTGGCTGACCCGGTGCGTCTCTTTTCAACCGTCGGCCCCTCCCCTCCTTTCCCCAGACCGCACCAGGGCCTACGCATCTGTTCACCTGTCCCTCGCTGACACAGACCTACCTCTATGGACAACAGGGGCCTCGAGTTCATGTGCCTCGCCCTCAATGCCAACATCAACAACAAGACCGAAGAGCTCGCCACTTCATTCCGCAACGCCTACGGCACCACCCTCAAGCCCCACCACAGCTTCGTGGTCAAGCCCCTCTTCAGTGCCGCCATGAGCGCCTGCCCCGCTCGCAACGACTTCTACAAGAAGCTGGGAGACGACGAGGCCAAGGTCAACGAGCTCATGCAGCAGTACTTGGGCGCCCTGGACAAGATCATCGGCATCCTGAAGGCCTTTGTCAACAGCAAGGAGGCAAAGTGGTAGATATCCCATGTCGTGTTGCAGGTCTTTCGCCTGCGGGCCGAAGGAGGATGACTGTTCGCTACTCATAGGAACTAGTGACAGTCCATGTATAGCCAGTCACACAACATTTATGGCTTGGGCACCAATCCCGGCCGAATCTACAAGCACAGTCTCGTCTCCGTTCGCCTTGCTATAGCAAGAGACATCTCCATCAGAGACTTGTGCTCCATGAGACATGTTGAGATAACCTTGACTAGAGATTGTCACGGCCCGTGTTCCCTCCTCGCTACCCTCTCACACAGCAGCTTGAGCGTCTCGCCAGCCCATTCAAAGTCATCCATGTCCAAGTACACCTGAGCGCTCAAGCGGGCCCAAAACCTCCCATCATGATAGAATAACGGGATGAAGGTCTGGTAGTCATCCACGAGGATCTTTGTCATCCATTCCCAGATCCTATGGGCGTCCTCGTGCGGGATCACTATGTCTTCCGCTCTCCTCTGTATTTGAGCATCCTGGCCCTCAGGCCCTGCGGAAATCACAGGTGCTGCAGCATCCTGAGCGCCGCCCCGCCCCGTTTGGCTCTCATCTTGCCTGTCCATGGGAGTGAAGGAGCCCTGAATGTGACCCTGCTTGACGACGAGCGGCATTGCGACATTGACCATGGCACAATTTGTAAAGCTGTGTCCTTCACCGTGCTCGTGGCCGAGGACCCAGGTCCCCAGCTTCTCCGAGATCTTGGCTCCGCCTTCCGTTGCCAGGGACCGCATGTATTGCTGAACCCTCGCTTCCCCGCCCAACACGCTTTCACGAAACTCGAGAGCGTCCTTTACACACAGGTATGGCGAGTTGTCCAAGGTGCCGACGTACTCAAAGGCGTTCACAAACACGCCCTTCGCGCTCGGCGGCAAGGGATTCGCTCTCAGTGCCGCGCCGGGAAGCGGTACGTAGCCATGAGAAGTTGGCACTGTCGAGCGGATTAAATGCTGGTTGCGCTGGGGCACGTAGAACACGGCACACCCGCGCGGCACAAGAAGCCACTTGTGGCAATTCGATACGAAGAAATCCGGGTCCAGGGCCGTCATGTCCAGCTCTAGCATCCCGATCCCCTGGGCACCGTCTACCACGGATAAAATCCCTAGTTCGCGGCATACGCTGACCATTTCCTTGTATGGGAAACACACGCCCGGCACCGAGGAAACGACGTCAAAGACCGCGGCGCGGGGTCTCTTGAGCCGACGGCTTTCTTGGACTGCTTGCCTGAACTTGGCGATGATGGCGTCGTCTGAAATGGGATATGTCAGCTCGATTGATCTGCTGGATACTCTCCCATAGGTCGAGTCAACGACATAGTCGACTGTCTTCCCGATGCCGCCGTAGATGGTACTGAAATGGATGATCTCGTCCTTGCCATCCTCAGACCAGGACAGGTTGCGCAGTACTTGTGAGTTTGTGGCAAAGAGGCGTCAGTTCAAGGTGTCCATGAGAAGTGGAATATGCCGCCGGGGGTGCGCGGAAGACTCACCGGTGTTCAGGCCGACGGTAGCATTAGTCACGAACACAACCTCGTCCACGGATGGCGCATTGATAAGCTTCGCAGCGGCCTCGCGGTTCTCGTCGAGGAGGGCAGGAAAGTCATAGCGGATGAACTGGTCAGGCCGGCGCTCATGGAGAATCTGATAGTGCCGCAGCCTATTTTTAATGTGCCTGGGAATAGTGCCAAAGGAGCCGTGGTTCAGGTTGCGATAGTCCCGGTCAAAAAGAAACTCGCTGTCCCGGAGGCTCTTGCCGAAGTCTAGGGGTAGCTTCCTTGGATGTCCTGACTTGTCCGGGTGTCCATCCACGGTTGGCTGGGCGCTCTGGCTGGGCGCTGCTGATTTTCGCGTCATCTTGGGCACGGGCAGAGTGCACTGGCAGAGGTCGCGTCCAGAGTTGTATATGCAGTCGAGGCGGGCAACGGCTCAAGATCCGTGGGGGACGAAGTCGAAGGACGTTGAATTGGCCGGGCCGGGACCGGATCGGAGATGCACGCGGGAGGGGCGCGGGCAAGGTAACGGTCGAGGCGTGACGGGACCCGATAACCGGCCTTGTCCCGCCGTGCTTCATTTGGTCCCGCTCGGTCTGATTCTTCTTGCTCGTGTTTCGGTATGCATTTGTGTAATGTACATTCAAACTTAACTTGCAGCCTATGGACGTGCTAAGTGGGTGCTCTCTTGTTCCGGTTCCGGATGTCTTTTAACGACGCTTGATGCAATCTGTGTCTGCCTGACCCAACTATCTAGGTACGATGGTTCGCCCAGCCCGGCAAGGAAGACCTGCAGTTTGAGATGGATTATCTTCCAGAAAAGCATGTCAGCACATGACGCCACGGGGCCGCCTTGGACGTGGTAGACGGGCAGACCCCTCGCGGGGCGTGCCGAGGATCTGCCATACTTCCAAGGTTCGGAACCAAGATATATTGGCCAAGGAATTAACCAAGGGCTGTGCGGGCCGGACGCTGTTTTCTGGGCATTGGCGCGCCGAGCTTTGTACAAGTTTCCCCAGCTCAGGCCCAGCACATCAGGCATGGCCTTGCAGTGCCCACGTAGCCATTTGAGCCGGATGAGGTTGTATCTAAGCCTAATGGGGCCTTGACCACCGCCTTATTTCTCCCCCAGCTCCCGAGTACCCTGGCTGCAGCCAATAGGAGTGATGACGCCGACAAACGGGACGAACCTGACCTGGCACATGCCCCAGATCCTCCCTTCCGGTGTACCTTTTTTCGCCAGGGACAAGATGTGATCATCCTCGTGGCTTGATTCCGGTTGAATGTACCCAGGCAGACAGATTGCGGTGCGTTGGGAAGAGAGGCGAGTTGACGTCTGCGACTTGACGTCTGCGATCTGATGTGTTAGTTAGCCATCCAATATAAACTCGACCGCCTTCCACTGTTTGCTCCCCCCCTGGTCCATCCTCGGCTTGATCAACGGGGTTCAAGCGGTTACGTAAATACTGCTCGTTGAACAGTGAACAGCCATAGCACTTTTCTCCCCCTAACTGCCCGCAGACAGCATCTCCACCATGCTCCTGAACCTGTGCCTCGCCGCGACCTTCGGGTTGTCATTGACATCGCCCGCTCTCGCCCAGACTTTCGACTGGGCCGCAGCGTATACAAAAGCCAATGCTGCCCTCGCCAAGCTATCACTCCAAGATAAGGTGAATATTGTCACCGGCGTTGGCTGGGATAAGGGGCCTTGCGTCGGAAACACACAGGCCATCTCCTCCATCAGCTACCCTCAGCTGTGCCTACAGGACAGCCCCCTGGGAATTCGTTTCGGCAAGGCCTCCACCGCCTTTACTCCTGGTATACAAGCTGCTTCGACATGGGATATCGACCTGATTCGCCAGCGCGGTCAGTTCATGGGCGCTGAAGCAAAGGCGGCTGGCATACACGTCCAACTTGGCCCTGTCGCCGGCCCCTTGGGGAAAATCGCACAAGGTGGCAGGAACTGGGAGGGGTTTGGGCCTGATCCTTATTTGACTGGCATCGCTATGGCCGAGACCATCCAGGGCATGCAGGGTTCCGGTGTTCAGGCCACCGCAAAGGTCAGTGGCTTTTGGGAGCTTCTTTCACCTTCTCAGAGGCGGGCGGCTCTTGCTCCTCTGTTGTCGAACACCTTCGACAGCCTCGGCAGTCTATTACTCTCTGAGGACTGTTGCGGCGGGCTTACTGTGGCAGCCCCGGGAGGTCCACCCAAAGTCCTTGATCATGAATCGTCATCCTTCTCTGGTATGCTAATGGCTGACTCTGGATATGCTAGCATTATATCTTGAACGAGCAAGAGAAGAACCGCGAAACCATGTCTGGCCGTGTTGATGACAGGAGCATGCACGAGCTCTATCTTTGGCCGTTCGCCGACTCCGTCAGAGCCGGGGTGGCTGGCGTGATGTGCAGCTACAACAAGATCAACGGTCAGTCCTTTCCTCTTACAGTTCTGTCTGTTGTATTTCGTAATCTTCATGAATACACAGCATTGCTCCAAACTCTAAAGCAGGTTACTAACACATAGTAGGGACATGGGCATGTGAGAACGACAATGCGTTGAACAAGTTGTTGAAGCAGGAGCTTGGGTTTCAGGGATATGTCATGACCGATTGGAACGCTCAGCACTCGACTGTCCAAGCGGCTAACACAGGCCTGGATATGACCATGCCCGGCTCAGACTTCAATGGAGGAACAATATTTTGGGGGCCAGAACTTACAAAAGCGGTGAACAGTGGGCAGGTAGCTCAAAGCCGTGTGGATGACATGGTCAAACGCATTCTAGCCGCGTGGTATGTCGTTGGTCAAGATACCGGTTACCCTCCTATCAACATCCAGGCCAACGTCCAGGGGGACCACAAGACCAATGTGCGAGCTGTTGCAAGGGATGGGATTGTCCTGTTGAGAAACACGGGCTCGATCCTCCCGCTCAAAAAACCAACAAAACTCGCCCTCGTCGGCTCCGCAGCTGTCGTCAACCCATCGGGGGGCGAATGCTTGCACGGATCGAGGGTGCAATACTAATAGTTTGGGAATGGGCTGGGGATCGGGCACATCCGAGTATCCCTATTTCTCGGCACCATACGATGCATTGAAGACCCGGACCTCAGCCGATGGCACAACGTTAACTTTGAGCAGTAGCGATAGCACGGGCAATGTGGCCAGTACAGTATCTGGTGCCGATGCTGCTATTGTCTTCATTACCTCCGATTCTGGAGAAGGCTACATCACCGTCGAGGGGAATGCTGGAGACAGGAACAATCTTGATCCTTGGGTATGTCTCACACTTGCGTCCCTTCCACTCCATTCTCATCACATTTTGTCTCCCAATAAGTCTATTTTGGATTTACAACGCCGGTATTTGCGCAAATCAACTGCTTTGGAGTGTAATTGAGGAGAGGCTCCAACTTGCTTCGAAGCCGTCATAACACAAAGGCCCTTGACCATGCTTCTGTCTCCAACAACACAAGAAAGGAGACGGTTTTGCTAACAAAGTACACAGCATAACGGCAATGCCCTCGTTCAGGCAGTGGCAGCAGCCAACAAGAATACCATAGTTGTGGTCCAGAGTGTTGGCCCAGTCATCCTTGAAAATATTCTGGCACTTGATGGTGTGAAGGCTGTTGTTTGGGCAGGCCTGGGCAGCCAAGAAAGTGGCAATGCGTTGGTGGATATCCTTTATGGCTCCACTAACCCCAGCGGAAAACTCCCTTGTAAGTACTATGCTGCACCAGCTCTGGTCCTCTGTGCTTTGGCAGAGTCTTGAAGCATATGTCGCTTCTGACTTCGTAGCAAATGATTAACAAACTCTAGACACTATCGCGAAGTCGGCCACGGACTACGGAACGGCTGTCGCTTCCGGGGACGACAGTTTCCCCGAGGGACTGTACATCGACTATCGCCACTTTGACCGAGCCAACATTGCACCAAGATACGAGTTTGGTTATGGGCTGTGTAAGTGTGCTCTATATGTACAAATCGAGGAATCGTCAATCTACTAACACAAGACCGCTTACACAACAGCTTATACCAACTTTACCTACTCCAAATTGACCGTCACATCAACAGCCACGTTTGGCCCTGCGACGGGACCCATTGCGTCAGGCGGGCGGAGCGACCTTTTCCAACAAGTTGCTACTGTGACAGCCACAATTACTAACAGCGGCTCTGTGGGTGGTGCCGAGGTCCCCCAGTTATATCTTTCATTACCGTCTGGTGCTCCAGCTGCGCCACCGAAACAGCTCCGCGGCTTCACGAAGCTATCTCTTCAGCCAGGTGCGAGTAGCACTGCAACCTTCAACCTCCGGAGAAGGGACCTGAGTTACTGGGACGTAGCTAGCCAGAATTGGGTGGTGCCTAAAGGAAACTTTGGTATCAGCGTCGGGGCTTCGAGCCGAGACCTCAGGCTGACCGGCAGCATCACCGTCTCGTGAACATGACTTTCACAGGTGAGGCATGTCATGAAGACCCATGCTTGTCAGCAAGGAAGGAAGGCACTATAATCAAAGCGTAGATATTATTTTTTGAGTCTTGTGGACGCGCAGCGAATGGAGGCTAGCTTCAGCTAGCGATTCTACCGAAATGATGCCCTCCCCAATACGTCCCTCAATCCCTCTTGCATCCAGCTCGGCCAGCCCCTAATTCCTGTGAGAATATCCAACCTCGCGGGTAGCACGAGCTGACCACCCCTCCCGCTAAATACGCGTTCCAATACGGGTTTGGAAATGTCTTGGACAGACATCATCTTCTGTGTTCTCTCAATTCTTGTCGCGTGCGGTAGCGTCATGGCCGTGCGCACAAAGTTCGGGTGCACGACAGTCGTTTTGATACCGCGTGCCTTGTGCAAGTGTTTGATCTCACACGTCAGGCCTTCATGGAAAGCCAGCGCCCCGGCCTTGGTGGCGCTGTACTCGATGCTCATCGGCAGTGCGATGAAGCTCGCCAGACTCGCAACGGTTACAATGTGCCCCTTGTTCTCTTTGATCATTGCTGGCAAGAACTGTTTTGTGGTGAACCATAGTGCCAGCAGGTTAACTCCGAGGACCTGGCGTAGGGATTGCTCTGGAATGTCGAGTATTGAGTTGAAGCGTGCGATACCAGCGTTGTTGATTAGGATCGTGGGATTCCCGCCCATACTCTTGCGTACGGCGTCGGCCGTGTCGACTACTTGCTGTAGGGAGGTGACGTCGCACTTAAAGTAGGTAACCTTGGGGTTGGATGTGAGAGCTGGTGAAGGTTCACTGACGTCCAGAACCGCGACTCTAACGCCTTTGGCCGCAAGTCCCTCCACTAATGCCAGACCGATCCCGCTGCAACCACCTGTCACAACAGCAATCTCCTTTGGCCAGTCCCATGATCCGGTTGGCGGCGAGGAAGAGATGCGCCAGTTGTTGGTGGCGAGTGAGTTGAGCGCTTTATTGAGCGTCCTGGCTATACCGAGCCCAACCAAAGCTTTCAGCACGGGTTGGACGAGGCGAGGGATAGTATTTCGTGCGAAATCAGCGCCCATGTATTGTTCGATCAGTTCTGCAGGGGCGAAAAGAAGGGCTGAAAGGAGGGCTACTGGGACGACCGTCCTCGCCATTGCCGCCATTTTAGTAACACAATCAGGATCGTCGTCTTCAAGGCACAGACGGCTAGCTATGATAATGGGGATTATAAAATATTCTCGCAAAGTTTGTCAGCCGAGTCAAGGCTAGAACCGTGCGGGTAGTGTGGACGGCAAAGGAGGCTTTCGAAGTTTGTGGGCGTGCGCTACAAGCCGACCGGAGGCACGTCGTCCAAGTTTATACAGATGGTCAATATCACAAGCCTCGGCTGGGTGGCCTCAGAGCACATGCACATTGGGGACGTTTCAAAGCTTCGGGAAGCTTTCCCCCAATTCGGTCCGCGGGGAGAGAAGCTCGCGGTGTTTGCCCATGGGTGTCTGGACAGGGTTGCCCCTGGAAGCGGACTCGACACAGTCCACAAGCCTGCCCAGGTGGCCGAGGCATAATCGAGACGAATTTCAGCGATGAGAGCAGCAAATGCCTGTGAAACGCATGCTTGCTGGAAATGTCGCCCACCGCCTCGCGGAGAAAGAAGTCAACGGTCACTCCTACTAGTAAGGATTACTTCTCGCACCAGGACGCTCGATGCTGGTGCTGGAAATCTCATTTGCGTCCACCGCACCACTCATGTGCCAGTGATTTCGATTTCATTGAGGCTGCTGCTTTCCCCTTATGCGGGCACCGGAAGTCAGCCATGATGCGCTTGCCAGTATCGATACGCTTCGGAATCGTGCCTTCAAGGTAGACTAGAGTTCAAGCTCTGGTGTTTGCGCCGTGCTCTTGCGGGGAGGATGAACGACGAGGTATTTGGACTGCCGGCCAAATACCCATTCCCAAGCCTGAGTTTCTTCGTTCCAGTAGACGTCCTCCTCCAGCGGGAAGTTGACCGTCATGTTTTTCTCCGGGATGTAATGCTGCGCAAACAGCTCAATGCTGTAGTATATATTCTTCAACAGAGGAAGGTCTCCAAGAAATGGAACCTCGTCTTGTAGATTGGTCATTCCTGTAGTCATTACTCGATCAGCTTTAGGTCGGATGGAGTGGTAGCTAGTTCAAGGAGGCCGTAGAGGATCCGTACCGATAAGTGTCCCTGCGCTATGCCCAAACTCTCCAGTGGCATGACAGTAAATCTTGCCTTGAATATTTTCCTGGTCCATTTGATGACGAATATTCCTGAGGATTTCGTTTCCTGTGACACCAACCTGCATATGCGCCTTCGTTATGTCCTGTAGTCGATTTCCCTTCCTCAAGCCCTCAAGAACACTGTTAGGGATGTCGTCCTCCGTCTCGCCTGGCTCCAGCACATAGCCCAAGTGTTGCGTATCAGTATTCAGGCCCAAGGCAGAGACTCCAAAATCAGTATGAATAATGTCTCCAAACTGGATGACGTGGTCTTTGTCGCCGGGAAATCTCCTCGTCCTTGACTCAGAACACATACTGCAGTCATTTTCCGTCAGAATGTACACGCTTGGTTGGAACCAAGTAGTATAGTTCAGCGATTGGATACGCTCCCTCATCCACCACTCCAGATCTAAGGTCGTCGTTTCGCCAGGCTTGATATGCTTGCTGCTAAAAGCCTCCTCGATGATTGCCCAGGCTGTTTCCATCAACTTGCGGTACCAGCCAAGTCGGCTGTCGACCATGGTTGCGACAACCTCGACGGCAATCATAGGCTCGAGGATGAAACGGTCGGCCCACTCCTCTCCCAGGGCAGCCTCAATCGCGTCCAATTCACCGGCGTGCAGACCACTGCTGAAGGCCAGCTCGGTGTGTGTGTTCAGCGCGATAGTGCGTGGCTGCTGCTCGGCGAGGACAGCCTTGAGGTCAGACCAGACCTGAGGCGTGTTGTCGATCCACTGATATGAAGACGGCGAGTCGCCCGTGGTGTTGGCAAAAATCACCTGAGTTGTGCGGCGCCGGGCGGAGAATTGGGCGTACTCTTTAAGAGCCCAGAAGACCGTGTCCTCGGCATATTCACGTTGGCTTATCTGTAGCCAGGTTAGCCATGCCATTCGTGGAGTGATACGGGAAAGTGTCAGCCTTGAGAACGGGAGGCTGGACGGACTAGCCACGCATCAACACCATATTTTCGCAAGATGCCTGGGATCAGCGTTCTGCGCTCCTCGGTCCAGGCGTCGACGATCTGAGCCTGGTCACGCAGGGGGGGCAGTATCTGAACTTGGGGCCTCTTGGTTGGGTCTGCCGAGGTCCCGCCTGCCATGGCCATGGACATGCAGGCGGCAACGGTAAGCTTGGCAGTCAGGCCCCGCATGATGCTGGACATGTCAATGCAGTGTTATGTCTAGCATATAGAAAGATCACCTGTTGTCTCCGGGGTCTAGAGATATGGAATTGTAGAGCAGTCGGTTGAAAAGGGCGGCAGGCGGAGGTTGGCTTGGTGGAGGGAGCTGATCTCACAGGCGCTTATGGTCGATCGACCATTGACTTGTGGCCCATCTGCTGTGCTGTGTAACCCCGCCGGAAAGACCCAGCCGGCAGATCCACCTACTTTAGGCAAGGTTTCTGAATCCCACACACCCGGTTGGCTCCTCGGGCTTCCTCAAATCTTTGTGGTGTATCTGGGCAAGCTATAATTAACCGTTCAATCTGAGCTTCTATAGAGCTTGAGACCGTAACTTTTGCACCAGCAACTGCATCTTTCACCGTGCCCCAGAAAACAATTATAGAATCTTCAAGTAGGTCACCCTTTCGCACTGCTAAATAGAGCACAACCCGATGACATCTTCGCTGTTGCATGCATCGATCCCTTCTGGGAAGCACCATTCCCCCTGCAGACTGCTCTGCTTGTCGAGCAATGTTCGCCTCTGATCTCCGTATTCTTGCTGCTGGACCGGCCTGGATTCTCGAGCGCAAAAACATCGGGCAAAGGGTCTGTGGAAGGCCCTAATTATCTTTATATTCCTAGGATGTTCCCCAGTTCATGGAGTGTATTGTCTTGTGGAACCCCACATGCCATAGAACTTCCTTCATTTTCACCTATCGCGAAAGGGTCAAGCTAGTAATACAGCCTGCCTGCTGCACACGCGTTGGATTTTGTACATTGGATAGTGTGTTATGTGGCAATAGCGGCATCTCATTGCTTTCAAACCGTACCCTTACAACTCAGCGCCACGCCGAGCATCCCATTCGAGCATCAAATCTTGGTCGCCCTCGAATAGGTCGAGCCGGAAAATTGCCACAAAGCCTCAAAGATCCAGTTGCCTTCGCCGACCTCGCAGCATCCTCTGACCATCATGCCTGGCTTGTAGCAATATGCGAAGTATCAGTACATATCGAGACTAGATTATAGCCCCTGGCCCAATAGATACGTCGGAAAAGCAGAGACGGTGCCGCTGCGTCTGCAGGCTTTGCAATCAAAAGAAGCGAGTCGCAGCAAAGAGGGCATGAATATATGTCACATAGATAAGCCCAGGATTCAGATATCGTGGTCGTTAGCAGGCAAATCAAGAGAACTTGTGGATTTGCTTGTACGCTAAGATAGTTCTGTAGTGAAAGGAGACTCCACATCCACTCAGATATTATGGAGAAAGCAAACCATGTCTCGAATGAGCTTTCGGTAAATACCCCTAGCGAGGCGAACAGCAAATGTTGGGGCTACTGATACCGACTACAGTATGGAGCCAGCTAGATATAGCTTGACAAGTGTAGACGGATTGGACTGTGCCAGGATGAGGTTTTCCCCGTAAATTTCATTATTCTGTGTAGACTAGTTCGGAAATCTTCTCAGGTTGCCCTTGATCTGCCTTCCGGTCTTCATAGCCACGCGTTTAAGGCGCGATGTGTTCAAATTTGCGCGGTAATTTGCTATCCGGCTTTGCCGAGATATGTTGACTCTGTGCTCACCACTTGTCAGGCAGATTGTAGAGCAAAGGTGGGCCAACCCACGATGTGCCATGATTCATTGCGGGACCCCGACTCGCGGGTGGACGAGATAGCAACCTTTTGGAGAGGTGATCACCATGACGGTCACGCAGAAGCACAGGCAGCATGATGGAGCCTTTCGTTCGCGTGGCGAAGGGCAAGTTCTAATGCCGCTGAAAGCTGACAGCTCCCATATAGGGGCTTAGGATGAAGTGGGAGGATACCTAGGTACCTAACCCCCTGGTCATTCACTGCCTTCTTAACTTTAATGAAGGGTTGACTGATCACGGAGAGCTTCCGAAGTCCCCACTCACCTCCCATTCCGGCCCATCTTCCTCTTATAATGGTGACTTTGAGCTTGGCTGAAATCCAAGGGATAATTCCATAGTCTCGAGCTGCTCTTCCATTCTTTCATGCGCCTAGGCGCAGACATTCGTTTCTTTTAGCGGCCTATCAGATCTTGTTTTGCTACCTCTGTCCAAGTGAGCAGCCGGCTACCATGCTCAGACCATGCCTGCTCCACGTGGTGAGCCTCACGACTGCAATTAGGAGCTGCTCGGCTAAACTGGATCATACGAAAGCTCCGCCCAACTTGACTGAGATTGAGGACAGTCTCTACTGGACATGGCGCTCCAAGGCACACATTGTGCCTCTGCAAGGAACCTTGCAAGATCCATGCATGCACTACACCGATCCAGATACTGGCTCCTTTCATGTCAATTTCCTCCTGAACAAAGCACCAAACGGTGCATCGGGCACCAAGACAGATGACTTGGTGAGTGGTCCAAAGGAGGAACTGTTTTCTTCTTGTGTGTAATCTCGTGAGCGCGTCTCCGTGTATATGAGGCAACAGAGGCAAGACATGTGCCATATATTTATCTTCAACATGCCATTCTGGCTTTGGAGCACCGTATTGTGTTGATTACTAACAAAACTCAGGTCACTTATGAGGATGTGAACCCCATGGGAAAGCAGTTCATCTCACCAGGGGGAGCCAACGATCCGCTTGCTGTCTTTGACGGCTCCGTCATCCCTAGCGGGATTGACGGGAAGCCGACTTTGATGTACTCCGGTGTAAAACACCTCCCAATTACTTGGTCGATTGAATATATAGCTGAAAGCGAGACTCAATCCGTTGCTGTTTCATATGATGGAGGCAGGAACTTCACCAAGATGGATTGGGACCCTGTCATCGTACAGCCGGACAACATCGAACCAACCGCTTTCCGGGACCCGTATTTCTTCCAGAGTTATCAGCTCGATGAGCTGATCAGTGCCAGTCGAAACGGCACATGGTACGTGACTATTTCTGGGGGCATCAAAGGGGATGAGGCTGGCCCAGCCGAGTTTTTATATCGACAAAATGGTACCGCTGAGGATGATTTCCAATCCTGGGAGTATCTTGGGATGTGGTGGAAGGAGGCCCAGAATGTGACCTCATCTGATGCCACCTTTGGTATTGTCTACGGATTTAACGAAGAGGTTTCCAATACCCAAAACATTGACCAGAATGGTATCAACAATAGTGATGGAGAAATGTTTCAGTGAGTACCTTCTTTCCTCCAGAAACTCTCACCCTTTTCTTTGATTTCCTGAATGCCACGGAAGCCGTGCCAGGAGATCTCTTGGGAGAAAAAGCTCCTGATACCACTTGAATACAGAGGGAAAATGGATGCATCCACACCCTCTGCGTGGATTTCATGCTTATCTAGCCAGGGTTACAACTACTATACCCGCGTTATTCTTTGAGCAACCTGTCGGCCATCTCTTCGGAAAACTCTTCAGACACTTGGAACTGCTGAAACAGAAGTCGCTAATAGAAAATGATCGGCAGTACATTTGGGAGCGAATGGACCGACGAATGGAACCACGTCGTAGGCGATGCGCCTAAGGGTGAATAGTAAGTGCCTTCCAACCTCTCACCACCTTTTCCAAGGTGGTCAACCTGTCATATCTAGTCATTCTACCACAGTCGTCACCTCTGATTCTGCAAATCGACTGACTTCACGATCAGCCATCACGATAGTAAGCAGCTTCCAGTGGTTGCCCTCAAACTCCAGCCACATAGCTGCCACAAGTCGAAAGACTCCCGTGAGCTAGGACAACGGAACAGGCTGAGATGCGGGTGCTCGCTTGGGCCAACTTATTCTTTGGCATGATGCCTCGTATCTTGGGCTGACTATACTTATCGCAGTGCATTGGGCCTCCGGGGAAGTCATACTCCACAATCAGACTCAACTCCCAATCTTCACGCCCACAATGTCCGGTTTCCTGGACTGGGGTATCTCTGCTTACGCAGCCGCGGGCCAGACCCTCCCGTCCTCGTCTTTAGCCTCTACCAAGAGTGGCCTACACCACGACCGATGGATCAGCTATGGTAAGCAGCGGTCTTCTCCTCCACAAATCCGTAAAGTATCTTCCACGGTGCTTTGATGGCTGACACTCAATGCTGCAGTCTGGCTCACCGGAAATCTTTACGGAAAAAAAGGATACGAAGTAAGCAGCTTTCGGATACAATCTTAATTCCCTCAAGGAAGAGTCTCTTCTATCTGTAGCTTGTACTTCAAAGGTTCCATTAGGCTGCAGATCTTGAGACAAGCCATGGCTGCACTATGACCTGTTCCCTCACAGATTCATACGGAACTGCTTACTCGGTGCTGCTTTGATAGCTGACTCTGAATGCTGCAGGATGCTCCAGCAGCGACTTGGACGGGCGCACTGTGTCTGCCTCGGGAGCTCACTGTTGGATATATCACAAACGTCGTGGACAACGAGCTTTCTCGTGAGGTTCCCGGCGCTTGGGTCGTTGACTCTGCTGATAAATCCGCCGGGACACTATCTCTCAAGACTCTTCGACAAGTCATTGCGCAAGAGCCTCTGGCTGCCATGCGTGGAGATGGCTCGCGCCTGAGTACAGAGCCAGCGCGGAAAATCACCTCACCCAGTCGGATAGCATTTGCTCAGAGTCCTACATCGCGCTACTTCGTTCTGACTGCTAACCTAACGTTTCCCTCTTCGGCACGCACGAGTGACTTGCGTGCGGGTTTGCGGATCTTGGAAAGCGAACACGAGAGCACCACGATATGGTACAAACTCTCCAACGAGACGCTCCTCGTCGACCGTTCCAATTCAAGCGCGGCTGCGGCTACAACCGGAGGCACAAAGATCGATACACGCCCAGAGAAAGGCCTGCTTCGGCTGTTCGACCTGCTTGAAGACGGAGAAGAGACCTTGGAGACCTTGAAGCTGACTGTGGTGGTCGACAACTCCATCGTCGAGATCCACGCAAATGACAGATTCGCCTTATCCACGTGGATTAAACCTTGGTACAGCGCCTCGACTAATATCAGCTTCTTCGCTGAGGGTACCGGGAGCGTCGATTTCAGCGATGTGACCATCCACGAGGGTCTTTACGATGCTTTCCCCCACAGGACATATGAGAGCGTGAGCTCGAGCGCAAACCACAGCTCGGCTGCAAACTCCACCAAGTCCTCGCTGTCTTACTCAGATTATCCCATACTTCTCATCACTTGGGGTGCGATCACCGTCTTCTTTAGCCTGATGTAAACGCGAATTTCATACAAGGGTTGAGAAATCCATCTGGCTGAGAGAGAGTCAACGAGTGCTAGATTAATGTACATTTACACATACTGTGTTTAGGTAACCACACGTTACAGATTAGAGAGGTCTTCTTGAGTGAGTAAATTATAATATTTATGTTATCTAGCATATATAGACAACGCCTTATTTAATAAGCACAGCAGATGGAAAGCACTGACCAGAGAACGCAGCTCTGAGAGGGTGAAGGCATAATTATTCGCTCACAAAATCACCTATCTACGTGAGATGGGCATACGAATGCCTCGTATCTCAAGTTTCAATGCGCTTGAGCGAGTTAACATACCTTAGAAAGATGACCAGGTGCTTCGCGGGTTGATTGTGTCCACTTGAATCGAAACTTTCTTGCCTTTCTTCAGTTGTCATTGCATTCTTCTTTTCAGGTGTTTAGGTGGTGGGGAGGGAGAGAGTTTCCGCACTTAAAATCGATGACATCTGGAGCCTCACATTCGGGTCTTCCTTGCTCACTGACTATGGACCATCGCAGTGCTCGAAATTGGGCTATACGACGGACAACGAAACTAAGTCCGCCCCGGGGACCCAGTTCGGGAACCCAATCTCCCTCAGACACACTTACACAGCCCTCACGCCTCTCACAGGTCTCACCCTAGAGCTTGAAGAAAAACATAACCCTGACAGTCCACCAAAATCCAAAGGCCCCCGTCCACAGAGAGCCGTAGGATTGAGCTAGGACTTCTCATGATTCCGCACGTCCCTGAAGGGGTTGGGGGTATCTTGTACCTAAGTAGGCATTATTACCGCGGATCCTGACCAGACCGTCGATAGTTGCGAGGCACTCTAAAGCTTGGACCGGGAGCGCCAAACGACTCATCCGAGTCGTGGTCGACAGGCGGGCTTTGGTGCCTCAAGGAGGCTCGAAGCGGCTGGGCTGGCTGCTCGAATAGCCTAGACCGTGATGATTCATGCTGCAGATCCTCAGATCTGTTGTGTTGCACCTCGATTGCAGCGTCGTCGTTGTCAGAAAGCATTCTGATCTTGGGGTCGGTGGGCTGGGTAGGCATTGGCCTTCGCTTGCCACGGTATTCTTTCTGGAGACCGTCTCGTCCTTGAGCAGTCGGAGGTAGTTCTTGTGGATTTCTGGTCAATTCGATGCTCTGTCGCACCTGCGGAGGCGGCTTCCAGGAGTTTCTCTTCGGTTTTGACGGGTTCGTTTGGAACGGCATATTGCCGGCCTCTAGCTCTTGTTCTTGGCTTCTGGAACGTCTTCGGTAGGTCGAACTAAGCTTCCAGATGATGAAAATTGGAATCCAAGAGAATGCGAAGCAGATGACTAGACCGTTGTCAACAATCTGAAGCTTTGCGGTGACCAATGGAGAAATCGAAGGGCGGTAGTGGGAGGTCTCGTTCACTACCGGTACCTACCTACCATCCCTGCACCAAAGCAACAAGGCTCAGGAATCACACGGGAACTGTGAAGGATACAATTCAAAAAACTTACTGCCGATAACTGCGATGCGTTCAGCAATCGTGCCGCCTTCGCCTTCGTCGGATGTAAAGATGGCCATGCTTGGACGTTTGTGAGGAGGGTTTCTTGCTTCGTGGTCGAGTAGTTGCAAAAGGTGGCAGATGCGATGGAATAAATACCTAAGCAGGTAAGTATGAGCGGCGCAAAGCTTTTTTGCACTCCACTAAGGGGTTTCTGGTTTGGTCGAGGCCCCGATACATATAGTGCATGGCAATGGCGTCTGTACCAAGGACATGAGGGTAGATAGCGAGGGACTATGACGGTGCTTGGTGCGGCGTGGTTTATGCTGAAGGCCGGTACATCTTACGCGAACGGGCACTGCCAGGTGTTTAGAATGGAGCCGTGACCTTGTAGCGCCCTCTAGTGGGAATCATGACTAGACACCTGTGCAGTAATTATTACTTTCTGTGTGGCCTTATGAGTGCACTCTCGACCCTATCAAATACTTACCTAGGCACGCTAATTCGGACTGTGGGAAACAAGTGTCCTATGTAGTTATCACGAGTGTCTCCCCGGGGCGTCAAGGCGGAGGCCAAAAAAAAACCACCTAGACTTTTCAGAGCCAACGTCATCCTCGAAGCCTCCTTTCCACCGGAGGAGGGGGAAAGAGTAGTTTTACTAGCGGAACACGCTTTAATACAGGTGCTCAACACTGTGATGATTCAGCCAGCATTGGGAGAGGATAGACGTCTTTTCAAGTGAGAATATATATAATATGGTGGATGATCAAGTTTTTGGATTAGAGATAGTAGGTATAAGTATATAGTTATACGTTCTACCTAAGAAGCATATGTGTACAGATTAAAAACGAGACCACCACTATCTAAAAGAATACCGGAATGCAATAGCAAATTGTCTTGGAGGAGGAGTCGAGAGTTTGAATGAATGAATTATCCAAACTTCTTAATAAAATATAGATTACTTTGACTTGCGAAATGTTGGGCAAGTCAGCTTATGTGAGCACTGATGGGCCAAGTGAAGCCAGCGCTTTTGCCCCATGATCTCAATCATTGTATCTTCAGGTTTTCATATATTATTATTTGACTGTTGCTGTACATCTTTGTGTAGATCATTGGCAGCATTTGAAACCAGGGCTATTGTTAACACTAGGGTTACGGGAAGGTTTAGACAACAACAAAGACTGTCTTCTCCTGGGAACTCAAACGTCTGCGGCCGGGTAACCCCCAACTCGATGTGGGCGGCATTTCGGGTCCCTGTGCCGACCTTCTCCAAGGCGCAAGGGTAGATAGACTGCTCCGAATAATCTCCCCAGACCTGCCAAGGTTGGCATCCACGAGGTACGGATGCACTGCAGAGGCCCGGGCAGCCCAGGCAGGCAGGCAGGCAGGCTGGGCAGGGCATAGCAATGATTTGCCGTGGGTTGCATCGCCTCCGATTGGCAGCATTCCACCTGCCTTTGACGGCAAGAGATACTGACTATCATTTAATGGTTTCATGCAAGGCACAAGCAACACTTGCAGCCACGCGTGCAGCAAGGTTGGGTGACCGCAGGCCACCCAACCTCGATTTCTGGGCGATAGAGGAGTGTGCGCCTTTGTTTAGACTTCGTAATAATCATGCCTGCAAGCCGAAACCCCCCCGCCGTCCTGCCCTCGGATTGTTGGGCACCGAGGCACCTTCGGTTGTTACCCCCTGTCCATCTCCAAACCTTGTCACCCAGCTCACCTGGGGAGCCGTTTGTATTGGCGAGTTCGTCCCTTCTTGCAGAGCACAAGCCGCTGCTGCAGTGCTACCCCCCCCCCTGTGCACCACAAAACGGCCAGCTTATTTACTCGTACGTGATAATTAAGGGAGGTGCAGTGCAACCCCTCTGGGCATGGGATGGAAGCCACTAATAACCACTGCATATTCCTTGCGTGCCCCGACCAGTTGTCTAGTTGTTTCTCAGTGACCACGCCAACTCTCGGGCCCTTTCTCGCGCTGCACTGGTGACCAAGGCGACAATCGCTCTCGCCTGTCTAGATGCTCAAAGCCCCTACATGTGCCGTGTCGTTCCTGTCCTGTGTAACCACTGTCAATGACAAGGGCGTGCCCGCGAGAGAGAGAGAGAGAGAGAGATGGAGAGAAAATGGGATGCGGAGTCCTGGTCACATTCACTGAATGGATGACACAATGCAGGCTGATCCGGATCGGCACCTGCTGCAAGCTGCACCCATGCGCTTCGCAACCTCCTCTCGCTAGAGTTTGATTATTTGCCTGCACCTGACCTGAGCGATGCCTGCAGCAGGTGCACATCTGAGATTGAACATGGTAGCGAGTTATTAGAGGGGCCTCGCCGCCCGCGGTCCAATTATCTTGCACAGCATTCTATTTGACTCCTGCGTTGTAAACCGGGGTATCCGGAGCATCTGCAAAGCGTGTTGCTGCTCTGAGCGACACTGCAGGCGCTTGGTTACTGCAGACATTCTTGTGACGTGTTCGTCTACATGTCGGCACAAGCGGGAATCAGTCTGAACATCTTCACTTTCATTCATTCCCGCACTCTTAGACGCTTCCTCTTCGCACCGCTCGTCAAACTCCAGCCTGGGCAGCCATGTTCTCTGCGACGGCCCACCTGTGTACGGTGGCGTCCCTGCTGGGAGCAGCCAGAGTGGCCACCGCGCAAAGCACCGTTGTCGACAACTTGCAGTTTGTCGACCCCCTCGTCGGAGCCAGCAACGGTGGTAATGTCTTTCCAGGCGCCTCGCTGCCTTACGGCATGGCAAAGGCCGTCAGTGACACCAACAGTGGCAGTAACCAGGGTGGCTTCACCCTTGATGGCAGCAATGTCACAGGATTCAGTGTACTCCACGATTCGGGAACAGGGGGGAGCCCATCGCTTGGCAATTTTGCACTGTTTCCTTTCGCCAGCTGCCCCGGCGGAGACGTCAACAACTGCGTCTTTCCAAAAAAGGCGCGCGCGCGGTTTGGAGCCTTTAGCAACGATAGCGTAGTGGCTGAGCCCGGGTACTTCAGCATTACCCTCGACTCGGCGATCCAGGCAGAGATGACCACGACCCAGCACACCTCCATTTTCAAATTCTCCTTTCCGGACTCAGCGGGCAACGACAGCCACCCCCTGATTCTCCAGGACCTGACGGATTTGCAGGACAGTCGCCAGGACAACGCAACTGTGGCTGTTGACGCGGCGACGGGACGCATCACTGGAAATGCGAGGTTTGCTCCCAGTTTTGGCGTGGGCAACTACGTGCTACACTTCTGTACAGACTTCTCCGGAGCTGCCATCTTCGATAACGGCATCTACTCAAACAGCCGCGCGAGTGCTGACGTCAAGGAGTTCAAGATCTCGCGATCTATCAACGGTTATCCTCTGCCCGGTGGCGCTTTCGTGCGTTTCGCCAGTGGAGATGGCCCAATTTACGCCCGCACCGCAACAAGCTTCATCAGTGTCGACCAGGCGTGTGCTCAAGCCGAGTCCGAGATTCCGGACTTTGATTTCGACGGCGTCCGGAACGCTGCAAGAAGTGCGTGGAGGGAGAAGTTGAGCTACATTTCTGTCGACGTAGAGGGAGTGGATCCTTCCTTTGCGACCAACTTTTTCAGCGGGTACTACCGTACAATGATCAATCCGCAGAATTACACTGGCGAGAACCCGCTCTGGTCGAGTAGCGAGCCCTACTTCGACTCTTTTTACTGGTAAGTAAATAAGATTGGACCGTATAACAGTATCTCACCCGCAGGTGCTAATTGGGGTTGTGTGGTACCAGTCTTTGGGATTCTTTCAGATCGCAGATTCCTTTCTTGACTGTGGTAGATCCGGAAGCCGTGGAGGACATGATTAGGTCTCTAATCGATACTTACGCCCATCTTGGCTGGCTACCAGATTGCCGCATGAGTCTCAGTAAAGGCTACACGCAGGTAAGCCTTTTCTGCGTTGAAACTTGGTGGTTGCATTCTCTGACAGTAGTTCCAGGGTGGGTCAAATGCGGATGTTGTGCTCGTCGATGGGTACTTGAAGGGTCTTTCCAACAATATCGATGTGAGCACCGCGCCGAGAATCGCCTTCTTCGAGCGTCTCAACGAAGCTGATATTTGCAGTGGAATCTTGGATACGAAGCAGTGGTTAAAGACGCCGAAGTCGAACCTTACGACTGGTGTTGCAACGGACGCGGTGGCCTTGACAGCTGGAAAGCTCTTGGTTATATTCCGGTGCAGGACTTTGACTACAAGGGCTTCGGGACAATGACTCGTAGTGTCTCTAGGACCCTCGAGTACAGTTACAATGACTTTTGCATCTCCGAGCTGGCTGCTGCTCTGAACAACACAGCTGACCAGGAGAAATATGTCGAATCCAGCGGGAATTGGCAGAACATTTACCGAGCTGATCAGACGTCCTTCATCAACACGTCGACTGGGCCGGTGGACACAGGTTTTGTCGGCTTCTTCCAGCCTAAATTCCTGAATCAGACGTGGGAAGTCCAGGATCCCCTGACGTGCAGCAACATCGACAGCTCAGGCATTGCTTGCTCACTTCAGAATTCCGGCAGGGAGACATTTGAGAGCAGTCTGTGGGAATATGGCTTGTATGTATCATCCCTTTCGCAGATCTCGGCACCAATTACTGACCTGACCAGTTTTGTTCCCCACGACCAAGCAACACTCATCACGCTGTACGGCGGGCCCGAAGGCTTTGTACGGCGCCTGGACTACCTCCACGACCAAAATATCACCTACATAGGAAACGAGCCTGCGTTCCTCACCGTGTTCCAATACCACTACGCCGGTCGCCCTGCGCTCTCTGCGAAGCGCTCCCATTTCTACATCCCGTCTTTCTTCAGCCCAACACCCGCTGGCCTCCCAGGAAACGACGACTCCGGTGCTATGGGAAGCTTCCTGGCCTTTAGCATGATAGGACTGTTTCCAAACCCAGGTCAGGACGTATATCTCATTATACCGCCCTACTTCGCCAGTGTGAACATCACGCACCCGGTCACTGGTAAGACTGCTACCGTTCGCAACGTCAACTTCGACCCAACGTATGAGGCCATTTTCATTCAGTCCGCTACGCTAAACGGTGTGCCATACACCAAGAGTTGGGTAGATCACAGCTTCTTCACAGAGGGCAAGGAGCTAGTTCTCACTCTGGGACGAAATGAAAGCAGCACTTGGGGCAGGGGTGTAAATGACTTGCCGCCAAGTCTCGGGGAGTACACGGGTTTCAACAGCTCATATGCTGGGAATAGCAGAGGCCCGAGAAGATTAGCAGGAAACTACTGGCCTGAGTTTGTGGGCTCCAATAGGGTCTAGAGGCACTATTGCTTATTCATGTACAACCATTACCAAGTCTTTATTACTCGAGGTATTTCCCTAAACACTAGATTAATTGACCTGAGAGTGTGCCGACTACAATCTTGACCCCCCCCCTCTTTTAGTGTAATACACGACGTCTCGAAATCCAGGGGAGTGAGGCTCGACCGATTAATATAATATTACAATAACCCACTATTTCAGTGGCACTCGCACGCTTGAAAACCGTTGGGCTTGCCTAAACAGTCCTACCTCTCCTGGTTGACAGAATCCCTGTTGCTCCACGACCATCGACTTCTCGTGCTCCTCTCGCTCCAACTGGATACAGCTTCCCCATGAAGTACTCTCTAAAAACGACAAAAGCTGCTTTGCATCATTAGTGGTATTTAGAGGGAATGGAGAGCTGATTGTTAAGCCCTTGCATAGTCTTCCGGTCGTGTTGTACAAGGCGGCAAATCCAGGTGTATCACAAGGACAAATGGGCCGCGTGAGCCGACTTACTACTAGTGAATCTAGAACCAAGTGCGCCCGGCCGCAGACACAAACCCAGCTGATGGGAATCAAAGACTGCTGTTTCCACAAGCGCCCTGCTCGGTCAAAAATTTGGCAGCAATCGCAGCGTTCGTGCCCACACTTGTTCAAGCACTTGCTGACCTTTTTGTCCAATGTTGCTTCGCCGCACTTGCAGCATACGAAGCCCATTAGCTCCCGCCCCGGAAGTGTCTCCGGGATCGCAGCGGCGGCCTTTGTGTTGCTTGACATCTTTAGAGATTCGGTGGGTGCCAAGGCTGTCTCGGAAGGCAAGAGGGTCGTCTACTGGGACTTCAGCTTTCCTGCCAGTTGAGATTTGCTCAAATGCTCGACATGCTTTAAACCTTGGATGATCTGAGCTGTTTAAATACCGTGCATGACTCGTATCCCAGCAAAGGACTACTTCTAATACTGTTCATTGTGTCCTGCCTTTTAAGCGGCTTCTTTTGTTTGCGCTATTATCGATCATCTTTGGACAATGGATTCAAGACAGCGGCTTGGCTGCCTGCTTGTTCTGCGTACTGGTTGAGCTTCAATTCCCCGGGCACGGCCTAGACTTGACAAAGCTGAACAAGACCTAGAAACCTCTCTGGGTACCTGGCTAGCTGCCTCGAAGCAGAGACGCGGAGTTGACAGTACTACTATGAACCCATCAAGCTAACATGAGTTCACCCTATGCAAATTGAGGACTAATCCACTGAACATTATCATCAGGTAGAGAGTTCTATTGAGTGAGACGTTTAGACGCTTGCACTCATTTTGGTAACGACTGTAGGTGTTTTCTGTATTCAGAGCTATCAACAACGAAAAGAATGACATGGATGAAAGGAGGAGGAAACCTCCTGGAAACAACAGGAGCATGACCGTACGTTTCACATGATGAGCCAGCACCTGCCCAGCTTCGTACGTTCCACATCTCCGTCCCATCAGTGGCGCTCCTGCTTCCGGGGAGACAGCCCTCTTTCAGGCATCTTCCATGTACGACGCTGTCGGCTTCAGCGTGTTCACCGTGTCTGACTTCTCCAGATATTGCTCCTCGAAGTGCGAGTCCCTCATCCTGGGCGCCATGACAGCCTCGGCAACTGAGTTGAAGAGCCTAGTCTGTTTGGCCTCATCGGCCTCGGACAAGGAGAGCGGCACGCTGCCGTCCACGATCCTCCACCCCGCCCTCTCAAACCTCTCACGCACGTAAGGGCTCATATCGACGAAGCGGAACTCGACACCCTTGCCGCCGTATTTGTAAATCTCGGCTGTCAGAGTCTTGAGGTGCGACACGGCAGTGATGTCGATGTGGTTGACCCTTCCGAAGTCAAGCACGACCAGGCCGATAGGTGGCAGGGCCGAGGGGTCAGTGACACCAGCTGCAACCCGGAGGCGGTTTGTGCGCTTCTCAGCCACGACGGACCAGTTTCGCTCTCTCTCCGCGCCTCGCGAACCGTTGTAGATGGGGCCGTGGTGAGTCTGGACCGAGTCCAGGATGCGTGCTGTCAGGCGGTGCGAGTTCGGGAAAAAGAACGACTCGTTGAAGCGGAAGACATGAACATCCAGCATCATCTGATCAGCAACATGCGACGTCGGCAATCCCCGTGCGGCGTCGAGAGAAGAAGCCAATTCTGAGCGTGGCGGCACAGCAGATGCCGTGATAGATGCAAATGTCTGGCGGAGAATGAGGTAGACAACTGAATGTAGTGTCAGTCAAAAATCGGCCGGATGTTGAAGCGATGTCGAAAAAGGACGATGAAACAAAGACTCCGCCTCGTCACCGGACAGGGAGACTAGAATGCAACTTACTGTTGAAAGCGACTGGGATGAAGATACCGAATTCAGTCGAATAGAACAAAGTAATCCAGAAAGCCAGCATCGACGTGATGAAGTCGGCGAGGGAGGTCTTCCAGAAGCGATAGAAGGTCGAGGGCGGATAGATTAGGGGCCACACCGCGCAGATGATGATTGCTGCGAGCGCCGCCTTCGGGATCCAGTAAAGGAGACCCACCAGCTTGTATATGGACACGAGAATGATCGCAGTTGTGACAAAACCGGACAACGGTGATTTGACTTTGCAGGAAGAGTTGACAGATGTCCTGGACATGGCACCGCCAACACCCATGGAATGGAAAAAGCTGTTAAAGAACTGGAAGATCCCCGAGTTAGTAATTGAACACCCCAAAGCATTTAGGGAGCAGGCGAAGCCACCTACGTTGCAAACTCCAAAGTAACAGAGCTCCTGGCTCTGGTCAGGAATGTAATCGTTCCTCACACCGAAGGCCCGCGCAATGGCTGTGTGCTCGATGGCCGCACCGACAAACACGGTGATACTCTTGCCAACAACCTGGCTGACAAGGTCCATCGAAGGGATCTGAGGCGTCTCCAGACCGTTGGACTTGACCTTGACCACCTTGAAAAGGTGGTCGTCCTCACCCAGGTTGTGGTTCACTGCGTAGCTGATGCCCGTGTAGAGGACCAAGGCCAGGAAAGCGCGCAGAATGGACAGAAGCCAGATGACCTTGTTCTTGTCACCCCACCGCTTCCCAGACTTGTCGAGGATGGTCAGAAAGGCGATGCATGAGAAGCCGATGGCGCATGTGAGGCCACTGGCTCCACCGAGGTTTGCGAAGACGTCATGGATCTGGCTGGCAGCACCGTCGGATGAAACGTCCGAGCCGAGCAGAGAGCCCATCTGGTTGAGCAGGATGGTGATGGCCACAGCTGAGATGAAGCCAGTGATGATGGGGATGGAGATGAACTCCAACAGGAAGCCAAGCTTCAAGAAACCCAAGATCATGCCGAATATACCCATTGACAGGGCAACCGCGGACGCGATCTGCTGAGGCGAGTATGGTGAGCCCTCGCCGAAGGACGCGACGATGTCCGATGTGAGGAGCCCGATGAGGGAGGTCGGGCCGGTAGACAAATCTGGTGTGTATCTCGTGAGCGACAGGTGTTTTTGATTTCCTAGACATGTAAAAGCAATAGTCTGCTCACCTTTGGTGGTCCCCATGAAGGCGTAGAGGGCTGATGGAAACCAGCTCGACATCAAGCCATACTGGATGGGAATCGTCGCAAGTGAGGCATAGGACAGGCCCTGAGGGATGAGCATAAGACCCAGCGTCAAGCCGGCGATGGTGTCGTTGATGAGCCATCGGACGTTGTACCGGGGCAGCCAGCCGACGATGGGCACCTTGTCGATCATGTACTGCGCGGTGGCAGAAGGCAATGCCCTCGCCGCCTTGGTCGTTAGCCGACCGACCTTGTTCCAGGTCACATCCGTGCGGACGTCATTCTTCACAGCGTCAACCACTTTCATGATGACGGCTGCCTGTGGCTTGGGGGGAAGGTTGTGTGAGGCCGAGGGAGGATGTGATGCGAAAGGAGCGCGCCTAAGATGACGAAGTCGGACGCTCTGTCTACACACGATCTCATGGCCCAGGACGAGAAATGAGGGCGGGAGGTTATGTACTTGAACTCAATGAGCGCCCGGGACGGAAGTCACGCGCAGACCCAAGATCCCTACCACGTGTAAGACCTCTGAGCGGACGTGACTGCTGCTCCCGCCGTGCAGTGCAGAGCAGGGGCCGGCCTGTGCAGCGTGCAAGCATCACAGTACTATTGTCAGTGACCCAGTCATCCTATCCTGTTGACCCCCCCCCCGGACACCCAGAGCCTGGCATACATACACGAACATGACGAGCAGCCACGGCGCAGGGACACAGCTGCCTGTCTCCGTCGATGCTGTCGGCGTTCGGGATGTTTTCACTCAGATTGAAGACAGAGCAGCTAGCCTGAGCCAGATAAGACTGGCTACCACTGAAACAGACGAAACCCATCACCAGTGCCCATGTTTCTTCGGCAGCTACCTATTCTGGTCGAAGGGCCCCGAGGGCGAGAGAGATGCAGCTTCAGGGCCGAATGGGCTGACCAGTGGCAGCGGCGTGCCATGGTGAGGGTGTGGTGTGGTGAGATGACACCAGGTGGTCGCGATACAAAGCAACGGTGCAGGCTACGGTGGGCGCGCAGGGAGCAGGCGAGTACACGGTCTGGTATAGTGTACACACACAGACACACACACACATAGTCTCGTAGCCTAGTAGACTATAGCCCGTGCCGTGCGGGGTACCCTTCAAGGCGCAAGGTTCAGGGACATGTTGCTGAAGTGTTTCCTTTCGCCCCTGACAGCCGGACATGGAGGAGGCGCGGAGAGAGGACAGAGAGGGGCGGCCGAGAGGCGAAGTATTTGCTATCCGTCTGAGTCGGGGGCCCATGGGTGCGGGGGAGACCCCATCACGTCGTCGTCCGAGAGGTTAGACTGAAGCCGCGCGGTGCAATCAGAGTCGCGAAGAGCGTTGCGGCCGGCTCGATCTGGCGGCACCTTGTGTTTCTTGGAATTGCAAGTAGATGATGAGGCAACTCGGGATGGTGGGGGCCCCATGTGATGGGATGAATACATACATACGTACATACATGCACACACTCATTCACACACACACACACACACACACACATGTGCCTGTCTTGGCTCACCAACAGACAAGTGGACGGACGCCCTCCTCAGAGCACAATGTCGACATGGCGGGGCCATCGAAGCATCGAAGCATCGGCGCGGCTGGCTTCCGTCTTGATAGCCGCTTCCGCCCATGGAGCGATCCATGTTTTCCTGTTCTGCCCAGGAGATGAGCGCATCCGGCGGTGGTGCCCGTTGTCTTAGCTATGCGACCGACCGACCGGAAGGGGTTGTGAGTGAGGGTGGGCGTTGGAGGAAGGGGGCATGGAGGAGAGGAGGAGAGGAGGAGAGGAGAGAGGAGAGGAGAGGAGGAGGAGAGGAGGAGAGGAGGAGAGGAGGAGAAGAGGAGAGGAGAGAAGGATGGATGATGGGCGATGGGCGATGAGTGATGGTTCCAAAGGCAAGGGGACCCCCCCCCCCCCCTTGGGTGGCACGCCTGCAGGCACGCCTGCATGCAACCTTGCCGGTTGTGACCAGGGCCCTACATTGCACTGGCAGCCGGCACCTGCGATTCCAGTCCGCCTTGTTGGAATATTCTGTGGGTGAACCGCCCATCGCGACACATGCACCACCGCGCATCCATCCCTTGCGTCCAGTTTCTCTTTTAATAATAGCACTGCAGGTCCAGAGGTAGGGTAGCACTGCGCACTAGCCGGCCATCGAGGCACGCACACGTGCACAAAGACGGCTCCTCAGCCTGAGCCAGAGATTATTATTACCGGTATTTCTGTCGCCGCCTGCGGAGTTGGTACGCCGTGCATGAGGTCGGTCTGCACCAGAACGGCTAGGTCGAATGCCTGCCCGAGCATGGTATTGATCGAGACGGCCTCGTCAATTGCTTGGAACCTGCGGCCACCCCTCTGCGCCGCCTTTCTCCTCCAGGTCAAGACAATACCAAGCTGCACAGCCTTTGTGCTCATGTCGGACTGGCCCGTCTTGCTGCTGGGCTTCGCTCATGGGCTCATCATAGACGGGTGCAGGTAGCATCCAACCACGCAGAATCAGTTCATGACATGGATGCTCCGACTAGGAGTTGCCGGGCCAGCTATCCGGGCGGCACGGAGCGGGTGTGAGATCTGCTCTCAAAAGCCTAAAATTAACAACGGCACCGGGGGGCCCACAAGGTGCTCACGGTGCCCCGCCGGTGACCCTATGCGCTCGCATTCCGGCAGAGTCGATGGTGGGGTGCCCGCTCACAATAAAGGGACAAGATGCCCTGCGACTCCCGCTGGCATATCATCTCGCACCGGCCGTTTCGCCCGATTAGCACCCCTGCCCAAGGTGAGATCGGACGAGGCAGCTCGACCGCTCGTCAAGAGCCACATTAGTCAACGAGTGTCCAGGGGCCTCGTCGACCCCCTGGCCAATGATCAAGCCGGTTACCGGGAGCCCCCATGTGAGAGCGGCTAAGTCTTCACGCTGATGCGGTGGTCGTCTGGCTGGCTTCCCGGCGTGGTTGAATGACTGCGCATCGACGTTTCCCAAACCTTCAATGCTGCCAACACAGGGACCCAATCGATGTTTCACGGCTGCATCCAGCGACCGAAATAGTGGAACAGATACGCTGCGAAGCCCCCGGTCGTGGTGACCTCACCGGATGACACCGTGCTGCTCCGGGACTCACAACCCCACGCCCTCGGCCTCCTCAACGGCTAGCCGCCAGAGATCTAAAGATAGAGAGAGAGAGAGAGAGAGAGAGAGAGAGGACATGAGATGTGTTTTGGGCAATCCAGAGATGAGACGTCCGAACAAGGCGAGTTGTGTGGCACTATGGTTTGTGGTAAGCATTCGGACCATTGTTGCTTGTGCGCGGGCCAGAGGCACCTCGGATGATTTTAAGCTCACTGCTGGCTTGGCTCTTGGTTGGCATGGTTGGCGTCGCTGCTATGGCTTGCTATGTGAGCAGGTGGGTTCTCCAGCCCGTCTCGGCCATGACAGGACGTCGAAAGGCTCCCACCTTACACAAAGTGATGATCGGGGCCAAGCTGCCAAGTTCTATGCAAGAACCACTTGGCGCAGGACGTTTCCGTCACGGCTTCCCCGACCCGGCTGGGTCGCTACAAGGTTTCCCCAGACGCCACCGACCTGGGCGATTGGCTGTTATTCGTTGTTTGCTCGGCCGCTCCATGCCCAGCTGAAATTCCAAAATTGGTTCACGTAAGCGGCGCTTGTTCGGTATAGCAAAGACGAAGTCTGAGTGCTTCATTCATAGCACCCTGTAGACTACTTTCACCGGGTCATCGCAATTCCTGCGACGATGCAATTGCAATGACACGTCCAGTGAACGAAGAACCACCGAGAAAGCTTGTCGTGATTTGAATTGCCTTCCCATCAGATAAGATGATACGTTCGCTCCGGCCTTCCGGATCTACGACGGGGGCATCGAACTCTACCCCTACGCCGGGGGAGTTTCTGAAAACCTACTTTCTGGTATTCGAGAGGCTAGACACAATGTCCAGAACCACCACTAGTGTGAAGCGGAGACTAATATAACAACACTCTGCAGAGTGCTGCTGGATTGGGAGTGAAAAGTGAGCGGCGAAGAGCAAGGAATAATCAAGAGCTGCCAACGTACCCCTGAAGAGGACCCACAGGCATTCATATCGTGACGGCCGCAGCAAAACCCTCCCCTACACTGTCAATAGCCAGGGTCACGGTCCGTAGACCAGCATGGATTCCATTTGGGGACTTGGCGCAAGTACCGCCGAGAAAGAAGGGACACGCCTGGTGCAAACTATGGTGGCCGGATGTGCTGAGGCTCAATGGATCTGAGATGGCGAACGCGCTCCAGCCGAAAGGCACGAGGCTGCAGCGGGCTCTTAGGCTACTGGCTATGACTATTACCCGTAGAGAGAGAGAGAGAGAGAGAGAGAGAGAAAGGGGGATCTCTAGCCAACGATCGATCTGCCGATACACACATAGTGTTGAGGCGGCCCAGGCAAGGCTGGCATAGATTAGGTCACATCACGGGGGCCCAATGACAGCAAGCATGTCCACCGCAAGGAGGCAAGTCTGAGACTGCTATGCAGGCTGGCCCCGCTAGGGAGCGGATTCAGACTTGTGACAGCATCATCGGCCCTAATGTCGGCTCAACATACCTAGGTAGCTCATGCCTATCGAGTCCCACAGCTTACTCTCGCCCCCTTACAAATGTCTCGTATGATAGCCATGCTCCCTGTCTTCGGTCTACCAAAGCAGTCAAGTAACGCCAACGCATACGTTGCTGGTACACCGAGAGATTACCGCTCACAGTAACAGAGCTCTGGCGCAGTCTTCCTTGAGAATCGCCAGAAGCAGGCAACCGAAGGCTCAGAAGGTAAACCACGATGCAACACGCCATCGATCTATCAGAAACAATCGAATCCGCGACTGAGGTTGTTGAAGCCAACTACGTTGTCACATACTCGTCCGAGACGTTCCTCTGAGTCGTCGGTTTTCTGCAATGGTGGAGATGCTGACGGTAGGGGGTTATGGCCCCATTTACGGTGTGGTGACTTGATCTGTTCGAGTACAAATACGCGAAGGCGTGGCAACTATGCTCCCCGAAGTTCAGGGCCAAGAACCTGGGTGGCCAGCCGCCCCAGCCGAAGAGACATCGCTTGCAATCAAGCTCCGTGGCTTGCATCAGTGCACATGCGGCCACCCCCTGGAGCGCAGATCAAGGGGGGGACGGGGTGACATTCTTGCGCCTTCCTTCGAAAGCTTGCCGACTCGTGGTCATGGGCAAGGTAAGGAGAAAGCGAAACTTCATCAGGGCTTAGCTGATCGTTCACTCGCCAAGAACAAGGAAGGCTGGCGCCGTATCAGCCTTGACGCCAATTCGCTCACCGAGCCCCTATAAGGGTGGTGCCTGGCTGGTATGTTTCAATGTCCAATAAAATATATGGGGATGCTTCTCGCACGTGAGAGCTTGTATACCTCTGTCATGGTGTTCGCCTGAGTAAGATCTTTCACTCATTTCTGCGATACAAGATTTCATTCCTAGACCACCAATACATAGAAGACATCTAGGGCCCTGTCATCGCGTACATGGGATTCGCCCCCGTCTGACTACCCAACCAAGCAGCAAAGCGTGTGAAAAGAATCAGATACCAGCCCGCGTCAGCACGAGGTTTGACTAAATTTTTTTTGGGGGGGGGGGGCGGTAGGCAGGTAACTCGTCCAAGAATGCTGCGAAACTGACTAGTTAGATGCACTGTTCAACCCTCGGCCGTACATACTATACGTAGTATACAGATTCAAGGTGTCAAAGTTCCCCGGTATCATAAAAGACCCTTAGCAGCCACCTGCTCTGCGATTGGGGTATTGGATTAGGTAGCGCAACGGCGAAGACTGGCCACTGAAACCCAAAGTTCGGCCAAAATTCATGAAGATTACTAGGAGCCATCGTGCTTCTCAGTTTGCGAAGAGGAACCACACTGGCTGCGGATGGGCTTTGGCAGGTTGAAGAATGTATACCTGGTCATTTCACGCATTGCATAGGTACAAGTGAAACAATCCTTGAGAATGTTTTGATACCCCTGCATCTCAAATGGAAACCCAAGAAGCATTTGATAACAGTCTCGTCAATAGAATGGTTCCCCTACCGACAACTGGAAGTGGATCATAACCTTTGTAAGTCGTCAGATTGCCTGTCAGCGTCACATCAAGCAAGCCGCGAACGCGCCAACCACATGTTGTCGAAGCCATTCTCACCCACAATTGCCACTTTCCAGAATTCTTAAGTCAATTGAACACCACAGAATTTGTATGAGCAACGTCGTTCCTCACAGCTTGCCGTCGAGTCCAAGTTGAGCTCCACTTGAACTCTACAGTGCACAACACACTCACTCCATCCCATTACAGTTGCGGGCACGTCGCCCCAAACAGTTGAAATATAGCCCCGATTTGCGGACTTACAACAACAGAATGTTACACTTACACGCCGTGTGCCTGGGTCATGACCGAGGATCTGTTGTTTTCGATCTTTTGAACGACCTGGTCAGCAATTCACCAAATTGCTCATGCGGACTACCCACGCCCTCACGAAATGTATGAACGCGCAGTGTTGAGAAACTCAGACTAGGGCTACGACTCGGGCTGATGGAATTCTTCTGTGCAGGTAAGGTAATGAAAAGAGTAATCACACATTCCTATCGTGGTCGGAATTCAGAAATGGAGTAAAGCAACATTATCCAACTCAGTTGTGTTGTCCCTTACCATACAAAGCTCAGGCCGCGCTTGAACATAGCCTTTTGACGCCACAATATATGATGGGTGATTGACCGGCGCATTGTGGCTCACTGACAACAACAGCAGAGCTGGGCTGCTCGCTGCTGAACAATGTTTTGCAACCCAGGCAAGAAAGGTAACATGTCCTCTGGGGTAATACAATGAGAGGGAGTCGGCGAGCCTGTCCGAGAAGAATTGGCTCATGCAAGCCGTATTTTGGTGTGTAGTACAGTGAAGCATGGGAGGTGGCAGGCAGTCCACGCATTGGGGGAGAGAGGTGATATGCAACCGATACAGCCGAGTCACCGGAAATCAACGGAAGTCAAGAAAAGGTGATGATATAATCGGACGCTGAACCGCACGACGTGTGGGTTGCAGTGCCACATGTTGTATCTTCTGCACAAGTATTTCGAACCATGCCTATTGAGTCACGGATGGTATCGGGCAGACAACGTCGCGACCTCGCTGCCTAGCTTCTGGTGACAGCAGAGTGAAGTAACGGAGTGGGGCCTCAGATGACCCTGAGCCGATGCCAAGCCATATTTATGCCTTGGTGCTGCTGCAAAAGCAGGGAGCATAATTGATGGGCGGGCTATTACAAGGATGATGCGGTGATGCGAGGTCGATGCCCTCACAGGAGGACGAGTTCTGGGTTTCAACCATTGCCAACGATGGCCATGTCCTTGCGTCCTTACCTGCCCATGAGTCAGATCATGGACGAGCTTTGTAGAATTTACAGACCTCAACCACAATATTCGTGTGGCAAACCCGGACTCAACGCAAAACTCGATTCACAAATGTTTGGGGTTCACATAGGCCGTGATGTGCAGTAGATTAGGCAGGCTATCACTATTGGATTATACAGGTTGTAGAGGATGCTAATCCAAGTTGTCTGGCGATGCAAGTCGCGTCCTGGAATCAAAAACAAATGCTGCCGCTCAACGGTCCGCCGCCAAAACATCTGTAAACATCCCAATCGTCGTGTAACATGCAATAATCATGAATGAGTAGAGTGAACAAAACGAAAACACAGTAAATGCAACCATAAGAAAAGACAAGTTCCGTGATGTCATACGTGCTTTTTTCCCGTGTTTCTTCATTGACAGCCGTTTCCGACGTGGTTCCAATCTTGTGGTGTCTTGAGGACTTGTTCAATTCTGCACTCACGCACTAACAACCTTACATTCCCGTGTCAAGAATTGTACCGTGGGGCCAGCTGCCAATTACTTCAGCCCGAGGCTTCCTTGGTAGTATGGCTTAGTTCTCATCGTCGCCAATGCGAATGCGGCCCTCGTTGGACAAGCCGTGAGCCCAGTATCCGCCAATCTCGACGTTTGTCTCGGGGATGCTACGGTGGCTGATGAGGAGCCACAGGCCAAAGATGGGCTTGGCGAGGACGTCAAGAACAGCATATGCCAGAATTTCAGAGTCGACGGAGGCCTTGCGGGCACCATCGGCGAAGCCCCACACACTAAGCGGAACGTCAGTCCGGTATCAACAATTGTGGGAGTGGCGATGCAGATGCGTGGCGGTACTCACATGGGGTAGGCTGTCCACAGAATGAAGGTAAATAGAGCCAGAGATCCAAAGAGCTTGGTGACCTTGTTTCCGCGGGCCTTGACGGTGTTGGTGCCGTGCAGGGCGACGTGCCAGACGACGAAAATGTAGGCGATGCAAGCAATGGCGTACCAGCCCCACTTCTGGGCGGTCTTCTCGCTGCCGTAGGCTGCAAAGAGGCCGGTCAAGATCATGATCAGGTCGGCAACGACAGCCATGAGGGTGTGGGCGCCATCAATGCCGGCCAGGAGGCAGAGGTCAGCCAGCAGGAGAGGCGTAGTGATGGCCCAGTCGATATACCTAGCGAAGTAGACCTCACGGCAGACGTCGTGGTAGGTGTCGGGGACCTTGTTGTGGTGAGACTTGACCTCGACGCAGTGCAAGTTGGCACCATGACCGGTGGCCATGCTGAAGTAAGACAGAGCAGCGGTAATTGTGATGAGCGTGGTGATGACATGATAGAGACGCTTCGACACAGGGATGTTCCAGGACAGCAGGGTGAAGAAGCCCGAGGCTACCAGCATAATTACGAAGACGACCCATAGTGTGCTGAAGCCAGTGTCGCCGGCGACCTCATATTGAGTGGGGTCGGCTATAACAGAGCAGAAGGCATTGTCAGTCAGACTTCGAGTGATGGGTGGGCAATTGCGGCTGCTTTGAGGCACGGGGATTGGGACATGGAAGGGGAAACGGACAGGCCAGGACGTGCCAACGGTGGTGAGGGTGAGAGGAGGTGAGCAAGGGGTGAAGTGAAAAGGTGAGAGGCTTGACGTACGCTTGACGGTGGGAATGGGATCGATCTCGAGAATGTTCGACATGTTGACTGCGGCGAGGGAGCACCAACGGTAGAGTGGCTGGCGGGATTTGTTCAGGTCAAGTCGGTTCGAGCTATTCGGCCGGCTGGTTCGTGAGTACGAGTGGTCGAGCTATCCCACGAATTCTAGTGGTGTGAGAAAGGAAGGACGGAAATATCAGTATGAGGAGAGAGAGAGGAGGCATAGAGGTTATCAAGTCTGTGGGCATGCGTGGCCGATGCGGGACAAGCTCCAGCCACCAGCAGCTAGTAACATCATGCTGGCAGGATGCAGCAATGCAGCAGCAAGCAGCAGCAGGAAAAGCTCAGCTGAAGGGCTGGTCTCGTTCCAGTGGTCGATGCACCGACGTAATTGATGACGTTGATGATCGTGAGATGACCGTTCGGGCTAGGAGGGAGCTCTGGTGAGCTTGGGATTGTGCTGTGGGGAAGGTGGAAACGGAGACGGAAACGGGCGGGCCACTCAGTAGTCACCATGGCTACAGTCAATTGATTGTGCTCGACATGACATGTCTGTTCGCCGTGTGGACGACCCAGGAAGATGTAGCCTGGATGTACTTACCTAGGTACTCACTTGTTGCTGTGCTCGTACTCCATGGCCTGACCTGACTGACCAAGAGCTCCTGAAACCTTCAAGGTCGCCCTGCATACGAATCTTAGCGACTACGTACGGAGTACATCCGGTGGTCTGCCGCATCCTGTTGCATCCTGTTGCATCCTGTTGCATCTCCTCGTCTTGCAGCACGACACAGCGCGGCAGCAAGCAGAGCAGCAATTCTAATTTCCCGTTTGACTTTTGTAACCCCTCATCACCAGGCACTGAGGAACGGGGCACACAGCCACAACCCCTGCGATCGTGGATTGTGCATCGTGGATCGTGGGCGCATTGCCACGGCCTAGGCATCGATCGCGGTCGGCCGTGCATGTACAGTAGCAGTCTACGAGTACGGGAGCATGCATGTACCAAGTGGCATCTAGACTGTCACGCCCCCAGCTCACCGGCCTGCAGCCGCACCTGCCTCCAGCCACGAAACGAACGTGAAGCAGCATCGGCCAACAGTACGGCCTCGCGTCGTCAACCGTGCCGGGTTCCAAGCTTCCAAGCGTGCTCCAAAGGGACAGGACGAGCGGGGGATCGTCATCTTCTTCTCCTTCCGGGGAACTCGACATCTGACTGCCCGCTCCTGATTGATCAATGCATCAACACCACACTCGTCTCCTGACGCACCCTGAGCAAACTCAATCGACCAACCTCACTGCCAGTCTTCTGTCGGTCCGTCAGTCTTGTCACAGACTTGCAACTCTCGATGGCCGCTGGCGTTGCATTCCTCCGGCAATCTGGCAGGTCTAAGCATCCCAACAACCGCCGCCGCCATCGCAGTCGCCGTCGAAGTCGGTTTCATTTTCCTCTCGTCCCCGGTCCCCAGAGCTTGAGCTCTCCTTCCCCGCGTTTTTCCACCCACCCACCGTACTCAGGTAATACCACGGTACCCCAGGCAACCAGCTGGCTCGGCCGAGTCGCTGTTTCAACCCCGCAACCGACCGTTTCTTTTCCAAGTACGGTACCTAGGCCGACACCCACTCCAGACCTTTCTGTCCTTTCCGTTCCTGCTCTTGTACCTTGATGGCCACTAGTGGCCTGTGACGTCGCAGGATACCTTCCTTCACTAACACGTGCCTCAGCCTACGCTAGACAGGGAGAAGATGGCAGTCGTCCCCGCCTGCCTGCTTGACAAGCTGGGCATTTGTGCTGGCTGTATGCAGCAGGAATGTCGGCCCAGGTAGCTCGACATCGTGCACCAGCCCTCGACATAATTTTCCCTGCGAGACGTGCTTCGGCCGAGTCTCTGCTACCAACCAGGTCAGCCTTTGTACCACGAGTCCTACGGTGGGCTGGCGTTTGCTTCTTAACTGAGGGGCCGCTGTAGCGACACTGCCCTTGTGACGGTATCTCCCCGCGGGGAACGGTTGTGCTGCTCAATCAGAGCCACCGAGGCTGGCCCAGTAGTTCTCCAGCATTGGACTATGAGCGTGATTATCGAAACACTCATAGGGGACAAAATCAGGCCACCTAGATTTTGGTGCTTAGTTGCATGCTTCAGCCACTGCTAGCAAGCCCGCCATAAAGAAGCGTACCTCGAGCTCTGGCTGCATAGCTTAAACCCTTCTCCATCGCCCAGTGGACAACGCTGTCTCGTAGAGCTTGCCCACCTTTTGGACATTCTCGTGTCCAGCTGATTGCGCTGCATCATACGCCACCCGATAAACATGAATCGCCTCTGAGAACAACGGCCGATGGTCTCTCCAGCCCGTGATGCTCCTAAGCTTCTCGGATCCTGTCCATTGGGGAAAGTCCACCAGTCCCGGGGGCCATGGACTCTCTCCCTGCCCCAGATCCTTCTTGTCAACGTACTTCAGCCCCTCCGAGATACCATATTCAGCAGCTAGTGCCCTCCCCACCTCATCCACCGTCTCGTACCTCCGCGCAGAGATATTGAAGACCTGTCCCGAGACGTCTTCCCGCCGTGGATGCGCTGCGATAGCGACATACGCGTCACCGCAGTCATCGACATGCATGCTGTGGACAATGCTGTCTGGTGGGACCGGCATCACTAATGGCTTGTCGTCTGTGGCAACCTGGTTGGCAACGCTCAGGAAGATACCATAGAAGCTTGACGACCGTCCGTGGACATTCGTGGGCCTCACCAAGACTGGGGAAAAGAGGTCGTCGTGCTCGAGAATCTTTTGAGAATATTCTGCACGCAGCGCGGCGAAAACTGGTGGACGGATGGGACTCAGCTCGGTGTGAGGGCTGAGGGAGGGATCGTTGGCGAAGTGAGGACCCAGCCCGTAGTCCTTGCAACCCGAGGTAAAGATGACTAGTGGCCTGATCCCGTCTTCCACACTTCTTGATGCCACTGTGCGCAGAAGACTGATGATAGCAGTGTAGTGCTGAACATAGTCGCTGTGGTCTTCGGTGGTGGAGACGATGGCGTCGAGGGCCGGGGGCAGCTGGCTTTTGATCTCATCGTGCGTGCCAACATCGCCGATGCTGCCTATTATAGGCAGAATCTCCTCAGCAGCAAGTGAGTGCGCACTCGAGGGGGACCTGACGAGGCCGTACGTGATCCAGCCGGCGCGAACGAATCCTCTCGCGACAGCGTTGCCAATGTATCCATTCGCACCGGTGACGAGAACGGTCCTAACTCTGGCACTCTGAGGTTCCATTCTTCGTGGCGGTTGGTCCGAATTTAACGTGGCAATATCACCTAGGTAGGTCAGAGGTCATGTTGAGAGGAACCTGCGCGACGACATTAATCCTATTTATTGTATCTTTGTTGACCCATACGCGATGTGTGGGCCGATTGTGCCTCTTGTTGGGCGGTCTCATTACAAATCATGCTTTCGGCCGATCGGACACCGTCTGGTGTCACCATGTAAGCGCTGGACACAAAGAAGCGCTACTCTCATATGCAATCAATCGTACCATTTTGGCGCTAGTAACCTGCACATAACACCCCACACCCTTTTTTGTATGCACTTTATTTTTTTATATATTTTCACCTCCTATATAATAAATACCTTATTAATTTAATTTTAACCTATATTAAAAGAAAGCTGCTTCTTTATTAATTCTTTTAATATTTATTTAAAAAGAGTAAAGGAAATATTAAAGGTATAAAGTATATTAATATTTTATTTTAAAAAAAAATTTAAAATTTTAAGGAAAGTATAATTTTAAGTAAATCTTATTAAATTTACCTTATTTCCTTAAAAATTTTAATGTAATTCTTAAAATTTACCCTTCTTTAATTCTTTTTAAAATTTAATTTAAACTTAAGTTATTTTTAACTTTAATTTAATGTAATGGGCTTAGGCTATTGCCCAAGCCTTATATAGTATGGCTAGATAATTCAAGGGAGCTTGGATTATTACATACCTTTTGGCTTAGTTAAAAGGTTGCTGCTTTACAGCTTATGGGAAAAGGCGCTAGCCAGCCTGCAGCCCCTTTAAGGCCAGCCCATAATAAATAATCCAAGCTTTAGGATTAAGAGTTTAAGTTATGTTTATCGCAAGTAAATGCAAGCACCCCTTTTATAAAGAAGATCCCTAACTTAAAAGGCAATATTGCGGGTAAGCCTTGGGGGTAATTATATTACTATATTAAGGGGGTCCTGGGGGAAGGGGCTATATAATGGGCTTAGGCTATTGCCTAAGCCTTATATAATATGGCTAAATAATTTAAGGGAGCTTGGATTATTACGTACCTTTTGGCTTAATTAAAAGGTTGCTGCTTTGCAGCTTATAAGAGAAGGCACTAGCCAGCTTGCAGCCCCTTTGGGGCCAGCCCATAACATTTAAATATAAATTACTCCTCCTTTAAATACTTAATTTAATAATAAAAAGAAGAAATAAAATAAGAAAAGAAGCAGCTTTCTTCTTATATATATTTTAAATAGATTGAAGCTAAATTAAGAGAGTTGGAAAAAGTGTAAACGAAAAAGGGTGTGATGTGTTTTGTGCAGGTCATTAGCGCGAAAATGGTATGATTGATTGCATATGAGAGTAAGCCAGGTGGGTAGTCGACAACTGAACCTCGCTTGGGCCCTTGGGTCTTGCTTGGCCTCGGCTGGCATATTGTTGTGTCGAGGACCAAATCACTGCCTGTCATCTTACCGCCGACCCAAAGACGGATAGGGAGCATGCAGTATGAGTAAGTTCCCTGCGTGCAGTGTTAATAAACAGGACTAAAAGATGACAGCTGCAGCCAGTCCCCTTACTTTCCGGCAGGACTTGTCTGTTCTCCACGAACCCCCTCTTTTGTAGTTTGTGCTGCTACTCTGCAATACGTGCGACCTCTATCGCCCCCCAACATCATTCACCTGCACTTGCTTGCCAACCCACCCTAGCCCCAGTTGCAGCGCAGTTCTGCGCCTTGGACTCTCGCACTGATGGCATCACTCGTCAGGGCGGCGGCGTGCCATGCCTCGCCTGTGTTCCTGTCAGCAGAGCGACGACGGACAAAGCGCTCTCCCTGATCCACCAAGCAGCAAAGAACAAGGCCAATCTCATCGTATTTCCGGAGACGTACGTACCTGCATTCCCCCTCTGGAGCTCTCTGAGAGCCCCAACTGAGAACCATGACCTGTTCCGACGCATGGCTCTCGAAAGTGTCTTCGCAGATGGAGAGGAGATCCAAGCTATCCGAGTCCGGGCTACGGCGAAACAGACCGGGGCTATCGTTAGCATAGGAATATCTGAAAAGGTCCACTCGAGCAGCGCGACGCTATATAACTCGAACCTGCTTATCGGAAGCAACGGGGACGTGCTGGTCCATCACCGGAAACTCGTGCCGAGAAGCTGACCTGGAGCAACGGCGACGGACACGGCCTGAGGGTTTCGGAGACAGCCTTCGGGAAAATAGGAAACCTCATCTGCGGCGAGAATACAAACTCGCTAGCCCGGTACTCCCTCATGGCCCAAGGGGAACAGATTCATATCTCCACCTGGCCTGCAGCATGGCCGACCAGGACGGCGAAGCCGGCGTCATCGAACGTGAAAGGAAGGACGAGCGAGGATAGTACGAATGTGACTTTGCCGATCGCAAGGAGCCGGAACTACGACAACGTTTCGGCCAACAAAGTGCGTGCAGCTGCTCATTGTTTCGAAGCAAAATGCTACGGGATAGTGTGCGCCGGCGTTCTTGAGAATGAAGCCATCAGTGTCATCGCCGACGGTGCTGAGGACCCGGAAAGAGTCTCTCAAGTCTTGAGAGATTCGTCGAGAAGCGTCAGTATGTTTTTTGATCCTGCGGGGGCGCCAATTCAAGCTTTCACGGTCAACAGCGCTGGTGAGAGAGAAGCAAAGGAGTTCTTGCAACATGAAGAAGGCATTTTGTACGCGGATTTTAACCTTGAGGACTGCATCGAGGGGAAACAGTGCCACGACATATCCGGGGGCTATCAAAGGCTGGACGTTTTCGAGCTCAAGGTGAATCGTCACCGGAAGAGCCCTGCAGTATTTTTGGACAGCGTGCAGGGCAAACCCGTCGATATTCGGACCACAGCTCAGCCGACAGAAGCGATAGAACAGTAGAGGTGAAGGGTGAACAAAGGTTTCCTTGCTCAACACTTTCTGGAGCTGACTGAGCCTGTCCTCAGATCCAGCCCAGGCGCAGTTTCCAGTAGAATTGCTTTATAACGGGTATCATTTGGATAAGTGGCGTATAAGTCTATGCATGAGTCACCAAGGCCAGTTTAATTCACAATCTACCTGGGCATTAGTTTCCCTTGCATGCGAACAACACTTTTGGCCTCAACCACCACGCAGACAACAGCACCTCTCCTTCCCTGCCCCTAGTCCATGATGAGTACTTATCTTCCTTGCTTTAGTTTCCGCGGCAGAGAAACGGTGAACGATCTCCAATATTGCATACGATAAACGTACACCAGGAAGCATTCTTAAGGACCATCGTGATGGTTCCGATGCTGTGACGATTAAATTGTGTTCGCAAATCAGACGTCGCAAGTCCCTTGCAGAAGTCCTTGAAGCCTCTTATTCCTCGAGCCCAGTCACATTTGTAATATGGACGTGCCACCATTCTAGCTAGTCTGATAGCAGGCTTGCAGACCGAATTAGAGTGAACGGAGAATATGAATTATGATTTAGCAATAGTACATATATGAAGTATACGACAAGGTGCTCCAACCCACAACGCTCCCGCAATAGAATTAAGCATTATTCGCATAAGAGGAAACAATATCGCAAACATAGGATCCCCGGAAACAGATTTCATGCCGATTTGGCTGTAGTTGTAGGCTCGTCGACTGCGGATCAAAGACCCGAATCAGCCTGCGGCCATGGGGCGTTCTTGGCATGTTCATTCCAAGCCTTGCACTGGGTGTTCAGGACATCTATATCGCTCTGCTTCATCCCAGCTTGATAATCACGAAGTCGCTCGAGGAAGGTCAGCCCGAGTCCCCCGGAAATGTGCCATGCGATGTGGCAGTGCATTCTGGAAACAATGAGTCAGCTAAAGTATTCCTTGACGCAAACGGCTCGTCGAGGGGGGACATACAGCCAGGAGCCGGGGTTGTTTGTCTTGAACGCGAGAAGCAGCCAGCCAGCGGCAGGAAGCATGGTCACATCACGTCTCACGGGGTTGGCTCCGTTCAACAGGGAAGCGTCAAACGCATACTTGGTCTGCGTCGCAGGGGCTGCTTCCGGTGACCGACCAACGACAAGGAAGTCGTGTCCCTGTACAAGACCTGTTAGCACAGCTGGCACAAGAATGCGATTTGGGATTAAACTTACGTGGAGATGAATCGGATGTGGAAGACTGAAAGCTCCTTCTGGATCATTCTCGATGAGCCAGTAAACCCACTTGTAGACATGTCAGCCTTTGCGCGAACACAGGAAAGCGTGGAAATCATGAACAAACTCACTTGGTCAACAGCGTCCACCTGCCAGATGCTGTCTGTTTCTGGGTAATCGGTGCGGTTGGAAGCAATATACTGGGCCACGGGGTTCTCCCATTCCGTCCTGATGGCTTTGCCGTTGATCTTCCACACAAACTTTGGACCGGTGGGAAGCTGAACCTCCAAGGTGTTGTCAGCAGAAGGCGTGAAGGCGGTCGAGACTTTGCGCTGGACAACCGGAGTGAGATTGAAGAGATCCAGGCAGTTGTGGTCTCTCGGCCGTGTGCCCTCGTTCGTTGGCAGGCTATCGGGAGCACCGTCGTAGTGGAGAATTGCAGCTGGGTGAGGGGTCCTTGATGCGCCGCAAAGGTTGCCTCCGCCGAAGGTCACATTGAACCAGTAGTTTCCAATGTCTTCCTTCGCTTCGATTGTGACGTCGTATCTTTGGCCCACGGCGATGAAGAGGCTGTCCGTGGTGAACGAAGTCACAGGGACAAAGTCGGAAGCGATCACTGTCATGTCGTGGCCGACAATCGAGACTTGGAAGTTATTCTCGACGCCTGATAAAGTGTCAAAATTGCTGGCTGCTCGCGGGCTACGGGGGCCGATGTGACTTACTGGTGTTGATGAGACGGAGACGATGCCTCTTTCCTGGAGTGAGCGTCACCTTCTCATACTCGCCTTCTCCTGTCGATGGGTTCACTGTATGGCCGTTGAAGAGGACGTTGTCGCTTGGGGGAGCGCCGTTGGTCTCGGTGTAATGGACGAGGTTATCTGCGGTATCGTGGTAATAGTCCGTCAAGAGCATGGGGCCAAGATCAATATCATAAGGCAGGCTTGCCGGGCCGTCAACCTGGATGGCGCCAATGATCCCGTTACCGTACTGGGCTGAGAAGTGGCTGTGATACCACCCACTCCCGTATTGTCGAGCTATGAAGGTATACTGCCGCTCACCACCTTTCGGGGGTATAGGGCACTCGGTGACTGAAGTCCTGTTAGTGATGAATGCTCAGGTTTCCACCAATAAGACGAGAGCCTTTGAAGGCTTCTGCAGAAGGCCAGAAGATCTGACACGTCTGACAAAGCCCAGCCTCAAACGTGTTCAGTAGGGATTTAAAGCTGTTATGAACCAACTTACTTCCGTTGACACCGTCGTGAAGCTGTATTCGCGCCAGTCAGCAACTGATCAAACCGTAGTGCAATGCTTCTTGGGGTTTCTGTCTCATCTTTTGAACAGTGCTAGGGGTGGTAATTGATGGGGAAGGACACTAACATTGGTACCGAGTTGCCGGAATCCGTGCCAGTGAATACTGGTGCCTTGGCTGGCGTAAGCTTTTGTTTGACATGAATTAATCTCAGTTCCCGCATGGATACTCACCATTGGTCTCCAAGTTGTTGATGACTTTGACCGAGATGGTGTCTCCCCATTTCGCGTGGATAGTTGGCCCTTTACCATCACGTTAGTGACATTATGTTCCGAGAAGCTTGAAGCGGAGCAGGATTGAAGACACACCAATAATATCGCCTAATGCAAATTTCAGTCAGTCGATGCAGTTCGGTCAAATTTCATCGTAGAAAACTTACCGTTGACCAACATCACCAGATCTTTGACCACTCCATCTGGCCCTTTCCAATTGGTCTCTTCAGTGAGAGTCAGTGTGTACGGCCTGACAACGCCGGTGAGCGGGGTCTTGGTCTCGTAATCCGTGGTAATGTCAAAGCCGTCGGCCCAACATGCACGGTTTGTGGGTGTATTACAGCCCACGTCCTGACGGACTTCGGTGGGCTGGAGAAGTGAGGAGGGAGCTGCCCGGGCTGGCTGCAAGGACAGTAGCCCGGTGACAAAAAGGGAAGTAAAAAGATGCATCTCGACAGAGCTGGGAACGAATGAACCAAAGCGTCAGAGGCAGCCAAGCGAGCGAGGATGAAGAGATATCAAGAGAGTGTGAGCTGTGCTTTGGAGTGGTTGTGTTGGCTCCGAGTCTCATGGAAAGGGCAGACGAGGGAACCTTTATACTCCAAGCTCACGATACCATTTGCCTTGATCTGAACTAGACCTCATACAACTGCGGCCGTCCGAGGGATCGAAGCCCTGTGATAAGCCATCCAATGTTTTCTAGATTGCTTTCGAATGGTCGAGAGGCTAATATTACACGAAAGGAAACGTGTGTGATCAACTGTGGTCTAGGCAGACCGAAACGTTCCTCATAGGACCGTGAGATCGTGAAATGAGATGAGTAGTGCTTCGCTACCGTCAGAACGCTCCTCCACATTGCGACAGTACATGCATGCCAGTTATCTTCATCGAAAATGAGTTTCTGGGCGCCGTGTAACTGCCCAGCGTGGTCTGTCATGAGACAAGGCGCCTGGGTGGTCCACCCCCCGTTGTCAGGACTATCTAGGGTTGACACACCTTCACTTGAAGGAGGTGGAAGAGTGCAGTGCTATCGAAAAGTAATTTCGGAATGTAAGGAAGAGCCGAGTAGATGTATCAAGAGGTATCTAATATTCAGGCTTCACTTCACGGAAGCGATATGCGCGGTTCGTGGTAACTTGAAGAGTGACATGGAAAACCCGTATACTTCCTTGACTTGCGGATAGATGTCTAAGCGCTTGCGCGACCAACTAGTCCTCCCTGTCCGAATATGCCGAACACGAGCTTCACAGGAAGTAGGAGCGAGAAAGCGAGAATAATGCTGCTCGGCCGCATGGCCTGTCCATCAGGCTGAGCATGAGAAGGTCCAGCGAGGATGAGACCAGGGGCGCAAGCATGAGCCTTAACCCTCAAACTATCTTGGTTCTTTTCAGCTTTGCCCGTGGGATGCCCATTGCCAAGCTGTTAGGCAAAATGAGTGAAGTGTTATCAACAGCAATGGGCAATTGATGACATACGAACAAGACAGCCTCGAGGAGTCAAGCTTAAAATCAGCCTGACTGTAACAGACTAGCTTCGTCCCAGCCGAGCTTCGTGGAGGTCTCATTTTCCGGGCGGCTCGGAGAACCCGCATGAGGGCGGGAAGTATGGAGGTTGTCGACAGGCCGAATAGAGTTTGAACTGGTCCCGCTGGCTAGCCGCTGACAACCGCTCACGCCACCTGGGGGTTATACACGACACACACGATATACAAGCAGTGGTCTGGGAGCCACGGCCAGCAGCGGTAGCACGAGCCAAGCAATGAACTATCTGGAACCGGACGGCTCATAGCTCGCGCGCGAGCGATCAAGTCACAATCACATAGTGGCCATGATGTATCTGAGTGTTTTGAACCGGTGGGTCTCATTTAAGTAGGGGGATGGGTGACTGTTCAAGCCGATGTTACCGTTTCATCCCTCTATCGGGAGCTTGTCAGTCGGCCGGAAGAGAGAGTAGAGAAACGACATGGCATGGACATGATGTCGAAGAGATTGCTTCCAGGAACCGGCTGGTCTGGGACTGTCAACGAGATCCCCCCCCCCGTCGATAAAGTGTCTACATAGACACTGTCAGATCTGGCGTGCCCCGTAACTGGTGCCTGGGATATCCGATCCCGAATCCTTGGTACTGGCTCGATCGTACAGAAGTAATTGGGCATCAGAAGTACCAAGTACAGCCATCAGCCGATGCCCGTGCCTTGCTGGGAGACTGTCATTCCACTTACGAGGTACATCCCAGTGTGATCCCAAGTACAACGGACGCATTGGCCCGGACTTGATTCCTTCGGACCCGACTTGCAGAGGCGCTCACGAAAATGTGGACAAATGACCACACAATGCGATCTAGGAGCCTCGGGCCTCGCCCATTTCTCGAACAGGTCCTGAGAGTTGACGGCGCACTTTGCTGCATGTGCATGTGATTCCCTGTGCATGTCTCACGAAGTGCATAGGGGCGTCTCCCCACACGGATGCCTACAGCGGTGTAGGCATATGCGCCAGCGGCCAGGACGTCCTCTTTGGGCTATGACTTGACGTCTCTATGTGAGTAAGACGTGCAGCTGGCCAATCACTGGTCGGCAAGGGACGGTCTATCGTCGGCCGGTGGTCGGCCAGTGGTGTGGAGGCCGACGACATTGCAGCCATAGTCGGCCGGGAATTGGGATTCGGATGCTGGCGAAATAACAAATCCTCGAAGCCGCTGAGCCCCAGGCATGCAGTCGGTGAGTCCATTTTATTGCCACTCATTTACACAAGGCTTAGTACGGGCCGTCCCCAAGGGCTGGAGGACTGGGGTTGCAGCCTTGGCTTCGTGTTTCGTTGGCACGAGACCCTTGTAGGCCGCGGCCTTCTCCTTTGGTCTGCTTGACACAGTAAAAATAAACATCTTGAGGCTGACATCCTGGCTTGCCCAACAAGACCTGATAGGCCAACAAACTTCGCCCAACCGTCTAGAACAAAGCGATGCCAGCACGGCTGGCACGCCACCACAATACCGTACAGCTGAGAGCACGCCACAGATCCTGTAGATGCTAGATTCGCGCTTGGCGTTTGTGCCGGTAGCCCCTATGGAACCAGCGCAACTTCGCGCCACTCGTGCCTATGAACGAACGCATGTTGATGACTGCGTCGCGGCCGAGCCAGTGAGACGACCGCTGTCCTGTTGGGCATTCACCCCGCAAAATAGTGGGTCTGGTGGAAGTCGGAACTTTCGATCGTATTACAGACGCACAACACTCGGGCCTTGTGATGGGATCATACCCATGCCCGTGGGTGCATGACTGCACGCAAGCGCGCCGCACAACAAGGGTGTCTGGCCCGGCGGGTGGCCGGTCACGAATACAAGACAAGACCGTGGGAGATGGTGCGCAGCTTTGCCGCTGGCGCGAAGACAAGTTGAAAGATGAGAAATGACGACAAATCGGACTGTCCCGGTGCTCACCGGCAGCTCGATAGGACGGGCGAGGTAACATCCCGCGCCTCCCGCCGTCTCCATTTTCTGGGATCCGCTCACACTATCGCTGCGTATATCTACCTTGGAGAAACACAGGGATCGGCCCCTGTTCCCCACGTGTGATGTTTCTACTACGTCTCAAAATAGAAAACTTTACCAACACAGGCATGAATGAATCTTGTCTGTCCTCGGGCTGAAAAGACTCTTTGGCAGGGGCCGCCGCTCATGTGTGCCGTAAAAGGTCACTAACTCATCTCCACAAAGAGCTGCTTCTGGGGACTCTGAGGCATTGTGGAGGGCAGTCTCATGGTTGGACACACTGCATGTGGCGCAAGACGGACCTAAGGGATTCCTGAGCCTATAGGATTCTTGGCCCATGTCAGATTGCAATGCTCTCTTTGAGATAGCTCGCTGGTCCTCGTCTCGCCATTGACTGCCTTTGCCGTGTCTGTCTTCAGCTCTAATGCCCTGGCGGCAGGCCGGACGACAGATCAGGCGACCGCGCTCCTTGTCAGCATCCTACAATGCGCATTGCATGGACGATTTCTGGGATTCGGTACACATTTGCCCGGTATGTATGAGAATCGCACAATGCAGACGCCTAGACCCGTCTTGTCGTGAGTGAGGCTCAGAGATGGAGGACGAGGTCCATCGACTCCTTCAACCTACAGACAATTACACACGCGGGCAAAATCATGTGTGAAAGTCGGCACTATCGAATACGTGGTCCTGTATCCATCTTACTCGGTATACTCGACTAGTACTGGTTTCTTTCGCTGGGTCCAGCGTTGCGCTACGGTATCATGATCGCTGGCGTATCAGGAAGACTCATACCAACGTTAAACACCTTCGAAGTCCCAATGTACCAAGACTTGTGTACTTCCAAGTCGCTTGTGGAATTGACGTCTGCAAGTGTGCTATCATCCTGGTGGTGAGACACGAAGAACCAGGAACTAGTGAGGAGGTCATATCTTTATGTTGTGACATGGAGGGGGCAACGTGGTATTTTGCACGTGTCCCGTCGTACCAGCGACCTTATTAATCTGTTGCTGAGTCTTATTAATACTTTGCTGGGTAACACAGGTGGGTTGGTTGCGATGTAAATCACCTAGATTAACTGCACGTGGCACCAGGGCAGATCAGCGTCTCGCGCTAAAACCCGTTGAAAGTCTGGTTACGGCCTCCCTGTGCATGTTCGGAACGCGGCAGTCTCGCCACCTGAATGAGCCACCTCGTTCCCGTGGGACTCGGGTGTAATGTTGTTCCCGCCTGCAGATAGGCACTTGACCTCCCTTGCATGTTGAATCCGAACGGGTTCAAAGCAGCGAAATTGCGGTTCTGCACAGGAAAAGGAGCACGAAAACATCACCCCTGAATGAATTGATACGGTTCTCGTGCAAGGGTTGGCACAGTGCTTGTCCAGACTAATTCTGAGACTGATAAAGCACCCCGCGGGATTGCGGGCCGGATTTCCAAGAGAAAAAAGCAACGCTAGTGCCTGGACTGCAGTCCCTGCTGTGTTTTCTTGTCTGAGGACTTCAAAAGCGGAAGATACGAAGTCTTCTTTCTCCAGGCTCCACAATGTAATGCTTACTGTATGAGACGCACAGTCAGAATCGAACAGTGGCGTGTGGCATACGAGAGTCTTCACACGTTGTGCCAATCGAGAAATCCAGTGACAGCTTTCTATCTACACACACTAGCTAAATGGGGCTCGAGATCTACAGACTATGCCGGATCGGTTTTAACGTAGAAAAGGTCATCGGCTTGATGATTTTCCAGGGATTGCTCTTTTACGCTGTATTTCCTATTGGAACCCATCAATACAATCCCCCTACTTTTCCTTCAGCATGTTGTCTAACCTGAGCGATTTGGAGGTAACTTTGTAGCCACTGAAAACGTTTGCGTATATATTAGAAGTACTCAACCGTGGTATAAATGAGTGAGAGACTGCGAAAGCCCGAATATGAGGGCGTCGAGAAGTATTATGATCATGTGCGGGGCACGAAGGAGGCAGAAGCAACGAAACATGACGGACTGATTCTATTTTCTGGTGATCCTCTATCGTCTGTATGTAGGAAGACACTGTAACTTGACCATATGGCTGAGTCAATGCCTACCATGCCGTGGACCACACACGGCACACAGATTCTTTACAAGTTCAAGAGGTGTAAAGCTTGTCGTCTCTCCTTGTCTCAGCAGCTGGGCTCTGAGAAACTTCCTCGCCATGATCTCTTCTTCGTAATCGGATCACGCCTTTTCAAAGTGACCTGTAGACTTTGGTCTACGTCACCTCATAAGCAATGCTTCCGAATTTGTGAATCCATATATCCAAGGGACCCACTGCTTTGTTACGGGCTTCCAAGACCTGTACGAGACACAATGACCGCTCATGTCCTTACTAGTAGGCTTTCATTAAACCTTGGCGAGCAGTGTCTTCTGCATGATCAAGCGAGCAGCGAAGAAGAACGCAGAGCCGGCGATGAGAGATGCGCCACCGAAATACCCGGGACCACTATAGCTTCCAGGGCCGTCGTGGCCATTTAGGATGGCTCCGGCAATAGGAGGCCCTGTCAGCCCGCCACAAGCCCAGATGGCCATGGTAAATCCAATCATCGAGCCCAGGTTTTTCGGATCAGGGGTGACGGTCGTAATGATGGCGGCTTGTAAGGACACAATGCTCCCGATAAAGAGTCCTTGGATAATGGTGACCACGAGGACGCCGGCAGCCGTGTGCGTGGCTGCCCAGACGAACAGAGAAACAGCGCAAAGAAGGCCATTAATGATCACGACGTTGAACTGCATAATCTCAAGTCAGTCTTGTCCAGATCAGAATGAGTGCGAATTAGATAGAGGCATTGTTGAGCCCTCCCTTGCAAGACCTCGATACCGGAGGCCTGTTGAACCCAGGTTGGGGGCAAAACAAGGACTGCGATAATGGCCGGGTGGAATTCGAAGACATCCAAGGCAGAACTCACACAGCCCAGATTATCAGCAAGTGCTCCTGCGAGGACACGGCCGAAGATTGACACGGCATTGAAGATGGCCACAGTGTGCGGCGCAAGCTTTGCACTGAGGCCAGCCGTGATTGCGAATGGAGGCAGGTAGAACAGAGGAATGTAAAGGCCCCAGTTGAGCAACCAGCCACCTATGGCAACGAGGATGTATACCGGCCGTCTCATCAAGGAGAGGTCCATGCTTTGTTTCGTCGGGGGGAGGCGCGGCTTCATGGTCAGGTTTGCGTCTGTGTAAGGTCAGCTGTAAGCCAGAAAGCAGCGGAATGGACGTAGCCGTGGGTTCACACACAAGCCAAAAGCACGAGAACCACTAGAGCACATATTCGAACGGACCATCCGAAGCTGAGACCGACTTCGTTGAGCAGCCTGTTGAGCGCGATTGGGAATATTACCCCACCAACAGCAGCGCCTGCCATAACAATACCAGAAGCGAGACCATAGCGTTTATCAAAGTAGTGTCCAATGATGGCTAATGAATTTGAGAAGAGGAAGCCGAGACATAGACCCGCTAGTATAGCTTGGGCAAGGAAGAATTGGTAATATTCCTTGCAGAAGCTTGTCAAGACGAGAGAGATCACGTAAATCACGGAGACTGGAAGCATGGCCTGCCGATGGTTATGTGTCAGCGTATAGTCTTACGTGCCCCTTCAACGGCACGGAATGGGATTCAACTTACCACGCTGCCGTAGCGGTCCAGTACTGGACCCCCTACCAAGCCTCCTGCGAAGGTTAGGAAAATCTGGACCGACCCAATCCATGAGATGTCTGACTGGGTGTAAGATTTGAGCTGGTTCTCGCCATACCATTGCTGGTAGATTCTGTCTTGGTGTTCAGTACGCCGGATCGAGAGACAGCCGAGACGCTATTCACATACCCGAATCCGGTGAGATATCCAAAGGTACAGAACATGCTGGCAGCCGACCCTGAGACTACCAGCCAGGCTCGGAACCCGCCTTCGGGGAATTGATAAGCTTCATGTCCGCCTTCACTGTGAGTCTGGTTGTCGCTATCGGCTTTGCTTTCGCCCTGGTCTACGAGTCCGTGGACCTTCTTGTTGCTGGACTCGTCGTTCATCGTTGCTGAAGTGGCGCACAAGAGGTCGTGTAGTGACCGGGGCATTGTGTTCTTGTGGAGTAAAGTAAATCGTTATTATTTGGGCTCAGTCAAAGTCACAAGAGTGAGAAGAGAATCGAGTGCTGCAGAGCAACTTCTTTCTGAAAGCTTAGCTAGAGGACAGCCCGGCACGCTCAAATACTCCGACCAGAGTTTCCAGGGCAAGACATGTATTTCCGTGAAACCCTCCCAATGTGAACTTGATTGCATACAGATTGCCTCGAGGCAGCTCGCCTGATGGCCTACTCAAGCAGTGCTTGACCCAATTGGCCGATTAATCTCCGTCTCCGCGTATTGACCCAGCTGGGACATCACCCGGTTATGAACCGATTTCAGGCACCACATGGATGCTCCAAGCCGATTGTTGAAAGAGTGAGCACCCGATTCTTGATGCAAGTCAGAGAATAACCAAAATGCCGTTTGACAGTTGCTGCCCTCGCTGGCAAGAATTGAGTAGCGATCGATCATCGCGGTGCTGCCCAAGACACATTTTCCAGTGTTGCGGAACCACTGCCCTGCTACGACTTGGGGCTGATTCATTGTTTTCTAGGCAAAAAGGAAATATAACCACTTCTCAGCCCGGTCATCCAACATCTACTTCAAGAATGCGGCATGGACAGCCCGTAACTCGCTGACAAACAGGGCCGGCACAATATGTGGGCGAATAGCGCACCGTCTTACGTGTCCATCAATGCCACGTCATTTATGTGACTACTTCACAGCCTGGTCACACCTTGATCAAAATCCAGCGGACGGTGATTTGGGGACCGAAAATAAAGTGCCGGTTGTGTGGGAAGCCCTCGAAGTAGTATCGGCCACACTTGTATGCAAGATAAGCCAGTTTAAGTAACAGGCTCAAGCCGGGTGCCGATCAGTCTGCTCAAATACGCGTGATCACTGAACCACAAAAGTGCATTGCTGCAAAATCACTTCCATGCCAACTCATGGCCAGCTGACAGCAGATTACAACAATGGCCAGTCGACCATGTGACACGTCAAAAGAGAGGAGACCCTGTCGGAACGGGCGGACCTGCTCGATAAACTTCCGCCCTCGGCCATCGTATTGGGCGATTGCGTTGTCTATGAAGCCATTTATGCTGCTTCCTCTGAAACGTTTGGCTCTGCTCCGTCTGTACGCTCCTCGCAATGCATCGCCTGATGCGCGCAACCATTCGCACTTTTGCAGGCATGCTTCATGTGTAGAGTGGCCACCTACGCGTCGCAAGATATAAGCAGCAGTCTGCATCTTGGACGATGACCTGCAACCTTGCACCAGTGCCTCTGGCTCATGCTGAGTCGCCTGCGACTGGCGAGATGGACTCTACCAACCCACCTCTTCAACTTGGAACACGCTTGCATATCTCAACGCAGACTTTTCAGATGCGTCGTCTGATGAGTGGCGGCAATCCAAGTCGATGGTGCAAAAAAGTGTTAGCAGCTCCGCAATTGAATATACACAGGTGTTCCGCGTTGCGAGAGTGCAAAGTCCAGCTGCTGTTGTTTTTCGGACTCCCCGTGCTCAGCTAAGCCGATCATGCCTGTTTCTTGGGAGTGCCCAGGATGTTACTTACTGATTCAGCTATTGAGCTTCTCAGTCCCATCGCACAGTGATTGGTGCTCCAGGCGAACGGATCCCACAGCAAAGTATGAAACCGGTCAACGAGTCAGAGCCTCTCCCGAACGAACTTCTTCCATCCAGCGTAATTCTGGCAGCTCACTGCATGCACTCACCTGTAAACCTGGCTCTCTGTCGGCAATATGGCCACGTTGTTTGCACCTGGACGCAAATACGCACTTTTACTTTCAGGACTCGTGCTGCTTCTTCTCTTCAGCTTGCGGTCTTTCCCCACAAGGAGCCTGGGACCATTGCCGACCGCCGAGGGCCAGCAGGCTCCCCCTGACGAGGAGGGCACGGTACGAGATGGCGACCGGACCGTCGTGGCGGCTCTTCCGCTCCCACCCGAGTACAACGCCACCGGACCAGGGCGAAGTTCAGAGCCACAGTCTCAGTTCTGTAGAGACAGGTTCAGCACAAAGTTTCTCGAGGACTTCCGGGACCGCCGAGCAGGATATTGTTCAGAGAGCTCGGCATCCGACCTCACCTGCTTTCACACCGTCAACTCCGGCTCCTTTGCCAGCGGGTCGTTAGACTCCTTCTGTATAGCTCAAAAAGGCGTTGTCTTTGACACCAAACAGCAGAAGTTCGCATTCGACTGCCAGATTCGTGGGCTTTCCGACCAGGAGAAAGCATTGGGCGCTGCTCCATTCGAGGACTTGCAATCTTACCAGTATCTAACTGGGCCGAAGTATATTCTGAAAGAGTGGATGGACCTGAAACTCAAAAAGACGCCCATGTTTCTGGGTGGAGGCTCTGTCGGACCATCACAGCTCAAAGAGAAGAGCTTTGTAATTCTAATGAAACGGGAGGTAGACGGAAATCTCTGGTTAGCATTTCTGAGACAATTGTTTTCCTTTCTGGATTGTCAAAGGGGTAACTTTGTGCGGAGCGCAGAAACCAAGACATTCTGTGGCCGCATATGCGACTTGTCTATTCCGGATATGAAGACAAATTAGCTTGCTGACAGATTTCCCAGGCATTGCCTCAATGAGATCATGGCAGTCCTATCCACGCTGGATGTCCTGCGCACCACGCCTGACCCAGATTCTGGAGGCAAAGCTGTGTTCAGCCCCGAAGACCTTCCAAGGACGGAGATAGTGATCATCGACGAATTTCCGGACGGTCCCTATTTCGACCTCTTTCAACTAGCATCGGGCAAGGAACCCATACGGTTAGCTGAGTGGGTCGCCAGTAGGAGTAGCGACACAAGCTCCAGGAAAGATGCGGCTGTAATACCAGTGGACAAATTAATCATCCCTTTGGCGGGTGCTGCCAACCCTCTCTGGTCGGACTGGGTGACCATCAATTGCGACGAGAACGCTGTCCTGCGGGTCTTTATCCAGCGAGTCTTTGATTTCTACGGCATTCCCCGCGAGCGGCAGCGTGGTGCACCACGCTCACATGCCTCCAGCCTATTCCTATCGCCATCCCCACCGAGACTCAACGTCAGCATCGTTGTCCGAAGGAACTCGCGCAGGTTGATTGGACTTGAAGAACATCTCTTCGAGGCAGCCAAGGCCAAGTTTGCACACGTGGCGGACATCCGCCTTGTGGACTTCGAAGGCAAGCCGTTCCGAGAACAGATCGAGATTGCGCGACACACGGACGTTCTGGTGGGAATGCACGGTGCCGGTTTCACGCATGTCATGTTCATGGAGGAAGGACGAGGAGCTCTGGTCGAAATCCAGCCGGACAGGCTATGTCACAGGGGCTTCCGCAACTTGGCTAAGATGACTGGACAGTTATACTTTGTGGCCGGGGCGAACAAGGTCCTTGGAAATTGTTACCCCGGTCCTGGAGGAGATCTGGAACAGATGCCAGATGACGGGACCTCATTCCTCCCGTTCGACACCTCCAGGTGCTGGAGCTTCACGACAGACCCCGAGGGTTGGTCGTTCGTCTGCTCTGATCCAAGGGTGACAGGAGGAGAGAAGTCGTACATGATGTGCAAGAATCGTGCGGCGAGCGATGGTTGGTATCACACCTGCGAGAAAAAGGAGGCATCGGATATTTGGTGGATGACACGGTACATCATGGAACAGGACAGATTCCTGAAGCTGATGGGGGATGCGATCGAAGCCGTGCAAGAGCGGGAGACAAAACGAGAAGGATGAAATAGACGCGTTTCTTGTGATTGAAGGCCAAAGGTCTTGATGCCGAGTGACTACATTGTGTTGATCCATGTGGGTCGATCAAAGGCTGCTCCGATACCAGTGCCTGTTTGATGTTAGCCAGCAGAGCTGTAAGCAACATCCATGGATGACTTGGGGTGCTTTGGAAGTGGAAGTGGAAGGCGACCTACTACTGGAAGAATGCACTTTGCTGGTTCGCATGAAGGGCCTGAGACCAAGCCACGCCAGAGACAGACGTTGCAAACGTTGGCGGTCGGCGCAGAGCTCAAATTGAGAGAAATCGTTGGAATCGTTGCAAGGTCCCAGAGGAGGCAGCTCAACCATCACTGTCGCCATTCGGGCGATTGTCAGAACAGCACAGTGAGCAGTGTGAAGACCGTTAGAGGTAGGTAAAGGGCAGAGGTGATTTGGACGTTGTTTGCCGGCTGCGCAGTCAGCTTGTCCGCCCGAGTCGACGATGCCTCGGCCACCCCGCAGTAACTAAAGAGCTCAATCTTCTCAGGCATCCAATGTAGGTTGGCAATGGCAGGGAAGAGCACACCCCGCTGCGATGTGAGGTACCACCAACACAGCAGTATGTGAGCCAATCATTGAATGTAGAGCAAGTAATATGGGCTGCACGCTCATGTGGAGACTTGACCAGCAAACAGAAGTGGCAGCCATGTGGCCGACTACCTACGCAAGATTCTCTTCGTAGCACTGAGAAACCAGCTCACGAGCGCACGGAAAGTGGTCACAGATTGGGTGCAAGGCTGTGGGACATTCTGCAGAAGACAGCTCTGAGGGTGTTGCCGAGCGTCGAGCGCACGGGGGTGCGAGGCACTGCAGCCCTTGACAGCAGGAGTCAGGGTCAGGGACAAGTTCTACAAATGCACCTGGGCAGTCTCATCGATTACGATAACAGAATGAACAATTGATTACAACCGACAAGCAATGGTCGAGGCTTTGATGGGAGAGACTGCAACGAAAGTGAAGGCGTCACGTGCTGGGAAGAGGCAGCGGGACAGGCTTGGGCATCGGTAGCGGGAGCAGCAGGCGCAAGAACGGATCGAGATCAGCGAGTCCCAAAGTGGAAAGGTGCCCAAGAGCCCAAAATTTTGGTTGGCTGGCTTAATGTGGGCGCCAGGTCTGGAAACGGAGGAGGCGGGTGGAGGATGAGGCACAAAATTTACGGATCCCTCGACAACGGAACGTCTAATATTGACAAAAATACATACAGAAGCTTCGCAAAACTTTAAGCATCATGCACATTATTTTTTTGTTCCTGTAAAGTGCCATGGTGGCTTGGGATCACGACAAGTGTTGCGGTCCTTGCTTGGTGTTGACCGCGCAGGTGTGTGGACATGGGCCCACATAAGCTGTCAAAAGGCCGCTAGCGCGAGCTTGTTTCCTCCCAGAGCCGCACGCTAGCCTGCCCTGGGCCCAGGTACGTGTCTGGTTTGTGATTCGAAATCAGCCACCAGCTCCCCCTTCGAGTACTTAAACCCTCAGAGGCAGCTGGCTCTCTCTCCTTCCCCCTTCCTTCTTCCCTCATCACAACACAACACAACACAACACAACAACTCCTTCTGACACAACTCAGTGGCCTCGGCCCCTCCGATCACCTCACTGCACCTCAACCTCCCCTTTGCATTTGTCGACATTCCATGATTGGTTTGCTCCTGTTGCTGTCGGCCCTTCATCCAGCGTGGGACGTGAGCTCACTGCATATGGCTCTGCAAGTGGTTCGGCCCTTCATCCAGCGTGGGACGTGTGCTCACTGCCTATGGCTCTGCAAGCTGCTTCGGTATGGCTTCGTGGTGGCGAAATATTGATTGGACCTTCTTCCCCCCCTCTTTTCATTGCACTCGTGAGCTTGTCTCGCGATGCGAAGAAGAGAATTGACGACCTGCTTCGCCTGCCTGACGTGTGACGGTCGACATTCAGTCTTGTCTCCCTCGCTCAGCGGTCTTTCTCTGTCGTTTACTGCCTCTGCTTGCGCTGTGATCCCTTGCGACCTCTGTGGTGATACCATCTCTCTTGCTCGTCCCATCGGCCTTGCTCCTCTTCTCCTACTACGTCGGTGCCGTCAAACCTGTCCATTTAATCTCAGCCAAAGTGACAAATGCTAGTGCCACACCCATCGTGTTTGTCTGCGACGCAGCACACGCAGTCAGGTCAGACTGCGCTTGTTCCCGCATGAGCTCTGCTGGTACGCGACGCGTGGGCCCTCGGGCAGTTGCTCTCCACCTTCGTCAGCAGCCTACCTAGGTACTCAGGTCCAAGGACTCCAACCTGGATCAAGAGGAGATCTTGATGGATGCATCATTGACAGTTTCACTCGAGGAGAGGTCAGCGTCGTCTGAACAGACCTCGATCAGCCACTCCAAGCAGTCAAGGCTCCCAAAAGCACCAACCAAACAAGCAAGCAATTGTTGGTGGCGGCCTGAACTTTGCGACGGCTCCTTTCAACTCGTGCCAAACAATCCCATGCTAACGACTGAAACCCTTCTCCGCACCATCGTGTGTTTCGTCCCTTGATGCGTAGTTCTTTGTGCCTGTCAACTTCTCTTTTCTCCCTGCCCCACCACCACGCACCCAACACTGGCAACCGTTTCCTGGCTGAGGAAACGACGAATTGGTAGACAAATGACCCAGAATTCTATCAAACAGTGCCAGCCGCCCAGTTCATGGGGCAGCTCCCAAAAACAGACTGTGCACCAGTGCGAGTTCTGGCTCACCCAGCGATCCATCGGCGTCACACCTCCTGTACAACCTTTCGATGATCCAACCGCGTCGACTTGCAGAGAGTCCGATCGAAAACACGAACATGGGCGTATAGAAAATTCATCTACGAGTATCTCTCTTGCAGTTTGAGACGTATGCCGTGGGCTGACAATGTCCTGCGCCGTCCACGGTGAACAAGCTCGGCTCCTTCACCCCATGGAGGTCAAACGAGATAGATCCCAGACCGTTGTGGTGGTGACCTCATCAGACACACGAATGACAAACACAGCACCGAATTCTCCTCGACTTCAATCTGACTCTCCCCCAAACGCCACCTCTTTTGTTACAGTATCTCACGCAACGGCAGAGTCTCCAATTTGGCAGGTTGCCATCGAAGGAAGCTGCTGGAACTTTGCCCCATGTCTTGTTTTGACATACGTGAGCCTGTTTCGAAGAGCGAAAGTCTGCGCTATCCACAGACGAGATCGTTTCCGTCTAAACCTTGCAGGCAACGAATTCGAGTTCCGACAGAAACGACCGCTGTATCGGCCAAGTGCGGCTCCTAGTGAGATACGAAGGCCGAAACCACAAGAGTAAAGCTGCATTGAAAGACTACTGAGTTGTTAGACGGCTAGCTCGATCCCAAGGCTGGATACGGGAAGCCAAGCCGACGAATTATTCCCCAATGGTATGACCAAGAGTGAACATGACATGCAAGAAGGAGTGCATCAACCCAAATTCACCTAGGTACAATAAGCGCTGTGCCCAACAGTATGAGGGTGTTTGAGTGCGCCCTCATGATTCCTCTTCGAGTCCAGGCACTTTGCCACAGCTCTTCGGGCTCGACAACAACGATTTGAATCTAAACACGTCCTCACAACATCTCTCCTTGCCGTTTCCTTTGCTAATACTGGTCGCTGACTAGCTTCTGTAGTGATTCTGATGATGTTTTGCGATCTTTCCATGTCTTTTGGATTTCACTCTTCCAAAATAAGACAGGACTGTCCAGTCCTATTCTGCCAACCCAGTCGGCAAACACACCCAACTATATTCGGTGGTTGGATCAGGAGCTGTGATCGTCTTGGTGTACTTCACTGGCTCGAACGTGATGACCGAGCGCGTGATCACGCTCAACTTGCAGCCGTGGCAATTCGTTGCCGCCGTAGATGTGACCGTGTAGGGGTACTTGGTCAGGGTCGGATCGCCCTGGACGGGGCTGCCCACAACTTTGGTGACGGTGCACTTGACGCCGAGTGTGGTCGTGATGGCGAGGTTGCGAAGCTCAACGTCCACGTAACCCGGAGAAGGAGCGAGGGTCTGCCCAGGCAGCTCCTCAGCTACAGTGGTGGTTAAAGTGGGCTCATTGGATTTGAGGGGATTTGCGACGGCTGCCATGGCAAAAGCCAGGACCAAAAAGCTTGTGCTGAACATTCTCTGGAAGAAGTTTGCAAATGTGGCTGAAGTCCAGAGAATTGCAACGTGGGTATTCTGCAACATGAAGCAGTCCCAATCCGCACAAGTTGCTACTTATAAGTACTCCATAATTAAATACGTCGCTACAATTCCAGATAAGCTGCTAGATTTCGTGGCTGCAGCGAGAGTAGCATCGGGCAACTTAGCCATAGTGGCTCGGAAAGCTTTGGCGCGAACCACGTAGGGATGGTTGCCAAAGGGCTGGCACTTCAATTAGGCTTCCCCTTTGATGCATTCAGAACCCGGCGTATTCACCAAATCTTTGGGGTTCTTTTCGTGCCTCAGCTGATATGTTGCTTGTGTTCCAGTTTGTGTTTCCCGACGAGGCTTGATGTATCGCACGACGCTGGAAGAGGGTAGAACCAAGGAGCGGCACCTCACCATACGATGGGGGGGGAGAGAGAAGAACGTCGAGACAGAAGACGGTGTTCTAGTTACAGATTCGTCTGGACATACATGCAGCTCTAATTAAATAGCCAGCCACGACATCATCGAGCCTTCAGTGAGCTGCACGGAGCCGACCTTCCGGGTTGCCCATCTTGGCCAAGATTGTGGGCTAATCTGATGTAGCCTTGAAATCAACGCATGAGTAGTGTCACCACTGTGTGTTCTATTTATTTTAGCCTTACTCGTCCCCATGCTGAGGCTTCCAAGCACCAAATCTATTGTACGCCCGTCCAGCCTCGTACTCATCCCGCCCGCTTGTATCGGTGGTCCCGGATCATTGATGGAACACGGTGAAAGGCTAGCGTCAGGCTCCGGCTCAGTTTGCGGGATTCGCCATCATGTGGGAGATGGCAAAGGTCTAGGTAGGTGCAATCCGATTCTAACGTTGAACCAATGTAGACACTTCATGATGCACTTTGATTCATTGACAACATCGATCCTTGGTCTGGTAGGAGGCCAGGGGGACGTATCAGATCACTGAGATGAAAGTTTCCGGGTCAGTTCTCTCTAGAGTGATCATTGTAGTCCTAATTATGACGGCGGAGCTACGTGTATCTATCGTCTACCGGTATGATGTTTGTTTCGGTGACACGATACAGCGCTCGCGGATACTCTCTGTCTTGACTGGTTCTCTATGTTTCACCATTTGGAACTGCTATCATTGCTTTTCAAATTGATGTCTGGTAGAAATGACTACATCCGCTGAGTCCAATCCTGTGCAACGCCCCAAACACTCTATTGTGAACTGGTCTCAGCTGTACAGTGTATAGAGATGATGCAAGTATTTTGACTATTAGTTACTTTGTTGAAGTAGTTGTATAGCACTATCAAGCGCTTAGTGTCAATTTGTACTTGGCCCCTTTGTAACCCCAGGTGTCAGTCATGCACTGAGACGTTCCCGCTGTCTCTTCTGCTTCAGGCATCCTGTTCTTGAATACCTCGATGATTAACTCTGGGCCCGCATACTTGAAACCTACTCTTCTACTTTCCTCATACCTTGGAGCTCCCGCGGTCGCTGCTGATATGCATGTGATTGTGTACGGGGAGGCTTTGTGGGTCAGAATGGGCGCCGCCATCTGAGCGAGCTACTTGTGTAAGACGGCCTTTTCGTTCCTTTCGGCCCGACCGTGCTTCTGACGAATCAGATCCTCCCACAAGCGGCCTTCTGGAATTCCCCGCGGAATTAATCCGATGAGTTCCACTTAAGCGATACAGTCCGAAAATCAGACGTCGCCCTCGGACATAGTGTTCGGCTTATTCCGAGCTCGCCCTTTTTGCAAAGCGACCACGCTCCTCCTACTGCATTTCTAGAGGTGAATTCTCGGACATACTCGCCATATTCCACAGATTGGCTGTGGGCCCATCCTTACCAGACATGGAGAACACACCGCCCGAGAAGCGTCGACGACGGCCGCCCTTGGCTTGCATCGCTTGCAGACGCCGCAAAGTGAGGTGCGATCGCAAATTGCCGTGTCAAAACTGCGTCCGCGCACGGAGGGCCGCCTCTTGTTCATATGTCTCTGATGAGCGTATTGAGCCGAGAGAGGGCACCGAAGGGTTTGAAGATGGCATCAACGGCCGACACCCGCAGCGTGACGCTTTGTCGAGTGTGCCCTTCTTCACTACCGCAGCCTCCCCATCTAACAGCTCTCCGGACCAGCTTGCGGAAAGGGTCAGGCAGCTCGAGGAACAGCTCGGCCAGTTCGTCAACGCACGGAATAGTAGTGCCCCTGCCCGGTCCGAGGTCCCCAAAGCATACCTTAACAATGCGAATTTCAACCCTCCGACCGCATCCAGATTCCTGGGACCGGAGCACTGGCAGGTTCAGGGCTCAGGCACTGCAGATACTAGCTTGCCAAGAGCGAGACACTCAAGAGAGGCTCAGGGGCCGAATCAAGAGAGAGGCGGCCCGAACACTGAAGAGAACCATCCCACGAGTGGCAACGTCAACGCCATCCTCTCGAAGTCCAGGTACTTGGGAAATAGTCACTGGATACATGGGGTGACGCTTGTAAGCCCCATCCATTTTACTTGTACCCACCCACTCCCGGTCGCACAGGAGAGTTCTGCCTCCCGTGCACTTGACCGACCCACTCTCTTGCTTTTATTAAGGTTCTGCACTATGCCGCACAACGCATCACACGCTCCCGTCGTTTCATTCATCGGATCAGAGAACAGCCAGTCTGTTTCCTTGCGTGGAGACATACCTGTCACAGTCGAAACCTCCAGTACCATGTACAGCGCTAGCCCTCTGACTGCTCCACAGTTTCCACGGCTTATGTTGTTCCTTGAGTCCTTAAAGTCAGACAAGAGTTCAGAAGGCTACAAGGCAGTTGCCCAGAGCAAGACCCTAGGGCGCCAGATTAAAGCGTTGCGAGTGCCTCAAATAATGTCCTTGGAGTTTGGGAACCACATACCATCCAAGCAGCTCGCCGACGAGTTGGTGGAAGCGTACCTACGGACCTACGAGACTATCCATCGGGTCCTGCACATCCCATCTTTCAGGCTCGAGTACGCACGGTACTGGCAGAACCCAAAAGGGGCGAGGCAGGCATTTGTGATCCAGCTCCAGCTCTGTATGGCCATAGGTGCGGTACTGCACGATGACCACTTCTCTCTCCGGAGTTTGGCGGTACGATGGGTCTACGAAGCTCGCTTCTGGCTGTTCCAGCCCTCGGAGAGGTCAAGGATGAACCTTTCAGGTCTGCAAATATGTTGCCTCATCCATCTAGCCCGTGATGTTTGTGGAGTTGGATCAGATCTGGTTTGGGCATCCGCTGGCTCGTTGATGAGGATGGCGTTGTATATCGGCCTCCATCGGGACCCAGATAATCTCCCCAAAATGTCACTCCTTGCAGCCGAGACACGCCGTCGAGTATGGGCCGCGATACTGGAGATTTTGGTACAGTCAAGCATGTAAGCACAAGTCTTCTCCTTTAACAGCTCCCCGTCTTTAAGATATGGAATGCATCACCCCAGGCTCCGTAGTAAGTGACTGACACATACTAGGGACTCAGGAGGGCCGCCGCTGATATCACCATTTGACTACGATACAAAACTGCCAGGCAACTATAATGACGAGGATCTCCTAGCCGAAGTGCCACAACCTAAGCCCCTGACCACCTTCACCGACACGTCAATCCAGATCGGGCTGGTCAGGACGATCAAGGTGCGCATCGAAATCGCAGCATATCTCAACGAGTTCCGCTCTGTGACGAGCTACGACAAGTCCCTAGCTATCAACTCCGAGCTCACGGCGGCGTCCCGATCGCTGGATGCATTGCTGCGTGCGCACAAAAACCAAAACCCTGGCCCCTCTTCATTCCAACTTCGGACAGTCGAACATATAATGCAGAGGTACTTCCTGGCCATCCACCTGCCCTGGCTCGGCCTTGCAAAGGATGATCCGCGTTACTTCTACAGCAGGAGGCTCTGTGTCGAGGCCGGTCTGAGGCACCACAGAGTGGTTAGGGCTCATAAGTCCATCGACCCAGCAGATAGGGCTTTCCAGGAACCGGACGACTTTCGGCGGCTACTTATCTGTGGCTCAGGATCGGTGCGGTTTATCGGCACGCAGTGTCTCCGTAAGCACCATTCATCTCTATCCACGGTTCCCCGTCTGTCCAGAACGCATCACTTTGGGGCCCGTAGCCGGTGATTAACATATCCTAGTGGCGGCCACACTTGAGTTCGTATGGGAACTGGATGAGCGCCTCGAAGGTGCACGAAGTCTGGATCTTTGCACCACGGCGACAACCTCAACAACATCGGCAGCTGGCACGCCGGGAGCGGGACTAGGTTTCATGGGCCCAATGGTTGATGAGAGCGAGATGCTTGACGTGCTTCGATATACGGTGGAGTGGATGAGAGCACGCATCAAGGCTGGCGAGGTGAACGTCAAGGGTTTTCTGTTCGCAACGGCGGTGCTTGCTGAAGCCGAAGGGCTCACGAAAGATCCAAGCGAGGAACAGCTCAAGGACATCGTACGAGAAGCTTGTTTGAAATCGGCAAGGGAGGCGCTCGACCTTCTTAAAGAGATGCATGCCGCGCTGAGCGGTGGCAATCCCATGTCCAGCGTAGGAGAGGCCGATGCAGGCTCGTCGATGGACACAGGGGACCATGGGCCACAAGTCTCTGCCGCCGTCGAAGATGCCTTCTCTGGCATGGGTGATTTTGAGCAACTGAGCAGGGAGTGGGACTGGGATTGTGTAAGCTTGTTGCCCATGACCGTCTGACGTGCTGACTAGCAGGCGTCCGTCTAGAATATCCGAGTACTATTAAAATTTGCTAACCATGACTACAGCTTCAGGATCCTAGCTATCATCTCAACTTTAACATTAATCTCGGTGGAATGGATCTTGTCTTCAGTAGCCTGTAGTTACCGGATGCAGATGGTGCTCCCTAGAATCATTCATCGCGTATGAACTCGTGTGGCGCCGTCTGCGGGCGTGTGTGTAACATATTTTATACCATATCTCATCTCAGTCGCTTTTACCATCTCGCCGCCCTTAACTTTGAACCTGGGTACAAGAAGCAGCCCACTCAGCTCATGCCACTGGGACAGAACAGACTCGCTAGTCGAGACAGACAGTGCCTTGTTGTGCAATGCCCCGAGTTCACATAGCAGGTCACTGTGTAAAGCCGGCATGCCACGAGAACCCAACTTGGCTGTCGTGGTGGCAAAAGCCTGGGACTCACGTTCCACAGGGAGAACACCATGGTTGCCAAATCACTTAGTCAGGCACTTATCCTCTGCGTTCTTTGTCTTCGTCCGGTCTCTGAGTCCGCGGTGTTCGCTTACAACTCAATGCCACTGACGTACATTCTGTTATCCCACTGTAACACCTTGTCATCCAAGCTGTTGGAGTCTCTGAAGACCCAGTTATTGACCTTGTTGCGCAGAAAGCTGTTGCAGCAACGCTCGCTCGACGGTCAATGTTGTTCGGTGATTACCGCGCAATGTTGTTCACTGATTCAAAATGAGATTATCGCTAGCTACGGCTTTCTGACCACGTTTGTAACATAAATGCTTGCTTCGAAATGATCCCCGCCGGTAGAATCTGTGGTTTGCGCAGCAGGCGATATTCTTAGTTCTTTGAAGCCATCACTTCTTCGGCACCATTCCTGCCGCTGCACCAGGCGAAAACTGCCTCTAAGATCCCCCAGATCCCACCGCCCAGAGGCGTGTCCTCTGGTTAGGTAGACATCGAGATCTGTGCTCAGATCAACAACTTGAGTGAACAAGAGGCATTGATACTCAAAGCAAATCTTTTCGCGGTACAAGGACGCAGCCGTCTTCCTCAATCCGTCTAGATACAGACACCTTCCATCGTTGGGCTACAGCAGTGCGATTGATCCACAGCAATTCACAACCGGAGCATCGATCACCGGGACCGCCAATACCGGCATCAAGAGGAGCACAATTGCTTGCGGCACGGTGGTACCATGATCACACCAATTATCGATCTGTGATGTGGCAGAGGCTTCCGTGATTCGGGAATTAAGACGGTAGTACAACACATAACACCCGCTCTAACGAAATCAGTCGTATAGAAGAGCCGAAGGCCTGGATGCTGGCCAAAACCTATTGGGAGCTGAAATTAACTCTACCACCTCAAATGGTCGTTCACTGCCTAGACTTTGAGTCGATGGTAACCCTTTCGCTGCGTAATGAAGGACATGGAGTTTCACGGAAGTTGTTGTATGACCGTGTGACCGAGTACGCCATGTAAAGATCATTGTCATTGACGCGGTTGTGTCCCCCTTCTTCTTCTACGCATCTAGGCGCTCCTAGGATGATCCTGAGCATAGTTTCGCATGAATGTCTCCAACCTGCTCTATCTCAACACAATCCGCATGGAATTGTGGGTGCGATGATTGTCACATCGACTGGGAGTTTGCAGCCGCTGTAGGTTGTCCAAAGGGAGACCTCAACTTGCAATGAACCCTTCTTCATCCTGGATCCCATGATGAATTTTTCTGTCTTTCGAATCGCAAAGATCCATCTTGGAATTCTAAACTCGGTTTGCGTGGCTCAACTCGCTTGGACAGACCCGATATGTGTCACGCACACCACTAAAGGCAGCGTCCGTCTCTCCTCAGATCTATTCGCCACTCTCCATTCACCGGCGGGTGTAGCTGCTTCAGTTCCGTACAGGTGCGCAAGCGTCCAGATCTGCGGTGTCCTCATTTCCTACATGACACCTGTCATCACTTGGTAATCCCAAGCTTCCGTCATTTGTATCAGCCGCGTTGCCTGTGTCATGAGCACTTCGAATTGTGTCTCGTCAGGCAGCCCTCATAGCGAGCTTTTCTCGATACACAAGTTTGAATTTGTCGTGGACCAACCAAAGACCTGTGTCCAGATGCCTGATTATTGATATCCAGAATAATTTCTCCACTCAATCGAGCGGCACCAGCATTTCCTATAAAGGAGTCCCTTGTCCCGCGGAGGCACACTTCATGACTGCTTTTTGCATGGTCTGGGAAAGCTCCTCTGATATTATTCCTTGTCCCCTCAGGAAGATTCCCATTAGCCTTGTCGTCTTCTTAGACTTCAAGTCTTACCACGATGCGCTGCTGTAGCCTGGCAGTGCTTACTCTACTGCTGACGATAGTCGCTCCAAGTCCCTTGGTACCACACGATGGTCAGAAGTACTTAACAACGATTACATCTAATTCAGTCTCTTGGACTCCTACGAGGCGACAGATACATTTCGGCCCACAGTCTACTAAGTCAACGGATATAAAATTTGTCGTCGAGCCCACGGCAGCCGAATCAACCGTCGTTCCCAGCAGTATTTGTTTTGGCCAAAATCCAGCACAAATCAAGAACGAGAAGCGCCAGGTGTCCACTCAAGACTCCGACAGCACTGACGAAGTCAATCTACTTGGTCCGATGCCACCAGTACTTCCCGTCTCATTCCCAGTGTCAACGGAACACCAGGTAACGATGCCTGCACCCACTATCGTCAGCGGTTGCACTACAACCGTCATGGGGGACCTTCACAACCCGTGCGCGCGGTCCCCAAAGTGGACATCAACGGTAACGGAGTATACCGCCGTGGACTGCCACGGGTGTACAAGTCTTCACGTTCTCGAGCCCAAGTGGCATTGCCCAGCGGTAATAACGACTGTAGGGCCATCGACTGCAAATGGGGCATCAACGCTGACGAGCACGATTTGCGCGAGCACTTCGACCTTGTAGCAGTTGGTGGGGGAGACTGAGGTGCTGGCTTTGACTGTTCACCCACCCTATTCATTACCTTTGCCTCTGAGTCTTTGACAAGGCCGTGAATGAGAGGATGTTACGGGCTCGGGGATAGCGGGAAGATGGACGATGGTTGAGAGGTTGTTGCTGGATACGCATGGCAGAATGGTTTTAAGGAGGCTCGCCTTGAACCAAGTGATTTCCTTGTTAATTTCTGAACGCCAACTATTCCCAGCAAGATGATGACTGGGGAAATATTGATATTGTTGGTTCCTCAGTAATTTTCCGAGCAATCGAACTCGATCAACGCATACACTTTTCAATGCACGCTGTCCAGGTCTGACCTTGAATTGTCTCCCATTGGGTGCTTGTGACGAGTTGTAGGCTGGATCCAGCCGTCGTGTCTCCTGCCAGCCCAGGGCACATAGTATCCACGTGTGCATCAGTCTGAGCATCACCGACCTTGAACTTATACCCGCCAGCACTTGCCCAAGCCTTGCAAAATTTCACAGCTTACCCGAGGCTGCACTGCCTTCGTGATATTGTGCTGCGTCACATCAGACCGATTTGTGTCCAAATCTCAGCGTGATAGTTGGACTGGCTCATTGTGTAGAAAAGCAACCAACATCCAGGGCTCTTTCGCCAGTCTTCACTAGTAGATATATCAAATGATCTCGCCCCATTACCGGACTTTTGCTACCATTTCTCGTAGATAATATGGACCAGTCTTCCATGTGGCCTTGGCAATGCAGGTGCTTGCGGAACTCCACAATTGAGCCGAGGCTTGGCTTCTCGTATTGTAAATCCGCCGATGGGACTGCCTGAAAGGGTATCGTTCAACTTTCGGTACCGCTAATTTGGCAAACGCATCTAGATATGACATGACAGAGGGGCAAGCTGCGAAACAGTCTTTGGAATCCAAGAAGGGTAGCACTCACAGCTCCACGACAGACACTGTTTCTCGTCACTTGCGAGACACGTTAGGACACACTCAGCATGGTGGTTACGGTCAGGGATAGCAACCATGCCAGGCTCACATAGGAATTGTTACACAATCGCAGAATCCCACAGTCGGCCGCCGTGTTGACGTGCTTGGGCCCACCAAACGATGCAACCATGCGATGCCAAGTCGACAATACGAACATGTTCAAGCAATGTCACCTTGCGTGCTCTGAGGAAGATCACCTACCTTGTCGGGAAACATGCAATCATGGTTTAAGAGCTAGACACGCCCCGGCACTCAACACCAAACATTCGTCTTGACCATAGTCTCTAGCCATTTTGAGTTTTGTTGTTATCCGAGCCACGATGGGTGGGCTGAAAAACATCCTCCTGGCCCTCGTGCCAATTGTCTCATTGATTGCAGCTGTGCCTACATCTGATGTTGGATCTCAACTCAACTACGTTCCTAAGAGTTACATAATCCAATTCAAAGAAGACGTTGATGTAGCTGCTCACGCTCAATGGGCTCGAAGCGTTCACACTCGCAACCTGTCAAGATACAGAAAACGGGCACTGCCCGAGGGCCTCGATGGGGTCAAGACCATATTTCGTCAGTTCAGGTATGCACTATTTCCTGGATGATTCTGTCCAAGTGGGTTTACATGGATCTCCCTAGCACAATCGCTTTGGCGATCATCAGCTTGGTTCTGACATGATACTTATGCAGAGGATACATCGGAGACTTTGATGATCTGACAATTGAGGAGATCAGAGCGCATCCAAACGTAGTACATCCCAGGCCCAGGGTGGATGGATGTTTGTATTGACACATCGAGAAGGTCTCTTACGTTGAACAAGATGAAGTGTTCGAGGCATTTCAAATTCCATCTGGCTCAGTGTCGGACGTCCAGAGCCCGGTCACTCAGGCCAATGCTACATGGGGTTTGGTAAGTGATTTTGCTGTGGTTCTCGTTGGCGGCCTTGGTCAATCATTGACGGCAAATACGCAGAGTCTCATCTCCCACCGAGATCTGGGTGCGACCGACTATATCTATGATGCCTCCGCAGGCGAGGGCCACTACGCCTACGTTCTTGACAGCGGCATCAATGTAGACCACGTCGACTTCGGGGGTCGCGCGTCTCTGGGATACAACGCTCTTAATTCGCAGGATCACGTTGACGACACTGGTCATGGTACGCACGTTGCGGGCACGATCGGTTCTACTACTGTGAGCAATGTCTAAAGAGGCTCGAACCCGCCTTTTCCCATTCCATGGTGAATACATTTGGTTGAATGGTTTCCAGTGAGCCGAGGGTGTCACTGTTACAGGGTTAGCGGGAGACACTGCGTGTATCATTCCTCTGGTGAGAACAGGATACTGAAAAGGACGAAGTGGCTGACCTGTCCATTTCCCTAGTACGGAGTCGCAAAAAAGTGCAACCTTGTCTCGGTCAAGATCTCAAATGCAACGAATTGGTCCTTCTCCGCCCTGATTGATGGCATGGACTGGGCGCTCAATGACATGATTGTTAACAATCGGACTGAGAAGTCGGTCGTTAACGTCTCTGGTGGGGGGCCAACATCTACCGCAGTCAATAACGCGGTACTCGCAGCATATCGAAAAGGTATGACTTTGGTTGCCGCAGCAGGCAACGGAAATCGTGTCTCCACCTGGATCTCGCCGGCCGGTGCCAACGGTGCCATCGCCGTCGCGAGTGTCGACAGGGAGAGGAGGCGCGCCGCGCTCTCCAATTATGGGCCTGGTGAGTCTGGTGCTACATCGGCCCGTCTTCGTTTCTCTCATTCATGTTATTGCTAATGCTTTCCAAGGCATCAGTGTGTTCGCACCGGGCGAGGACACACTCTCTACGTGGATTGGCAGCGACACGGCAACGCATGTCACAAATGGCACCTCGATGGCTTCGCCGCACGTTGCTGGTGTCGTGCTCTACCTGCAGAAACTGGAGGGCCTGAGCACGCCGGATGCGGTCAGAGCTCGCCTGGAGGAACTTGCGATCAAAGACGTAGTCCAGGATGCCCAGAACAGTCCCAACAGGCTGTTGTACACGGGTGCGGCGTAGTCAAGGCTTCTGGATGGATGTTGGCCCAGGTGCCGAAACTTTGAAACAAATGAGCCCTCGCTCGGGGCGAGCGGTGGAAAGGAACAAATGAATCCCGTGTAGACCGTGGACTGTTTGACGAAGAATTATGGTATTGACGCACCCAACGCCTCTGCAACTGCCTCGAAGGAAATGGGATATCCCTGCATTTCCACCTTTTCTGTACAATTATAAACACAAGAAGGTTAATGTCTAGTCCGGTGTTTTCCCGTCCCTGTTTCGTCCCTCACGCACGTCCTCACGCCCTCCCAAACATCCTAGCGCTAGCATCGATTCCCTCACGGTCAACAAGCGCGCTTGTCGCATCGCTCCTTGTTGACACCACACTGCCCCTCCTTAGATCATCCTCACCAGCAGCGGCGTTGACCATCCCTTTAATCCCTAGTTCAACCTCGCCCACCCGCCTCAGCACGCCAAGAATAGCGCCCCTCAGCTCCCCCGTCATTTCCTTGCTTGCCATGAGCTCGACCACCAGTCCGTAGAAAGACTGCACGTGGCTCTTGAAGGATGGTTCCGGGAACGCCGCATAACCTTCCAATACGTCCACCACTACAGGTCTCCAGGCCACGATGTTCCGGTGCTGGCTCTCCTCCTCGAGCGTGACGTAGCTGCGAATGATACTCTTGCACAGAGGTACCAGCGCGTTTTCAACGTCGGCCTTGGACTCGCTCCTACGCGGGTCCGTGTCACCGAACATGCGGAACAGTATCGCAACATACGTCGCAGCGGATCCAGACTCCTGCTTCAGCAGGTTGGGAGGCTGCTTCATGAAACCTTCCCTCCAGAGACGCATCCGCAGCTCCTTGTCGTTGTTGAATCGCTGCGCGAATAGGAACGATTTCTTGAGCACGGCCATCAGTCGCAGGAGCTCGTTGGAGGGGATCTGCGCATAGACGTTGTCGTTGCTGAACAGCTCGTTGACTGTCTCGATCATGAGAAGCTGCAAGACGCACCGGCTGATGATGCGGTTGAAGAATCGGCGCCGGGCGGCAGAAATCTGTGGCGGAGGCATCTGTAGGTTGCTCGAGGGCTTGAATTCCTCGAGCGGCTTGGTTGTCGTCGGGGTCCTCTGAGGGTCTTCCTCTGCAGTGGTGCTAGCTGCTGTCGAAGGCCGGTCATCGTCCGAGTGGCCGTTGGTCTCCACGCCATTGATCTTCAGAGATTTGGCGTCGTCGTCTGTCCCTTCCAAGCCAGGGCTCAGCGGCTCCCCAAAATCCACGCCGTTGGACACCGGCGCCAATGAGGCCGTGTTGTTGATCGTCGTAGCCGAGAAAAGCTGGTAAGCAGTGGTCCGCTCGAACAGCTCACAGAATGCGCCGACGATCTTTGACCAGTGGTCCACAGTGAATTTTCTGACGTTCTGCAGGATGAGTTGCTGCAGGCAGTTACTCCCTATCCTTGCGATCGTATCATTCTCCTGGCAGATGCAAAGCGCCAGAAGCTCCAGAAATCGGTCGAGCATGTACTCAAGCGCCTCAAAGTAGTGAGTGAAGAGCGTGATCATATGACGAAGAGCCTGGATCATGGTAGTCGACAGCCACACTGAAAGTTCCTCGTGGTTCAGCGCGTTGCTCATCTCCGGCTTGGACCGTAGCACGATGAAGATTGGATACAGCTGTTGTCGCCACAGGATATCCCAGAACTCTGGGGGGAAGTCCCCGCCATATCTCAGTAGGGCCTCGAAGAAATAGTTCAGGGCGTTTGACCGGACCTCAAGGTCCTCTCCTGTCATGAGGACATCATGAAAGGCGAACAAGACGGGGAACCAGAACCCTTCTTCCACCGATGTGCGGGTTTGTTGTCCTGGTGACTTGAGGTTGATGTCTGCCATGCTCGACTGGGCCGCACCGAGGTCAGATTTCCGGGACAGTGGGCACTCCGGCGTTTTGAGCATCTGCGGGATGATTGACTTGAGTGTCTCCATTGCTTGCAGGCTTTTCTTTTGGTATTTCATGTTCTTTGAGAACTCTGTGAGACAGACGATAAGATCTGTGAATGCGCCCTGGTTGATTACGACGCCAAACCGGGTCTTGTACACCTTGAGGACGTTTTCGTAGGCCATGTTGACGATTGTCTCGTTCGGATCCCGAGCTGCGACGGTGAATATCCCGAACATGGTCCTCCAACCAGACCGGATATTCTCGCCCCTCGCCTGAATCATTTGAATCAGACAGCTGAGGACCAGCTCTTTCACCCTGAGATTACTGGAGTTTGACATGACGTGTTCGAAAGGCTTCAGAAAGTCCTTTTGAAATTTGAAGCCAGGAAGCTCGTCGATTTCCATGAACCTCATTGACAACTGCCGCAGCGAGTCGATGGAGAAGATGACAACGGTTTCATTGATGTGGCACCCAGCCTTGTTGAAGTGCTCGCCAAGAACATCCCAAATGTGAGTCCACTCAAACCTCACACGTGTCATGTTGTAGTAACTGATCTCGACGATCTTCTGCAAGCTGTACATGCGAGGCCTGTCATGTGCACCGGAGACCTTGATCTCGTCCCAGCTCACTTCAGTAAGAGCCCGCGCAAATTGGACGATTGCGTCGCCGTCAAGATTCGCGGTGTTGGTAAATATTCGGTCTACCGTCTTGATTATCTCATCTGACCTGGCCTCCAGAGCAAGCACTGTCGAGAACCCTTGTGGGCCTGTGTTGTTGCGTGGGCGGTGTTTCCTGGACGATGAGGACCGCCGTGAATCAGTTGTGTTCTCCCGCTGCAGCGGCACGAAGCGTGCTTTAGACACGTCTGGCACCGAACTCTCGTCAACACCGCCAGTGATGAGCTGCAGGCGGTCTAGCTGACTGATGCACATGAGGATATCTTTCCAGGACTCCTTCAGATAATTTCCCTCGGTCTGACCAAGATCCAGTAACACTTTGAGCGCTTCCACATTCTTGGCCAACACCTCTTGTGGGTTGTTGAGATTTGCCGTATTCTTCAATACCGAAATGAAAGCCTCGCGCGGGGTTGCCCATTCGAAGAAGCAGGCGATCCGGGCCGCAAGCTTCATCCCTTCAAGGCACAGCTTGACCACTTCAAGATTGTGAGCATTCTGCATTTCATTTGACAGCGCCGAGAAGTAAGACATCCACGTGACATCAAACATGGGGCCGACATGCTTGAATGATGTCGCTGGGATAAATTTGACCCCGGCGTTGGCGGCGTTCCTCCGTTGGTTGCGGAAAAGATCTTTGAAAAGCTGCTCTGACCTGAGAGCAATCTCCTCGGACTGCTGCACGTACGCTTCCCTTCGCAAGTCCCGGCCGACGTTTGAAAATACCGAACCGAGACCGAGACCAAGGCCACTGGTCTGGGGCGCGATCGCCCCAGCCGCAGCAGCAGCTTCTCTCTCGCTCTTCAAGACAATCTCGTTGCTGGCGATCTCATCGTAGATGCTGGTTAGATACTCCGGGGGAAGATCGGCATTGTCGTTGATACCTCTGTTGTTCTTGATGAAGTCTTCTTTGGTCATGCGCCTCGCGATTTTGCTGCTATGCAGATCCGTGTTCAGCATGATGACCGAGTACGCGAGCACATATGCTGTGTCGGAGCTGGCAAATGCGTTGGGGTTGCCTGCGAGGTAGCGCGACGCGAACTGCAGCATGAATCTGTCGATCTTCTGGGCCTCGCCGGGCAGTCGAAATGACTGCAGGAACTGGCGCAGTGCGTCTACAAAACGCCTCTTGTGAAAATCCATCGAGTCGACAAATGCGTGCATGACTTCGATGTTCTTCGCGTCGCCTTCTCCCAGGTACTCCCCTATCTGTGCCTTGTCCAATCGTTCCTCGGTCAGGAGAAAACGCGCCAGGTCCTGTGGGCTGTCGCTAGGTATAAAGCCTCCATCAAGCAACATTTTGATACCTCTCTTAGGCTTGAAATTGAAGGCTCGAATGGCTCTGTCGAGCGCAGTCTTGCGCGCCTTCTCCCTCTCCAGCTGCTCAGGATCATCTTCGATAGTGGGCGTTGACGGCATGATGGGTGTCTCCATCCTCGACGTGCCGTCTGCGATAGAAGGGTCAATTGACTCCCTCACACCATCAAGAGATTGCCTCTTCTCAGCGTCGGACGACTCGCTCGTCCCATTTGACTGGTCGGGTTGTGACCAGTTGACCATGGACCGTAGAGACTCGACGAGAGCGTCGAGAGCGGCACGCTTCATCATGTATTCCTTTGGAATCCCATTTTCGGGCTCTTCGGGCGGGACGATATTTGCTACCGACAGCGAGGGCGGGAGCATGCCCTTCATCTGCCAGTCGCCCGGATTGGTCTTGGCAGCCTTTTCCTCATACTGCTGCTCGTGCTCCGGCTTCACTATGACGTTGGCTGTGGAATACTTGGCCAGGTCCTCCACGATTGTTTGGAAGATGTTGTTCATCTGGCTGTCACAGTCATAATTCAAGTAAGACTCCACCAAGGCGCGAGGGTCGCCACAAAATCTCTGAAGGATCGTGATGACTTGCAGCTTCTGTGTGGGGGACGCGTTTTTCCTGGACAGCAGCGCAAGATAGATCTCGTTGAGGAAGACCTCTATTTCTTTCTGCAAAACATATCAGAGATCGCTCGAAATGCAGAAGAGACGGGCGACGACTGACCTTGAATGGAGCTCTCATGAACTTCAGCATGAGCCAGAAGATGTCGCAGCAGACCTCAAATACCCGGTCGACAGAACTGGCCCCGTTGCGGGAGATACTAAGACATAGGTAGAATTTTATCGCTTGGAGGAAACTCGTGGGCTCGTTACTTTTGGTGCTCGTGATGGTACATAAGGGTGATGTGAAGACGGAGATGTGGTTGTTCAGGAGTGTGTGTATGAGATGGAGGGAGATCAGCTTGGACCGCATAGGCTGGCCGCGCAAGTCATATAGCATCTCGGGCGGCAGGTTCTTGGTGGACAGGTTGCAGAATGAGCGGAAGACGAGGTAGGCGTCTCTGACGTAGATCTCGTCCTCGGTGTCGAGAGACTCCTGGACATCGTCCTGGTCGCGGTCTGTCGCAGTTGTCTCGGCATTGCTCTGCTCCGACACGGACCTCGAAGCCTTCCTCGGCCCTTTCAGCTTGGTCACCATGGTCGGCCCGTCGCCCATGTTGGAATCATCGAAGCTCTTCCGGTGTTCCAGGTCCCTCAGTGTAAGCTTTGGTCCCCCCTCAGCCGTCTGCTCGGCCGCGGAAGGCTCGGTGGTTGCAGTCTCGGCAGGTTCGCCGTCCTCGCCGTTGGCCTCGTCACTATCCACCGAGTCCCGCCGGTCAAAGGTGGCATTGCTCTCGCCGTTCTTGAGCTTTGCCAGGTTCACCCTGGCCTCCTTCATGTGTAACCGCGTCTTGACTCTCTCGAAGACGGTGCCGACCATCTGCGCCAAGGTCCCCTGGGCTATCTGCTGGTTGTTGGTGTTTCTGGACAGCAGGAAGACGTTGTATACCTGGCGCACAGCCTTGAGCAAGCCTGCGCCGTGGACCACGATCTTATCGTTCAGGACGGCGGCGAGCAGGGACTTGATGATCTGCAGCTGGACCTCGGCAGGAGTGGCCTCGCCCTGGAAGCAGTCGCATATTGTGTCGATGGCCCGCTCGATGAGCGGCGCTTGTGGTTGGGAAGGGGGAGGTGCAGGTGCCGCGGCATCTGGGGCGGCTGGTGGCTCGGCAGGAGACTCGGATGTGAGGGAGAAGTAGGAGGATGAAATTAGTTTGCCGATGCAGTCGAGGGCGGTGGTTGTCAGCTGGGCGTTGCCGGACCGTGAGGCCAGTTGCAGAGGCGCGAAGATGATCTCGGGGTCTGGCAGGTGGGGGTCTGCTTCTGTGAGGGCAGCCTGGGCCTTTTCGACGCCGTCGGTCAGGGGCTTGTTGCGGGTGCCAGCATGTTTCTGGATAGCATCCAGAGAGGACACGACAAAGCGGATGGAGCTCATGGTCGCCGTCGCCGTGCTGGGCGGAGATCAGGAGGCATCCGCGTTGGGTCGTTCTGCGGTACGGGTGCGATCGATGGGGCAGGGGCTTTGGTTCTGGATCTTGGACTGTCTGGCTGCTATTGGTCTTGATCTCGGTCCCTGGACTAGGGTGGGTGAGAGGGTGAGGTTGAGGGACAGGGAGAAAGAGAGAGAAACAGGGCGCTGGTTTCCTTGTGGTCAAAGGAATAGACAACGCGGGTCAGCCCATGAGAAAGACAGCAATTGGGCTCGGCTGACGGGTCAGTAGTCAGGCTCGGTGCTGGAGCTGGTGCAATGTCGCTCCATGGAAAGGGCGGATGCAGTGTCGGGGCCGGAGTCGACGTCGAGGTTGATGTCGGCGTCGGCGGTTGCGTGTCTTTAGTTTGCCCGTGTGCTTTATTACACTGAGTGGACTTGACGTGCAGGGCACCGCTGGGCTCCGCTAGGTATGCTACGCAGCAGACACGGGCAGCTACTCCCAGTGCTCGGTGTCGCAGCTGGGGCTCTCAACCGAGAAGGGACCAGGTTGCAGCTTCCAAGCATGGGCCGTGCTGAGTGAGCTGTGGTCGCTGGACCTCGACGCCTCACCCGGGTGGGAAGACCGGGACCCACCGTCAGTCAGTTCCAAGGATCCCGGACAACCAGTAACCAGCAACATTGTCCAGTCTCTACGTAAATACAACATGTGCTGCATCTATTACTACGAGTCTTCTAGCGGTCGACTGCGTTGTGTCTGCATGTCATAATAAAAAGTCCACACATCCAAGCACATATCATCCGGTCAAACCCATCCGCGAACCGGCACGCTCCTCTTCTCGAAATAGCATCTCTTTGCTTCATTGGTCTTCTTCTCGAAGCGCATTTCCTTCGAAGCACACCATCGGTGAGCCTGAATACAATGTATGTGCCGTCTGAGCTGAGATTGTCCCATGGGTGGGCATAGAAACCCGACCGGCTGTGCTACGCATTATATCGCGCACAACAGGTACATGTACTGTGGCATAGGGGCATGAGAGAAGAGAGCAGCTATGACTCGCCTTGGGTGGCGAGTAGTATAAGCTCTGGTACACATGATGGCCAAATTCATGATCACGCCCAGCAGTGTAGAAGTGCAGCATTTGTGTCTCTGTCTGTCTCTATTCGCGTATATGTGTTAAACAGACTGAGTACCGAAGTCTACCTGCCCACACAGGTCGAGGTATCAAGATACCCAGGTACCCAGCAATCGATAAGCCCACTCCCTCAGCTTTTTGTCGGGTCAAACCATCGCCCAATGCGGCATGGCGCTCTTGGCCCAGGCCAGCCGGCGCTCAACGCCTGCGGTACGGGGGTACATCCGCCTCGTTGTGCACTGCGATTGCGCACCTGTCGGGGAGGGTGCAGGGGACCGGAGCTCCCAATCCTGGTCCGCAGCCCCCAGCCTGCGGTCCTAGCAGCAGCTCCTGCTCCCCCCAACGAGAAACGGGGAGCGAGAAAAGAAAAAAGATCGCCGCCGAAAACTCCCTAACATCGGACCTCTCCTCCATCACCAACAACCCTTGTCAAGGCGACCCGCGCTCACTCACCCACTCACTCCCTCCGTCGTCTTCCCATCTGCTCAACTCTCCTCCTTGCCGCCCACTTTCTCCCCGGGCATCTTGAGCAGAGCAATTCCCTCCCGCGCGACCAAGGACATTCCTCCCGGTCCTCTCGTCAGTCTGGTGCGACTTTGCTGAGCGCAGGCCCGGACATCCACCTTTCCTCGATCCCCGAGAGCTATTTTTCCCGCAACCACAACCACAACAACGGCCCAGCATGCTCGGCCCAATACTGCGAAGGCAAGTCCTTCAATCGCGAAACACCCTCCGACAAGCTCTGCCCACCACCTCCAGCCTGGCAAGATGGTACGCCTCCTACCCGCCTCACACCGTCGTCAAGATGCCCGCCCTCTCGCCAACCATGACTGCCGGCAACATTGGCGCCTGGCAGAAGAAGCCCGGCGACTCCATTGCCCCTGGTGATGTGCTGGTCGAGATCGAGACGGACAAGGCCCAGATGGACTTTGAGTTCCAAGAGGAGGGTGTGCTGGCCAAGGTCCTGAAGGAGCAGGGCGAGAAGGATGTCGCCGTTGGTAACGTACGTTGTTGTCTCTCGCTGCGATAAGACCCACCTGCCGTGCAGCACATCCACACCACAACACTGCTGACTCTTTCCTTACACCAGCCAATTGCTGTCCTAGTCGAAGAGGGTGCCGATATCTCTGCCTTTGAGGGCTTCTCCATTGCCGACGCCGGCGGTGACGCTGCCGCCCCGGCCGAGAAGAAAGAGGAACCCAAGAAGGACGAGTCTTCCGCCCCGGCACCCGCCCCGGAGCCCACCCCGGAGCCCGAGAACACCGCCTCCTCGGGCAGGCTCGAGACTTCTCTGCAGCGAGAGCCCAACGCTGCCCCCGCCGCCAAGCGACTGGCCATTGAACAGGGCATCAAGCTGTCCTCGGTCAAGGGAACCGGCCCCGGAGGCAAGATCACTGAGGACGATGTCAAGAAGGCTTCCGCTGCCCCTGCTTCTGGCGCTGCCGCTTCTGGCGCCGCATACGAGGACCTTCCCCTGAGCGGGATGCGCAAGACCATTGCCAACCGCCTGCAGCAGTCCGTCCGCGAGAACCCTCACTTCTTCGTCTCCTCGTCCGTCTCCGTCAGCAAGCTCCTTAAGCTCCGCCAGGCCCTCAACAGCTCGGCTGAGGGCAAGTACAAGCTCAGCGTCAACGACTTCCTCATCAAGGCCATCGCCGCCGCGGCCAAGAAGGTCCCCGCCGCCAACTCGTCCTGGCAAAACGACGCTATCCGCCAGTACAACACCGTCGATGTCTCCGTGGCTGTCGCGACCCCCACCGGCCTTATCACGCCCATCGTCAGGGCTGCCGAGGGCAAGGGCCTCGAGGCCATCTCCGCCTCCGTCAAGGACCTCGCCAAGCGTGCGCGCGACAACAAGCTGAAGCCCGAGGAATACCAGGGCGGCTCCATCTCCATCTCCAACATGGGCATGAACCCCGCTGTCGACAACTTCACAGCCATTATCAACCCCCCTCAGTCCACGATACTGGCCATTGGCAGCCCCAAGAAGGTCGCGATACCATCCGAGAACGAGAGCGGCGTTGCGTGGGACGACCAGATCACAATTACCGGCAGCTTTGACCACAAGGTTGTTGACGGCGCGATCGGTGCTGAGTTCATGAGGGAGCTGAAGAAGGTCGTCGAGAACCCCCTTGAGCTTCTGCTGTAAGGAAGGCAAAGGGCGACCGACATTTCCGCTAGCGATGCGACGAACAACTGTTGGGGATATAATCCCCGCCGTGGAATAGACACACGCGTAGCGTATCTCAGGGTGTATGTACTAATACCAATTCAGTTCCTCGCGGACGTGCATATTGAACTCAAATGTCCTCCAACAAAGAGCCACACAACAGCTAGTTTGAGGACTGTGTGATGGTCGTGTCTGGGCAAGGGAAGAACAAAGGCCTGCATAAGGGCATCGCCAGTGGACTCTCTTTTCTGGACTGCCTGCGACCTAGGCCCTCTCCGACGGACCACCTGCTAAAGCTTCTCTGATCGACATCCTGATCCACCTTACTTAGGTACCAAGGTGCCGTCGAGAGGCCAACCCTGACGCCCAAATTTCTCACACCCGCACTTCGCTCCGTCCACTCAGACATGCCTTTTTTCCATGGCGCTCGCACGTTAGGGGACTGCAGCCTCCCTTCATGCATTGCATTTGCGTAACCCTTTGTAGATGAGATCTCTCAGCCTGGATCCGAACTCAACCTAGATCTGCATCCATTCTTGGATGTATGATTTTCGAGTTTGTTGGCCCATGCGTTCGGTTAATTCTGGATTCTTGGGATGGAGCCTTTCAATCCTCCCACCGTGTGAAAGCTCCAAAGTATACGAGCACGCGTGGTCCTTCCGCTGTATCAACGTAGTATCCCCACACATTTTCTGTAGAGAGTAGACTCACCCCCAAGTTGTAAGTGCCGCAATGCACACCCGACTGTGTTCTGTATCAACCGACCAGCTTCGCCCCAATCTACAGCCTGAGCTGTACTTTCTGATTCTTGAATGCATTGGCAAAACTGCATTTTCATTTCAGCTATAGAAGCTGGCGGCGACGAAGCTTTTTGATATGAGAACTTGAGCCACAGTATGATAATGCTTGATCTAATACTCCCGAGCTCAAATTACGAAACCTCAGCAAGACAGCACTCAATATGTGACTACGTATTCCCTAGTCTGCGGTTGCAGCGGGTCCTCCACGAGAAATTGCCTCGCGGGTGGGACACGAGTGATTTGGTGCCTTCAGTATTGGTGTTGGGAGGTCGAATGCAGGATAACAGCTAGTTGCAAGACACAAGAGATGCCTACATACAACTCCAGTGTTCTCCTCTCGTCAGGCTTGGGACCAGTCACCCCGGCGGCTCTGGCTCAGGACTTCCTACCTGCATGCCGTTTCAGGTACGGACTTTGAAGAGTCAGAGCCTGGTAATCAAAAGATGCGAATGCCCAGCACGTGTGCGCACAGAGCATTCCAGTCAAGTATCGATTTTGGCTGAGGCCGAAGGAAGATGGAGCGTGGCAAAAGCTCACAGATGCCAAAGGTAGATTGCTCCTCAAAATGAACTGGACCAACTGCCACCGCCCGGGCCAGCCGTCCTAGTCGCCGTTCAACATCCCCTCTATCCTCAAAGCCCGTCTCGGCGCGACTTCCCTCAGCCAAGCCTGCATCGCGTCCGCTTCCCCCATTGGAGTCCAAACCAGATTCTCCGGCATGCTCCAAAGTGCATCAAACAACTGCGTATCATCCGCGTCCCTCACCAAAGCGCGTAGTGCGTCGACGCTCAGCTTGGCCGTATCGGACACTCTCAGCGCGCCAACGAGCTTCTGCATGAAGTCGACCCAGGTTAGGTGCATCAGCTCGTCGCCACGGCGGTCGACCATGAACAACACCGCAAAGGCAAGTAGGGATACGGTTGGGCCGCTGGGTGACAGTTGCGTGGTTGACCGGTTGAGACTCGCAAAGTCGAGAATTGCCATCCGAGGGAGCAGGCGCAGGAAACGGTCTTGTGCGAAGGACCGCTGGGCTATGACGTTCTGATCCGCGGACGAGGATGGGAAGGCCGTGTCCATCTTCTGCAACACTTGCCAGCATAGTGCCTCGTCGCCGAATAGCCTGCGCCATACCGCACCGTGCCCTTGGGCAGCCCGGCGGATAAGGCGAATGTCGTAGGCCTGCTTCTGGTCGTCTGTGAAGACGGGCTGTGAGAGGGGCGAGTCGACGTCTAGAAGGTCACCGAGGATTCGAACGCCCTGGTGGCCGACGCCCACGGCAGGGGACGAGAGCCACCGGTCGAGGAAGGCCTCCAGGAGGCCCGGCGCCGAGGCGAGAATGGACGCGTCCGAGGGGGAGCGGGAGGCCTTCTCCAGGATGGCAAAGGCGAGCTCGTTGATGTAGGGCTCTGGGGAGGCGAGGGCAGTAATGAGATATTCCGGCTGGCAGAGCTCAAGGGCCTGGGTGAAGGGCAGCGGCCGCAGGAGCTTGATTGTGAGGGTGATGAGCGGTGGCGGGTAGCCTTTCCAGTCTGTGGACGACTCTGCGGTGGCAGCGCACTTCTTGATGATGCCGGCGACTTTTGGGAGGAGTCGGGCCGTCAGCTCGGGGTACTCGACCGGGCCCAGTTGGTAGTTTATGCGGTCGAAGAGCGAGGCGTTGAAGTGAGTTGAGGGGTCATCTTGCTGCTGCAGCTCGTCAAGATGAGATTCGAGCTCGTCCAGCTGTGAGGCCAGCGGAAGGCTGTTTTCCTGGCCGTCTGCCATATTTGCTGCCTAGTATGCTGATGTGACGTTCTTTGCACCAGTGTTGGAAGGCAACAACAGCTGAACGGTGGTAGGTGGTGATGATGACAATGTCAATGTTGAAAGTTGTAAGACGCTGCCACAAGAATTGTGAATCTGCAGCCCCAGCCCTCCCGCACTTGACCCTCCCTTGTAAATGCAGTCAAACTGGAGATGAGGAATACTAGATTTAGGCACGACGGTTACGTATGTGTATATGCGACAGCAGCTCCAAGCTCCCGTCCTGTGTGCATGTTCGTGCCTTGTACCGGATGTACCTGAGTTACTGCACTGTGTCTGCAGCATCCCTGTTGCAGGGCCTGTGATCGGCGGGAGCTTCCAGCTTATCGATAACTAAGGGTGACGCCCCGCTGAAGTTTGGCAGCTCTCAGACGGACATGATCAACAATTTCCAGGCTGCTGCTCGGCGTGTGACTTGACTCGAGCCAACTATTCCCTCAACCACACACAACTTGAACATACATACCCTGGCATTAGCTCCTCTGGCACGTCCAGATTTCTTTCTTTCCAACCCCCTCACATTGGTCCTGCTACACCCCTTCCTAGCACCACGATAATCGCAGAGACCACCGAATCTCGCTGCGCCATGTCTCGAGGCGGGGGAAGGGGAGGTCGCGGCGGCAGACGAGGGGGCGGGCCTCAGCTGCCCTGGCAAGAAGATCCCACACTCAGGGTGGACGGCCGACCAGCCGAGGCATTTCCAGTGCGTACAGACGTGGCCAATCCTGCCGCCTCGCAGGCTGTGCCTCTGCATGCGCCTGTGCATGCGCCTGTGCCTGTGCCTGACTGACATGTGCACTGTAGCCCTATGACGTCCCGATCCCAGCGCCCCTCGTCGTCCGCGAAAAGTCCCAGGTCAAGTCATACCTTCTCTTTCGCGAGCAGGTCCACGACGGGCCCTTCTACACAGCAACACGCTCGCGGGACCCATCCGCTGCCATACGCGCCTACGGCCAGGAGCAGGTAAACCAGCGCTACGGCCTCAAGAGCAAGGCCACGCTGGACCCCTTCACCGCCGTCGAGATGCCCTCCTCCCGCATGCGGAGGCCCGAGCGCGCCCTGCCCGACTTCAGCGAGCGGCCCTTCAACAAGTCGCTCTTCCCGCCCGAGCTGCACGCCACCCTCGACGGCGACGACGAGCCGCAAACCGCGGCCGGCAGGAGACCGGGTAAGAAGAAGAAGACCATGACGCTGTCAAAGGTCACCAGCCTGCGCACCGCCGAGGAGATCTTCAACATGCCGGCCGAGCCCGTCGCCGCCACCGACGGCTCCGGCGCGGTGGACCACCAGAAGGCGCTCGAGGCGCTGGATCAGCTGGGCGAGGGCGGAGGCGAGGGCGACGACGATATCGACCTGGGGCTGGACGACGAGGATGGCTACGGCGAGGAGTTGGACGACGCTTACGACGACGATGACGGGGGTGACTACGATGCCGAGGGGTACTTCGATAATGGCGATGACGACGACATGGACGATGGTGGCGGAGATGAGGGAGAGTACTAGTTTCCTCGTGACCAGGAGGCCCACACCGGCGTGAGGACGTCGGATTAATTGATACCCAACCGAGATCAGCCAGGTCAGCGTTACAGCCCCAGATAGATCCCAAATCTACTGTCCAGCTGGAAGCCCGTATAGCGATGGTCATTTCCCGAAGCGATGATGGTAGATGTGTGCCGTTTATTGGCACCCGGGATATTCGTTTTATGCCCTTTCGCTCTACTGCCACTGGCCGACCAGCCTTTGTACAAAACAAGCCTTTAAATACCAAAATTACAGGACGGGTCCCTGCCTCACCCGTAACTCAGTGTACACCATTCAGCCCCCGCCCCCTGAAATCGCTAAGCTGCAGCTCGGTGACTCCCTCCCTGCCGGCACCAACCACACCTGCGACTTGCAGGATGCTCTCCTCAAAGTCCCTCAGCACCGCGTACAGCTCCATCTGCTTGTCCTCGGCCGACCCGGCACCAAAGCCGCCGCCGCCGTTCTGCAGCCGGCTGGCCTGGTCCATAACGTTCTGCTGCACGCCGCCGAGGTGCATCTCAATCTCGCGGACGTTCTTCTGGAAGCGCTTGATCTGTTCGTCCATCTCGTCGACCTGCTTGGAGAAGTAGCCGACCAGGTCCGACGCCGTCTTGTCATCATCGTCGCCGCCCTTGCCGCCGCCCCCCGAGCCGTCCCTATTCGAGCTCCCAAAGAAGCCCGGGGCGTTGTTGACGTGGTACTGGCTGGGCAGCATGAGGTTGTCCACCGCTGAGAAGCTCAGCTTCGCCTCCTCCGCATCCGACTTGACCAGGTCGCGCATCTGCTTGATGGCGTGTAGGTCCGCGCCCAGGGCCGAGTCGACGGCGGCGTACTTGCGACCGACGAAGCGCACGTCGCCTGGGATCGCAGAGAGTTGCTCGCCATGTGCAGGCATAAAGGCATCGAGCTGGTCCTTCTGGGACATGCAGTTCTGTATGAATTTGTCAATGTCGGCTATGCCCTTTTGGATATCCTCGTGCAGGTCGTTGAAGCGCGTCGTGGACTTCATGTTTGAAACATCGATGCGCACGCCAGGAACGACCTGCGGGTTCATGGTGGCGCCCAAAGTAGGATTCGGTTGCTGCTGGTTTGTGGATTTGTTGAGGCCGCCGCTGTGGAATGGGTTAGCTTGCGAGAAAGGAGAGCGGGATAAATGAGAGGTACGGGCCAGGGAGCGAACGCACAATAGACCGCCTGATGTGGCTTGAGCTGGCTGGGTAGCAGCCTGGCCGCCAAAGAGACCTCCGGCTTGCGCTGGCTTCTGCCCAAACAGACTCGATGTCCCAGTGTTGGTGTTTCCGCCGCCGCCGAATAAAGAGCCACCAGCATTCTGGGCATTGTTGAACAGCCCACCGCCTGCCGTAGACACGGGCTGGGTGGCAGCAGTGTTGAACAGCCCTCCACCACCTCCCTGTGCTGGTTGAGCTGTGGCAGTGGTGCTTGAGCCGAAGAGACCGCCGCCCGCCTGTTGTTGAGGTTGTGAAGCTGTCGTGCCGCCAAACAGGCCTCCTCCACCTCCCGTGCCTGCTGTTGCAGTGTTGGAGCCGAACAGGCTGGGCTGTGATGATGCTGCCATGCTTGCTCCGAACAAACCGCCGCCGGCGCCGGGCTGCTGCTGCTGCTGTTGCTGCTGGGATTGTGTTTGTTGCTGCTGTTGGTTCAGGTTGCCGCCAAACAGGCTATTCGTTTGCGTTGATGGTTGTGCACTGGCTGGGATTGATCCGCCGGGTGGTGGAGGCTGACTCGAAGCGCTTCCGCTGGGGACGGAGAAGTCATCAGCAATTTTCCATCATGAAGGGGACCCATGTCTTGTCGCAGCTGGAAGATGAGGACAGGGGAGAAAACGTGGGCGGAGACGGAGACAAAGACTGTGCACATACATGACAGACTATGTACTCTGGTCATGTACAAAGCTGCTACGGAGGACATGTGAAGAGCTGCCGCAATACAAGCACAGTATGCATGCAAGGGAGGAAGAGGCAGCGAAGGGAGGGAGACACAGAGAGAATGGAGAGAGAGGGTACCCACAACAGGTTGGCGGCTCCAGTATTGATACTAAGACCGGCTGGTCCACTGGCGGATCTGGCAAAGGCCATTGTTGACAGAGGAGCGGGTTCTCTCCTGCCCCGTCTGTATGTCTCTGCTTTTCGGCCTTCCTGCCTGTCTGTCTGCCTGCCTTCAAACACTTGTACTGGTATGGCGGGAGATATGCAAAACGGCTGAGCTGAGGCGGCGCGACGCGATGCGATGCGATGCGGTCGCTTTTACGATAGTCCCTCCTAGTATCGAGCAGTTGAGGCTCCGGGACGACGCCGTCGCGCTGCCCTCTTGTTGATTTTTGGAGTTGCGGTACCGTCCGTGCTAGCCTGCAAAGGGCTCCCCTTGCAACGGTCCCAGGTCAACAGCTCCCCTGCAGCCCTGCAGCTAAGGTGGTGTGGGCTGGTGGGGGCCCATGCTTCTTTGACCTCTCACCAGCACCAGCACCAGCACCAGCACCTGCTTCTGCACTTTTGTCGCCTACCGGACAGCTCCCTACTTGACCCTATACACAGTCCAACACCCGCAGACGAGATGGATATCGATGACAACGACGACGATTTCTATGCGCCAGAGGAGCCTGCAGCCCCTGCAGCCCCTACCGCGCAGCCAGATGGCGCCGCGACAACAGCAAGTGCCCCCGCCGAGCCCGAGTCCAAGCCCGACCAGGACGAGGACCTCGAGGAGGGCGAAGAGGAAGACGAGGGCGGCGCCATGGACGAGGACGACTCCTCTGATGATGTGAGCATGAACAGCACACCCCACCTCCCCCCCCCCAATCACATTGTGTCATGTGGCTAATGATTTCTCCCCAGAGCATGGTAATTATCACAGAAAGGAAGGACGGAACCTCAGCAGGCCCACCGTCGTCAGTACCAGTACCATGCTGAGTTGGCCGCCTTGGTTGCCTATCTGACCTTTATAACCAGACAATCCCGATACAGCAATATCAAGGATATCCCCCAGCGATCAATATCTAACGATACCGCATCGAAAGCACCCCCAAAGAAACCAGACTCGCCCGCCGCCCGGAAACAAAGTAGCGGCGCCGACCTTCCCGCAGTCAGGACCTCCACCCTTGACATCAATGCCATCCCCACCCACAAGCCCACCGGCAAGCCCTTGACACAAGTCAACATCGACGAGGACCTGGCCGAGCACGACAAGCCATGGCGGAGGCCCGGTACCGATCTGTCCGATTACTTCAACTATGGACTCGACGAGTTCACCTGGGCGCTCTACGCCTCCAAGCAGGGGGCCATGAGGCAAGAGTTCAATTCCGACACCATCGCTGCTAACAACAAGAAGATGATGGAGGACATGCAGAACATGATGATGATGGGCATGGGAGGCATGCCGGGAATGATGCCTGGCGCCGCCGGTGGTGGCCAGGGCGCTTCGGGCCAGGGCGGGCCTCCTGGCGGCATGCCGGGCATGGAGGGAATGCCACCAGAGATGCAGCAGATGATGCAGCAGATGATGGCAAGCGGCGGCATGGACCCCAGCCAGATGGACCCGTCCGCCATGGGCGCCATGTTTGCCGGCATGCAGAATGCTGGTGGCCAACAGGGCCAAGGCGGCCAGCCTCAGAACTTTGGTGGCGGCAATTTCGGTGGCAATCAAGGCCAAGGGTTTGGTTATGATCAAGGGGGGATGGGCGGCGGAGGCAACCGAGGGGGCTTCAATCGCGGCCGCGGAGGTCGGCAGCGTTACTAGAGGCTCAGTACCACAAGCCGAGGGAGCCCGAGAGGCAGCTCAGGGCAGTGCGGTGCTGGCACGGAGCGAGATCTTACTTATCCCTGTGCGAATGTCAGAGTTCCGAGGGGTGTGGCAGCCGCTCAACGGCGCAGGCCCATTTAGCTGTTCATGGCTATTCCTATGCGGCACTATGATTACCATCACCATAAGGCGCGTGGAATCGAGACCGGCTCCATGATTCTAGCCGGGTGGGATGCAAGCAACGATTTCGATGAGGTGAAAAGGAGCATATACCCATAGGGCAGGTTCACGGCGTGGTCGCCGTAGATGGACACGTTGGAATGGATTGATCACAACGTGCGCAAGCACTCGCTAGGCAGCCGTCTTGCATGTCAGATTCCGAGCCATGAATGAACAGCCATAAGCTGGAACGTATTCCATATGTGTGCCTATGAGCTGAGACTTAGTCGCTCATAACTCTAGAGAGGGCTTGGGAGGCCCAAGGTAGCAAAGAAGATGCATCTGGCTGAAACTTTCAACGACGTCTAGGACCCTCAGTACATCCTCAGGAGTTTTAGCATCCTTATAATGGCAGAGGCAGGGACAGTACCAAATGTTAGCCACAACTTCCAACCTTTTGTTGGTATATTTGGTCGGCAAACAGAACAATGGAGCATTCACGTGGCTGTGTACGCCGGTGCGTCAGGATTTAGATGGCCGTTCTGTCATGATGTTCATGTCTCCGCAAGACTTGAGTGTGTGCTTGGTGAAAGCATGTAATTCTGAGTGACGAGGCTCCGAATCACAACTAAAGGCTTGTGCCGGTGTTCCCGAAATCATTCGTGGTGGATCAGTTTGCCTAGTAACACACAGTCCACATACCCAGGTAGTGCCTTCGGTTTCTTCTTCTAACGTCCTTCATTCTTATCTGCAAAGAAATTTTGACAGGGGATGAGGTTACCAGATTGAGGGCTCGTATCGGTCCAATTCGAGACCTAGAGTAGCTCTTTCCCAAGACTTGTTTTCTCAGGAAGCCCGGATGAGTTTCAATGTTGTGCTGCGACTGCAGGCGGCCGGTTCCTTATAAACTGATTTGTGCGCGGCACGTTGCTCCCTCGCAGAGTCAGAATCGGGAATAGGAGGTCCCTGCGACCAGGGACAAACGTCGAAGGCTTGCAGCGAGTATTACACATGCATCAGCCTGAACCGAGTCGGCAGTCGTTGGATCGACGCAAGGCTATTCGACGTGAATCGCAGTGTCGTAGGGAGTCAACTCCATTCAGCCGCGGGATGGAAAGTGAGTGGATATTGACAGAGGTCGGACAAATCAAAACTGTAATCTATAAATCATATGCACAATATTGGAGACGTGCACGAGTGTTCCCGATTCGGACTCGGGGTGTTGGCTTTTGGGAGAATCAACGATGGACGTGGAGCTCAACGGAGCCCCATTAAAACAACTCGCAGAAATTCATCGCCCCTGCTCAGGGTTGCCGCGGTTTAAGGGGGCTGGAGTACGCAGCCTGAAACGGTCAAACTTTGGTGAATGGCACCCAGCATCATCGGAGCAGTACATGGTGATAGAAAGAAGCCAAGCCAGGATCCTCAGTCACGCTGATGGCTGCAGAACCGTCAGTCTCTTGTCCCATAGCTGCGGTATCTGAGCATTCAACATCTCCCGTCCCGAGGCCGGCGGCCTAACGATGAGCGTCGATTTGACCATTGATGCTGGGGAAGCTCCATATTTCTATTATGCGAGAGCTCGGGCGGATCTGAAATTTGTTCCAATTGAGTTGTGCAAACGGGTACGACCTGCCATCAAACAGCAACTGACAGGGAACAGGGAAAGCTTAGCCGAGCGCTTTCGTTTGTTTCAAGACCAGCTTTCAACGGTAGGCGGACCTGAGACATGCGAGGTGACCCTTGAAGGACGATTGAAACTCTGGCATTGTGTGCATAATTACATTGGGCAATCGGTACCGAGAATGATGTCTGCTTAGTTCGAGTATTCCGCTCTCATGAGTGCGAGATGCTCCCGTTAGCTTCGCTTCGCGGCGAGGCTTTAGATGCTGTTATTCAGACAATTATCCGCTAGCAAGCCGAATAGCCCGTTCTTCACAGATTACAAGGCCACGGATAGCTTCTACCTTCATTCGCCAGTGCTACCGAAATAACAAAAGGGACCGCGCCGCATCTCGATACACGCCCTCCAAATCAAGCATCCGGGATCGTCAACTGTCTCCACGAGCCAAGATGGACGATCCAAGTCTGCCAAGAGCAGCGATCGTTATTTGCCTCGGACTCAGCCCGGTCTCCCAAGACAGGACCATGAAGAGCCTTGCGATTTGTTCAGGAGTCCTCGACTATCTCCGGGACGTCCGGGGGCGCGGATGTATAATGACAGTCAACTTCTCCGGGAGGCGCCTCCTGCAGTCCAACAGCCCCAAGATAGCAGAGCAGTGCATTCGCGAGGACTGCGAGGACTGGTGCGACGTCCTCGACGCGGCCTCGAGGCTGGTCAAGCGCAACGCCCCAGATTGCACCGAGATGGAGGTCGTGCTCGTGGGCACTGACGAGGTCCCATGCAGAGGCGACGCGGTCTCGATGTGCCAGGCCTTCAAAGGGAACGGCATCCGGGTCAACTCGATCCTGACGGACTCGACGCAGCAGACCGCCTCGCCCATGCATGCAGGCATTCGGAAAACCGAGCGGTTCGAGATCATCTCTGTGGCGGGACCCTTTGCGGACTCCGAGGAAGCCGGACCGTTTGTGAGGCAACTCCCAGGGGGCTGGGACATGACAAGGCTGGCACGCGAGACAGGAGGCCTTACATTATCACCCAACACAGAGGGAAAGCTCGCACTCCATCTGCTCTTTGGCGAGATGTTTCGACGATGGGGCGAGGAGTACTGGAAAGCCCGCAAATGAAGTGCTGTCGGGATTTGTGGCACGTCTAGATGGCAGTAATTGGCATGTAAACATCATACACGACTTCATGCAGCGTCTTGTTAGCATTATTCCAGTTACAGCGTGTGTCTTAAATAAAAGGTACTTTTTCAAGAAGTCAGTAAATGTCTGTCTCGCCATGACCGTGGAAAGCATTTGCCATCGGATCCCCCATTCATCGGAACCCGTTCCTTTGAACTTGCACCCAGCATCACATCAGGCCAGCTCAACCTCAATCAGCTTCTCCGGCGCGCCTCCGCAAGGCCAGATCCGAGTCACCTTCAACCCAACACTCTCTGTCAGCTCCCGCCATTGTTTCTCTCGTCTTTCCCACGATGAGTGGAAGACCATCATGAGCAGGTCTACACTTGTAGAGAACCAGTCTGCACCCTGATCTAGAACCACGATTTCATTGAGAAGAATCTTGCTGTATCCGGGAGTCAGAGCTGGTTTCAGGTTGTTCAGAATCTCCCTGCACTGTGCATCTGGCCAGTCGTGCAAGACCATCTTCAAGTAATATGCCTTGGCGCCCTTGACAGGCTGCGGAGTAAAGAAATCATGAGCCATCGGCTCGACGGGGGCGAGTGCTTGTTTATCGAGTGGCTGGAGCTGGTTTGGCAGGTCTTGGAGGATCAGTCGTCCGGGCTGCTTGGGGTGTGCTCGGTGGAACCCGAGAAGATCGTGGCCCGCGTTGCCACCGACGTCGACCATTAGCACTGCTTGGGGGTCGAAGTCGGCCGGGAAAATCTCGTTGAGAGTGACCGTATCGTACCAGTTCTGACGAACAGATTTGAACTTCATATGGTTTGCAAACGCGAGCAGTCGGTCGTCCTGCGATTGCAACCAGGTGAAGTAAGGGATATCGATACCTGCGCCGAACTTCCAGATGGTGTCGTCCTTGCTGATCGGGTTCCTGTAGTTTGTCTTCTTCATGAACTCTGTGGCCCTGGAACATGCAGAAGTCCATCCGTCATACCTGCGTCAATTGTAGGTTAGCTACCCGCTGCCTTTGGTGATGATAACGTTGAAAACGACCGGTAACTGGGGGAAGCTTTCCACATACACATCCGTGAAGGCGCCAGTATTCACCTCATCTGCGAAAGCTCGTGTCCATCTGTTAGGTGTATACTCATCTGCTCCAGTCTCCTCAACAAACGGTGGAGACGACGAGGCCACGCGCTTCAACAGTCTTTGAAGCAGAACCGGATCGGCTCCACTCAGCTCAGCAAGCTCATTCGCCTGCTTAGGGACCGTGGTATCGCCTTCTAGCATATGCTTGAATATGCCGAGATCGATCAGGATCCGCAGAGACCCAGACATGGTTGGCTCATCCCAGCTCATTCGAGCAACTACATGCCCAGTAGTTTCCAGGGCGTTAACTAGCTCGCGAGCTGAGCTGAGAAGTGCTTGCCTTTGGGCCTGATCATCCCCATCACCGGCACACGAGAGATTCTGGATGTCCTCCTGGACAGTTTGAATCTCGCGGGAAACATCCTGCGTGCTGGCACCTGATAGATAAGACATGTGTTGTAAGTGATGAAAGCTTGAGCGATCGCCAAATGAGAACAATACAATGGTCAGTACTGAGAAGCATGACAAGGAAAGGAGGAGGGCCTTTACTTGGAGTAATATTTTGTGTCCGTGAGTTATAATTTGGTCTATCCCTTTTAGACTGCATATGCTCACTAGCCACTTCACTGCAGGCGATCGTGAGCGGGGTGGTGTCACTGCCGCTTATGCCAAGAAATGGATTGCTCGGATCGTGCTTGCTTGAGTTATCTCAACAGGGCTAATGGCTGGATCTTGGACAAAATACAAAATACGCAAGTGCGGACTGTAGGTGGCCACGAGAATCGACCTAATATCTCACGTGAGACCCTCTCTGGTGAGACGCAGTGATTATGGTGCCTTTGAAGTCAGCCCTTGTAAACTTACCATGTGACTAGAATTAATGTTGATGCTGCCGTCATTAATCTTCCCTGGATATTCTCAACGTTCACTTGGTAAACAAGCAGCTCGTTGGCGGTGCTATTATTTAGCCGAGAGCTGCTTCGCCAATCTAGACATGCCCCTCGCCTTCAGCCACCTGGCCCATATCTATATCAACTCTTATACGCAATTGTCGTAAAAGGTATTTAGATTACGGCAAACCATATCTCGTCGCATCTTCGCTACATGTGTGGAGGTTCATGATTGGCTCTCTAGTGAGTGTGCATGTTGCTCACTGATGCGATAAGATGGGTGAATTTCTACAGTGTGGTTGCTGGTATCAGGCAGTGCCATAAGTTTGTAACAGTTGCTATCATTTCTCCGGCTCCACATCTGAGGCCCATTTTCATTTAGCTCTATTCATGTCCAATTGCTAGTTCCTGATACGGCGCAGGGCGTGGCATCGACACTTGAGATATAGATGACTACAACTTATTGCTCTTGCCATTACATAAGAAGCCTATGAGCTAGAATATCAGCACTCCAGAGAACTTCAAGTCCAAAAAAATTGGCAATCAAAATATCACTTGTCGAGCAAAATCTCTGTTGCCTTTCCAGAGAAGGCAAGACTGCTGCTGTGTAGCTAAGCTAGAGATTGAGTTTTTGGAGAGGATTCTACTTATAGTCCTCTACATCTAATCATACTACTGAGCCGGGCCAGCACATAGACGTATTCCAATCCGGGTGTATAATAGAAGAATCTAAGGAAATCAAATTGCTGCATAAGCGTATGAAAATCCAGTGTTTAACTCTAGCAACCCTCCATTAAATTTATTACCCACGAGGCTGACTTCTAAGAGATTTAGTTCTGGGTAAGAGTATTAAAACCTAACCTTGCATTCAATAATCTTCGTCTACGTCAGTCATGAAACCTCTACCTTTAATGTTCATCATTATGTCTCTTTTTCATCACAGAAATAATAATTGGTTTTTTTTTTTAAAAAAAAAGAAATTAATAAGTAAATAAAAGCACAAGAAAGAACGAAAATAAGGGGTTCTCTTTGTGCGTCCTCTGGAGGCAGGGTACGCCCACCCAGCTTCCACAGTACGCCCACCCAGCTTCCAACGTTGGCCCACCCAGTACAAGGAAATTGGCTGCATGCACTAGTAAAATATAGGTATACTTTGGATTTTGCCCCTTCGCCCCTCCGCCCCTCTATCCCTCTGCCCCTCTGCCCCTTTGCCCCTTTGCCCTTTTATACCCTTTATACCCTTTATACCCTTTATACCCTTTATACCTTTTATACCCTTTATACCCTTTATACCCTTTATACCCTTTATACTTTTTATATCTTTTATACTCTTTATACCCTTTATACTCTTTATACCCTTTATACCCTTTATATCCTTTATACCCTTTATACCCTTTATACCCTTTATACCCTTTATATCTTTTATATCCTTTATATCCTTTATACCCTTTATATTCTTTATACCCTTTATACCCTTTATATTCTTTATACTCTTTATACTTTTTATACCCTTTATATTCTTTATACCCTTTATACTCTTTATACCCTTTATACCCTTTATATTCTTTATACTCTTTATACTTTTTATACCCTTTATACCCTTTATACCCTTTATACCCCTTTATGCCCTTTATGCTCCTTTATATTCTTTATATCCCTTAAGGCCTTTTTTACTGCTTAAGGCCCTTTTTACCCCCCGGGGCAGCCCTTTATACCTCCGGGGCCTTCTTTACCCTTAAAGGCCCTCTATCCCTTAAGGGCCCTCTTTGCCCTTGGGGGCCCTCTAGCCGGGGTAGCTTTTTAAGGATGCAGGGTAGCTTTTTGCTTATTAAGAAAGTACTTAGTTTTATTAGCGCATGCAGCCAATTTCCTTGTACTGGGTGGGCGTACTGTGGAAGCTGGGTGGGCGTACCCTGCCTCCGTCCTCTGGGGCTTTCACTACTGTTGAGGTTTTGTCACGACCATTGGAACCCGAAGGCCACCACTTTTGGTTCCTACACATTCTGCTGGTCTCAAACGATGCTTTGGTAAGGGCTAAGGCTAATTGAGAATGGCTTGGACATCAAGTCCTAGCTCTTGCTGAGTACCCAGGAATGTCGACAGTGGACGAATTGACCGAGACTGTCGTTTATCAGTCAGATGTCCGTCGGAGCATGCGATTGGTGTCAAGGCAGATCGTTTCATGGATGGGTTGCCGTTTCTGGCAAATTTATAGGTCTCCCGCGGCAATGCCAAGCCACTATACACGGTCCATGTCAGACGCACCGGATGCTGTGGTCACAGCTATTACATTTCGTCCAAGCTTGTTTGTTTCATTCCATCTTGGAATCACCGTCGAATGTTCAGTTGTCCATAGTAGAGCGACCCGCGCATGATGGCTTCCCATTGACACTATAGTGTTTGTCAGGATATAAGTAATAAAGCAACATCAGTGTGGGCCGCGACCGAATAACTTTCTTCATGCCTGTCTCTCTCTAGACGTGCGATTTGTATACGTTACTTCAGAATTTTCTTGTTGCGGTAATCTTCGACAAAATGAGGGCCGGCTTCCTCTTTATCTTTACACTCGTTGCTGAGAAAGCATTTTCTCAGGCTCCGGATCAGTTCGCACCGGCTGGACCTGGTGATATTCGCGGTCCATGCCCTATGTTAAATGCTTTAGCAAATCAGGGTTTCTTGCCTCGCAATGGACAAAACATTGACGAGAACACTACGGCTAAGGCCTTGGATACGGCATTGAACATCCCACCAGAGTTTGGCAAGTTGCTGCATAAGGCGGCAGTCCGGACTAACCCGACGGGCAACGTGACGAACTCGTTCAATCTCGACCACCTTGCTCGCCATAACATCCTCGAACACGATGCAAGCCTCAGCCGGCAGGACGCTGCGTTTGGCGACAACATCGCCTTCAACGACACCGTCTTCAACGAGACCCGCTCGAACTGGCAGGACACAATCGACGTCCAACAGGCTGCCAAGGCAAGGCTGGCGCGAGTGAACACCTCAAACATGACAAATCCGAGCTTCGGCTTCACAAAGATCGGCGAACAGTTCAGCGTTGGCGAGTCAGCAGCCTATCTTATCGTACTCGGAAACAAGACAACACGCACGGCGAACAGGACGGTGGTGGAGTATCTCTTTGGTAAGTGAACTACATTCAGTTTTTGCCCTTCCCTGAGGTTGCCGCTCTTCCTTGGAAAGCAAACCGAAATACCGCTTGCGGCCACTCGGACGTACTGCCAATCTGATCCTTCCTAACACGACCGCAGAGAAAGAACGTCTGCCAACCGAGGTGGGATGGACACGCCCAGCTGAGCCGTTGGGCGGGGCCGATTTACTAACCACCATGGACATGATCCGGAACGCTACTGCGGCGGCAACCGGCGCAACTCCCCAGCAGGCGAGGCGTATGTTTAGTGACGATATTCATGGATCTGCGGCTCGGGAAGGGATGTAGCACATTCCCTATGCAACGGGTTGCGTTCTCTCTGTAGGTGTTGAGCATCCGTAATAATTCAACATGCTGTATATATTCAGAGTGTTAGTATCAAATATTCGTGAATATCATCTATTAGTTGATCAGCTTTGCGAACGATCCAAACCGAGCGAGTGCATGACACGGGCCAGAATAATCAAGACATCTGGCCGGAGGCGGAACTGGGACACGCATGCAATCATGCTCCTGCACACGTATGAAGCCCTCTTTGCTACAGCTCATCTGCCGCATGTTGAACCCCAGATGTCTTCGAATACTTCTCCCAAAATGCAGGTTTGGTCCAGGTGGTCGACTGTTCCACGATCACCTGGAATATGAGCCATTTACCCTATAAATCGTACCAGGTCAGCCTGCTAGAGGTCCATATACACCTACATAGGTAGGCAGTAGATGTCAAGTTGGCCAATTTGGGCGCATGCTCGTATGATGTTCGTTTTGGTAAGACATGATCCTCGATTGGTGAGCACACTGACTTGCCCAATTTGGCGGTTCGGAGCACCGCGATTGGCGGGCAGCTGGGGCGAGGGCGAGCGACTTCGGATGGGGGCCTGCCAAGGAGATGCGAGGGAGACTTGAGCAGCAGCACTGAACACTGCCGCTCTTGTTACGAGCAGGATAAACTCTCGCCACAACTGAGGTCAGCCCAGAGTGCCTGTGAGGCATGTTTTGTGCAGCACGGTATACTACTCCAGCCCGCATGCGGAGCAAAGAGGATACGACGGCTTCATGAATCAGGCAATTCCGTTGCGGAGAAAGAGACCAATCACCCAGGGCGCCAGGGCACATGTTCAAGCAGTGAGACCCGAGGAACATACTACCTATATAGGTCTGCACAGGATCAGAGGCAGGTGTTGAGTCGGGGATGGTCATGCTGCCCCGACCTTGGGAAGCCTGTGGAGGAGGCCTCAGCCAATAGCACGACACGGAAGGAGCACAAGGGTCTTGCGGCTCTCCTTCTTGGGTGACCCAGGCCCGACCTAGTATCTAACCATGAGTGTAGCAGGTTGACAAAGAAAGCGCGGGGAAGCCCACTTATACGTTGCTTGGTAGCCTGGCAGTCTAGGTACTGCGTATACTGCATCCATCGTGTAGACAGCGAGGATCATTGCCGACTCCGGTGTTCAGGCTTGAGTAAGGTCTCGTACACCATGCAGCCGTCTGATCGAAAACAAGGGAAGGTGTTGCTCGTTCGAGAATCACCCGGACGAACGGTGGTGGTGCCAGCTATTAATGGACCCATAGACTATGCCAACGTGCAGAGGGAAAGACAGCAATGCCCAAAAGCGGTGTACACCACCAGTGGGGGATCCTCTCATTGCCTAGGCGGCCTGGCCGCATGCCTCCTGGACTGTCTAGTACAGTAAGTAGGTTGATAGATTAGCTATCTATTAGAATATGTTGCAGTAGATAAATGCAGATCTGTCGCCGATCCTAGGACTCGGGGATCAGGCCTTTCATATGTCAATCGGGGCGGCAACCGTGGTTCCAGAGCTTACGGCTCCAGCCCCACGTGGGACCGACTGTTTGGCGAGATTTCTCGTGGGTTCGACCTGGTGGGGTTGCGCCCAGCCCGCCTGCGAATCGTGTCGACGGTGGTGGGGCTGGGCCGCGACTGTGCTTTGGCGGGAGATGCAAGGACACTTAGAGACGTTTCGACGGATTTCGTACGTTGGTGTCGCAGTTCATAAAAAGCTATAGTCCTGTCCATCTCGTTCGGAGTGATCGTTCGAGCTGGTAGATATCGTTTCCGGAATCGGGCATGTGCAAATTCCTCTCAAACGCACCGGGTGATGTGTGCCCAACCGACTGCGTTCATACAAGACATTTTATGGTCCCCTAAACAACGACCGACCTGCGAAATTGGGAATCCCCCTATTTTCCCAGACCGATATACTTGCCCAAGCCTTATCGCATCGAGAGCCCGAGTTACCAGGACAACATCCCGCTCTCTCGACAGAAAATGTCTCTCCTCGCAGCTGCAACAACCCAAACCGCTTCGGATATGAGCTACCGGCAGAAACCCGAACTTGTTGGCAAATACACCATTGAGCTCAGTCCCGCATTGAAGCTGTTCATCGAAGCTGCCCGGCCTGCACTTCTCACCCTCGCAGAACAAGTTTTCCGCCTCAGTCATGCCCTTCTCACGCATCTCATATTCGGAGGCAATGTTGCAGCGCTGCAAACCTATCTCATCGCCAAAGATCTGACGACGAGGTCGGCCACAGCCCTGGGCGAGATTGCGTGGTCCGCGTGGAACTCGACCCAAGTGAGACGTCTGCGCAAGAAGCTGGAGTTCGAATTCTTCGTGCTGATTCTTGGCTGTGGGAATAGCCTCTGCCTGGCTGTCTTTTGGCCGGGTTGGTTCATTATTGGCCTGCTCTACCTGGCATGGACGGCGCTCAGGTTCTTGGCTGGCTGAAATACACCTGCGGTGTACTGATATCCAGACTGCATTCCGCCCTGGTCTTGGTGGAATCGGCCGGATACACGACAGATATGATACGAAAGAGTCCGGTACCAGAAGCAGGTCACTTCGTAAAGAAGAAAGTGTTGCCACCGGTGTCCCTACGAACCTCGGACGTGTAGTCCTTCTCTGGATCGAACTCCTGCCACATGCTCGCCGGGTAGATGTGCTTGTTGCGCTCGTACCACCGCCGATCGACGACCTTGGTGAACGCAGGGTCCTCGTTTGCCCCCTCGAGAGCATTGATGTCCACCAGACTGCTGTTGATACCGCCCTTACTGGCCGATGAGGAGAGGGGATTCGGTGATGGTTCGGGTGATGCTGACGCGCGAGGAGTCTTGGAGGGAGCCTCGGCGCTGTAGTCGAATAGGCGGACGTTGCCCGGTCCCACCGTCTTGTTCATTATGAAGAAGTAGAATTCATAATGCTGGAGTTTTCATTTGTTGTTAGCTAGACTATACACACATTTATTTTGTCATTATGACGGCTTAGGCTCAGGAGACTTACGTGCGGAATGATCATCGTGCCACGAACCAGCATCAAGTCATCGACACCAACGCGAGCCCACTCCCTTCTGACATTGGCGTTCTTCTCGCCGCCAACGCCGAGCTCGGCACCGACCTTGCGGGACTTGTCCAGGAATACCCAGACAAACTCTCCCTTCTTGACACGGACTGTGCCGCCGGGTATGTTGGTACCGTCGTAGAAGACGAAAGGCATTGCGATCTCGGTGGCTTTGACGTCCTCTTGGAGAGCAAGGAATTCTTTCCTGAGAGCATCCCGCTCAGCCGCCTCGCGCCGCAGCGCCGATTTTGTCATGGCGCGGGGGACGAAGCCGACAGAGGTATTGGCCGCGATCTTCCCGCCGGGCTTCTTGCTGTCATTGGTGCTAAGGTCGCCGTCGGTACTCGGCTCCGGTTGATCACCGCCCTTGCTGGTCAGGTTCGTGGCCTTCTTTGCCTTGCCCTTGGGTTTCAGAGCAGGCCCTGCGTCGTCGTCCTCGTCGTCATCGCCGAAGGACACCAGTGCCTTCTTTGGTTTCTTCTGCTTCTTCACTGGCCGCTCGCTACCCCCATCGCTCAGGTTATTCGGAGTCGCGCTCTGTGACCGGTCGATCAAAGGGGTTGTCGTACCTGAGCGCAGCGCTTCCCTGGCCTCGCGCTCCTGCTGCTCCAGCACTTCTGCCCTGCGCTTGCGGAAGTCGGACAGGTTCACCAGTCCCACGGTGTTGGTCGAGATGCGCTCTTGCGTGGACAAGTTGTTTGGCGCCTTGAAGCGCGACTGCGCCTGGGCAGGTGTGGAGGAGTTCGACATGCTGGGATCGCGCTAAAGAACACTGGAGAGACAAGAGGGTGTTGATGCGAAGTGGTGTGTGGGTGCTCAGAGTCTGGGAATAAGTCGACCTCGGCGACAGGCCAAAGTTCCAAGGTTCTATAGGTGTATGCGAGCAGGGTTACAGACCCTGAGTTGGCATACTGCACTGGTGGGCCGGGGGAGGGGGGGTGCGGAGCCGCTAGAGGGAGGGCAGTCAGTTGCGCCTCAAAAGATGCTGGCTCCATGAATCCAACATCACTTACTTAAGTCGTGGTTTTATTTGCGGTTGCTGCTTGGAGTCTTGTCTTGACGAACCCACAGAAGCTCGTGAATATGGACTCGTCATGGCCTTCTCGCCACCTGCAGCTGATAATAGCACCCGTCTTCTGAACGCTCACTGACACTGAGAAACCCAAGGCGCACTGCTCCTCTCCCCCAGCGTCCTGAGCAGCGGCTGTGGCTCCACCGTCCTCCTCGCGCTTCCTCTTCCTCCGCCATGCCCTACTCCAGACGTTCTCCCTCGCTCGTCCAGTACCTCTCAGCCTCTCCCTATCCCACTCCCACGATAAGAGCTGCAGAGAGCCTACGAGCGTAGACAGTTCATCGGCTTTTACACCAGCCTCTTCAATCTTCTGAACAGTCAGGATCTCCACCTCTACAACATTTGGTAAAAGCTTCCTCCAAGGCGTAGCCTTCATGCCCCTGCAAACATTCTGGCTTGGTCGCATGGGCCCAAAGCTCCACGCCACAGCCCACCGCCGGGTCTTCTTGCCTTGGACGAATTCGGTGACCGCGTAATTGTCCACACGGTGCTCCCTCAACTTTTGAACCATGACCTCAAGGCTAGAGACCATTCCGAACATGGAACTGTACCATTGCACCCTTTCTTTAAGACGCAGAGACTCATCCAGGATGCGGATGACAAAGGCGACCTCCCCGCCAGCGCAGACCATCTCCACAGGTGCGCCAGTACAGGCGGAATTCGGCGGGCGCGCTTTGCTGGCGGCCGACTTGAGCATCTCCTCTTCGGATTCGTAGAAGGGCGGGTTGGTCATGACAAAGTCGATCCTGTCCCTTTTGAGCTCATCCAGGGGCACCAGAGGGTCTGTGAGTTTCCGGGGCAGAACCTGTACGCGAGACTCTAGGTCGTTAAGTTGGACATTTCTCTCTGCGTGCTTCAAGTTCTCCGGGTCGACATCTTGAGGAGATGGCACGTCAGCGATGGGCATGTCCACGACGGCGAGGTTGGGTCGTATGGGCTTGCTCACCAGTGGCGATGAAAGACCATGGCCGCTGGGCACAGCCGAGCAAGGGGTAGATGCAGGATGCGCCGGTGCCAATGTCGAGGCCGATGAGCTTGTCCCCAGGCTCATTGTACGAGGTGGAGTCGAGCAGGCCCTTGAGCCAGAGTATGTAGTTGTGCCGGTTGGGGACCTGCGTTCATGTCGAGCAGGTCAGCCTGGGCGAATCAGTGTGAGCATCGGATGTGGCGGCCAGGAGAGGGTATTTACAGGAGGGCAAAGCCTGTCGCCCGGTAGGTCAATCTTGGTGTCGAAATGGATCTTAAGGAGGGTCTTGGTAAGCTGTTTGACAGCAGCCGGGTCGGTGAAGTCCAGCTGATAGCTCGGGCTGAGACTGCGCGGCTGTCAGCGTCCATGGTTGCAACATGCACGGGTCCTGCGTCTGAGATCCCACATGGCTTTGAAGTTGGCATCTTGCAGCGCTAGACGATGGAAGTCGGGCTCTTTCGCGTAGAGGCTGCGGTAGTACTCGTCTCCCCTGCGTGAGGTGGCCATGGCCGAGCCCGACAAGGCCTTGAATCAGACCAGGAGCATAGGTTATTGATTATTCGCTCAGGTTTGATGCATTGTAGATAAATGTACTGCGCCGTACGGTGGGTAGGTACTGGGGTAGGTACGCCAGGAACATACAAAGGTGCTACTCGGTGGAAACTGGACTTGGCTCCAGGGCCCAAACGGATGGCCTGTGCCACCAGCGTCCGCTCACAGTACCGTAACGCACCGTACCGTGCCGTACCTGAATGAGCCCAGCCTGCCAGCCCGTCAAAACAACCGCGAACGCTCGTAGTTAACAACTCCGATCCAGGGAATGATGCATCAACCAGGCATTGGTTACCAAAACTTAGGGTCCAACCGACGGAGGCACGATGACTCGGGACTTGGAAATTGTCCGACTACCAGTGGCCTACAACTACGCTAGTTCCTGATTGCGCGGGTGGCCTCCGAGGTGTCAGGGTATGCGCCGTCCCTTCACTCCACCAAGCCATCAAGCAGCGGCCAATCGGCCGAGAAGGTTGCGAGGTGGACCCCCAAATGCAATCTCGCCACGATGGTGGCACTTCCTGAACAAGCACTGGCGAGCTGCTCTCCGGCTCTTGTTGCATCGCCTCTAGCCCCTGCATCCACACTGTCGGCCCCGGCCCCTGCTGAGAGGCCTTCTGACCGTCGTGTCCGCCCTCTCTATTGGCCCCCGTCGCCGCATCCGTGCAGAGCGCCGGCTCGACAAGATGAGTTCGCGAGATGGAGCACCTCGTGCTGTATGCCTGCGGTAGAACCACGGGCTGCAACGGCCGCTGAAATACTATGAGGATGCCCACCCTGCTTCCTCGCCACAGGTGTGCCTCTGTTCCTCACCTCAACCACTGAGTCTCGACACCCAGCGGGGCTCACTGACATGGGCTCCTCGCAGTCGACGCCCGCAGCGTCTAATATGTATACTGGCACGGCAGCATCAGACGTCGCCGCCGCTGCAGCAACTGCCCTGACCCTGCACCCAACTAGCGCGGTCAAGGGCCAGCACTTTGATCGCTATGTGCAGATTTTCTTCGAAAATCAAGACTACGCTATCGCCGAGGGCGACCCGAACTTCGCCTACCTCGCCACCCTGGGTGTCAAGCTCGATAATTACTGGAGCATAACGCACCCGTCCCAGCCAAACTACGTTGCGGCGCTGGGCGCCGATAAGAACGGTGTTTTGCTCGATAACTTTGTGCAAATCGACGAGAGCGTTGAGACCGTTATTGATCTCCTGGAAGCCGGCGGTGTTAGCTGGAGCATCTATGGAGAGGACCAACCATACTCGGGGTTCGAGGCGGATTGGGTCAATCAAGAGACGGGCGCTAACATGTATGTAAGAAAGCATAACGTAAGTTTTTACCTCCCCTACATCATTGGGCTTCTATGCCGGAGATGCTGATTCTTGAGGCAGCCCATGATGAGCTATAATTCGGCAACGGGGGATATCAACAGGCTGGCCAAATCAAAGAACTTAACCGTGTTCTACGAAGAACTGGCAAGTAACACCCTGCCACAGTGGATCTGGGTCACACCAAACATGACTTCAGATGGCCACGACAGCTCCATCACAGTCGCAGGGGAGTGGGCAAGGAGTTTCATGGAGCCGCTGCTATCGAACCAAAACTTCAACATCGACAGGACACTCATCATCCTTACTTTCGATGAGTGCGAGAATTACCTGGCAGAGAATCGAGTATTGGCCGTCCTGCTAGGAAGTGCGGTATCGGATGACCTCGTCGGGACGACTAACTCGACCCGCTTTGATCACTACAGCCTCTCCAAGACCGCCGAGGACAACTGGAACTTAGGCAATCTGGGGAAGAATGATGTCGGCGCGGTTTCGTTGTCAGGTACTCTAGGATAAATACTACCCTGGATCCTTATAGAATTCTCTGTTAAGGAGCTTCAGATAGAACGACGTTTAATGATAAAACTTCACAGGCCGCAACCACAGTTCGTCCCCTTCGTCACTTTGTGTGCCCCCCCCCTTTTTTTTCCTTCTCTTTTCTCCGTTGCGACGAGTTGATAGGCCAGGGTAATGATCCTTTCAAAGGCGATGCAAGTCTTCCAGCTTCTCAGTGGATGGCGCAGGATGTGCCCCGGATGAGGCGACTATGCGCTCCAGGTCTTTACTCAGAACGGTCATGTGCTCATAGAGAAGAAATTCTTTAGATACGAAGCGGTGGTCGCTCAAATATCTCAGATTTTGGTGAGAAGTGGGCACAATATTTTTGTCTCCTTCGCCTATCTGTCTAGATACGACCACGTGCGCCAAAGATTCTTCGGAGAGTCATTTCATCACCTTTACACCCCCCCCCGAAAGCCTTTGATCACTTGAACTGTGCCACCCTCGACAATCCCATCTCGTCGCTTTCGAGCGTGTGGAGACTGGTCTCGTTGTCCAACAAACCAGCGGCGAGGTCGACTTGCCTTCGTTCTTGTTGTGATGCTTCTTCGTATTGTGCTAGTTATTATGTCTTTCTTTCTGAAAAATCTACACACAGTATACTATGTCAGTCTACTACATCTGAATCTTGATAATCAGTGCCTCCGGCGGCTGACATGTAGAGACATGCATTGTGCCATGCACCGTATTTTAATCTCAATATGTGGTCTTCTGTCAAGAGACTCGAACATCGCGGTGCAACGCGAAAGACTGTAAAGGCACCCGTACAATCTCTTGATTGGTTACGGTGCATCTTGTCTACATCTGGTCTTGTTGCTTGTTACTATAATGCAGAATCCAGCCTGTTACTATGTCTTAACACTAGGGTAGCGCAAACTTATATGTGATCCCGCCTATAATAAGATCAAACCCAGTCATATCTGCATACACTGCATACAAAACACCTTCCGTGGTGTCACTTCAGGGAGAAATCGCACCACAGCATGAGGGCTCAGACGTGTGGCAACATAAACCATGGATCTTGCTAATGACTGGCTATAAATACGCATAGATCTGTGGCACAAGGATGATATTGTTCAGCACGAACAAGGCGAGATTTGGAACGACAAACAATATAATGGGTCCCACGAAAAGCGGGTGACACATTTACAGGAACTTGAGGCGCAAATACCATGGGAACAGCTAAAACTACCGTCTCATATCAAATTGAGTGGCACGAGAGGGACCTTGACCATGACAAGTTCAACATCGAGGGTCACATGAATCGACATAATGACTGCGAAGCTGCCTCAAGACCTGGTGGCATAGCTTCCTGAACGAAGAATTTCAAAAAGGGTTGATGAGGTGGAAAAGAAATCAACTTCCTGCAATCGATTCCTGACCGGAAATGTCTTGGGGGCCTCCGTGCCACAGATTGTAATTTGTACCGTAGTGTGGACCGTCGCAGCCGTAGCTCTGACACAATAAAGGCATCCAAAACCGCGTCATGGTTTAGTCTTGGGAGGAATTTGGAACGATTGGAATGGAGATAGAGAAGAAGCATTGATGAGAAGTGTCAACTATGACTTACCCTTCATTTCGAGACAATAGAATGGATCTATGATAGCGAAGATAGGGATACAGTGTGAGGTCGGCAATGGCTAGGCTTGTGTCTGTGCTACTGCTGGTTATAATGTGGGTAGACTACCTAGGCACGGGCTAGGTACCCGACCATCTCAGCTGCTAGATACCCAGGTAGGTAGGAGGTCTAGAGTCTAGGCACTGCCACCCCCCGCCTTGGCGTTACATGCAACACTGGCTTCGAGAAAAATGTGAGGGGAGTATCTGACTGGCTGGCTGGCTGGCTAGACAAGAGCTGAGCTGGGCTGGGCTGGCTGGGCTGGGCTGAGGTGCTGCAGGCGGTGCTGCTTGCCACAAGGCCTGGACACTTTCCAAGGTTTCGTCTCGGGCCGTTTTTGGCTGGTGACAGCAACACGATCCGACTCGTTCGGCGGTCCAGGGATGATGGGCTGGCAGTGGCCTATAGGAGGTCCACCCATGGGCCAATTGAGCACATGTAGGAGTGTTTCTTCATCTACTGTAGACCACCTAGTCTACCTACCTATAGAACACGGAGATGGATAGCCCGGCAGACTAGATAGATATCGCAGTCTCCCATACCACGGAGGCCAAGTAGACAGAGCACCGTACTGCGCACATGACAAAACACAGACTGCAGAAGGATTCCTATCGCTTGTTACTTATCAGACTGTTTGTTCAGGGAAAAGAATTGAACAACCCCTTTTCCAGGCCCCAAAACCAAACGCCCCTGACCGCCCCTGTCCCGACCAGACACGCAGACATCTGGATCGACCTCGACTAAAATTAGGACCAGAACCGCTGAAATTGACTTTCTGCAACCTCCCTTTCCCTTTCACAGGCCTCCCAGATATCTGCTGTACAGTTGGGTAGCTGCAGTCTGACCCATCCACCTGCACATTTGAAAGTGACCAGGGACCACTGGCCACGTGCCTGTAGTTTGGGGTGGCCAGTTGGGCTCTGTGGCCCTTTTTTTTTGCCCAAGGATTGCTCGTGCCTGTCCCTGTCCCTGCTCCATGCCCCCGTCCCCCCTCCCTGCCCCTCGACCCGAACCCTACCTGAAGGGTACCTCCTGCCGAACCATGCTCAGCTGTGTACTGCAAGAGCGCTCATTGTTACCGCTGTATCCAGGTAGTCAGCCTGTCAATCCTCAGCCTGCCCAGAGGCAGAGCCCCCAGTGGAACCGCAGCGCCCCCAAGTCTGGCCCTGTCCCCGAAACGAGCGTCTTACCAATCCAGTGCTAAGTGCCAACCTTGGTGCAGCCGCACTGGGCACACCTCAGCATCAACCACCATCCGCCCACCCATTCGCCCATCCCCCCCGTGGTCCAAGTCAACAACCCGATTCCAGCCTGCCAACTTGCCACGGAGCTTGGTCACCTATCTACACATTTCCCAGCCATTGCCATTTGCCATTTGCCATCGCCATCACTCCGGCTTCTTCTTCACTCCCTGGCTGATTCCCCTCCCGTTCATTGTCAGCTTTCTTCCAGCCTCTCTCCCACATTCCCCTCTCTCATTGTGGCTCTGTCTCTTGGAGACGTGACCTTTCTCTCGGGTTGCAAGTGCTAGCACTATCAGCCGTCGCATCGCCCAGCTCCCACCCTCCTCCCCGCAACTCCCAAAACACTCACCATGTCGTGGAAACTCACCAAGAGTAAGTCTCCTGCCCGTTTGGCCCTTTGAGCCCTCTCTCCGGACTTGCAGCAGAGCAACAAGCGGTGGCCCGCTTCTGCGCTGCTGTCCAGGACGGCCTGCGCCGCTCTGCGAGCTTTCCGTTTGCTAACCCCTCACTCTTCGTCTTCCAGAACTTAAGGAGACGCACCTGAGCCCTCTGGGCAGCTTCGGGCGCTCCACCTCCACCTCGACCATCACCGACAAGGACGACAAGGCACAGTCTAGCATCGCTGGCTCTGCATCCCCTACACCGTCAGACAACAATATCGGTACGATTCTCCGTCCCACCGTGGGCATTGCAGCCCCAGATGGCTGCAGCCTTGGCTTGGGCCTTGCAACTCCCGCTGACTTACCGCTTGTCCAGCCTCTTCGGAAGCCCTCACCCAGGCCCCCGTCATAACGCCGCCCAAGCCCGGGATTCTCGTCGTCACTATACACGAAGGCAAAGACTTTGCATTACCTGACCAGCACAAGAGTATATTCAGCAGTCACTCCAGCTCACTCTCTCAAGGAGGGGGCGCCAGTGTCGCCGGGTCCGTACGGCCCGGCTCTTCGCAACGAGCAGCGGGCTCCTACGTAAATGGACACAGGCCCAACACGTCGGGCGGTTTTGGCAACGTGCCCACCAACCATGGCCGTGTTTCTGGGAAGTACATGCCCTACGCCCTACTCGACTTCGACAAGGTCCAGGTCTTTGTCAACTCCGTCGAGGGCAATCCCGAGAACCCCCTGTGGGCGGGCTCCAACACCCAGTACAAGTTCGATGTGTCAAGGGTGACTGAGCTCACCGTCCATCTCTACATCCGGAACCCGACCGCCCCGCCCGGCGCAGGACGAAGCCAGGACATCTTCCTGGGTGTTGTCCGCATCAACCCACGATTCGAGGAGAAGCACCAGTTTACCGAAGACCCGAAGGCGAGCAAGAAGGACCGGGAGAAGGCAGCAAATGAGTTCGCCGAGAAGGAGAGGACGTTGGGCCACAACGGTGTTCAGTGGGTGCCCGTGCAGTACGGACAGGGCCAGCTCAAGATCGGTGTCGAATATGTCGAGAACCGGGCCGGCAAGCTGAAGATCGAGGATTTCGAGCTGTTGAAGGTGGTGGGCAAGGGCAGTTTCGGCAAGGTCATGCAGGTGCGGAAGAAGGACACCAGCCGGATCTATGCCCTCAAGACGATCCGAAAGGCGCACATCATCTCCAGGTCTGAGGTCACCCACACTCTCGCCGAGCGGTCCGTTCTCGCGCAGATCAACAACCCCTTCATCGTACCCCTCAAGTTCACCTTTCAATCACCCGAGAAGCTGTACTTCGTACTGGCGTTCGTTAACGGAGGAGAACTGTTTCACCACCTGCAGAAGGAACAGCGTTTCGATGTAAACCGGTCGAGGTTCTACACTGCCGAGCTGCTTTGCGCTCTCGAGTGCTTGCACGGCTTCAACGTCATCTATCGAGACCTGAAACCCGAGAATATCCTCCTGGACTACCAAGGGCACATTGCGCTGTGCGACTTTGGCCTATGCAAGTTGGACATGAAGGACGAGGACCGTACCAACACCTTCTGCGGCACTCCCGAGTATCTCGCCCCGGAGCTTCTGATGGGTCAGGGCTACAACAAGACCGTGGACTGGTGGACTCTCGGTGTCTTGCTATACGAGATGTTGACAGGTCTACCCCCTTTCTACGACGAGAACACCAACGAGATGTACAGGAAGATCCTGTCAGAGCCGCTGCATTTCCCCAGCCACGACGTCGTGCCACCAGCGGCCAAGGACCTGCTGACCAAGCTGCTGAACCGGAACCCAGCAGAGCGGCTGGGCGCCAATGGGTCGGCTGAGATCAAGGCTCACCCGTTCTTCCACGCCATAGATTGGCGGAAGCTGCTGCAGCGCAAGTACGAGCCGACCTTCAAACCCAATGTGGTATGTTACCCCCCTCCACCCACCCCTTTCGCAAGGCATTGAGTCTGGCCTGGCGTTAGAGTACTGTTACTGTTTGGACATATTTACTGACTTGGCTACTAACAGGCCGATGCCTTGGACACGGCCAACTTTGATCCCGAATTCACATCGGAGGCGCCGCAGGATTCGTACGTCGAGGGCCCTGTCCTGTCGCAGACGATGCAGAACCAGTTCCAGGGCTTTTCGTACAACCGGCCAATCGCCGGCCTGGCCGATGGGTGGCAGTGTCAAAGACCCCGGTTTCGCGGGCAGTCTGAACGACAGGTAGACTCACCTGGTCTGTCGTTTCTGGCAGACTGTAAATGTTCAGACACAAAGCCGTGCTGTTGGATGAGGGCATGATGGCGACTGGAGGTGAGGTCATGGTATAGAAAATGCTCTGTAAGGAGGCACATCGTGGAGGCACATCGTTGTCTTTATCGTGAGGCTGCAGTTAGGAGACCAAGCTTGGCCACAAGGGGGCCCAATCCTGGGCTGGGTCGGGAAACGGAGAAGCAGTCCTGAGGCAACAGGACAAACCAGTCAGCCTGTTCATGGTGCTTGGTTGCATTCCACTGGCCTCAAAGCAATTCACATGTCGGAGTACGGTCTTGTTCATTTACACATTTCAGTTGGCTGGCAAAGGGGTTTGGGCAGGGTTCATTCTGCAAATTCCATGATCTGCACTTGTTGTTACTGGTTTGTGTCTTTGAACCAGAGGAAAAGCCTGGTGGTAGACATGATCATAGCAGTTGTTAGAGTTGAGCCAAATGGGAAGTGCACAGTTGGACTTGAACACATGTGGACATGAATGGCGTGAACAGCTCTTCTGTAGAGTGTGGCGTGGTGTGGTGTCGCCTGGGGGATCAATTGGGGCAGAATTTGCTCTGGTGTCCATTCTGGACTCCCAAGACATGGTCCAGATGAGGATCGGGATCAGGATCAGGCCATGCATGGTTGAAAGACATGGTAAATCGGCCGGTTCAGACTGGCTCCAGGTCTTCCCTGGCCACTGGGCAAGTGAATCCACCTATTTTGTATTCGCATTGGCTTTTGAATTTGTAATTGTATTCGGAAGGACAAGCAGCCCATGCTCTAGTGATCGATGTCCTGGCCTCCTCCATCTCTTATGTAGATTGACAGACAGATGGATGGACGGGGCAGGGCGGCCCGCCGGGAAGGACATTTTCAGACGTCTGGGAATAGCTGCATCTTGTCCTTAGTCAGCGCCCAGAGTCCAAAATGTTAGCTTGTTTATTGATTACAGACAAGAAGCACCTGTAGCTGGTGCTGTGTTGTCTGCTGTGCTGAATGAGTTATTGGGTCAGTGCATGCACGCATGCGTGGTGACGCAGTCCCAGTCCCATTTGTTGGGCTTGCTCACCTTTGCCTGATCACCACAATTGGAACTCGGAAAGTTTGATGGGATGGGCAGGGCAGACAAGGTTGGGTATCAGGTAGTGTAGTCTATTCCACTCCACCTGCTCACCAAGCGGGGAGGCCAACCTGGATCTGTCTCTGGTCTGAATCTGTTGTCTTCTATGTTTTTCCTCCAAAAGGTTTGTAAAGTCGGGCTATTGATCACCCAAGTGGAGTTGACGAGGTTGATTGACTGCTGGATTCAGGGCCCCATTGACTGTGCATTCTTGATGTGTTTATCACAGTAGCATGCAGTACGCATCTTAACGCATCCACTCTGCACGGTTTCTGGCCTGTGTAACGGATACCCTCTTTTTGGGGCCACAGCTCCAGGGTGACCATGTACCCGGGTACATGGTAAGACCACTGCGGGGCAGCAGCAGCTAGGCTATGATGTCTCTCCCGTGGGCCATTACTTATTGCTGGTTGCTGTGTCGGAAGCTGTGGAAGCACAGGACCCCGCTTCCACCTGGGCGACCACCTGGGCACTTCCAACTTCTCTTCGATTTATTGTTTCTCTCAAAACTCTGGGCTGATCACTACTTCCCTCTTCCTCGCAGTTTTCTGAGGTTTCAACCATTTTCAAGCGTCCGGAATCCTACACCTGTCACCCATTGAGTAAGTGCTCCGTCTCCGTTCACACCGTCGTTGGGAGCTCCATCCTGAAGCTGTTATGCCCCTCACCTTTTGTCTCTGCCACCCATCCCCCCCTCTCTGTGCCTTTCTGTAACAACTGGCCCTCACCTCGCTATAGTGTTCCAATCTCAAGACTGACGCCGGCATCTGACCACAGCAGCATCACCACAGGATCACCCACCCCAAACAACGCCAAAATGCCCCAAGCAAGCAGCCTTCCCGCGTGGAGTGAGCTCCAGCAGCACCGCGACACGGTAGGCAAGTCCTTCGTGCTCAAGGAGGCCTTCGCTGCGGACCCCAAGCGCTTCGAAAAGTTCACCCGCACCTTCACCCTGCCCGGCTCTGTCTCCTCCTCCGGCAAGCCCACAGACATTGTCTTCGACTTCTCCAAGAACTTCCTGACCGATGACACCCTGGACCTCCTGACCAAGCTGGCCTCCGAGGCTGGCGTTGAGAAGAAGCGTGACGCCATGTTCAACGGTGAGAAGATCAACTTCACCGAGGACCGTGCCGTATACCATGCTGCCCTGCGGAACGTTGGCCTCGAGGGCCAGCCTTGGGATCTGAAAGTCGATGGCGTGGATGTCATGGGAACCAAGGGCGGCGTGAACGACGTCCTGGCCCACATGAAGGAGTTCTCCGAGCAGGTGCGCAGTGGAGAGTGGAAGGGCTTCACAGGAAAGAAGCTGACCACCATTGTCAATGTTGGTATTGGTGGATCTGACTTGTAAGTGGGAAACCCCCATACCCCGGGGCAATATGGCCTGCTTCCACTCCAGCAGCTGCAACCACCACGGATGTGGCTATGGACATGGGAATGCATGATCTTAGAGCTGACATGGTTCTGATAGGGGTCCCGTTATGGTCACCGAGGCCCTCAAGCACTACGGTGCTAAAGACCAGACCCTGCACTTTGTGTCCAACATTGACGGCACCCACGTCGCAGAGGCCCTCGCCAACGCCGACGCCGAGACAACCCTCTTCCTGATTGCCTCCAAGACCTTCACCACCGCTGAGACCACTACCAACGCCAACACGGCAAAGAGCTGGTTCCTCGAGAAGACAGGCGGCAAGGGCGACATCGCGAAGCACTTCGTAGCCCTGTCCACCAACGAGTCCGAGGTCACCAAGTTCGGCATCGACAGCAAGAACATGTTTGGTTTCGAGAGCTGGGTCGGTGGGCGGTACTCCGTCTGGAGTGCAATCGGCCTCTCCGTCGCGCTCTACATCGGCTATGACAACTTCGAGAAGTTCCTGGCTGGTGCGCACGAGATGGACAAGCACTTCCGCTCTGCAGCTCTCAAGGACAATATCCCTGCCATCGGTGGTCTCCTGAGTGTCTGGTATAGCGACTTTTACAACGCCCAGACACACCTGGTCGCTCCGTAAGCTGAGACCTCCCAGGCTTTTCCATCCTCCTTGCTGACAGTCTTTGTGACAGTTTCGACCAGTATCTCCACCGCTTCCCCGCCTACCTCCAGCAGCTCTCCATGGAGTCCAACGGCAAGACCACCACCTCTGACGGCACTTCGGCCAAGTATACGACCGGTCCCATCCTCTTCGGCGAGCCCTGCACCAACGCCCAGCACTCTTTCTTCCAGCTCGTCCACCAAGGCACCAAGCTGATTCCCACCGACTTCATCCTGGCTGCCAAGTCGCACAACCCCGTGTCCGACAACCTGCACCAGAAGATGCTTGCCTCCAACTATCTTGCGCAGGCCGAGGCCCTGATGGTCGGCAAGACCGTGGAGCAGGTCAAGGCTGAGGGTACATCGGACGACCTGGCGCCCCACAAGGTCTTCCTTGGAAACAGGCCCACGACAAGCGTGCTGGTTGGCGGCCACATTGGTCCGGCCGAGCTGGGCGCTCTCATTGTCTACTACGAGCACCTCACGTTCACGGAGGGCGCTGTCTGGGACATCAACAGCTTCGACCAGTGGGGAGTCGAGTTGGGTAAGGTGCTGGCCAAGAAGATCCTCAAGGAGCTGGACGAGGAGGGCACCGGGTCCGGCCACGACGCCAGCACTGGTGGCTTGATCGGAGCTTTCAAGAAATACTCCAGCTTGTAAAGGCCGCCTTTGTCGGGCATACTGGTAAAACTGAAGCCTAAGTAAGAGGCAGCCAACAACAGACGGTATACTTTGAGCGCTTGTACTTACTCACCTGGGATCTCCGGGTGATTTCCTCTCTTGTTAAAATGAACAATTAATCATATCGGACATATTTTGTCCCTCTTAGCCTGGTGTGGTGGTGTCCCGTTCTCCCCGAGGCTCAGCCAGCCCTGTAGCTGGCTGGGGTCACAGAACTGACTGTACTTGCTGCTTCACTACTCGTGGTGATCATTTCGATGGTGGTCTGAAACTGTACGTGTGGGGACCCAATTGGGAAATAATCTCGGAATCACATCATTCCCACCACGACTACTGTGTCCCTAGATTGCAGCTGTCTCTGTTGTACGGAATGTACCTTAGTCTCTCATCTTGCCCGACAATGACATGGAAAATAGTAAATATTGTGGTCGGCACGGCTCCGAAGCGAGGTATGTTCATGTGTGTCACTCACGAATTAGGGTACTCGTTTACGGCAAAGCATGAAGCTGCATGGTCCGCTGGCCCATTTACAACTCTGAGCCCTTGGCTAACTCCATCCAAGGCTGGAGCTAGAGGGCCACTAGACTCACCAGCTGTACAGCATTTTATATACAAACATTGTTTGCCACAGCATCCGGACATTTACTCTTTGCTTGCTCAGAGGCCGTGCTGTTGATATGTTGCAAATAGCCTCGCGTACCTCTGCCTCACTCCGTACTGCATCCGATCTTGTCCGCAGCATACTCGGCAGCCTCTGCGCCGTACCTCTGGACGTAGGTCTCGTGAATGGTCAGGGCGTCGGGTGTGGTCCCATTGTCGCAGAAGTAGTCGTTACTGTCGCAATACGAGATCAGCTTGTCGGCGACGGGGAGGCAGGCTGTGTTGTCTATGCGAGGGAAGTACTGTTGTTGCGGGAGTTGGTCAGCATTCTGCTTTCGGCTTTTTCTTCGTGATTAAGGTGGACGGGACTCGAGACGAGTTTATCACGACGTCCGTTATTGAAGGCATGTCTTTTGCCGTCCTTGGGCACTATGCTATGCTACAGACTCGCGATGAGTAGAAGGACTTACGCTGACGTTCGAGGCATTGCCCCGGTCCCAGGAGAGGTTCTTGACGAATGAAGGGTCACCCATTAGGACGATCGCGGCAACTGGGTAAATAGGTCAGCTTCCAGTCGACTCGTCCGAGAGAAAATAGGAGTCCCTCAGTAGTGGTGGACTCACTGTTCTCGGTCACGACCGCGGAGTAAGGAGGCGTTGGTGGAAATCCTGCCGAACTGCGGCCGCAGAGAAAATCGGCAGTGACTTGCGCGCCCTGTTTAGAGATAGCAGGTTAGTTGATACCCATTCCTAATTGGATCTCATCTCGAAATATCCGGTCGCACTCATTCAAGCCGATCTGTCTTGGGAGATAATTGGGGCCTTGCTCACCTGAGAGTAGCCGAGAAGCACCATCTTGCTATCCGGACAGCAAGCTTGATATGCCAGAACGATCTCAGTCAGATTGCCGACGCCTGCCGTCTCAGACTCCAAGTAGGGATCCAGAAGAGCTGGGTAGGGGTTGGTAGCGATATCTGAGCCGGGGCGGGCGGCCACGATGGCATCAGCCACGCTACCCAGTACACCTGTGCCTGGGGCCTCGGTGGAGGCACGGCTGACTACGATGTGCGCGGCATCGGTGGACGGTGTGCAGGTGATGTTGCTGCAGTCGGCCCGAGGAGTCAAGCTGCTGTGAGCCTGGGAGCCAGGGTTCGTTGGAATAGAGGCGGCTCGGATGGGCCAACCGAAGGCGACGATGGCGGCTCCGATGGTCTTCATTTTGTTCGCGGTCGATGGAGTTGTATGGGAGTCGAGAGACGGCCTTTCGCAAGAATGGACAGGATGTGAATCGCCGAGAGACGAGGCTCCTTCCGTACCTATTTATACCCGTACTGGCTGGCGTCGTTATTCCTTTGCTGCACAGTCGCGGATGGTGTACCTCGCCTGACTGTCTTTCCTACGCCACCTGTTCTGTCAGTCCCCGTCCTCTTCTCTCCTGATTCGTTGAGAAGTGATTGAATAAGTGGCCCGACTTGGGCAATGACTTACTAAACTATTGCTGAATGCCGTCGTTACCTAGTGCAGTCACTCTCTTCAACGCCGAGGCATCTATCTTGAGCTTTGCGATTGGTTCGTGTAATTAGGGTTCCCAATGCCCTGGGCGACAAGCAGATACTAGGCACATCGGAGAGCGAGGACAGGCATGGAATAATACAGCCGTGGCAGAACGCATCATCAAGTGCCCTGGGAAGTCTACTGCAAAATGGTAGTCCCCACCATCTTTGATCCAATGATCTACCTCTGTCTCCTTGATCACAGTCCGCGTGGCCCAGCATATCTCGTGGCAACTGCCGGGGGTCGACAATACTTAAGAGGGTCACAGAGCCACCAGCAAAGCAAAGCGCACGGTGGTCGACCGCGGCTCGTGAAGATGACCACTTCTGGTTAGGTTCCTTTGCAGCCTCCCGAGAGATGGGGTCGCCCTCCGGGATGATGGCACAACCAGCCCAGATAGATTACAGGGAGATCGCACCCTGAGGTCGAGGGGCATACGTATGTACGGCTCATCGACGGCTGATGTGGCCGAGGTGACATTGAAACTTTCCTAGTCACACTCCAGTGGTTCGTCCCGCATGCGACAATCGACAGACAATGCCGCATTCCCGGTACCATTCCTCCGCCATCTCTGGGACATCGGACGGTCCCACTCGCCCTGCAAAGATCCTCGAGCGTGCCTCCAGGGGCCCCCCTGAACGTCACACTGGGGACCCCGGCTGCTGCACATGTGGCCTTGCAGATCAATGACCGTTGCCAACGACGACTTACACGAACCGTCTAAGCCCGATCCCAAGCCTGATCCCAAGCCTATGGTACTGAAACGTCCTAATTCGGCGGTCCGGCATGGTATTTTTGCTTTTCGTTCTCCTCGAAGATGGCTCCACTAGTTCGACGTATACGGTCCGCAAGTGCTGCTGCTGCTGCCCCAGAGGGAAGGCCCAGATCCAGTTCACTGCCTGCATGAGTCGCAGTTTTCGCACTCCCCTTGGGGCGGTGAGCCTCATCAATTGCGATTGGAATCGCAAGAAATGCTCCTTTTGGGACAAGCTTGACAATTGACCAGTAAAAATACCCACACGCCTTCGATCAAACCTTCCTCTACGATGTGGGCTGGAATCGCGGGTTCCACAACCTGATCCTTTTGAGTGTGTGCACTAATCTCCCGAAGAGCAGCCTGGACGCCGGAACTTGCCTCACCACTTGACGTGTGAATCCCGCACGTATTTCAGTAGATGCAACGACTTGTGGCATCTCGCATTGCTGAGAACGGGGGCGATTTATAGAAAGGGATCGAAAAGGTTTGGTTTTTATGCTTGTGTGATTAATTCTCTATCTAGCAAGACCATGTAGTACAGCAAATCTATGGTCAGCCCTTTCCTTCCAATGTGTGCACTTGGCCTCATGTAGACACAGACTGCTGAGACGTGGTGCGCAGCCGAATAACCTGTATGTATTCGAAATTGGACTTGCCATACGAAAGGGGCAGTCCACCCGGCCCTTTCCCCATGCCATATGACAGCTCACATCCCGGAAGACCGGAGGAGGCCTGCAGCACCTCGGGCGGTCTTCCGAAATCGTTAACAACCGGCACATGGCTTGATAGCAGACATCTTGGTTTTGAACATGCAGATCAACTGCGACTCTCAATATCCGGTCAGCGCAGTGAATTTGCGGGGAATGAGGATCGACTCCGTTGGGGATCCATCATTCACACATGCTCCTTGCCATTCTTGTCTTTTGGGGATAATCACCCTTCTACCCCATTCACAGCTTACGATGCATACTGAAGACATAGGTTACAATTTATACTAGCTGTCTTGTGTGCGCTGAGAAGACCTATTGGCCATGTACGCAAGCCCTAAGCTCCTATCAAGCCCTTGGCATGACGAATCTTGCAGCCCAGGCTCAGCAGCCCGTGTGGGTACCGCCTCCGCCGGAGAAGTCTTGAATGTCCTCAGCTCCTGTACGCAAATGAAATTTGAATCGGGCCAAGTTCAAATTCGTTCCCTGCGTACGGCTTGATCCAAATCTTTACGAAGGTGTTGTAAGGTACCTCAGGATGGCCATGGAGTGAGATTTGGAGATCAGAAACTTGCTCGGCCACCAATTCTGAATGCATCAATGTCTAAGATAATTAGTGGCTATACCAACGCCAGTAACGCGTGCTGTACTTCAAAAAGGTGCTCAGCAAATATGCTTAATTGCTGACCACGTACCTACCAGGGCTCCCCACGTGCATGATCCGCTTGCTTGTTTCCGAGCGCTCATGGCCCATTTTGGATTTGTAGCCCGTCGTAGGACTCACTGATGTTCAAGTTGCATTGACGCCTTGCTTTTTCACAATAGTTTATGGGGCACCGACTGTCAGAGACCTCGTAGATATTCATGTAGAGTAGAAATTGTAGGGTAGACCCCAGTGGGTGTTGCGCCTCTGTGACCTTGTCGATGGCTTCATGGATATTACCAACACTTGAATGTGACCAGACAAAGTCCAGTATACTTTTGTTAGCGAAAAATCTCCTAGACTTTGATCGTTTCCTAAGCATTTTGAGACTTAATTACAGGGTATCCGTATTGTTCAGTCTGCGAATTTGGTGTGGCAAGGCACAGAGGCCTGGTTTGAGATCAATACTGAGCATCGCTCGCCAACTTGACAGAATCGCGGAACCTCTTGATCGATGAGAGGGTGACAAAGGCCGAGAGCATTTCCCGTACTTCTGACTGCGGATCGACAGCAGTCTCTTCCTCATAGAACATGAGAGTATTGTACTGTCAACAGTAGATTTGAGAAAGGTGGAACAGTTCAAGATGATCAAACATGTGTCAATTGCCTTTGCTGAAGTTCAAGTTATTTCAAGTGACATGGGGAGAGAGACTTGCCAGTGTGTTCTTTGCTCGAAACTCCACAAAATGAAGCACACTTAATAAAACAGAGTCAAATATATTCAGGATTCAGAAGCTCGCACGGTGTTGCAATGTCTTCATCATTCCCCTGACATTAAAGCTACTACTAAATTCGCCCTCCGAAACCGAGATATAGCCACTGAGTAGATTGCTTGCATGTGGGCAGCCACCAGCTAGCAACGCCAATCAAACGACATTTGCAAAATCCAACATCTGCCAAGCACCATCTGCATTCGAACTCTACTTTATAGATGACTGAAGATGCTAGAAATGGGTTTCTATATTTGAAAGTATTATTTATAACAGTGTACCAGAACTCTTCCGCATTTAACAACATTTCTAGCTCATGCTATATTAACAACTCTATTCTTGCGTTGCAGCCCTGAAACCTGAAAAATGTACACATGAGATAGTCTTTCGTTCCTTAATCCCATCTGCTGTGCAGCACTGTTCACATCAGCATGCCACCGTTGGCACAAACAACTTGCCCCGTACACCATGCCGCATCCGGGAGGCAAAGCATGGCTATGATTCCCGCAACCTCATGCGCGTATGCGGGTCGTCCTCCCGTCGTCTTCGCCTCCTCTACAACGTCATCGGGGTCGATGCCGCTCCTCACACGCATAAGCGGCGTGTGCTCGATCCAGCCCTTGGCTTCCCTCTTGAATTCATCCGTGTTGGACGCGTACAGCGGTCCCTCCACAGGGCCTGGAGTGACGCAGTTCACTGTGGCGTTCTCGGAAAGTTCCCGTGCCCACACGCGCGTCATACCCTCAATGGCTGACTTAGTCCCACCATATACTGCCTGCCCAACAAAGCCGCAATGGGCGGAAATTGATGAGACACTGATAATGCGCCCGGAGCGGTCTTTGGGAAGGTACGGCTGGACAGCCTGCACGAGCATCAGAGGGGCCAGGACGTTGATACGAAACGTAGTGTCGAACTCTGACGCCTTGATATCGGGGAGCTTGTTGTTGAGAGCGATACCGGCCACGTTTAGCAAGACGTCGATTTGGAAAGGCTTGTTCGGCTCGAGCTCGGTGAAGTGCTTCTTGACAGCACTCACGAGGTCTGCAGGACCGGTTGGCTTGGCGAGGTCCCCACGGACATCGAAAGCCTTGATGCCGTACTTGGACTGCAGCGCAATGGAAAGATCCTCGGCAGCAGGGGCTGATTCAGGGACAAAGTAACTCAGGACGAGGTTGCAGCCCTTGGAGGCGAGGTTATCTGCGATGGCAGTTCCTATCGCTGTTGTGGGTTAGACACTTTGCTCGCCAGATCGGAGCTCTGGAAGGTGACTCACTTCCTGATGCCCCTGTCAGGACTGCGAGCCTGCCTTCGAGCGGCTTGTAAGACATATTGATAACGTTTCACCTGCGTCCTCTGCGAAGAATCAAGATGCTGGTGCTGGCGAGTCTGGACTGGTAATATTGCTTTCTAACTTCGGAAAATGAAAAGGTGACCAGCAAGGGAAAAGAAATACTGCAGGTCTACAGGTATCCGAGAAACAGACGATCGAGGCCGCGAGAGCAAAAGCTTTATATACAATGAGGGCGACCATGGCCCGGGTATGTTGATACGCCTCTCGGGGCGGGTATTGTTTGAGGACACCGAACCAGTCGTGCATGCGACCCTTCTATACGCGCCACATCACGCATGGACAGATCCAGACCCTCAAGATAAAGCCCGCTGAATACCTCTCGCATGTCTTTGAAGCTTACACAGACCCACAAATCCCAAAATCTTGCGATGTCTGCAGCCCTGCAACACACGTGCCAATGGAGTCGACCCTTACGAAGTCGCAATGCAACATGCGCGCCAATCAGATGTGGGCACGCCAACCAGCCCCGGCTCGTCTTCATCCCTCAAAACCCGGCTGCGCCATAATCGTGACATGGTGCGTTAGACTTGCGGACCGAGAAAATTTCAGGGACTAGACAGATCTCTGCCGCAACGGTTCTGTATTTAGTAGAAGAGCGCGTCTTGCTGTTGGCTGGGACAGGGCTGCGGGTCTCCAGCTTCCCACCTTGCCGTCACTAACACCGTACCACAAGTGAACTTTATTCGTATCCGCCCTTGGGGTGGGATTCGCCCTGCCTTGATGTCTGCAGCGAGCGGTAATATTAGCAAAGGGGTAAGAAGGGGTCTGCTCTTGAAGAAATACTGCATAATACACTGAAGCGCCTGGCTGAGCTCCCCGAGGGTCACCGAGACACTAATCATGCCTAGGGAATACCAGAACCAGCCGCCGTTGCCGCCTCAAGCTATTCCTGCACTCGATGTGACCCATCCGATCGACCACTTGGGAGGAATTCTAAGCAATTTGCCTTTCAAAGTGTCCAAACATTAGTCGTCTGTCCCGGACCTATGTGCTATCATGTATATACGCGCTGGTAACGACAGAAAACCAGCTGGGACACTTGGAATAGGTCGGGCATCGGCTCAGTCATGCTGCTGTATGTAACGCGTGGCTAAGATTTTATTATTACTTTAATATTCTTAATAATAAAACAGAAAAAAATAGACCGGGAAAGGCGCCGGAACAACAAGTTGGTCGCATAGATTGGGTGTGTAAATTAAGTGTATAAATGTGGCTATGTGAATTGTAGTGTGTATATGAATTGGATTGGGGGATGTGAAATGGTCGTAGGTGTGTTGGGTGTGTTAGGTGTGGGTGCGTTGGGTGTGGGTGCGTGGGTATAAGTGTACCAGACGTGTAACGTATCTGTATACCATCCGTTTCTTTCTGTGCCAATGTCCGTTCTCCTGATCAAAGCCCTATTCGAATAGCTCGACTCACATGTGGGTGGGCGCAGGTGAATATAAAATTTCTGTATAATAACTGATAGTAGGCAGAATTCCATTGTTATTCTTCTACGATCCCCTTTGGTTGAGTATCACCCCAGAAGGATCCTTGGTGGTATTGTCGCCCCAGCTTCCCTCCCAGCCTTGCTTTGCGAGGTATTCTTTCCAGTCCCTGTCATCGTCTTCTAGCTTTCTCGATACATCTGGAATAACGAAGAGGGCGACGAGGGCGCCAGTTACGGCAAAGCCCGACCCAACGAGGAATGCCACTTGGTCGCCCTTTGACGGATCGGTAGCATACGCGCTGAGAATTGCCGTGAATACCTGCGTGCCTATCGCAGCCCCAGCTTTCGACCAAGCAGCCACGAAGCCCATCATCTGCCCTCGAATTGAGGTTGGGAAGCACTCTGAAGCCGTGAGAACCACGGTGCTGCCGGGCCCAACTTCACCCAATGTTAGGAAAAGCCCGTAGATGACTACAAATAGTGGGAAGATGCTTTGGATCGGGTAAATGGCTCCGCCGAGAATGAATCCCAGGACCGCCTGCATACCAAAACCCAGAGCCATGGTCTTCCTTCGACCGATCTTGTCCGAGAGATATCCACCAAGGAACGGGCCTGGAATGTAGAAACAGTTGATTAAAGTCCCCCATCCAAAGTTTTTGACCAGGTTGTCACCAACGTTAACCCGTGATATGATGGTGGAACTGAAAATTCCAAAAGGTATCGAGATCCAGTTGTATAGAAACCAAGTCGTCGCACAGCCGATCAGAGGTCGGTAGTATCTCTTGACAGCAAGAAGGTACGGGGTGCGCTGTTTGCGGAGGGCAGACTTTCGATATGCGGTCGAGACGGCCATTTTTAAGCGAAACCAGAAGATCACCAATGGCGGGACGAGCCCAAGCGCGAACGAGGTCCTCCAGACGATGTCGTATTTCTCGACCTCTTGGCCGACACAGAGGAGCAAGAGCAGAGGGACAAGGCCTCCCCAGACATAGCCCAGTGAGCTGGACAGGTCGGCCAGCATGGCGAACATGAAGCCACGATGCTTGCGGTACTGGTGACTCTCGTCCGTCGCTTCAGCTGCACCGGCACCGGAGACGGGATCTATGACAAGCAACGATGCGTCAGTGGGGATGTTTTTCGGATGACGGCGAACCCTCTTGAACTTGGAACTCACACTCGCCGCCGGCGCCTACGCCGGCGATTCCACGTGCGATGATCAGCATCCACAGCAATCCGGTAGGCGACGTTCCACTTGCAGCGGCGGACAGCACGATTCCAATGACCAGAATCATCGTAGTAGCGACGGCGCCCGTCTTGCGGCCCAGCTGGTCCACCGTAAATCCCAAGGAAACCATGCCCAGGATCATGCCGATGAGAAAGGCATTGCTCAGGCGCTTGTAGATAGCGTCAGTGAGTGCCTCCGGGTAGAGCACCGCCAGGAGAAGCTCCACATTGCCGATCACCGCGGCATTGCTAGATGCGATCAGCTTTCCATTATGTCTGCGCGGATGGCACTTTGAATTGGAGACTCACTAGCCATCAGATCCAATCGCCAGGCCCGAGAAGAGCACCATGAGCCAGACCGAGAGCTTGCTGTAATAAGTCTTCTCTGGCTCTTCTACCGCCTGGATTTCCACATCGCCACATGCATCATCGATGGTGGCTGAAGCTGCGCCAATCTTTGACTCTTGAATCTCAAGTCCGTCACCGGGGGCTCCAGGAGCCTTAGACTCATGGCTGGTGGTCGGATCAGCCATGTTTATCAAGTTCAGGCAATGTCTGGCTTTAAACGGCTGGCTGTAGGAGACAGAGGGGAAAATTAAGAGCGCCCCTCACAACATGGAGACGCGACATGGACTCGCTCACTTCAACAAGACCCCCCACTCAATTTGTGCACTCAGGTATGGTCTTATCAAGACGGATGTAACGCACAAGCATGTTGTCAACAGACAGGGCTTACCGGCAGTTCACCGGCATCCAGAGGACGTGCGAAGCGATACCCGGTGCTGATGGGCGGGGGAAGACCCGCTTTGCCGGCACGTTTGTCTCCGTGTAGGAGCCGATCCAGCATGTCGGGCCACCAGGACCTGCATCCTTCACACCATCTTTGCCCGAGGCCCTGGAATTGGCATCAACGTCGAAAGAGGCACCATCGGTGACGCACTTGACAAGAGGATTCGAGAAGTCGGCCACGCGATACCCAAGTCATGGAGAAGGTGCAGCATGCAGCAGGCGGCGTGCCGCCGAGCGCTCGGCCCGCTTCTGGGCAGCTGTCACACAAGCGTCGCGTCGTTAGCTTGGGTAGCGCCATTCTGGCCATGACATGGCTTGCTTGCCTCTTTGTCTCTGAAAATCCCTTGCCCTTCCTCCAGAGGACGACGTCTTCGGCCTTCGACAAGGCCCAGCGATGCGCCATCGACAACCTGCACAAGGACCTGTCGTTCCTGGATCAGGCCAAGCCCATCACGGCCGAGGAATTCATCGGCCGACGAGACCGCCTTGCAAAGGCTCTGGCAGCATCCGAAGTAGATGCTTTTGTCCTCGAGCCTGGCTATACGTTTCAGTATGTCGTCGCTTCTACCGCTCAGAATGCATACAAGTACCCGCTGGCTGACCCAAAGCCAGATACTATGGAAACATCTCACAGACAGACTGGGAGCCCTGGGAGCCTGAGGAGCGACCCTTCCTCATGCTTGTGCTGCCCGAGCAATCTGAGAACGGCGATATCAGAGCCAAGACGGCCTTCCTGTCGCCACATTTCGAAGAAGGTCGCGTCCGAATGCTTGGTATCCCCAGCCGCGACGACGAGCTTGACATCGTCATTTGGGAGGAGCATTGGGACCCGTATAACACGTTGCTCGAGTCCCGACTCTTCGCGGACTTCAACGGCTCCCCCAAGCTGATGATGGACGAGGAAATCCGCGACTACATCGTCCGAGGCCTGGACGGAGCGGGCTTCAAGACTGTAGGACTGAACCCTGCTGTGGAGCTTGTCCGTCAGACCAAAAGCCCCCCAGAGGTTGAGCTTTTGAGGGCCGTGAATACAGGCACGGTCGAGGCTGTCAGGACCATGAGGCCTTGTCTTGTGGCTGGTTTAACCGAAAATCAAGTCACCGATATCCTCAACAATGCGATGCTATCAATTGGGTTCCAGCTGTTCTTCAACATTGTGCTCTTCGAGGAACACGGAGCTCTGCCCCACGGCGGCTTTGTTACGGGCTGGCTCAAATTGTACGTATGAGTCCTGACTCTGTGCGGACTGTTCCATTGTTTACCAATAGTTGCTAATGTGTAACAGAAAGCATGAGAGCATGGTGGTGATTGATGTCGGAGCTCATTATCTTGGTTACTCCTCAGATATCTGCAGGAGCTTTTTCATAGACCCGCCTACGCGACAGCACACGTTTCTTGGCCGATTCCTGGCAAGCATGAGGCGGCTCTTGGGAGGTCAAAGCGGCCAGGGCGAGGAGGCAGCTCCATCAATTCCAGAGCTCCATGCCGAGAAACTGAGAGTCTGGGAAATCGTACTCGAGGCACAGACGGCCGCAGCGGAAGCGTTCAAGCCCAACGCGACGGCCGCAAGCATCGATATCGCAGCTCGGACCGTAATCGAAGACGCTGGATATGGATATGGATTCACACACCGGCTGGGTCATGGGATTGGAATCAAGGGTCAGCAGCCTCGCGGGTGTTTTTCTCTCCCCTGCTGATGAGAACACAAACTAACACGGAGCAAACCACAGCTCACGAATCACCGTACCTGAACAAGTGGAACACGGGGATCCGCCTTCAAGCCGGGATGACATTTACAAACGAACCAGGTATCTATCTCGAGAATCGATTTGGCGTGCGTCATGAAGACATCTACCTGGTCACAGAGGCGGGAGAGGCCGAGCTGCTTTCCGGGAGACGCGCACGCGGTCCCTACGACCCATAGATCCCCTGACCGGTTTCGAACCCACCATCACAGCGAGAGCGCCTTGAGCACCGCCACAGCAGCCCAGCCGACCGAAAGCAGGTCCAAGAAACCGATTACGTCCATGCTCTGGGAGATCGCGGCGTTGTACTGGTCTACCAGTGGCACCTTGGCCTTGGTCGCCCAAAAGTTGTGCATGTACCGGCTGGCACCGAAGCGCAGGGCTACGGCGAGCACTGCGGGCCAGATGGTCCGTAACGGAGCGGCGAAGATGCCGGAGCCGGACGGGACGAGGAGCACGTAGGCCACGGCTGTGATCAGGGACACCAGGCACTTAATTCGGGGTACAAGGTCAGCTGTGCCCGGCATTTGATTCAAGTAGACTAGACGGTCAAAGTATGGAAGTGCTCACAGAGACAAAGCCCGTTCCTATGGTGTAGCGCGTGCCCCAGAGGCGGTCCCTGGCCGTGTTGCTCCATTCTGCTGCTTTCTTTGCTTTTTCCTCATATTTCGAAATGTTGCCGATGGACGTGACGGACTGGCGCAGGGCATAAACGCTGATGAGGGTGATGATGAGGGCCACGAGGCCGGTTGGGAAGAACATGGTGGGAGACAGTCTGACCGAGTGTAGGTAGGCGTAGGAGAGAGTTCTGAAAATCGATGGTCGACTGTACAACAGCACAGCAGTATGCGAGGCAGAGCTTTCAAGTGCTGCAGCTGCCCAGGTAGAGCATGTTTGTTAGCATGCTCATTACCTGTGACGTCACCGTACGCAAGCCTGAATTGAGCAACCTCATCCATTCTAGGTCCGATTTGGCAGCTACGGTGGTGGCTGGCTCTGGAAACAAATCGGATGAAAAGCAGGCATAAGAAAGTCAGAAACGTCGAGGCCTGTAGGTGTTCATGCACGGCTCCAACAATCATCCAAACCCAACTTGTCTTGCACAGCAGAGCTGTTGGTCTCCCGTTGGCGACAGAAAGTCTTGATCACGGAGCTTGGTCGAAAGTACCAAAGAAGGCAACTGGCACTCCGATGTGATTGACTTTGATGTTTCCGGATTGAATTGTAATTAGATTAATGATACCTTCCCAAATTTGGTGGCCATGAACCTAAGTTTGCAGTGGTGCCAGAGACGGCTGCTTCCGGAGAAGTCTTATTTATATTTTCATCATGCACAAAATACTCGCAGGTCGGCTAGCTTTTGTGTCTTTTAATAACACATAGCCATATGTGTCATCATGCTGGTTGAGACAACCTCTCCAAGGTGGAAGGAGACGATGGCTGATTATGTATGTGGACGACTACCAGACAACGTTACACCTCTGGATGCGGTAGGCACTACAAACTTTCTACACTCCATGTAAAGTTTTGAGACATCTGAAGTTTAGCTAATAAGCAAGCTGCCGCCGACCTAGGTACAATCTTGAATCGCCTAAGGCCGTATGGAGGAATGGTCTAGTTCAACTGTTCAGTCCTGGCCAAAGCGGCTCCCCGCAGGAAACTCGTGGTACGGTGAACACGGCGGCATTCACCCGAACCTCCAGTCACAGACCACCCCGTCCAGTATTTATAACCTAGATCGCAGGCTATCTGGCCTCTTTTCCCTCCTCCATCAATAGCCATAATGCAGACACAGATCGACTAATCGCCCAGCTCACTACCCATTCCGTATAAATTTGGCATCAGGTAGGCATCACGTCGTGTGTTCCACCCAGGTTCTCTGGGCGACGGAAACAGGAAGTTGATCGTTTTAATGCCAGGAACCAGGCACAAACACACTCAATCCGCCCAACAGCTGACCTCAAGACGCACAGCCCGGCGGCCTGCAAACGAACGCTGGGTAAGTTCCTGGATACCAACTGGGAACCTGGTCCTGTCCGTCTTGGCCATCCTCACCAGCATTTGGAACAATTTCTTTGACACTCTCGGGGCAGCTCTGTGCACAAGTCACAGATTCCAGTTAGGAAGCAAACACGCCGGCGTGACTCGAGTGGCCTACGTCTGCGTCTTCTTAGCACTGGGATCGTAACTGGAGTCGTTGTGGAGCCGACTGCTGAGGTTGCTTCTAGAGTACACTGATCGACACAAAACAGACTTGACCTTTCCCAACGTCAATTATCATGCTCTCAAGCTCGATGTTCTTGGGACTTGTGTCAACGCTGTTGTCACTCGTTTCCAGCACCCAAACGGACCTTGCATCACATCACTCGCCTGCCGCCGCAACCCCGGAGCGATCTGCCTGCCAGACAACCCACATATTCCTCGTGCGAGGATGGAACGAGGAATACCCCGGAAGACAGAAAGCAGTGGTTGATGCCATCTGCTCTGGGCTCAGCGGCAGCGATTGCGGATATGAAGACATTATCTTTGACGACATGAAGGGGAGTGTCTACGGGGTCTCGATACACGAGGGCGTGACAGCTGGCAAGTCTCAGGTCACAGCCTATGCGGAGGATTGCCCCGAGGCTAAACTTGTGATGTCCGGGTACAGCTTGGGCGCACACGTCGTGGGAGATATGTTGTGCGGTACAGGTGGTGACTCCATCATGTACCAAACGACAGAGCCTGAGGTGGATGGGTTCGACTCGGCCGAGACGAGCCCGGGGAGTCATCGTAAGTCCACGTTTGTTTGACTTGATAAGTATTCTTGCTGCGGGGCCTCGGCTAGATTCAGCAGCACCTGCAGTAATTGGATGTGGAGAAGAGTGTAGCTGATGCTAGGGTAACAGTTGCTGCCGTTCTCGTCTTCGGCGACACCCGCCACACGGCAGGGCAGCCGTACAACGTGGAGACTGGCGCCGACAAGAATAGCGGCTTCCCGCGCTCTGGCACAGATCTCCAGAAGATGGCCACCTATGCCTCTGTCCTCCGCTCCTATTGCGTAGCTACGGATCCCGTGTGCGCCGGGGGAGATGATCATGCGACCCACCTGGACTACTTCCAGAAATTCACCGATGACGCTGCAGGTTGGGTGCGATCCATGGTGGGAATCGAGAACAACACTGCCACGGCGACTGCGACCGTATCTTCGAGCTCCCGAGCCACATCGGAGGCCCCCAGTGCCAGTCCTTCTGCGACGACAGGGGCGGATGTGGGCACAAGCTCGGCGACGGGCACGAGCTCCGAGTTGCCCTCAAGCACTGAGGCGGAGGCGAGCACCACTGTGACTGCAACGGGGGCGGCCACAGCTACTGCTACATCTGACAACGGTGTGGCCACTCTCAGTCGCGGGAAGGGGCTCGTATGGACGGGTGTCATGATAGGGTTGTGTTTACTCGTTGGACAATAGACTTCCAGGGGCTGACTGATCGACAAACACTGCGTACGTTTAATGTTTGTGTTTTTGGGTTTTGTTTTCTGCTCCTTGTGACTCGCACCGTTGCCATGTTTCGCTAGATACATGTGACATGTGCTTGATGGAACATTGAGGCAGGTGCACAGCATCGATTGCATGTCACAGAGTCGTGCAGGTTGATCTAGGTACCCAGGTAATGTTTGTGTGCGGCTTAGGCCCGTGTGCGGCAGCCCATACCAATCTTTTTTTTTTCTTTTTCGCTCCTTGTTCTTTCTCTCATTTGCGCTTTCGGATGAGAGACGAGCTGAGAAATCTGATGTCCGGACGGGCTGACATGCGGGTGCAGGCCAGCAGTTCAATCAGCTTGAGCCGAAAAGCCAGGATGAGGGAAAGAGACGTGGAAAGAGAGCACAGGTGAGAATGGGATGGATGAGACGGGATGGGACGTGACGACGAGAAAGTCCAGATGCCAGCGGCTGGGCGGTCCGATCTGGCGGAGGATCTGGGTGACGAGCGTGAGGCTAGCCCATGAACGAGGCCAGCCGGCGCCCTCGTCGTGTCACCAGCAAGACCTGAGAGCAACCTGAGTAGCAGCTGGCGGGTAGCGGGGAATTCTTGAGAACAGGAGTCCGTCTCAAGTGCAGACCCCGTGTGACAAACAGCCCTGTGGGTAGGCAGCCCACCTGGGCAGTTACCACATGCAGCTCTAGCTCGTCCCTGGCCGTCCCTGCCAGTGGTGTGGCGCTGTGCTGCCCCTTCCCCCCCAAGTGTCTCAGCTGGGTCAGGGTCTTGGCCCCCGCAGCTAGGGCCACCCCTGCTGGCGTTGAGGCTCTTCTGCTGCTTATTTCGTGGATCTCAACCTTGATGAGTTTATTCTCACCACAACACCCCACGCACGGCTAAGCCTTTCCCAGCTACAAGAAACTCGCTCAGGTGGAAGCGCCCCCGCTATGCCTTGCCTCGCACCCCCCCTCGCCCCGTCTCCGTGTCATCTCGGCCAGGGACTTCCCTCTGTTGCCGCTCTGCCCTGACCCACCCCCCTCGGCGCCAGACAACTGCTCGCATCGGCCATCCCCAAAGCAGGACCGACCAACTGTAAATAGCCTTGGAACATTGTGCATGTACACGGTCCTGCGGCAGAGCGGGACGCTGGACCCTCGGGTAGTCCGTCAACGGGCTGTGATGCCGCCGCCTGGGCAACAATGCTCCAGCAGCCGCCGACTAACCAGCTACTGTACTCTTCTGCGACGTCCGGATGATGGGTCTCTGTCAGGTTGGGCCACGAACACATGGCCGCAATTGAGGGCCAACCTCCGTCCGGTCTGTCGTCTGTCTGGACATGGCCAGCCATGGGAGGAGGAGGGCAAGCCATGGCCTGTCAGCCTGGTCTGGTCTGGTCTGGTCTCCACACCTGCGTGCACGTGGAACAGAGCCGCCCTCTTTTTTCCCCCTGCTTCTTCGGAATTTTGGTTCTCGCTTCCCGGTCTTGACTGGTTAGTGTGGGGCAGAACCCTACTGTCGAGCATAGCTAAGCTTCCAGCAGCAAAACCTTAGTCGACCTGGCTGGTGATCACTATCAGCTGCAGATCTCCCGGCTGGACTGTGTGTTCGTCACATCTCCTCGACTTACTCGCTGCTGTCAACTTAGTCGCTGCCGTCAGAGGAACCCTATCTGAGCCCGGGGTACCCTCGTGCACATCGCATGACGTCTCGTCCCATCATGTCGAATGGTGGCGTCCTTAGCTGCCAGAGCCTCAACCTCCGGACCACGGCCATGCCTGTCCAAGCTGCCAAGCGGCCTGTCTCGTCTGGTCTACTGCACCTTTTTTCCCTTTCTTGTCTTCTGCCGCGCGCCTCGCCCACACACCCACACACGCTTTTTTGACCCCCCTGCTCCCGTTACTGTACCGCAACGTTGGGATGGGCGGCATGGCACCAGTCTCAGGGGCATCGTCTCACCATCCCTGCGAGCCATCAGTGCCCAGGCCCAGTATGATCGGCATTGAAGGGGAACATATCGCTTGGTGATTCAAGTGGTCATGGCTCTCTATACCCTTGCTTCACATCATGTTTTGTACATCGCCCATCACCTACATCACCTTGGGTCGGCTGCGGCCTATAAAGACCTCGCTACCAGCTCACATGGGGTGACGGTCTACTCCCACACCTTCACCATCATCTCCAAGTATACACTTCCAGCTCCAAGTTCGTGATCTTCCATTCTTTACCAGTTCTGTGAACATTTGGTTCCCTACCACATTCTTTGCCTGCTACTATTTACATTCATTCTTTTCTACACACCTAAATCCTCTTGCTCGGTCAAGGATTTCGCTTATACCCATTCATAAACATATCACGTCCTTGGCTTATCCACTCCAATAATCAAAAATCGCCACCATGATGTCCAAGTCGATCATCGTCGCCGCCCTCGTGGCCTACACCGAGGCCCGTTTCGGCCAGGAACAGGTTCCTGTCTCTGCTGTCTCTTCCCTCTCCAACTTTGGCAACCCCGGAGAGGCTGCCACCCTCGCTGGTGGCATTCCGGGGTCTCTGCTCGCGGCCGCCAACCCATGTGACAAGGTAAGCCACTCTGTTATCCGGATTCCACAGGCTCACTAAATACTGACTAAATACTCCAGCTTACCCTGGCCGACAAGATCGTCACCCAGCTCGGCACTGACCCGTCCGTCATCGATGCCGCCAAGGGGCTCGTGGCTGCGGAGCAGAACTTCAACCCTTTTGTGGTCTCTATTCCCAGCATCTGCTCTGATGCCACCCTTCCTGCAACCGCAGAGCTGCGTGGCGTCGTGCCTCTGATCGACCCTGCCGTCACTGGCTCTGATACCGAGAACGCCAACTCCAAGACATCACTGACCACTCCCTTCGACGCCAACGGCCTGTCCGTGGCCGAGATCATGGCTGCTCAGGGATTCTCCAACCTCACCGCCGTTGCTGCTGATGGCACAAAGGCTGCGGCAGGTGGCGCGGCCGCCGGCGCGGCTACGGGTGCTGCCTCGGGTGCTAATGGAAATGCTGCCTCTGGTGCTGCCGGAAATGCCACTGCCGACGCTTCGAATGGAAATGCGAACGCTGGTGCCGGTGGCAAGAAGTCCTGCAGCTCCAAGGGCAAGGGCAAGGGTTCCAACAACAACAACAACAACAACAACAACGCCGGAGCCAACGCCAATAACAACAACGGCAACAACAACGGTGCTGCTGCCAACAACAATGCCGGTGCTGCTGCTGCTGCCAACAACGGAACAGCTGCTGCTACCGGTGGCCAGACTTCGCTGGCTGGCGCGGACTTCGGAAAGTGTACACCAACCATGGACTTCCAGTTCGGTCGCGCTGGCCGTAAGGCAACCGAGGGCACGTTCCTGCCCACCGATGCTCTCGTCGCTCAGGGACAGCAGGACGCTCTGAACCCCAACATCATCACCAACCGTATCTGCGACCAGCTGACCAACGTCTGCGAGGCCAACCAGGCCGCTAAGGATGCCTGCCAGAGCGCCAAGGCCCAAATCCAGGCCCTGGGCACCAAGGATGCTACCACCGCAACCGCCTTTAACCAGGCCCTGGGCTTCTAAGGGAGTGACGCATCATGATGTGATGGGGTGACTGAAGTTGGATTCAGCTAGATAGTGTACATTATTGATGTACTGTTACGAAGCCTATGATGGCGTTTGACGCCGTGTAATGCTCGAAACTACCCGAGGTCATTACACCGAACTCGAGACTCTTTAAAAAAAGAAAAATTGCAAATTTCCAAGCCTCAGTGTTCTCAGTGCCCCTAGAAGTGTGAGATGTTCTGTGAAATGCCGCTGCTACGAAATTCCGGTTATTGCTATCATGTTAAGTACTTTGAAGAAGATCTATTAAAGAGCATGTGTTTGACTCGGTGTATCTGGGAGAAGAACGCACCACTAGGGTGCATTCTAAGTTGCAAATTGCTTCTGAGGAGTAGCCCAGAAGACCAATGGTCGGTCTGTGGGGCTGTCCTGCGTGGACTGGCCAGCCCTCAAATACTCTAAGGAGCTGCAGAAGACGATAGCAAAGTAAATCCTCTTGTTCGATTTTTGATTTACAGTTATTCAAGATCAAAACAAAAATGGTGTTCTCCCAGGATTTGAAACGCCAGCACGAGTTGGGACGATTTATCCCGCTATGTTGTTTCAGAACCCGACGTGAAACTGCAATGGAGTCCCTGAGCTCTTCCTCCGCAAGATTCGACTGACAAGGCAAATCAACTCTAACAAACCCATTTCATCACTGTGATTACTTTCAATTAGGTGTTCATCGCCAAGACCTGATCCATATTTCTCAGTATCGCGCGCCCTGGAACACCTTTTATACCATTGTCCGAAATGAGTCGCCAGCAACCATATAGAGACGCCGCTAGAATGCAGGATCGGCGAGGCCTGCTGCAGGAGTTCGATGCATCAGCTGCAGAAGAGGCGAAGCACTGGCGGACTGCAGATATAGGTGGAATGCGGGAGTCAAGATGGAGGGGAGGCCTGAGAGCACTTTCAGAATACCGGTGGTTCATCACGACCGGGATATTAGTGGTTGTACTTGGGTTCCAGTTGATCATATGGAGCCGAATCAGGAGCACGACAGCAGCATGTTCGCACCAAGTCGGAGGCGATCACGTGGAGAAAACGCAGAGCTGTTGGTTCCCTTTAATTGTTCGTCACCAGCGGCATCTTGTTGACACCTCATACAGTTCCGACCGAGGTCGTGCAATGGAGGGCGGATTATGACTTCGTGCCACTGAATGCCACCGAGTTCCTCAACCCGAAGGTCCAAACCAAGTGGGAGAGCTTGTACCCAGGTTTGCTCGACCCACATGATACCCTGCTCTTATGATGGAGTGCTGAAATGAGCGTGTAGCTGGGGCAGGCTTTGGCCCGGACGGCCTCGTCTACAACTCAACCTCTGTGACACACCAGCTGCACTGCGTGGTATGTGGTATATTCCCTTTCCGCTTGATCAAGACCGATACTGAGCTGCATACACTAGTACATCATGGGCAAGATCTTCTCCGCAGTCTTGACGAATTCACCGGACCTCCCTGAGCCTGACGACTATGAGGCCCACTTCCTCCACTGTATCGACTACATGCGACAGGCAGCCATGTGTGCTGGGGACCTCGCGGTTGAGCCTCGTGGGGAGAATGGCCAGCCTGGTCCTATCAACCTTGACAATGCCTTCAATGGTCGTCATGGTGAGAACAGCGCCTCACGTTATGGACACTTTGATGTATGGGCCAAGTACTGACGTCGTCTGCAGTGTGCAAGGACTACACACAGGTGAAGAGCTATTTGGAAGGTAAGCAGATCTTGGACCTTTGAGGGGGGTAATTGAATCCTCACTGACTGTTGTAGAGCAAGTAAGGGACGGAAAACGAAATATTCTGCCCCTCGACGACTGAAGTTGGCTTGCTCATTATTCAAGACCTGTGATCGGCGAATATGGCGATCACTCAACCCTCCAATCGTAGATGTAGAGACCCCTCCGATGAGTATTTTCAGCCTGGATCGCAGGCCATTCGGATCTTTTTTCCTATCTATCCCTCTCCTCTGTGGCCGTTCTGTAGTTAGCCTCAATGCAGCCACTGACTCTCTGATTGCCCACCTCACCACAAAACCGCCCAAGATCTGAAGGTTTTGATAGGCCTGAAAACACTTGAGCCTGCCAAATTGCATACGTATCTCAGTTGAGTCTGAGAGAGGTGATACTTTTCATTTTTTTTTTTTTTTTTGGGAATACGGTGATTCGCACCTGCAAAAACGGAGGGTACACCGGTACATCACCACCTCACCCAAAACCCACGCCCAAAACCCATACCCAACACCCTTACCCGACACCTACACCAACAGTAACACGCATACACCCAACACGCATACACCCAACTTATATACCCAATTGATATACCTAATTCAATTTAGGTGTAAGGTATTAGGTGTAAGTAAATGAATTAGACCTAGGTGATGTGTTCTGATTAGCTATGGCTATGTTATAAGTTGATATACCGGTGTACCCTCTGTTTTGCAGGTGTGAATTTCCGTGTTCTTTTTTGGAGGGGTCTTTCCCTGTCAGTTCACTGACCCTTGCTGTGGTTTAGGCAGCTGCCACTAGCGTCGAGACCTCCCTTGCACTCACTTATTGAAGCCTCATTTGCTTCGTGCTAGAAATGCGGGCGGTCCACCAATCCTCTCACATTTTCATTCTGCATTCATTTGATTCCTTCAGATTAGAATACCGTTGAACCACATCGCCCTCCAGCCAATACTGCACAAACACCATGGCCAATGCTTTGAAGCAGAAGATGTCCTTCCGCTTTGTACCGTAAGTACAGATTTTCTCCTTTCACGGTTCCCAGTCTGTTGTGTTTTGGAGCATTCCAGAACCCATCACTTCAGGCTTCATAGCTAACATATACCAGCAATAAAAATGAAGCATTGACCGCAGAAATACGAAACTTCGTCCAAACGAGACAAAATGCAGACTTGTCCCAAGAAAGTGGAAAAGACCCAAATGAGGAACTGAGAGGCCCGCTGGAAGCTTTGCTGCAACAACTTTACATGCACATCCGCGACTTCGGCAGCTATCTGGGAAGTGCCTCAACGCCAGACAAGAGGATCTTCGCAGCATGGGAGAGTTTCCTGGGCCCCATCAACGCTCTCCTTGAGATAGAACCCCATGGTCATCTGATTGCAGCACGCATGACCTTGTACCTGGCCGAGGCTTACCGGCAGCACGGCCAACTCCCTACAAGGCTGCCAATGTTGGAATCAAGCGCTAAACCGATTGGATTGCGTTGCAACTTTGCCATTTCTCTCGACGATCTTTTGCTATCGTGCCTAGCCCAGATATGGACTCAAAGCGACAAACGAGAAATGTTCAAGTGGGCCTTTACTGACTACCCGGTCAATGCCTGTAGCTGCGACATTGCAGGTGGCAGCACTTGTCAAGACTTTGCCGGCCCTGGCAACTCAGTCAAAGAGTATCATGAACAGCGCAAACGAGACCAAGTCAAGACCGCTTGTATAACGGACTCGGCAGCCCTGACGCCTGAGAATGGCGTACAGCCTCGTTGGCGTTGGAAACGGGCAGAGGGGGACACGGCACAGTACCCGCGACATCGAGATTCTTCCCGGGCCGGCTACCAAAAGCTTGCGGATGGCGAGTCTATGCTCATGTGGCAAGATATTGGTTCAGATGGTCCGATTCGAGAGTCTTTCCGCTACACTCTCGTGGACCAAGACACTGGAAAAGAAGTTTCCCGACACCGTGCCGTTCTCCGCCGATCGCGGCAGTTCGTCCTGGACGCTCGGAAGATCGCAGAGTGCCACCTCGCAAGGGACAGCGAGCGTCTGGCACAGATGGCAATGGCGAGGAGGTCCCTACCAGCTGAGCTGCAGCTCATGGTGTTTGAGTACCTGGACGAGATCCAAGAACACCCATACGTTGGCAAGCTTGACCTCTCTGCCGTCTATCGTCCTTTTCCCGACACCAGCCAGAAATGCAGGGAATGCACTGGTTGCGCTAGGAATCCCGCTGATAGAATGGCCAAGGACACTTGCCCCCTCAAATCCATCACCATATGGAATCTTCCTCTGAGGGTGTTTCACACTTTTCATCAAAACGGTGGCGGGGACTGGCAACTCTGTACTCACATGGATTGTGCTGGACACCATCGCGATGCATCTTGGCAATTGCGAAACGTGCCAGTTGAGAACCACCTGAACAGCATCGTTCGAAGCCGCTGCGGCCAAGGCCTGACCATCGGTGACATTGGGCTGGGGCCCTTGGACCCAGCGCAGCTTCCGACATGGGCAGAGGATTCGGCCAGAGGACGCCGGCTGTTCAAGAACTATATAGACGACGATGAGAACGGGGATGATCGAGACGAGGCTCGCTGGTCAGGCATCTCTGGGCTCGCTGGTGTCATGATGCACAGCAAGGCACTTTTGGGTCTTTACAACCAGTATGGAAGCACTTGGAGAACCACCGAGGACCCATCTTGGCTCCTTGGACGGACGCGGCAGGAAGAGTCCAGAGCATGTGCAGCACTTGTGAGGGATCACGCCCGTTGCGAATTTTGCTAGAGTTGGGGTCAGGTCTGCCCATCACTGCAAGTCGGTGCCTACGCAGCTGATAATGCGTTTCATGGAATCGGCAAACAGTTCGTGACCATCGGTTCAACACGCAATACACTTTAAGCTCACTTTGCCGAGGGGGGGGGGGGCTCATGGAAAGTGTGTCTTCATAGAAACTGCGCTGACGGCAAGGTATGCGCTTGCTAAGAGGACGAGTCTTTGTGTTTGAAATTGCTCAACGGTGCTGAGATTCTTCAATCAGACATGGTGGAATTAATAAGTGCAGCCTCGCTAATTTCAGAGATGGATACCCTTGGAGGCCGTGGAGCTATCGATGCTTAGGCAATCAGCTCTGTCCCGTGTCGCAGTTCAATAGATTCAGACTCTCTGTTTTTCCAAAATTCCACTCACAGCTCTTCATGATGGTGTAGGGTGTACTGGCGTGGCCGGGTTGCACGTTTCGCCGAATGTGAAGCTCTCTCGGACGTCGGCATCTCAGTAGAATTGGTGGCAACAGACCAGGAGGCTTTAACCATCATCTCGTCCAAGGAACTTGCCGCTGTGGCATTGTCAACCTTGAGTTTCAGCCACTGTTGATTCTTGACGTTCGCATCCTCTATCCACTCGTTGGAGCCGTTGGCGTATACAAAGTTGTATCCGCCGTCGTTGCCGAACTCGAATAGCTGTCCAAGACCGTCTGCAGCATACAGCATGGTGAGGGGATCCCATGAGAATCGTGATGTGTTGTACGTGTAGTAGAGATATGCCGCACGAACCGGATCCCTCGCCGGGCCACGAGCCATCAGGTCACCTCCGCTGCTGACGTTGCCACCGAGCTCGGCACCGGAGAAGACCACAGGGCCCCTCCAGCTGTTGACGACGTGCGCCGTCGCCGAAGGGCCATAACCCCAGAAGTTGAACTCGTGTCCGCTAGGGTAGCCGCCTCCCATGACGACCAGCTCAGCGACCTTCCTCCCGACGAGCTCCGGGCCGGTGAGCTCCGAGTACGGGTCGCCGGACGAGTTGAGCAGGCCGGAGAGGCTGTTGAGGAACCCTATCGACGCGATGGTCACGCTGCCGTCCGCCGCCTCGCTGAGCGTCTTGCGGTAAAGAGCCACCGGGTCCCAGGTATCGTTTTCTACGTGGCCCCACCGCACGGCGCAGTCGTCGCAGCGCCACTGGTACGCGACCTTGGTGGCGAACTCGCCCAGTGAGTATGACCATGTGTCGATAAATGTTTCGTTAGAAATCGGCCTCGAGATGCCGATGGGGACCTCGCCTTGGCCGTAATGGGAGAGGATGGCGGATGCTGCGAGGGCTGAGTAGGAAGAGGGGTAGTTGATGTTGACGGCGAGCAGGTTCACACTGGGACTGGTAGCAGCAAGAAGGAGGGCCGATGCATCACTGAAGCGATCAGCCATATTTAGTTCAAATTGCACACGGTGTTTGGCGACTTTTCAGGGGGAACCGCAAACAGAGACTTGGTAACTCACTCGCAGTCGCTAAAGAGATCTGTGTCGATGATGAGGTTCTTGTGGCCTGCAGCCAACGCTGCGGTGATGCCGAAGAAGGGCAGCGAGTCCTGAAGAAGGCGCGATGTATGCATGTTGCAGGAGATGTTCAGTGTCTATATGACATCCGTATGTGATTTGAAATCTAGTCTCCAGGGTCCCGTCGTGAGCAACAGTAAAGATAGGGCGATCACAACATGGTGGTAGGTGTGGCTGCTGGTGACGAAGTCGACTTACCAGGGTTGCAACCCTCGCCAAGGGAATGCGCATGTGTGCGGCGACGGAATATCACCATGTACTGTGTTGAGAGTAATTGGACGACGGCGCCGAACACACTCGACAATATATACAGAAATTCTTAGGGACGGTATCTTCAGAGATTACTTTGCCGGTATCGCCTTGGAAGTGGGGTTGATTGTCATATCTACACCCTGATCCCTGAATTTTTCGTACATGAGTACCTCTACGGCATTGATATCTAAATAAATACCTAGGTACTTATTTCTACAACTAAAACAAGTGAGGCTTAATTTCATCATATAAATCTTCTGATTATGTTCTATTTGAAAATGCAAGGTGCAGCGGATTCTGATTGGTTAGAAAAGCGTCACCATACTAGTATAGGTTAAGGTGGTACCGACATTGACAAAGATTAAGGACGTATACTGCACTCACATTCTGAGCACGGCGATGCATGTGTTGCAATATAATTTAAATGCTAGCCTGTTCCAATTCAAGGAAGTCATGGCATGCAGCCTCTCCATTCCGAGGTTTGTCTCCTGTATTGAGCTTTCTCTATTTGGAAAGCACAGGAGAGAAGCGCACGGAGACCTGCGTGGGGTGACTAGGAGCTTGACGATAGTTCGGCAGGCTCAGTCGAATTCTACTTCACATGAGCCGGGCCAAGCCTTCAGAAATTGTCGTTTACATTCCCAAGCTAATTGCAAGCTCGTCGACTTGATTTCATAAATGTGTGTATTCGACCTATAAATGATATTCCAGCTTCCACACCTCAGATAGTAAATCCGCCGCTAGCAAGCTGCCTGGGCTCACCCGCCGCATCAAACGTGCCGTTGGGCAGCCTCTTAATAGCCTGCGCGGTGCTCGACCCGGGCGCCACCCACTGGACCGTGTGGCCGAGGCTGGCCATGAAGGCGGTGGTGGAGTTGTCAAAGGCGTACTCGAACGACACGGCGTTGGGGCTGAGCTGGTCGTGAAGCCTGGGCTCGGCCAGGGCCTCGGCGGCGCTCATGTCGCGGTCGAGCGCGTTGTGGATGATCTGGGCCGTGGCCGAGATGATGCGCGAGCCGCCCGCCGACCCGCCGATGAAGAAGAGCCCGCCGTCCGGGTACTCGAGGATGGTTGGCGAGATGGACGACAGCGGGCGCTTGCCGGGGCGGATGAAGTTGGCCTCACTGGGCTCGTAGCCGAAGGCGTTTGTGGAGCCGGGCGTGGAGAAGTCGTTCATCTCATTGTTGAGAATCACACCAGTCTCGGGGACCATGACGCGAGAGCCGAAGATGGTGTTGATCGTCGTGGTGATGGAGACGCTCAGGCCGCTCTTGTCTGCGGCGGCAATGTGGGATGTGCCATTGTCGGAGAGAACCTCGATGTTCGAGGGGTTGTAGTAAGAGGAGTTGAAGGTTGTCACGTCCGAGATCTTTGAACGGATCTCAGCAGCCGTCTCCTCGGAGAGCATGTCGGCTTGGTACTCGGTCAAGTTGGGCACAAAAGAAGGGTCGCCAAGGTTCACCCGCAGCCCGTACGACCACCTGAAGGCCTCATCAAGGCGATGGGTGCTAAGGTTGATCTGGGCGGGGTCGCCGAAGCCGTCGAAGCCGTTGATGATGTTCAGCATCGAGAGTGCCACCTCGCCGCCGGAGGGAGCGCTGCAGGCAGTCGCCTTGTAGCCCCGGTAGTTGATGTCGACCGCATCGCGAATCGCAATGGTGTAGTTGGCAAGATCCTCCAGGGTCATGGTTCCGCCTGAAGCCTGGAGGGCGTTGATGGTTGCGTTGGCGATGGCGCCCTCGTAGAAAGCGCCCGCCCCCTCGTTGGAGATGGTCTCCAGAGTGTCAGCATAGCGCTTGCGGGTCATGGTCTGGCCCAGCTGGACGATGGTGCCGTCGGGGGCGAAGTCCACGGCCCACGACGGGTCCTGGGTGAAGAAGTCGGGCTTGGTGATGGAGGCGATGTAGCGGACCGTGTCAGCCGTGACCTCGAAGCCGTTGCGGGCGACCTCGATGGCGGGCTGCATGACCGTCTTCCACGGGAGACTGCCGTACTTGTTGTGGATGTATTCAAGCCCTCGCAGCTCGCCAGGGACGCCACTGCACGCGGGTCAGCGCCGGCTCATGTCCAGCGGGACGAAGGGGATTTACTCACGCTGCGAGACCACCGTAGAGGCTCAAGTCGGTTTTGTTGACATACATGGTCTCAAAGTAAGATGCCGCGGCAGTCTCTCGGAAGTCGACACACTCATAAGTCCCGTTGGGGCTCTTGACGAGAGCGAACCCTCCGCCGCCAATGTCACTATGGTACATGCCAATAACACCAACACAGAACGTGGTGCCGACCATGGCATCGATGGCGTTGCCGCCCTGCTCCAGCAGCTTGATGCCGATGTTGCTGCATACGGCGCTCTCAGAGGCGACAGCCCCCAGCTTGGCGTCGGTTGAGTTGGACTCTGGGTATGTCGTAGGAAAGGCGGACACGAGCTGGGAGAGGCCCAGGCCCAGGCCCAGGCCCAGGCCCACAAGGCTACGGATGGCCATGGCAGCGAGTGTCGACGGGATCGACTCAAGGGACCTGAGAGAGCTAAGGAGCTGCTGGCTTGCAGGCTGGATGAGCCTGAGGAGCTGCGGATGCCGGTGAAGAGAACGAGAGAGGGCTGGGCGGTGGGGCGTGTGTGTGCATTCGCGGGATGTTGGGCTTACTGTGCTCAAGTACTTCTAGTCGGTCCCAGCCCGGCCCAGACCAGCTCGTCCCGGCCTGCAGATATCTGCTCGAGGTTGTGTTCCCCTGCATCCTGCTCTCGTGGGCCGGTCCGAAAACATGGATCGTGCATGAGACATTAATTCGGGTCCCGAAATGAGGGATCGCAGCATCCTGACTCTGACACGGTGCCTATCAGTCGTGCGTGCTCCTGTTGCTCCTACAAAACGTACAAGATTGTCGTAAGCCCTCAGCTTGTCAACGGGAGCGCTTGTAGCGGGAGGTGGGCGTGGTTAGGCCCAAAGCTTATCCGGGTGCAGAGTGGACCAGCGTGCAACCTAGACCATGCCGGATATTTGCAGGTCACCCCCCCCCCCGCATCTCCCTTGCCAGGAACCGGCAAACGCTGATTGCTACAGTATCTGTGCAGTTGAAGTCTAGCCTAATAAGTCGAATCCGGGGCCGCTAATGCACCGTGAATGTGCTGCATGCAAGGTTTGCTATTGCCGACGGGCATGTCCTCAAGCGCTCCGATGTTATCATGCGCGGAAACCACCAACACAATATGAAGAGAGAGAGAGAGAGAGAGAGAGAGAGAGAACAAAAAAAAAAAAAAAAACATCGACACTGAGGCAGGGGTAGAGGCTATTTCTGTTTCCCAAGACCTTTCAACTCTGTCCCGCTAGCTCCACCGGTTCCTCCTTAGAACGCGAATGACTTGTGTAAACCCTGGGCGGACGGCGATCTTGGCCGGTCGCGTGCTCTCCAAGGGTGGGCACATGAGTCTCTTCCCTCGCTCGTCATCGGGCCAAGACCTTGGAATAAGATTGTCGTGGTGCACAGGCATAGAGTAGCGGAGCCGCATGCTCACAAGCACAGCTACTATTTTTACTGCCTACTAGTCTTCTAGCTCATGGCTTGGTAATTACTAGGAAGCCCGTAACAACTCGACGCATTTCCCCTTTTCTTGTCCCTATGTACGCGCATTCGCCAGGGCACGATCGACAAATTCTACCTTAATTACGCGCGCGCGCTTTGAGATGATTGTTACGTATGCGCCTACGACACGGATGATTGATCCCCGGCCACTTGATTGCTCGTCTGTCGAATATCCTCACTTCAGACGTCTCGAATTTCCTCGAGCTCATCAGCCGTGCCACGTACACAGGATTATTATGCTTGGATCCAGAGCTCACCATCAACCGATCTCAGTCTGCGCTTGCTAGTCCATACTCAGCATTTACATCAGCAAAAGCGGATAGACTGTGTACCCCAGATTGCTTGATGCTCAGGGGCTGGCACAGGACGGCCCGTTGGGCAGACATTTGGGTTGCGACTGCGAGCTGCTTGGGTATCTCGATATTGACAATCTCCGTGCTATAGTCAATGCCTCCTCCGGCAACAAACCTCATCGTTCTTGAAGGTGTCTGGTGGTGCCATCGATGCGACTCAACTCCGTCATCTGGTCTTCAAAGAGGCACGTCCCAGTCCGATGAGTGTCGACACACATGTGTGAGCTAGACAAGCCACTTGGGGGTTTTACTGTCAGCCACTCTTGCTACAACAATGCATCGTGAAAGAAAGTGGTTGGCGCACTGTTAGTTTGCTCCGCGCTCACCACCGTCGGCGCGTTCCGCGGAGAGAACCTTGACGGACCAAGTTACCTGCTTCAATATCACGGCAAGTAAACTCTCGATGGTGCATTGTTTCAACTGGGGACAATACACGTATTCCCAATGAACTGTATTATGCACGATCTCATATCGGAATGGGCGGATGGTGCGCCCGCCTCGTCATGATTGCCGACAAGAACACTTACTCTTTGCCCAAAAGCTTGCCCGTGGCACAAGTCGAGCCGTCAATGTTGGAGTTTCTCGTTCAAATACTGCTTGAGCCACAAATCCTAGTCCGCCAGGGTGTTGTTCCAAACACTTTCCACGGTCACCCTGTTGACCCAATCACCCGCTGTCTGGCTCCCGCCAATGACCCCGTACCCGACTGTCTTGCTTTCGCCTCGCCGCAAGAAGAACCCGTTGTCGTCAAAAGCGACGATCGTGTCCGGGGAGTCGTCGGGGTCCAGAGCAAGCCAGGTCCACGCGCTGTTCCCGCTTGTCGCGGTGACGGTGAACTGATCGGCCTGGCTATCGTAGCTGACTTTCACTCCCGGGTCTTTAAGTGCCGCGCGAGCCAGAGGGGTCGGCGTCCAGTAGTTCGTATGGGTGAAGGTCTTGGTGGCGTTGGTATTGGGAAGTGTCCCAGTGGCGGTGAGGTTCGCCACAAAGACGGCATCCGTGCCATTCTGAGAGCCATTACCAAAAATGCTGCTGATGTCAGTGGTTGCCAGAAGGGTGCTGTTGAGCGGGCCGATGGTGAATTCGGTCGTGCCCGGGCTATTGACCTCGTCCCCGGCCCAGTCTAGCCAAGCCATGCTAACACTCCCATGCACCTCTGTCCAGAGGTCACTGACAGCGTACACATTCAAAATCCCGCTGCTCACATTCCACACTGGTGCAATAATGACATTCTTGAAAATGTCCTTGGCGACATAGTGAAGGACCTTCCATCTCCCGTCGTATTCAATTCCAGCCCATGTCGGGGCCTGCCAAATATCTTCAAGCTGCCAGTATAGGCTGCCTAACTGCCTCTCCGGCAGCCCGCTCCCGGCACGGTAGTATTGGATCTGGCTCTTGTAATAGTCCGCCTGGAAGATCTGAGTTGTGTGGATCCAGCTGGAGAAATTCGCCAGGGGCGCTGTCTTGTCCGGGACGGGGTAGTACATATCCGCAGCAATGGTCATTTCTCCCATACCCTTCGTGCTGTTGGCAAAATTGGACGTGTTGAGCCCTCCAGAAGGGTAGTGGTGGTTGCGGAGCTGAATTGTGGACGAATTGAAGTGCAGCTCATCCGGCGGCAGGACAGGGAGCCAGGAGTCCACGGACGCCATGCTGTGGAAGCCGAACTCATTGGCGAAGCGGCCTTTTGGGTAAGTCGATATATTGAACGCTACTGCTGCATGATAATTATAGTGGTCGGTGTCGCCGTATATGCTCCCGGGCGTGGCGTTGTCGTACCGCTGCACGATTGGGATGGGGTTGCTGAAATTGAGGGAGAGGTATCCGTTGGTTGTGCTTGATGGGATATATGTAATACTCCGCGAATTTCCATAGACTGCCGGCAGGAGGGTATTGATGAAGAGCGTTTCATATTCGTGCAGATATCGGTCGTACTCATCCGGGGCGGCCTCCAACACCTCAGGTAATTCAAGGTTCTCGAGCTCATTGCCTCCCGCCCAGAGTGCCAGAGATGGATGATGGTTGACTCGTCGTACCTGATAGACGGCTTCTTGCCTTGAGTTTTCGAGAAAGGCTGGATCCACTGGGTACAGAGCGTCGCCAAACTCGAACTCGCTCCACAGAAGAATCCCCATCTCGTCCGCAAGGTCATACATAAAATCAGGCGAGTAGGCGCCGGAGGCCCAGACCCGGAGCAAGTTCTGATTCCCCGAAATGACGGCTGAGAAGAGCTGTTGGATTCGCTGTGGCGTTACTCGCGGCCAGAAGGCATCTGGTGGGATGAAGTTGCTTCCTTTGGCGTAGAACTCGTGGCCGTTGATCTCAAAGTGCCAGTTGTTACCCGGTGCGATACCCCGATCGAGTTGATCTTGGGTGATCTCGCCCAAATTGAGGACTATAGTCCTGAAGCCTGTTCGCTTGTTGACTGAGGCCAGCTCCGAACCCGAGGCAGAGACAATCTCAACACTGATGTTGTACAGATCCTGGGGACCCAGGCCGGACGGCCACCAGAGCTTGTAGTCAGTGCCACTCAATACAGCCTGCCCAGTAATAACGTCTCCTCCGTTGGTGACGTTTGTAAGCTCCCCGTTGCTCACTGTGTCATTTGTCACCAGATCAATGACCGAGTATCTCAACTTTGCTCCCTCTGGTACCGTTCCCAACACGTCAATGCTGGCATTTAATACCCAGTCTGCCCCTTGGTCCGGAGGAAGGTTGGGTAGCTGGCCCACGCGATAGATATCGAAAATCGAGTTTCTCACGCTCAAATCTTCCCCCTGTAGTTGGACGAGCCAAGCCTTCTGCCATATTCCCGCCGGTGCAAACGCAGGGCCCCAGTCCCACCCGAAGTCAGACTGCTCCTTGCGGATGAACGGGCGATGAGGGAATTCGAACAAGCCCTCGACTCCCCAGGGCCATGTTTCAGCGCCTGGTTGCGAGGCGAGGTAGGCCGCGGTCCCCGGCGCGCTGAAAAACTGAACCAATAGCTCCGAGGAGCCCGCCACAGCCGAGCAGGACTGGAGGATGGCAGATACGTCGAAATAGTACTGTCGGAACTGGTTATCTGTGCTAGCGACCTTTTGACCGCACAGCCAGATATCGGCAATAGTGTCCAGGCCGTTAAAGAGCAGGTATGTGGTGGCATTGCTTCCAGCAGCGGGATCAAGCTGGTCCCTCGGGATTGTAGTCGTATAATTCCAATTTGCCCATGCCACCCACCGCTGGTTGAAATCATTCAATCCGTCTGGTCTATGTTAGTAACCTACTGCGGAGCCTGAAGTAATGTATTTTGGGAAATTAGAAAACAAAACAGGCGGCGAGCCGTAACAGGAGAAGGCCAATACTGACAGTAGGGGTCGGCAATAACCTGGGCGGCTTGCAGATCTAGGTGCACGTGGGATGGGACGTTGCCCGCGACGGAGATATTGTATGCCCTGTTGGATAGTGTCCATTTCTGGGAAGAGAGGTCGATTGTATTGCTGCTAGAGCCAGTCGGTGTGAGGATCAAAATCACAGACCCCAAGGCCACGCCTGCTCGGGTGATACTGTTGGGAGCACGCATGGCGACAGGCAGTGATCTGCATCTACTGGTTAGGGTGCAAGGTATCGTGGGGAGCAATGGATAATAGGGCACATTTCTTGGCTACGACCCGTTGGGTTTAATAGATAGAACTATTGCCGTGCAGCGAGGCCCGCGGGGTTCACTCCTGCCATCGCTTTCTCCAAGTCGTGTCGGTTGTGGGCCTGGACTAGGCCGCTATGTAGCTCATGAGCACCCGAGTTTGGCGGTGATGTCAGAAGCCGGCAAGTAAAATAACGCGACGTTTGTAATACCACCGTACTCAATCAGCCGACGGCCCATCCCCGGCCGAGCAGACGCCGGCACTATGTCGGGAATTGGCATTCAGTGGCTCCTCGTACTCGACCGTCTCCATGAGTTCAACCAACTCCATGATGGTCTTCCTGCGGTCAAGCTCAGGGCAAAGCACACCCGCCTTCTCAAGCGCCTTGAGGTAGTTGTAGTGAGCTACTACCCAGCAGGCGCACTTGTCACTGTGCAAGAGCCAGCCGTCATGACCCCGAATGACGGACCAGATTTTGTCGCTGACCTTTACACGGAGCTGATTGCGCATGGTACGAATCTTGGCTGCTTTTCCGTCAGCACATGGCAAGGGGAATACCAAGGGATGCAGAAAACTTACATGTGACGCGTGCAGGCAGATGGAGATGCAGATACCACTGTGTCCTTTGGCTGTGAACCAGGGGGCTGTACTCAGAAATGTTTCCAACACTGGTTCTCTGGCACAGCCATTTCGTCGCGAGACCCAAAACCCTTGGAGTCTTCGAAAGCGAACGTAGGGAAGATGACCTTCTCGAAGTCGGTTTGGGTATTGAAGGTGGCGAAGCTGGTCTCGCGCCACCTGAGAAACCACGAGTCAACCACTGTTCGGTCGACATCAAACTTTCCTTTGTGGCTCTTGCCAACAATGTCGAGGTTGGCCAGTGCAAGAACACCCCAGACGTCGTCAATGTCTGCCTTGAGGAGCTCGTGAGGGAAGTAGACGTCCACGTCCCTTGGACCAAGAGTCGGAACTGCCCCACCGTCGCCGACGGTGACAGACTCGTTGTTTGTGACTTGTCCCTCGACACTGTTTGCGTCACCCTCGTTGGAGCCGCCGCTGTTACTCTTACGATGGTGATAGGCCTGGTGGAGGCCGCGGAGAACGATCTCGACAGCGACGATAGTTATGCCGGTGTCCTCAACGTGCGTGTTGTTTGGCTTGAAGCCCGAAGTGCCATTCATGTGACGAATGAATGCTTCCCAGTAGCGACTGATGGAGATGGCAGCGGCCAGTACCATGAATTCGGTTTGTTTGGACTCCACAGGCCCGCGTTGGACGACGCGGACCATAGTGTCTGCGTCCTGGTCGAGGAATGTTGGTGCCATCGTCAAACGGGTCGCGCAGAAACGGCTGTTGTCTGCTCTGCTAGATGGAGAGGTGGGGGTTAGAGGATCGTCGGAAAGTCGCGCCTTGTCAATGATTTTGCTCGCACTTGGGGGGGGGGGGGACAGTCCTGAGAAAAGAGAGTTGTGAGGATTGACGTTTTGGAGGGTTTTGAAGGAAAGAAAGGTGCTCGGTGCTCGGTGGGGCGTGTGCAGGCGCAGGTCCCCAGGTGAGCTCTGGGACGTCTGCAAGCCAAAGGTCTGGAGTCCGACAACATGAGGATGGGATGAGGTGAGGTGGAGCTTGGTACTGGTCAGTTCGAAAAGGCCACGTTATAATCACAAGTATATCAGCACGTATCATGTCAATAAGCTCACAGTCCGAGCAAATTATGTGCGATGGATAGAGCAGTACCCGGGTACTCTGTTTGATATTCCTCTCCTGAGTCACACTCACTTGCGAATCTTCCCAACTGTATCAAAACTTTATTCAAAATGCAATCTGTGATATGACTTGTGTAGCCACCTCATCCTCGGCTTCCCCAGCTTCTGGCAAACCCTCACTTTCATCACCAACCGTGACCTCCACCGTGACGTCCTCACCATCGACAGAGTACAAGAATTCGACGGTATAACTCTCATGCAGCGGATTATGCTTCATGTCTCCGTTGATAAAGTCGTCAGCCAGACTCCTCGTCTCGTCCCAAGACCTTCCAAAAACGACATCATACCGCCCGCCCCGCATCATGGTCACGTCCTCGCACTCCGCCCCGTTGGGCTCGACGAGCTGCTTTTCGTACTCCACTTCCACGTTCCTGAGGACTTCAAGAGCTTGGGCCCACGTTCCGCTGAGGAGACGGGTGCGCTGCAGAGTGAGGAAGTCGAGCCTTGTTCCCGACTCCTTGAGCTGCGCAGCCAGGCGCTCCAGGTCGGACAGGTGCAGCGCGAAATCAGACAGGTGGATGTCACGGAGCATCCTCCAGTCTGGCTGTCCCCAGCGACCCAGAGAGTCCGCGTCAGGAAGGAGAAACGGCCCGAGCCCGGATTGTCGATCGGCGTCGAGCCCGCCGTCAGACCATCCGCCGTCCAGACGCATCCAGCACCTTTCCAGGCCACCGCTGTTCGTCATGGCCGAGATGAAGCTATCAAAGGCGTCAATCTCCTCCGAGGAAGGCGTCTGCCTTATGCGCGGCTTCATTTCCTCCTGGTGTAGAAAGATGAAGCTTTTCAAGTTCATCCTGTTGATGGCCGTCCCCAGCTTGATAAAGTCGTTCATGCTGACCCTCTCAAACAAGGGGTAGTATTGCTCTGCGCATGTGTTGGTCTGCATCGATATCCTGTCAAGCCGTGCTCCGGCGTGGTGGATCGCAACTGGAAGCCTGAATACAAGTTCAATTGGAGGTTCGCCGAGTTGCCGATCTGTGGCTTCATCCCATGACATGGGCTGCACAAGCGATTCCATGTCCACGAGGCCAGCGTATTCGTCGGTTTCTGGGAAGAACGAGCCACTCTGTTCGGTACCACCGTCCTCGTGCGAGCTCTGATACTGTGGGCGCTGAAAGTCGTGGAACTCGATCCCCTTGGCCTTGGGCATCCGAGACACGGCTGCTGCAAACCTCTCGATGAAAGCGTCATTTTGTCGAAGTCGTTCCTGGTCCTCAAAGCGTAGCCGGTAGAGCTGATGAGCGATATGCAGCAGTTGAAGGTGCCTCTCCACTTCGCTTTTTTCTTGCTCGCCCGAGTTTCTGCGCCGTATTGCCATACAGTCCTGATTGGATTTGTCAAAGTCGACGCTCCATGATCCAATGGAATCCTCCATGCCTTGGAGGCTGACGCGACCCCATGTCTTAAGGATGGCTTTCACATTGGCCAGCACCACCGCAGCCTCCTGTCGTCTCTCGCTGAAGCCCTCGGCATCGGCATCTTCAGCAGCTTCCACGTCCTCCTTGTACCGCGATGCTAGGCCAAACACCCGGTTGACTGCATGCCAGGCAAACCGTCGGACATCGTTTGCATAAGTGGAGGTATAAAACTGAGTGACGAGTCTGACAATGTGGACACCATTTCGGATGACGGGATGCCTGGAGATGGCCTCGAGCTTCTCCAGGGACTCGGAATTAATCCCATCGATGCGTATGAAGTGAACTAGCAGGTGGGAGCTGCAAGCTTCAAATCGGCGGCACACCAGCCTGACACTGGCTATGTCTCCTGATGAGCTGGCGAAGGATGTGTGGTGTGCCTTATTGGCTGGGTTGTGAGTCTTGACCGCCCTGAATATCTCAATGAGGAGCTCATCCGGGAGCGAGAGAATGCCCATAGGTGAATGGCTTTCCATGGTGATGTTGACGGTCCCAGAGTGGTGGATTTTCTGATTTTTGGGTTCTTGATCTGAGTCTAGGATTCCTTCCCAATCGGCCATGCGCAGTGGCAGTAATGTTTCCTTTGTTCATGTGGCGCTCCGGATTTATCGCCGGCATTATGTATCTTAAGCGCTGCGCCCATTTGTTTGTGCTGGTCGACTTGTTGGTCGTGCCCCGGTCGTCACGTCTTGGCCCCCTATTTTTATCACCGGCCGGGCGGTTGGTCACGGGCTGGTCACGGGCTGGTCGCGCCCGCCTTTGCCCACTCCGACCTCTGTCTCACTGACACCAGCCTGCATTTCACCAGGGTCTGTTGGTTCGATTTCGTGCCAAATTGTTTCGACCTGTTCTCCATAAGCCAGCGGTGGCCTTCCCACCCAAACACGGCCCGATCGCGAGTCAGTCATACCATTGTCGTCATCAAGTCTGAGTTCCCGAGGGATAAGTCTCTCACATCCTACCTTTTAGACTGCAACGTCCGAAACCCCACCCGAGGATATTTACCGTTTTCCCTAATTCGCGTGAATCTCAAACATTCAGCTTCATGGTTGGCTTGATAATCCAACCTGAATCCGGCGGTCAATCACAAGCGCACGCAAAGGCGGCGGCCATAATAGCCAGCACTTGAGGTACGCTTGCTCGTATCAATGCGGAGCGATGTGGACAACATGGGAGACATGAACCCCAGGCACCCTGGATGATACGGGACCACACCATTTAGGAATGTGGTGCATGAACATGCTAGCAAGATTCCATGTTCGTCTCGGTACACCATCTGGCAAGCCACAGTGAGGATGAGTTTACTGGCGTGATTGCAACCAAGTAGCACGCGCGATATCTGGCCCAAAGAGAAGTAGTCGCCCAGAATGAGATTACTCCTTGCTTCAAGATATTATCGACATGTATGCTCTAATGTCGTAGGAAATTACCGTTGAATTCTTCCGGGTCAGTAAACATTGATGAGGAGGCACATCGAGTAAAATCGTTTCCGGAAAGGGAACACGGGGAGCTTGACAACAAGCATTTCCAACCGTCCTTTGTGGTGCATGCAAATATAGATGATATCGCCACTGGTGGCCTTTCACTCGATTGCCGTGTGTCGGCGTGGTTGAGATGAGGCGTCCGCCTCTTTGTCCACAAAGAGTCGGCAACGTCTCTCTCCAGCCACTCAAGAATCTGGCTTCCTCAAGAACACCGGGTTTTCCTACGCTATTCATCATCTTTATCGCAAGATATTCAATCAAACCACCTGAACGTTTCTTATCAGAGTGACTGAAAATGAAAATTCGCAGGCTGATATGTGCCATCGCCACGGTTGGCATAACCACGGTCAACGCAAATTGTAATCCTTTAACAGGTAAGACAAGACATCATGCCGGACTCAGGACCAACATTATCCCATGGCTCTTCTTACTGACTTTTGATAGAAACCTGTGCTCCTATCCCAGGGATAACCTCACCCCTTCGCGTCGACTTCACCAAGCTTGCCACAGCAGACGTTCCGACGAACGGCTGGACCATCGCAAACTACGCGACCTTCCGTACAGACAGCAAGACCGGCGGTGTCTTCCCTATTGAAAAACGCTATGATGCACCGTATATCTGGACCACTGGTTACTTCTTGTACGGCCACGTCGATGTAATAATGCAAGCCTCCCCCGGGGCAGGCGTCATCTCCTCGGCCGTTCTCATGTCTGATACCGCCGATGAGGTCGACTGGGAATGGAGCGGCAATAATTATGCCCTAAAGAAGCCCACGGTGCAGACAAACTACTTCGGCAAGGGCATCACGGGCAGCTACGACCGCTCGACATTCGTGACTCCGGCGTTCGAGATGACGACGGGACTCCACAAGTACGGCATAGACTGGACGGCCGAGAGCCTGACGTGGACCATCGACGATAAAGTCGTCAGGACCCTATACAAGAAGGACTGCGACAACGGTGAACACCAGTATCCCCAGACACCATCGCGGTTCCACCTCGGCGCCTGGGTTGCAGGTGATCCATCCAACGCCCCTGGAGTCATACAGTGGTCCGGTGGTGTGACAGATTTTAACAAGTTGCCGTACACTGCATATGTGAAGACTGTGAACCTTGAACCGTCATCAAAGTGTGCCTATTTCAACTATACCGACAAGAGAGGTTCCACCGACAGCGTCAAGTGCTTATCCGAGCTGCCCAAGTCTTTGTCTTCAGTCGTCAGCTCATCCGCACTCAACACCCTCAGCGCGGCTCCACCAGCACCAGATACCACCTCCAACACCATCAGCACCACAGGATCTTCGTCGTCGAGCCGAGTTACGGGTGGCACTACTACAAGCAACACTGCCTCCAGCCACAGTACTCAGACAAGCGGAGGTTCGTCCTCATCGAGTAGAATCACGGGCGGTACGACTTCGACCAAATCTGCCAGTAGTCAGAACACCCAGGCCAGCGGAAGCTCCGGGTCTGTTCAGCTCACGACAAGCACTGTTTTCAAGACGACCGTCTTCTCAACAGTGACGTCGTGTAACACGGCAGTCACGAACTGTCCTGCTAATAAGCCTCTGACCTCGACCGTGCTCGTCACGGATGTCGTAGTCGACTACACCACAGTCTGTCCGGTCACCGAGGAAAAGGGCCAGTCTTCGTCACAGAAAAGCCCATCTACGGGATCAGGATCGAAGCCAGCATCCTCAACAGCAGAACAAACAGCTATTTCGTCGGGGCCGGTTGCACAGAATGCCGCTTCGCAAACAACATCATCATCCTCGAAAGGTCCGTCCCCCACATCTTCGAGGCGTTCCACCTCTTTGTTGAACGATCCAATCTCTCCCTCATCAACTAGCTCTCCTGCGTCTTCGAAGAGGACTACTTCGAAGGGTTCCTCCACGTCCTCCTCGAAAGGTCCATCCTCCTCAAAGGGTACCTCCTCCTCAAAGGTTACTTCCTCCTCGAAGGGTTCCTTAAAGGGCACTTCCTCGAAGGGCTCCTCGTCAAGCACTGCACCGGGAAAGACAAATTCAATAGTCGGCCCCGTGAACCGCCCAGGCTCGCAACAATCGTCTGCTTCTGCTTCTTCCCAGCCCCCAACGAGTTCTCACGATGGGTCTGGCACAGTCACTGAGTCGCAGTCTGAAAATCCCGCGACGGTCTCCACCGAGCCACCTGAACTCACGACCTCTACAGTCTACAGCACGAACATATACACCGTGACCTCATGTGGAGCAGAAGTGAAGAGCTGTCCGGCAAGGTCCACAGTGCTCTCAACGGAGGTTGTGGTGGCTTATACGACCGTCTGCCCCGTTTCCAGTGAATCATCAGCACCGTCGAATGGTTCCCCGGAACCTTCTTCGGGCATTCCAAGCGCAGCTCGTCCGAATGATAGCTCCCCGCCACAATCGCAATCTACATCGACGTTCAAACCTCCCAAGGACGGTTCGCAGCAGCAGACCTCACAGGCGGCGTCTCCAGGCAATCCCAGCACGCCTCATCCGACTGAGAGGGCCACGGCAGAGTCGCAGGCTTCGTCGACAGTCATACCTCCCAAGGATGGGTCAGAGAAGCAATCGGATAAACCGGCGTCTTCATCCACGGTCATTCCTCCAGACGACGAACACGAGGTGGAGTCTTCGACTTCGCTGACTGGGTCTCACGCCGCGACTACGTCAATGGAGTATGGCCAGTCCAGTGCATCGCTGTATAACACAGACACAGACGTGAAGGCCTCTGAGTCATCGACACCACCCGCCACTCTGCCAACGAACAAGAAGGGCGATGCCCCTGTGGCGCAGAACCATGCCATCCCGGACACGGATAGCTCACAAGTCGCAGGAGAACATGGGTCCACAGCTCCACCAGCAGAGAAAGGGCACACAACGGGAGCGCAGTCGCCTCCAGGAGCAACACCTGCCCCAGATGGCTCTGCGCCTGCCTCGACACCAGAGGCAGGAGCAGGGGACTCGCACTCCTCCACTGGCCTTGTCCATCCTGTGCCAGCTGGCGATAGCGAGGGCGAATCAACCACCAGGAGCACGATCACCCGGACGACAACAGTCAGGCTGACCAGCACGCGGCGATCGACCTCGACCGTCTACAGCGCGTCGGCAACGATCATAACCACCTGTGCGCCAGGGAAGTCCGGTGCGGACTGCTCCACCATCTCATCAACCACCACCTTCGTTGTATCAAAGTTGGTCACGCCCGTGCCCTTCACAACAACGAATGTGTACGCAACGACAGAAACCGTCGACGTCACCCCTGCGGACAGCGGCGTGTCTTCCGCCGCGGCTCAGGGAGCGTCTGGGGTTGCGGGTGCCGGTACAGGCACAGGTCAACAGCCTGCGGGAGCAAAGACGACAACTCTAGCAACGATCGCTGGAGCAGGACGAGCCTTCGAGGTAGTCCCCGGGGTGTTGTTGGCGCTTGCCATTGGTGTTTTCTTCTTTTAATTGGCGATCTCACGTGGAGGGCATTACTTAAGAGTATAGAACGATGCACGACTCTGATTCATATCTGTGCAATTTCAATAACATGACGTTTGGGCTGCTCCTACATGACGAGTTCCCTTCCGCTAGTGAATTCAGTGATGATGTTGAGGATGTGCAGGTAACATTGCTACAGGTTGGTAAACAGCCATGCATCACCTGTGGATTGGGCACATGCAGATGGGACGATTATAATCACTTCTAGAGTGCTTCCCCGATTTTACTCAAGGAGGGAGATTGAGACCAAGCACTTCCATTGTGGAACTCGTGCCTCCAAAGTCCCTTTGCAATACTGCATGATTAACAAATCTCGGCTGTGGATGAGACACATTTCAACGAGACGTGATTGACCATCCTGCATTTCCGGTATGTATTGCTCGAGAAGTTGTTGACAACAGTGTGCGCTCTGGAAGGCTGAGCTCGTGATCGAGCACGTGGTCAAGCGCTTGAAACGTCGTCTCGAGAGCATGCGCCGGGTCGAGGACAAGTCGGCCGAATCGGGCCCATATCTGTCTCAATGATGGGTTTGATGTGATCAATCACGGCCAATCAAACCCAGGCAGCGAGCGATGGGGATCGGGCGTGATGGGACGGCCGCCCAGGGATCGGCTCCAGTTGTGCCTCGCCATCCACGCCGACGGGGGCGAACTCGGACTCGAGTTCGTTCCGTCCAGAATGGGGAGCTTCTTTCAGCTTGCCGCGGCACTGGCCGACCTGCCGACACAGCGCAGGGAAAGCTCATTGGCAGCGGCTGTTGCGAAGACGTCAACCCCCCAGTCGCAGCCCAGTCGCAGCCGGGACAATGTGCGTCGCAAGATATGGGGCTTGCGCGGCTCAGCTGGCGGGTGGCGGGCGCAGTTGACAGGCTAGGGAGGGTGGCGCCGGGTGGTGCAGGTGGTGCAGCTGCGGATGTGCAGAGGCATCAGGCCAAACAGCTTGACTGCCAGATAAGGTTCGTACTGCCCAGGGAGATCAGAGTAGGCTTTTCTGGGTGGCTGGGCCGAGATCGTTCACCAAAGGCTTGTTGGGGTTGGCAAGTCCCGACGTTGAAGATCGTTGTCAATGCGTGTTCGGGTGGGTATTCGGCTCGGTGCCGAGTCATCTGCTGCGGCACACTTCGCAGGCTTTGTCTGGCTGGATGGCTGGCCGTTGCAAACAAAGGTCTGGCAGTGTATGAGCAGTGGGGCAACACTTCTGACAGTGTGGCTCCCCCCCGCCTGCTGCCCGCTAGCCCACCCTCGATGTTGCATCTCGAAAGGACGTGGGCCTATGGATTGGATCGGCCAGGGGCACTGGGGGGTGATGCCGCAATGAAAAGCCACCTACGTATTGGCACGACCGACTTGGAGTTCTGCTGATCAGCAATTTGCCCCTCAGACGTGAGCAGCGAGAGCAGCTGCAGCAAAGATGACAATACCGTAGGAACTGAGAAACCTGGAACCATGACAAGACCCGATTGACTTGATCCGACCTGTCTGGAGGGCTGCGCCGTGATTTGTCCGAAGTCGACGCCTACGACAAAACAGGCCCGGAACTTTATGCTCGAAGAGGCAAAGAGGAGGGCCAGATGCAGAATGGTCGGCCGAGGCGGAGGGTGGTCAGTTCGAGAGACGCGGCTTCAGACACAGGCCTCTGCACAGCCTCGACGGGTTTGAGCTACAGGCTGGCACACCGCACTGGCTGAACGGGGCCCATCACGCCAGCCATGCCCCCGGTTTCTGTGCGTCGTACGCAGTCGTAAGTTGCTGTACCCATTGCTTGTAGAAGACGAGATGATGCGGTGAGGGCTCCTGGCACACGATCGCGACGTCAAGAAGAGAGCAAATCCAGATGGAGAGTCCAGAGGAGAGGGCTCAGAGTGCAGCTGCCACACTGGAAGTGCAGCTGTAGACTCGATGCAGACCAGTGACGGAAGGTGCACATTGTGAAAACGGAGCAACAACACGGTGAGCCAAGCCGTCGGGACCCCCATGCACCTGCACGAGTGCACCAGAGACAGGAAAGGGTCCAGTCCAGACCATTCTGAGGCCCTGGCTGGTAGCTTCTGTTAGCACAAAGCCCTGCCGTCACACCCTGACTCTTATCGGTAAGCTCCTCTGCGCTGTCTCACAGGCCCCACTAGCATTGGGTTACCACGGAACCTTGGAAGGCGTGAGGAAGCATCGCCCACCTGTCGATGATCTGCTTTGCCCCTGTTGTTGACCTGACGGATGACGGGCACGACGTGCGTCTGCACTCGACGCCAGCCCAGCCCAGCCGGACCCAATCCAAACCGATCCGGATTAATACGACACAGCGAATGAATGAATGAATGAATGTGAAGCAAGTGCTCTTATTCAAGCCTCCACTCTTTCCTCATGAAAGTCTAATCGTCCTCCTCTTTTCTTGAGTGACTGCTGGACGGTGGTCGACTCGAGTCTGCCATCCAACCACCACAAGCCTGCCGACGGCGACAGAAATAGCCTCTAACTTTGCGCCCGGCTCCGCCTCTTTTATCTCCCCAGTCCCCTGCCGCCTCGACCTCGGAATCGCTACCCTCAGGGTTCCAGGCCTGCTTTTTTCCCGGGTCGCCCGTTGCAACCAACATCTTCCCATCCCGGCAAGACATCGCACGTCCAGCGTCTCAAGACCGGCGCTTCCTCGACCACTGGCAGATGTACGTACTCTGCATGTCTGCGTCTCCTGCTCTTTCTGCCTTGTAGGCAGTGGTTGACATCGTGCCAAGTCCAGCAGAGTTTCCAATCCCGACTACAGCAGCTCGGCCGCCTGGTCCATTATTCCACACAATTGATGTCCCATGCCCGCTCCACCACCCGGCCTGTTCCCTGTACGATAGGACGAAGACAACAATAACACCACCACTATTCGCAAATCCCGCCGCCTCTCCAAGCTACACACTACCAATTTCTCAAATCCACGATTGAACCATTGCTCTCAAGACCGAACTGTTTACTCGTGAAAACCTGCACACACATGGAGGAGTTGCAGATATAGAGGGAGCCGACTATTTACTTCCGCGAGCCACGAGCCACGAGCCACGATCCGTATTTCCGCCGGTTGGCTGGCTGACCGCAGCGACTGCCCCACGACGTCAGCACCTCCTTCGCGCCCCAACACCGGGCCGCACAACACGACAGCCCAGATCCACCTGCCCCTCCGCGCTGCAGCGACGACTTTGTCGTCGTTTGCGACGCCTCCTGACCTTTTCAATCTCTGCTCTGTCGCCGACAGCCATCCCACCTCAGCATGGAAGCCGCAGCAGGAGCGGTGCTGTCCACGGCACACGAGCTCTACACCCGCGCAAACGAGACCTCTACCGACTCCTCAAAAGAAGAGCGCCCACCCGTATACAAAGTAATCGGTATATGTCTGGCCATCGGCTCCGGCCTGTTCATCGGAACCTCGTTCGTGCTCAAGAAAGTCGGGCTGCTCAAGGCCAATGAGAAATACCAGGAAGAAGCCGGCGAGGGATATGGCTATCTCAAGAACGCCTTCTGGTGGGGAGGCATGACCCTCATGATTCTGGGCGAGGTGCTCAACTTTGTCGCATATGCGTTCACAGATGCCATTCTCGTCACACCAATGGGAGCCTTGTCTGTTGTCATCACCAGCGTTCTGTCGGCCATATTTCTCAAGGAAAGGTTGAGCATGGTCGGCAAGGTCGCTTGCTTCTTGTGTATCGTGGGCTCCGTCGTCATCGTTATGAACGCGCCCGAGGAGTCCTCGGTCGCAGACATCCAGGAGATGCAGAAATTCGTGATCGCGCCCGGCTTCCTCAGCTATGCCGGCGTGATTCTTATCGGCTCCGTCATTGTCGCCTATTTCGTTGGGCCCAAATATGGGAAGAAGAACATGATGGTGTACATCTCCATATGCAGTTGGGTTGGAGGATTGAGTGTTGTTGCGACCCAGGGCCTGGGCGCTGCGATCGTGGCCCAGATTGGCGGGAAACAACAATTCAACCAGTGGTTTATCTATGTTCTGTTGGTGTTCGTCATCGGAACACTATTGACGGAAATTATTTTCTTGAACGCAAGTTGACTCTCCTGGTCAAGTTACATGTGTCGCCGCTAACGCTCTTCACAGAAAGCGCTCAACATATTCAATGCCGCGATGGTCACCCCCACCTATTATGTCTATTTCACCAGCACGACCATCATCACCTCTGCCGTGCTATTCCAGGGCTTCAAGGGAACCCCTTCCTCAATTGTCACCGTCGTGATGGGCTTTCTCACCATCTGCTCCGGGGTCGTCTTGCTACAGCTATCAAAATCCGCCAAAGATGTGCCTGACGCAGCAGTCTTCAGTGGCGATCTTAATCAGGTCCGCACAATTGCTGAACAGGAGCAGGCCGAGACGGAACCCAAGGCAGACGCTATCCGAGGAACCGCAGCGCTGGTGCGTCGGTTCTCTACGACGCGCGAGAAGATGGAGATCGAAGAACTCAAACGGATTCGCGCCGAGAAGGAGCAGGAGCGACTCGAGGCGGTCAGTGAGGACGGCCAGCCGCAATTTGAATGGGATGGTCTGCGAAGGCGTAGAACAAGTAAGCCTACTCACCTCACCCTATCATTCTCCTACCTTATCAAGAGGCAAATGAGCCGAGTGGGCTTTAAATAGCCTCGAAACTATGTCGACTTGATGTTATGGCTTCTTCTCGCACCTGTCGGCCGGAGAATGAAATGTGACACCTGACTCACAGCTGTGCAGCGCTCGGAAGTCAACACAGCAGGCAGATAACGACGCCGCAAACATTCCCTATGACACCGAACACCGGGGCTTCGCCACATCCGCCGCTGGGCATGTCGCACTTCCCAACCGACGAGGAACTCGCTGAGCAGGATAGACCGTTTAGTGCAGGCCTCTCTAGCTTTATGGGTACCATCCGATCGCGTGCGACGAGCGTGTTGCCAGGACATCCGGATTTCAGGCAGTCTTCTCTGGGAAGCGACTCCTCGAATGCCCTCAATCTCTCTTCCAACAAGATGCAAAGCCCCATGCACCCTGTGCAACTGACCGAGATTTCTGTGGCGCATGGCGGTGCTTACGGCGTACCTGCTGGCGTGAAGACCGAGTACGACCCGGGCTCACACGGCTCTTCCGACAGCATCGGCGGCCGTGAAAGACATATTCACTTCGGTGGCGAGACTCGGCACACACCAGATAACGCAAGCCTTGCCCCTCCGACGCCACCGCCGCATGCTCAACCGCACTCGGCCAGGAGACAGTTCTCCTTCCAGAACGTCTTTAAGCGACACCGGGACCACGGAAACGATGGCGCAGAGGAGAGACCGACAAGCTCTAAATCCACGAGCAGGCCCATCTCTAGCCGGGGTTACAGCGCTCCGCACGCAAAGACCGCGACTGGTAAGCCTTTCGATATGGAACCCGGTGTGCAACTCAGTGCTCCAAGACCCGATAGCTAACCACACGGTACAGAGGAGGAACGTTTAGGTCTCGTAAAGGGCGACAGTAATAACCAAGGGCCTGGTTACTCGTCAGCCCCGGCGTTGCCCTTGTACGAGGAGGACGACTTTGAGGGCTCTGACGACTATCTGTACGACGATGACGCGTTGTACAGCGACGACAAGATGACGCGCTATGGACGTGGCATCACAGACAGTCCGCCGAGAGGGCGAGCCGGAAGTGATGGCTCAAATGAGAAGGGGAACGAGCCTCAGAGAGGCAGGTGGAATGAGGGCCGAGGTAGCAGCAGAGATCAAACACCGCCAACACCGCCACCCAAACCACCCGCGCACGGGAGCAGGAGCGGCAGCGGCAGCGGCAGCGGGACGCAGATCCCGAGAGGTGGCGCCTACATATGATGAGTTTTCCGGGGAATATTGCAGCTAGGTCGCTGCTGTACAATACGACTCGATGCCACGACTGTCCAGGCGTCCGGTGTGTTTTCACTGGGTAGGGTCTGCTGGTTGCATTTCCAGAAGCGAGGGGGCATATGATGCGCCCATTTGGGATTGGCATGTTAGTATTGGGTGTTATATGGTACAGGCAATACATATAGCATTGGGTGGGATTGGGGCGTGGAAAATAAAGCATGGGCTGCCGGCTGGCATTAGATACATACAACGTCGCCGGATGGGGCAGGAACCATCACAGTTCTGTGTATATACTAGAAGGGATGGGCATCTTATCTGGATTAGCAGCAGCCATAATGGAGTGAACGTTCAAATGAGATATGACAATGGTACTTCCATCCCTGAATGCTTCCGCCGTATACTATCTCGGCAAACTTGTCTGTTTGTTGAAGGACTAGGACCTTGTGTTCGCCACTGAGTTCTTCCATACCTACCTAGGCAAATAGTAGGGTTTCCTGAAGAGGGCTGAGCAGACCCAGAGTGCTGTCGAACCATCTGAAATGTATAAAATATTTCTCTGTCCTTGCCTTCGTTAAGGCGACCACTGTTGACTGACGGTTTGTGAGTTTTGTATTGCTTGCGTGCTTGTTCAGACTCCCAGACTCCCAGCCAATTATCCAGGCAGTGTGGACTTGCCAGTGACCGCAGACCATCGAAACCACCACTTCAGGCTGTACGACCTGAGTAGACTTTGGGACACACTTCTGCTGATGTGGTGCCTCCCTGCATACTGTGACAGTCTGCTGGGAAGAATCAGGCCTGATCTTGGCAATTGAGGACATTATACTTTGTTTGTGATGAAAACCTAAACATTTACCTTGGCAGCTCATGTTTCACATTATCATCTCCTCAACTTGTGCAAGGAGGCAATCAAGAACGGCAAATAGCACACTAATACGGTCATTCGGCCAGAAGCATTGCGCATATCGATGAAGCCCGAGCAGAAGAAACGGGGTAGAGTATTAATGAAGCAAGTAAATACTTTTCCTTCCACCATCCGCAGCCAAAGCACTTTACAGCTACCTCCGAGATTGACGGCTGAGAACATTTTGAGGTGACAGAGACGCTAGACAATGACTGAGCGAAAAAGGTATCGTGAGTAAGGAATTGAGCAACGGGGAAAGAATATGACAAAGGCACTTAAGCGTGTACATGTATGCAACCACAAAAAATGTCCATTCCTCCACAAGGTCCCCTCCTGCGTGTTTTGTATCACCTATAATGCTTTTCCTCCGAACGTTTCTACACGACAACGTATATGTTGATCTTCGTGCCAATGCGGTCGATTTCATCCAGGGATACTTTCGCTTCTGGGTATGGTGGCCGGGTGAGTTCGGTGATGCAACTCCTATTGGTGATGACGAGACTGTGTGGCACGATGCAGGTCTCCACTGCTCCCCTCCTCATCACCTGGACCGGCTCCCCCGTTGGCTTCCTCCGCTCCTCCCCTTGAAGTGGTCGGTCGGCCCGCAGTAATTGCCTCGGTTGTCAATGTGCCCGTTTGCCATGGAGGTGCCAACGACTGCCCTGGAGCTCTTCTCCGTCGCGTTCGCGGCCCTGGTCGAGGCCTCGGCGCTCTTACCGGCCGCCTTGGCCGCCTTCATACTCGCTGCTGCGGCCTCCTGGCTCGCGTTGGCGGAAACCGAAGCCGGTAGGAGGGCGAGAACCGTGGCCTGGCGCATTGTTAGCTGGAATTCTCACCGCTTGAAGTGGATACTGGGACTATCGTGATGGCTGCAGGAGGTCTTTGCGTCCCATGTCTTACACAACGTCCAACAAGAATCTCCCATAAAGGGAGGGAAGAATTACTGACCATAGTTGCGACGCTCGCCCAGAGGGTCTTTTTCTTGAACCATGGCTTATCACCATTGGCATCGTCGTCTGCTGCTGTCATGCCAGCGATGCCTAGATCAGGAAGGGTCGAGGAACGATGACGGTGGTCCTGTTCGTGGCCGCGTTCTCGGTCGCGGTGTCTGCCTCGGTCCCGTGAGCGTACCCTAATCTGCTTGCTGCTGCTTGAGGTATCGTTCAGGTCGTCTACTATGTCTGATCCAGAGGGGCGCCTCCGTCGCCTTTGCCGTTTTCTGTGATGATCATGGTCGGCATCTGGTGACCCAGAGCTCGGTGACGCCGACGCCGACATCGAAGGCGATGAAGAATGATGTGTGCGACGGCGTTCGACTTCTTTGACAGACATCCTTTTTTGTGTTTTGAAGTTTGGGTCGCTAGGCGGTGCTTTTCTATTAGAGAACAAATGGCGGCCTGGTCAAACAGCAAGACATCTATGCCACAACCATATCGTACAGTTCTTAAGGTCTCGAGCCCTGACAAACATAACTAGAGCGGAGTAGGGTGCCCAAGCAGTGCCGCAAGAGCTATGTCTCACTTCTATATGTCCATCCGTTTGATCAGGCGCCTCTTTGGAGACGTTGCCGCTAGCCCTTCCCGTGCTTTGACTGAATGCCCAAGCTTATAAGAGAGGCCAGCCCTGGATATCCCAGACAGGTGAGCTAGCTCCGAGCTACGGCGGGAAAAGCAAAGACGGTCTTAACACACTTCCGTCGTGCCCAGGACACGAGAAGGTTAGGCGCATCAGATAAGGTTGGCACTTGCGCCCAACAGTGTGGTGGGAGCGTCACTGTCGCCGCCAACGGTCCGGATGGTGCCTTGACGACGTCTTATCTTGTGGCGACATGACGGGTTTTAGGCAAATATCACCGCATTCACGACCCAGTGATCCCCATACCACGTGGGATGGTGTGGGCGTTTTGGTGGACGATCGGGCGATGGTTGGGTGCCGAGCCAGCAGCAGTTCTGGGCTCCGCCTGCTCTTGCACCAGATCATTGGGGATGGAGGTGGAGATCCTCGCGGCAGATAACGATGGTTGCGGTCGGAGCATGTTCAACGCATAAAGTTTCAGATAATGAACAAGGTTTTGCGAGTTTTCAGATGTCATGATCGTACCTTTGGTCTGGTTCCTCACATGGATGTTGCCGTGTTGGACCCGAACTTCGGGATATAGATGAGCGAATCGACTCGTCTTGTGGCTGGGCACAGGATGAAAGAAGACGAGCCAGACACGAAAGCTGACATAGCGAGATATCGTGTCTGGGAACTCCCTGTCTTTCATCCGGCCGCCGCTCGAGTCCAACCAATCAAGTCGGACGAAAATCGATTTCTTTAGCTCGTTCTTCTCGCCTCAGTGAAACGTCCCAGGTCTGGGAGGATGCGGCTCTGAACTAACCGAACATCTGGTCAACAGTGGCGAGAGTGATTTTGGTGCTGGTGGCCAACGTTGTGGCAGTCAACCTTCAATTGTAGAGGATTGGGTAAGGGCAGAAGAAAATCATGTGAGAATCTGTACGCCAAGAGGCTGAGCAGAATGCAATACTGAAACTGTTCACTCATGGCACGCGGTGACACCAGTTGACGCGGCGGTCAATACCATTTTGAGGACACGTCAATCCACATATGCAACTACATGACCACTGTGAAGCATATTGTGTGAATGTCCTGCTTACTAAAGGAGCATCAGGAAGGACTTATAACTGAGTTATACCCCTGGCCTTGACTCATAATGCAGCCTTGCTGCGTCTTTTCCAAACCAGACTCAAACCCATCATATGTGGCATGTGATTCCGCTTATTGTCAATTGACAGAGCTACCGTGCGCACCAGCCGCTCCGTCTCCATGGTCGGGCAGTTCCATGCATTTGAGAAACTTGCGAATCCGATACCGTTGCCCACATGATGAGGTTCTTGCCCAGACCGCCCACGGGTCCAAACACAAAGCAGTCCGTGCTCTGTACAGTGGATTCATTGGTCTGTCAGATGCCCAAACAGGGATGAAAATGGACAGCAGCGCCGATGCCAGCCTCCCGCCTGCATGATGAAGCTGATAGCTAAGGTCGGCGCCGCGGCAATATACAGTTCTCACCGCATTTTCGTTGCAAAGCCATCGCAAAGTAACTCATCGACTGGCTGGGTCATATCTTGGTATGTATACCGTATTTTTATAGCTGATGGGTTTGCGAATAGGTCAACACGTCGGGCAGTTGTCGTTGATGTGTACAGATTTAAGAGGACATGCGTGACTTCAGCACACTCCGAAGCGAGACAACACTTGTACAACCCCAACAAGCAAGCTGGTCATGTCTTTTGGCACTGAAGAGGTACAAGGCTCTACGATAAACTTCGGCTAGCTACACCTCAGAAGTCAGGTTGGTATCACTGGCAGAATAATTATTCAAATCTTCCGTCAGCTTGAAGACGAATGCAGAGCCAGGTGGGCTTACAATGAAACGGACTTGATTTGCTTCAGAGTATCTCGGTGCCCATAAAGTAGTTCTGACTAGCAAGTCTAGATCGCCTTTAGCCCCGGGGAAGCGAAAAGTTCCTCTCAAATGATCAGTCCATGGCCTTAGTTTATAACACCAACTTGTAATTTCCGCGACGGCGCACACTAGCAGCATCCGTACTCCCAGGGCGGGACACACAAGCCAAACGAGCCTGGCAGGCTCAGCCCACACATTAGGAGGACTATATTGTAGGAGCGACGCTCCCGAAGGCTAACATGATGAGAGCCATTCACAACCCTGTAGTGTTATTTGGGACATAGAACCAATTTTATGAACCCGGAGACAAACATACCTAGGTATCCGCTGGATGTTCCCCGGCTTCTAGAATGTGCAAGTAAATGACCGGCCGTACTTTGTCCAGAGCATGATCGTTCCTGCCATAGATAGACCCGGCCCGTGTAATCGATCAGCAGAGCAGGGCAGTGACGACCGGTTACGGACTAAACACTTTTAGTGATCACAAATGATGTGGCCTATGTTTCTTGCCTCTAATGGACAGTTTGAGGTGGCATCGAGCCCACCAGCACAGTCTTGTCCGAAATATAGGCACGTCGGCTCAAGGGCTCCTCCAGTTTATTGAGTATACTTGAACATACATGTTAGGCCGACGAGGAACAAGAGCGGCAATATTCCAAGACCAGGCGCATGAGCTGTCCAGTTTCGTATGAAGATGAGTCTACAAGGCCGAAAAACGCTTCACCAGGGTCCTCCTCGCCCGCCATATTTGTGCTGAGGGCCGGACAGCGCGCTGGGCCATCTAGCTCGAAGACGGCTTCTCCCACGAACTCATGGTCTAGATAATTGCTATTAAATCTTTCTTAAAGGCAGTTCCCTTCTGCCATCTTCGGTTCGGGAGCATACCCTTTCTAATACCATCGTACACGTCTGCTTCCTTAAAGCTCGTATACCCACATCCGCGATGAAATCGTTCACCTCAAAATTATTGCCTGTATTGCCAGCTCTTGCTGGAGTACAGGCCTCTCCATCCGTTCAGAACCAACCTGTACCCTTCGACAACACAACCTCGTTGCCGCTGCTTTCCAAAGGTGACGCCTGCGGATATGGGGCCCCCGCAAAGCGCGGATCTATCTGTGGACATGGACTTTGCTGCAGCTCAGAGAGTGTAAGCCATCTCCTGCCTTGAACGACTTCGGCCCAGCATGCTAACGTGGGTAAATGAATAGAATGTATGTGGCTCTGATGAGCTATCGTGTAGCGCAATCGACTGTCTACCCAAGTACAGCACTGGCTGTAATTGGCAAGGAAACATCAACGACAAGCTGCAGCCAAAGGCCCCGTCGCCCAGCCAAGGCCGATCATCATCTCTTCGGAAACGCCAGGACACGACCACACAGGACACAGAAGCCAGTTCCTCATCTTCTGAGCAGCTGTACAAGCGCCCATCTCTGTCCTGGTTGGCTCGACTGCCGCGCCCCGAGCTGGGCTCCGTGCCTTACGGAGAGGTGATCACCACCTGCAACGAGCCCGGGACCGTCGCCCTGACTTTTGACGACGGGCCCTGGGAGTACACCGAGGAGCTCCTCAACATCCTGAGCGACTATGACGCAGAGGCGACCTTCTTCGTCTGTGGCGGCAACATGGGCGGCGACGGGCAGATCACCGACTACGGCCACCCCCATCTCCTGCGGCGCATGGTCGACGAGGGCCACCAGGTCGGCACGCACACCTGGGCGCACGCGGACCTGACCACGGTCGACGAGTACGGCATCCTCGACCAGCTCTTGTTGAACGAGCAAGCCCTCGTGCAGGCCCTGGGGCGGATCCCCACGTACTTCCGCCCGCCCTACTTCAGCACCAACGACGACGTGCTGGACACGGTGGGCGACCTCGGCTACCACGTCATCAGCGCGGGCGTCGACACCAACGACTGGAAGGGCGACTACGACGCCGCGCGGCAGGCCTTCAGCCAGGCGGTCCAGCAGGGCGCGTGGGATGGCTCCAACGGCAAGATCGTCCTGGCGCACGACATCCACGAGCGCACCGTCCACGAGCTCGCCGCCTACATGATCGAGCAGGCCCGCGACGCCGGCTTCCGCCTCGTCACCGTGGGCGAGTGCATGGGCGACCCGGAGGAGAACTGGTACCGCGACCCCAGGACCGGCGGACCTTGGGCGTTTGGCAGCTCTGACGACAGCCCGCTGGTCAAGCGGCATGTGGTCCATCCTATCAAGGGGTTCCTGCCTTACCCCGAGCCCGCCGACAAGTCCAACGCACTCGTCGCTAACAGCGCGCACGTCAAGCGGGATGTCGTCCCTCCTCCTTTTGATGGGCAGGACAAGGAGTCTGCGGAGACGTTGAGGAGTTACTACCCCCCAACCTCCACTGAAGGCCTTCACAAAAAGCACCTCATACCCGGGTTCCTGCCTTACCCTGAGCCCGCCGACAAGTCCAACGCACTCGTCGCCCGGGCAGCCGAGCCCTCCCAGTCTGTTGCTGCCAATGTGACGCAGCCGGGCGTCGTCTCCGTCCCGCTGCGGATGGTGCCCGGTGCCTGGCCCCTCAGCGGGGTCGGCTCTCCTTCGCCAAAGGCGACCTTCGGGCTTGTTCTGGCGCTGGCCAACATGTTCTTCCTCCTCCATTAAGTGGGTCAGGTGGGAAAAGCTATCGGCGATGCGCTCTTAGGTCTTTTAGTTATACGGGTATGAGTAGTTGCAAAGGCTGGGCTCGGCGGTCGAGCCGACATGGTTTCAAAGTACGCCGTCGACAACAAGGAGTTAGCCCCAGGAGACCGGCAGCCGCACTTTTGGCTTCGCCGAAGTATTCCATTCCATAATGCTTAATAAAATAATTCTTTCCCATGTCAGCAGTACTTGCACAGGAACTGTGATGGGCAAACCCTGGGGACAAGACATCGAATTCCGATGGCAGAGCTGTAAGTGGCAATCGGACTTCCAGTCAGGCAAGCTGTCGGGCCTTTTCGGTTGCACATGTATTAAACACTGGCCCTCTGATCGTCAGCTACATTCTTGACCTTGTTCTCACGGAGAGACTAACCCACTTGGAAATATACTCGACTGTCTTGGCCCCTCCTCCTCACCAAGAAGCTGTCCATCTTCCCGGCTGACTATGTGAACGGCACCCGGCAGGACCGGTCCTGTTCATCATCACCTGGCTCAACTAATAAAGGTCCGACAAGACCCTGTCATAACACATTTTCTTTCATACTTTTGTACAAATTTCAAAAGGGCCCACTCATGAGCACCCTCTCTCCCCAAGAGCCCCAAGATGAGATGCCAAATGCTTCAAGGGGTCTGTTGCCATGGAAATGGTGACAACCTCTCCATCTATTTACCAGTGCGCTTATCCTCCTCATGCCGCCTTTCACCACAGCGACGTTGCTATCACAAATCCGTGCCCCCGAGTTTCCACTGCCCTTCCTCAACCTCCATCCGGTCCATCTCACCAGCCCCCACGCCCAGGTCTAGCCTCTTCCAGTCCAAGTACTTGCTGGATCTTGGCCGCCAGGTCCCTAGCGCCAGCCATCAGGCCCTGTGCTTCCCTTGCGTGCTCTGGCCTACCGGCCGCCCTTTCTGTCTCGATGATCTCATCCATGGTCTGCACCGCCCTGCTGAGCAGCTGCACCGTCCAGTGTCCTATGTTACCGCCCCCTTGTTGGCCATCCAGACCCCGGCGCTCCACCTCGCGCACCCATAGCTCGCAGGCCATCAAGATCCACCGGACCACGACCTTTCGACGTCGGCCTGTGAAGGGCGCCTCCTGTGCGTCGAGTATGCGTTCGAGTACACGTGTGACGATGGCGTGGGCAACGCCGAGGTTGTTGACAAACAGCAAGACAGGCCAGTTTGGATCGGCTTGGATGTCCTCGTTTTGATTCTGGGTGATGGCGTACTCACAGAGGATTGTGAGAACAGTGTCGATCGGGAAGACGTGGTTGTTCATGCTGGTCCTGTGAGCAATGTCTTGAACCTTGTTGCACACATGCTCATAGGGCAGCGGGGGCGGGCCAAATTCAGCGTCATCAGCTGGCCGGCCCCGGTCCTCCCAGTTGCGGTATGCTTCCTCCGTCTCAAAATGAGCTGCGTTAATGAGACTGCGCCATGTGTCAGCAATGAGACGCGGGGCGTGGTGATCGGCTGCGTGGTAGATGAGTAGAGAAAGGTCGTAGTAATTGGCTGGCTCGGCAAAACCGTTAAACAGCTGTGGATCCTGTGGTTAGCATACATGATTAATTCGTTGGTACAAGCCGTGGCAATGCTCACCTCTGTCAGTGAGAGTATGGGGCCGTTCAGAGCCTGCTCGCAGTCACCCTTGCGATCATCTGGTATTCGTTCATCCGCCTTGAGCCTCTCGAGAAGGTCATCCTGGATATGCGCGATTTCCAGCAATGTCGTCACATCATGGTTCAGAACCTGCTGATGCTGCCGGCTGACACCAACCGTCGACACGCTAGCATTGCCCTTGGCACGACTCAGCAGGGTGATGCGGTCCTTGATTCCTATTTCGAGAACCTCGTTCTTCGCCAGCTCGGCCTGGACTTCAGCAGCCTCATAAAACCTGCCACGATGCGTGTAAAACCGACAGAGAAGGTCAGCATGGCGGGCTTCAGTGGCCGCCAGTCGCTGGAGGAAGGTGACGACGTGCGGCGAGTCAATAGCGAGGATACGATCGGTCCAGTTCTGTTCGATGTACCATTCGTACAGGTCAAAGTGGAACACCTCGTCATCAGAGCCGTTGACGACGTTGTAGGCTTCATTGCGCTTGGTGGCGGCCAAGGTGAGGCGTCCGTCGACCAGTTCCGGCTCGCGAGCCGAGACAGCATCCAATCTTTGCATCACTTCGTGGACAAGATCATAGCAACTCCTACGCTCGTTGAAGGCCGCCTGTCGAGGGTCATTAGGCGGTCTGCCATCGTTGATCCAAGACAGCGCCGTGTTTCCGCGGTCTTTTTCTTGAGCCACCCTCAGACACAACTGGATAGCCCCGGCGTAGTATTGTAGATCAAGGTATTGCTGAACAGCGCCATGGAGGTTAGCCAGGGTGAGGCTGCCGGCGACACGCTCAAACAAACGCAGACTCTCTCCAAGCACTTGTCGAAGGTGGTTAGGGTTGCCAGCCTGTTCTGATGCCCTCTTCAATTGCTCCTGGGCCTTAAAGACAACGACGTCGTCCGGACTGCAGAAGCTGCCGCACCGTCTCCGCAAAGCGTCAGCCACGGTCTCCACATTTGCGCCACTCTCGATGTTCCGATTAACAATGGCCTTGACCAGAAGCTTCGCAAGGTCTCTCCCCGCCTCCTGGGAGAAGAGTTGTTCGTAAGTGAGCTCGCGCAGCTGATGCTGTGTTGGCGCGTCTAGCCGAACGAATATTTCGGCTACACGCTCGTCGAAAAGCATCAGTACAAACGAGATTCCTTCAGCAATGTTTTCCATCAGCCTTTGCAAAGAATGCAGGCCCTGATGTTCAGACTGCATAGCCATCTCTGCGAGGCGGTTTTGCGCGTTCGCAAGATCCTGGGGACCGTTCAGGCCCTTGATAACACCACGGTTGGTTTCAAGGAAATTCCGCAGACGATCCAAGTTTTCCTGAACAGAGTTCAATTTGGCCACTGGGACTGTCGATCTCACGAAGACTGCCCCAGCCTGATCCACGCCTTGCGCGACGACTTTCGACTTCCATAGCATCCGAACCAAGCGGGTGAGATATAATCCCAGAGCGTGATGTCGGGCAGACAAGGTGATTGAGTCCGTCTCGGTCACCGTGGGGTCGCCTCCGAAGTCGATGAAAACAGATCTTGCGCGGTCTTGCGTGACTTGGTCAATCACACGGGCCGCGCCGTTGCGTAGATCGTTGCCTTGGCCGCAAGCGATGGCAAGAGCTGTGGAAACGGTCTCGTTGCGGCCATAAAGGTGAATGAACCGCGTCGTCTCGTACTTGACGGTGTCGTCACTTGCGGCTTTTCGTATGACAGTCGCAAAAATGTCTACCATCCTCCGCCTTCGAACGACGTGGATGCCCATATTAGTCATTATAGCAAATTCGGAGGGAGACTGATCAAATTGGACGGCGAGTTCATTTCCGAAGCCAACAGGCTGTCCAGCCGCGGCGAAAGGTGGTGTGATAGACCCCACTGCAAGGACTTTGACTCCTTGGCCGAGGTCAATGAAGTTTGCGCTTTCGTAATACCTCATGGCCCTTTCGTTATGCGCGACAGTCCCATGTTGCAACTTGATACGGCCAGTCTCCGGTGCGGCAACGAACAGAATATCGGTGTTAGGATTATCCGCCTTTGCAACAAAATCGAAAAAGTACCCGGGCGCAAAGCGTTGACCAAACCTGCTCGTTGTGAGAGCCTGTGAGTTGACGGTAAGATATGCTCCCTCACCGGCCTGCTGCGCCTGGGGAGCTTGGTCGGCAGAGGGGGGAAACTTGACGAATTGGACCTGCATGCTTTGCGGGGCGGAGCCAGATACAGACGATGAGCTAGTTGCGCTCAGAAAGATGCGGCAGCCAGTGCTGGTCAGAGCTACCAGGTGGAGGTTGAAACTCTCCCTGGCAGAGATCGGGCTGATTGACACGATTGTCAGGTTGTTCGTCAGCAGCGGCGATCCTGCAACAAAGTGAGTCGTCTCATTGAAGCACGTTGTCCTATCCTTCTCGATGCATTTGTTGAGCTTGTACAAGCCCTCCAGCTGGTAGACACGGATGGTCGAGGTATTGGAGAGAGTGTACAGCAACCCCCGGCTGTCATCGATGACCATGTCGGCCAGGCACTCGTTCGTCTTGGGCGTCCAGAGAGAACTTGGACTGGGCAGAAGCGTGCTCGGATGAGGCAGCTTGGGCACCACCGAGGACCATCCAGGGTGCGTGTGGTTGATCTTTCCACACCTACTGGAAAACCACTTCTCCTCCTGCTGGTAATAGAGCTCATGCACATCGGTGTCGTTGTTGCCGCCAAAGAAGATCCTCCCGTCGGCGGAGCCAACAATATAGCTCACATCGAGGCTGCCCTTGTGTAGCGTCATCCTGGTCGAGTAGAGATTGACAGTATGGGAACCGTTGGGCGTGGGTGTCGCTGAAACGCCGAGGAGAATCAATTCTGTTGCAGTCGCCAGCACCAGGATGTGTGTGATCGTGTTGACAAAGACGTCCGTCTTTGGACGGACCAGAGCCAAAGTGGTGATGGTATGGGGCGATTCTTCATATCCAATCAGCTCTGGATCTGGATGGGTATAGTCCCAGAGATAGAGCGCGTTATCAATAGTAACCCAGGCGTGATTTATCTCGGTGAACAGACCCATATTTGTCGCAATTTGGCCGCGGTCGAAGTTCTCGAACACCCGGTCTGGGATCGGGTACTGGGTAGGCTTGTGGAAGGGAGCAAGTGCTGGGTCGAGCGTCGCAAGATCATAATCGGACGAGGTGCGAACTGTTCAAGCTTGTGAGTAGGATGCCGCCACTAGAAGCATGCGAGATCGGGGGCTGCTCACGTTGGCACAACGAGTTCAGCTCGGGGTAGCTGCCGTCGAGCTGCAGGAGGTCGTTGACCACCTTCGCAGCCCTGAGAACCGGGAGCTGGGCCGCATTATCGGGGACCATCTGAAGGGCAGGCGGCGCAGGCGGGCCTGGTGGTTGTGGTGGACCTGGGGCACCGGGAGCACGGAACGGATCCGGGGCAGGCCTTGGGGGATCCCGTCCCAAGGGCCCTAGCCGTGGCCCCCCAGCCGCTGCATCTCCGAAGAGGTTCCGTCGTGTAGCATCATTAGCGGGCGCGGGTGTGTTGATGAATGCGCCGGGCAGATGGCGCACCGGCGTCGGTGTGGCCATGTGGGATGCAGTAGGGTGTCGACGGCGTGGGCTTCAGGACCGAATGTCAGGAGCGCCCCTCCTCAAGACAGGACTGTCGTTCGCGGCGAAGGGCGAAGGTCGACGGTCGGTGATCTGTGGTCGGTGGTCGACGGCAGCAGCTTCGCCTCAGCCACTTGTCCGTCTTGCGCAGAGGCAACCGAATCGCACCAAGCTATCGCAACATCAATGGGACCTGGCCTGTCGAGTCGCGTCGAGTCGAGGGCTTGGAAGAGCAGGAGCAGGAACGGAAGCAGCAGGAGCTGGAGCAAGGAGCGTGCAGCCGCAGGTCGCTGGGATAAAATGGCGATCTGGATGTTGGATGGAGGCTGGCTGGCAGTCGGTCGACCAGTGTGGTCCTGGCCTGATGCGGCTGGTTTGGTATGGGAGGTGTGGGAAGTGAGGCGTGGTTTGGCCGACTGCAGCTCTCCGATGCAGTCAACACAATTTCTTTGCAGGGGTGGTGGTCAACTCAAGCAGTCAAGCTGGTCAAGGAAGGCTGGGCCCCAATTTTCGGTGGAGACGCGAACCTGGCGCGCAGGGCCGTCGAGCTAGGCTGTTTCGGGCACGACAGCTTCAAATACTCTGGCCCCTCGACACGATGCCACAAAGATGTGGCCAATGGCAGTGTTTCATGCGAGTCATCGGATCGAATCCATTACAAGAGAACGAAGCCAGGCGAACATGTTTCAACCGAGGGTGCAACAGGCGAAGAAGCTCTTTCCTGAGCAGACGAGGCATACATACTCAGCTCAGCAGGTACTGATCTTCGGAATGTTATATGCCACTCCACGCATGTCCTCGCAAAGTATGACTATCACTGTCAGTCGTATCTCGCTTGGCATTTTAGGCTTCTTCCTAATCTTCATTGATGGTCTAATAGTTAGCAGCGCCGAGCTGTATCCCATAGCCATTACTTCTAGAGCAAGCATCTTTCAGACCATGCCCTCTTGCCTCCTATCTTCCATCCCCCATGAACCCTTCGATTGATGCCCTTCATAGTCAAATACCATAATTGGAAGAAGAAAAGAGCCTTGTTTTCCTTCCACCAGATTCCTTCACTCCTTCTTTGCTTCCCTTGCTGCCTTGCGGAGAGCCCTGGTACGGATGTCTTTGTGGGCCTTCAGGTTGAAGCCAATTCCAACCTTGCTGCCAAAGCCAACGGCCTTCTCGACCCACCACTGCATAATAGCGTGGCTCCACCAAGGCGTGTAGGAATATGCGATGTTCTGCGTGCCACCCAGCCCGATCTTGCCGAGCGTAGCCTTCACGAACGGCCGGGGAGTGGGAATCATGGCGGACGGGCGCTTGATCTTGCTCATGGCCGACACGACAAGGTAGGACAGGACCAGATAGACATCAACGTTGCTTTCCTTGAGCTCCCCGGCCAAGGCGCTGCTCCAGTGCTGGAGGAACGCCTTGCTGCCACTGTAGGTTGCGAGATACGGAATAGGCATCCACCCGCCGAAGGAGCCCATAGTCAGGATCAGCCCACGCTTCCGCTGGACCATTCCAGGGGCGATGACCTGAGTTGTCTTCAATGTTCCGAGGCAGTTGATGGTGACAATGTGCTGCAACTCCTTCTTGTCTGTCTCGACGAAAGGGACCGGGATCGAGTGGCTTTGGCCGACGTTGTTGATGAGGATGGCAACATCGAGACCCTGGACGAGCTCGGATAGGCGGTCGTAGTCGTTTGAGTTGTCCTGTGAGTAGTCCATGGCGAGGATCTTGGTCTGCACGCCCTGCTTGCTAGAGCTCTCGATCTCGGAAGCCAATGCCTCGAGCTTGGACTGGGTGCGCGACACGAGCACCAGGTTGAATCCCTTGGAAGCGAGCTGCTTTGCGTATTCCTTTCCTAACCCATCGGATGCACCCGTAACGACAGCCCAGGAGCCTGGTTTGCCATACTTGCGGAGATTGGTACCGCTAAGGACGAAGAGGTTGAGGAGCAAGCGGGCGTAGCTCAAGATGTGACTCGCGATGTAGAGGGTGCCGATGCCAGCCAGGCCAAGTTGGACTGGCTGAGGAACAGTCGAGAGAATATCACTGACTGCCATGGCGCCGCTGTCAAACTGGAGTCTTTGGTGATGATGTTGACAGAGGTGAGTTCGTTGGACCGGCTAACTGGGCCGCCCATTGAGCTCAAGAAAATTGATGGGGCCCAGAGCTCCCGGCCAGCCAACAAATCCTGGAGCCGAGGTCTGGCGAGGTACGTACCTTCAGTGCGGCATCCACCACCGACTAGACGACCTACCTGGATCTTTCCTACTCTGCACTCCTCAGGGAGACCCGGAAAACATCCAGTCTCAACCTCGCACTTATTTTCCAAGCAAGCTGCCCATCACGAATAGACCCAGCAAGAGCTGACATGGCAATCGAGCATTTCTGCAATGGCCGATCTGAGGTCTGGCAACAAAGCTATGGAATATGAAACCGCCCGTGATCATGGCCAAGGGAAGCCCACCACTCATTATCTTAAGCCATCCGCCACTACCTGGCGGCGCCGAACGCCAGGCTTCTATTCTAAGACTGCCCCATTGATCAAGTCTGCAAGTTGCCGCTCAGCCGCTCACAGTGGCCAGAGAAACAGCCCTCACACCGACACTTCGCAGGCGCCGCCGCCGTGCCTACTTGGAAACCTCTCACGGGACGTGTAGCTGCCTCTTGTGGGCTGATACCCTGCATTGTTACGTGGGCATCTTGGGCCACGCTTCCCGTGAGCGGCGAGCATCGCCATCCGAACATTGAATCGATGTATCACCATCCAAGCTATAGCAGTCGCTGGCTCTGAGCCCAGTTGGGCCAAGGCGCACAGTGCAGTGGAGACTATTGCAAAGACAGCACTGGTATGATACCGAGTTCAAGGGAGCCAAATGCTGGGCCATTCAACAACACAGACCGGTGTCGTGGCAATATCAGAGAACCTTCTCCAGGTGTCTGTCAGCATCCAAACCCTTGCGATCGAGAACAGTGCACCAAAGTCCCTGGCATGTATTTACTGGCTGCATTCACAATCGAGGCGGAGGCCTAAACTTGGTAGTCTCTTGGCTGTGGATCGTCTAGGCCGATGTGAAGGAGGCTTCTGGTATTGACGACGAGCCCGATGGCAATGATGTCCTGCTCCTTCTTCCGGCCTATCAGGGCCTCGACGATCGTGCCGGCTCATTGTCTGATGGAGTAGACACACGGGCTGCATAGCCTGGTCGTCGGATACGCACCGTCTTCTTCTCCTCGACACTCCACGACCTGTCTTCTGGAGATGGTCAAAGAGAATAGGAAGACTATTGCCGCTTGAACGGTGTTCACCGGGTCGCCAAGACACCTCGTCGCTGGATGGTGAATATGGTTTGATAGGGGCGTCTCTGCTCGACCGAGCCCCAGCTCTTGGCCATGCCGAAGCTATTCGAGAGCGCCCAGGATTGATACGGCGCGTGCAGCAGAAAGCTGACCAAAGCACGGCAGAGCATTGGCGACGCCGTGTGTTCGGGCGGTCTTGGCCTTTTAACACATCCATCGTGACCACGGACACCCTTGGTCCGATAAAGGCCTACGCTTTGGTCTCGGCCCGGGGCTCGGGCGCGTGGATGTTGGCGTCGTCCAGATTCTATTATGGGATGGACTTCTTCACTCTAAGTGCCTCGTCGTTAGCACTCGGGGCACACGCTATCTGTTTAGTGGCGGCGCCGTTCTTTCAGTTCCCGTGTTTTAGTTCAGGAACGCCTCTTTTACGCCGCTGTGACAACCACGGACAGAGCACGAGGATACCAATACCATGCAGGGGGCCTCCAAGAATGCGTCTGATGTCCATTCCTCGTACAACTATCGTACAACTATGGCGCACACTTACATGGCAACGTTGTTATGCTGGCAATACACCCATAGAACATGCGTACTCCACGCTACAGAAAGCAATATGCAACTGCGAGGGAGTGGGAGGGAAACAGCCACGGCTACCTCGTTACTAGTTCAGCCGGCAGTGTTGTAGGGAAAGGCACAGATGGGGCGGTAAATGGCTACTTCCAGACGCCATCCAGCCCGTCAGCGAGATGCTGTCCGTCGAAGAGTTGCCACAGCCATGTTTACAGCACGGTCCTACCAGCTCCCCCGGCTCAAGCCCACAAGCTAGAGCCACCTCGTGATAGATAATTCTGGCGCGCCTCTCTACGACCCAGTGCGATGGATGCCAAGGCCACCCAGACAAGCCGTCTCGGAAACTCATCCAGCTTGATAGGCTGGAGAGCGTTCGCGAAAACCGCGGACTCCTCCAATGGGCCGGGTGCGCTCACAATCGCCTGCTCCAAGAACTTCACTGTGATGTTGATGAAGGCAGAGGCCAAGAGTTTTGTGTTTGTAACTACATTGGTAAGGTGAGCCTTCTCGTATACTAAATGGTCTAGATGAGGCCCTCGCGCCATGTTGTGATAGATGAGGGTAAGCCGTTGGATATAAAACCAACGTGTGGCCCTCGCCAGCCTCGTCGAAGTTGTTGACACAAGGACCATCGCCTTCGTTCATAACATCCTCTCTCTTTGCTCACAAACATCCCATTCATCCTCCTCTGAACCTTGCCCCACCATCGTTTTCCTTCTTTCGTGCCCAGTCACCCTTTTCCAAACACAATGAAGTTCTCAGCCATCACCACTGCCTGCGCAGGCGCAGCCTTCATTGGCAATGCCGTGGCCCATCCAGGCATGGCCAAGGTTGTGAATGAGATCAAGGCCAATATCATGTCACGTCAGGGTGGCCCTGTCGATCCAGCCCTGAACTCCAATGAGCTCATCGGCGACCTCGTGACGTTTCAGGACAGCCAGCTCACACCCGTCGGCAAGGACATCAAGGCCGTGATCCTGAACCAAGCCAACGGTGAGAGCCTAGAGACATACGCCAACGTCCCCAGGCTGGGAACACCGCAGTGCAAGGCTGACACCTGCTGCGTGTGGCAGTATGTCGCCAACGAGATGGTCACTGCCTTCAAGGGCCCATCCGGTAGATGTACCAATGCAGCGAGGGCTGCCGTCCGTCTCGGGTTCCACGACGCGGCCGGATGGTCCAAAAAGACGGGGCCGGACGGTGGTGCTGATGGTTCCCTCATCCTGAACACGGAGGAGATTCGACGACCAGGAAACCGCGGCCTCGAGGAGATCGTGACGCTTACCCAGACCTGGTTCAACAAGTACAAGGGCTATGGGATCTCTGCAGCCGACCTCGTGCAAATGGGCGCCAACGTGGCTACCGTCGTCTGCCCCCTGGGCCCTCGCACCAAGACCTACATCGGGCGCAAGGACAACCCCAAGCCCGCCACAGACGGCCTTCTCCCGCCTGTTGACGCCAGTGCCGACTTCCTGATCAAGTTGTTCCAGGACAAGACCATCCAGCCGAATGGCCTGGTCGCCCTCCTGGGTGCACACTCCACTGCCCAGCAACGGTTCGTCGACCCCCGCAGGGCCGGTGATCCCCAGGACAGCACCCCCGGCGTATGGGACATGCTCTACTACAACGAGACCATCAACCCCAACGCGCCGGCCCGTGTGTTCAAGTTCGCAAGCGACATCAAGCTGGCCGCAGATCCCAGGATGAGCAGGCTGTTTACTGCCTTTGCCGCTCCCAACAACGCCGCGCAGCTGCCGTGGAACCTGGTAAGTAATCCCTTGGAAAGCCCGGGCCGCGACGAGCCGCAGCAGTCCACACAGACTTGCTAACCCGACCCGTGTCCGACAGCTTTATGCCCGCGAGTATGTGCGACTCAGCCTGCTGGGCGTCAACAACATCAACTCGCTCACGGACTGCACCAAGGTGCTCCCTCAGCCCGTCAGGACCTTCGTGCAGAATGACAGGTGCGAGGTCAAGACGTGGATGTCGTCTACCAAGAACGTCCCGGCCATCGCCAACGCGCTCCTGGACGGCAAGCTCATCACCTCCGTCCCGGGGTTGTCGAGTCTGCTGAGCAACCTCCTGGGTGGGCTGCTTGGGCTCATTGGCATTGGCCGCCAGGGGTCAAACTGCTGATGAATTGGGGTGGGTGTCGTTCAACTGGGGACGATCTGTGCACACAGGTCAAGGCATATGTGAGCAGAATAGCCTGGGGCTGTGTGCCATTGGGAGCCTTTAATTTCCGTAATACTTGGTGGTTCCGATTCTTGTATCGATTTTCTTATTAGTAATATTAAATAAATGAGTTGCTTAAGGCCGAACAAAGATGTCAGGACGTGAGACAGCCATTGTGGACGTAGAACCGAGGATCCTGCAGCGCGCTGTGCTATGTCGAAGCCAGACCTTGCAATTCGACATTCCTGGATGCAGCGAATTGAGACGGCATGTGGAACCAACGCCTTAGGCTGCACAATGCGATGTTTCTTGACAGCATGAGTTGGGCGACAATGAGATGATGATGGGGCGTTTTGGTGCCGTCGAGGGTCATTGTCGTTGTCCGCTTCCGGCCGTGGAGCAGCTTGGCCGAGCCGGCCCCGAGGACGATCATCAACGTCCACTTTTCTCACACCACCCATTGCAGGTACCCAGATTTCGAAGCTTTCCCGGGATCCAATCGACGCTGTCACTCCTGGATCACTCGGTCCATACAGTCAATTGGCCTTACCGGACGCATCACGAAGCTTCAAGACCCTGAAACCGCTCGAAACCAGCGAAAATGAGCGGCCTGAGCTCCTTCTTGCCCTCTGCCGAGGACGGCTTCCTTCCCTATTACCTGCTGCTAGTGAGCTCATACCCCATCTCGTCACCCTCCGCGCACACGCTCGCCCGCCTCCTCTGCCTCACCGCTAACCCCCATGATCCCCCAGGTCTCCGTAGCAGCCATAGGCAACGCAGTTCAGAACCTCGTAACCCTCCACTACACCCGGCGCATCTACAACGGGCTCTTCGTGCCCCGCGCCTCGGCCCGCAACAACCCGGACTCGGTCGCGAAGCTCCAGCCGCTGGTCGAGGCGGGGTCCCTCAAGGACAAGCCCACCGCCGTCGACCAGGTCACCCCGCTCGCCGCGCGCCTGTTCGGCGTGTACACGATCCTCGCGGGCGTCATCCGCGTCTACGGCGCCTACCGAGTCAATGACCCCGTGCTCTACCAGCTATGCCTGTTCACCCACCTGCTGGCTGCCGCGCACTTCACGAGCGAGACGCTGGTGTTCAAGACCGTGGCGCTAGGGTGGGAGCACGCGTTCCCCTTCGCGGCCGCCTTCAGCGGGAGCTTGTGGATGATTCAGCAGTATGGGAACTATGTGAAGGCGTAAAAAGAGCAAGGATGAATGGGTGGACGGGTGGACAGACGGCGTGTGCGCGCGGTGTATAAGGAAGAGAACCGAACCAAGCAGAGGACGGGCCTATACGAGGGCGAATATCTCTGAGGTGCACATTTCCCGATCATGATATTGTTTCCTGAAAAGCCACTCACTGTATGGAGGATGGGTGGAATGTTGGCTCTATGCTCTATATACTACTAATGCTTAATACAAGGCGTTACAGGTAGGATGTACAGTGACTCTCTGTGTGAATGTAGTCTCTACTTCTGGAGGCTCTTCCGGTAGACCTCGCCTCCCAGAGGCCTCAGCCTGGCCGCCGCCTGCTCGGGCGTGATGTCCCGCTGCGGCTCGGCCAACAGCTCATATCCCACGAGGAACTTGCGCACCGTAGCCGAGCGCAGGAGAGGTGGGTAGAAGTGCATGTGGAAGTAGCTATTCTCAGCCTCTTCCTCTGTGCAATCGAGGGGCGCTTGGTGGATTCCAGAGCCTGGTCATGTCAGCCACCACGGCCTGGCCGGCCTTTTCAGGCGGGTTGGGAGGGAGAAAGAGAGCTGATGTAACTTACTGTACGGGAAACTGCACTCAAACAGGTTGTCATACCTCCTGGTGACCTCCTGAACCGCCTCGGCAAACCACACCCTCTCCTGGTCGCTCAGGTCCACCAGGGCGCGCACATGCCTCTTGGCGATGATGAGCAGCTCGAAGGGCCAGACAGCCCACCACGGGCACACCACGACGAAGCCCTCGTTCTCCCAAACGAGGCGCTCGCCCTTCTCGATTTCCAGCTTGACGTAGTCAGCCAGCAGGTGGCGCCCGCCGTGCTCGGCGCGGTACTTTGTCATCTGGGCGATCTCCTTGCCCGGCTCCTCGGGCAGGGTGCTAGTCGTCCAGACCTGGCAGTGCGGGTGGGGGTTGCTGCAGCCCATGGCGGCGCCCTTGTTCTCGAAGATTTGCATGTAGCGTAGCTGGTTCTTGGGCTTGTCGATGTTGTCCGGCAGGCCGGGCTGCTTCTGCAGCAGCGGCAGGGCGGCAGCGACCTTGGCCAGGGGGCTCGAGGGAGACAGGTGGGCGGCATAGATGCGCGTCCACGTCTCGATGACCGGGAGGATCTCGGCGGGTGACATGTCGGCCAAGGTCACGGAGTGCTTTGCGCTGAAGGTCAGGACATAGCACTTGCCCGTGACGGGTTCGGCGCGGAGCAGGAGGGCCGAGAGGTCATCGCTGGAGGAGGGCTTTGGTGGGTGGTACTCGGCCTGCTCTTCCTTGACGGCACTATAGTCGTTCACGAAGACAAAGGTGTTTTCGTACTGCGGGTTGGAGTCGCCCTGCGCGCGAGGGTTGCCCGGGCAGAGGTAGCACTGTTTAGAAACGGGGGTCAGTCGCTCTCTTTTTGCGGCTCATGCGCGAGAGGAGAGCGCAGAGGCAAGACGCGGCAGACAGACCTGTGGATCATAGTCTGGCAGGGTATTCGCCTGCGCGCCTTCTTGCTGGCCTCTAAGAGACTGGTGGTCAGATACATGGTTGTTGCGCGCGCATCTACAAGCAGACAGGTCGTGGAAAAGGATTGTGAGACACTCACTGCCACGGCCGCTTTGTTCGGTGGGGCGAGACCAGCAGCCAGGACCCGGTCAGCGGGTTGTACCTGCGGTGGGAGATATCGTCGAGGATCTTGTCGGGCATGTTATAGAAGAGGCGTGGACGAGGACGGGGGGAAGGGCAGGACTGCAGAGTGAAGCAGAGGGACCAGCCCGAGGTCTCGAGACGAATGAGCCGTTTTCTTATATGTACTGCAGACTACTGTTACCTACCCTGTGGTTCGAACGGCAGAATTACGCGCACTAAACAATCCTGTCATCGGTCCTTCTGGCACAAGGTGGTGTTACTATCGTTGATACCCCGCCATACTGCTCCTGGCTTGGTGGGGCGGTCCTCGCTCAAGCTCTCGCCGTGACGACCCCAGTCCCCGGCCCCCAGTCCCCCAGCTTCTGTGAGCACCACCCAGCACCGAGCACCTGGCAGTGTGTTGGCGGCCTATTGGCCTCGGCTGGGGGTGGGTCAAAATTCGGGGAACCCGGCGCCAGCAGACAATCTGGTCTCGAACACGTCCTGTTGTTCTCACTGGTTGTCGTGACAGAGGGCTTGTTATTTTTCCAGATCATTGGGACGTTTGGTCAATTAGTATACGGTAGAGAAGCAAGTGCGCCTTTCCAGCGACAAGCAGAAATATCAATCGGTGCCTTACGATCTTCAGCAGATATGTCAGTGGTCGAGTTGGTATTATGTACTTCGTAGGTATCTACGCATATATACACATAGCATATATACCAACGTTGTAGACATGCGGTTGTCCGTTTCATCAAGCTCTCAATTCTGTGAGAGCCTGTACATAGGCATGCACCCAAAAAATGCAGGCCGCCTTCTGGCAGCTCGCCTCAACATGTCAGCTGGTGCCAAGGCCATTGTCTGCGCTGGGAAGGCTTATCCTGCTTATCGCGCCCTTTAGCGTCCCTGGTGGGGCCCACCCAGGAGCTCGGAGTTGGTTCCTGCGGCTCAAGGTCCATCCATCAAACTTGGCTCGTCCGACTGGATCGGCCAAGGCTCCACACCTGCTCACCCGCGATTCCACCTCCGCATCAATTCAGCATCAATCCAGCACCGACGACCACGCTCGTCTGTCATCAATGCGCACTCCCAGGCATCGACTTTACGCGTCGCATCATCAATTCTCGATCCCCTCTGCACTGTAGCCCATCTTTCTTGGCTTTCGGAGCCAATCGAACGCGCATTTGAGCCCTCCTTCTCCTTCCTCTCAAACGTCACTACAACCGCTCGACGCTTCGACAACGTGCTCCTGATCGCCGCTTCGACCCTCGGCGACCGCCATGGCTGTCATCAGGAAGAAGACTGCCACCCGAGGCAGCGAGGGTGGTGTCAAATATATATGCGACGTTTGCTCTGTGGACATCACATCCACCGTGAGTCACCATCTCCTGCCCTTGCCCCCGTTGCCTCATTGCGCACCGCCCTCCCCGCCGGGGTCACTCAAGCTTGCACTGCCAGTTCTGACATTGATTCATCTCGCTACTGCAGGTCCGAATACGGTGCGCCCACGCCGCTTGTAACGATTATGATCTCTGCGTCCAGTGCTTCTCCAAGGGCTCAGCAAGTAATAACCACAATCCTGCCACACACCCGTACCGAGTTATAGAGCAGAATTCCTTCCCCATCTACGACGAAGAGTGGGGAGCAGATGAGGAGCTTCTGCTTCTTGAGGGCTGTGAGATCTATGGTCTCGGGTCCTGGGCAGACATTGCAGACCACATTGGCGGATACCGGAACAAGGACGAGGTCAGGGACCACTATGAGAAGGTTTACATCCAGTCCTCCAAGTTCCCGCTCCCTGAGCGCTGCAGTCCCAAAGACACCGCCTTAGCGAACGCAATCACCAGGGAGGAATTCCAGGCCCGTAAGAAACGGAGAATCGAGGAGCGGAAAGACGCCATCAAGAATGCGCCTGCCCCACCTCCGAAAACCAAACCAACCGCCTCTGTCCCCTCGTGCCACGAGATCCAGGGCTACATGCCTGGCCGCCTGGAGTTCGAGACCGAGCATGCCAACGAGGCCGAGGAGGCAGTCCAGCTCATGCAATTCGAACCTGGAGATGGCATCAACCCAAACACTGGCCAGTTGGAACCAGAGATGGAACTCAAGTTGACGGTTATGGAGATTTATAACTCGCGGCTGACACAACGTGTGGATCGCAAAAAGGTCATTTTCGAGCACAACCTCCTCGACTATCGAGAGAATACCAAGCTCGATAAGAAGCGGTCCAAGGAGGAGCGGGACATCCTCAACAAAGCCAAACCGTTTGCGCGTATGATGAACCACAAGGACTTTGAGGATTTCAACCAAGGCCTTGTTGACGAGCTCAACCTCCGCCAGGCCATCACCCAGCTCCAAGATTGGCGCAACATGGGTATTGGCAACCTCAGAAACGGCGAGAAGTACGAGCAGGACAAGGCAGCTCGCGCACAGAATAAGATTCCAATGGGCTCCATGGACAGGGAACGCCTGGCCGCGGCTCAGCGTAACAAGCAGCCCCCGCCGTCAGATCCGCCAAGCGGAGCCGCCCTTCTGGTAGCCCCAGAACTTCCGATACGGCCAGCAAAGAGCGGACTCCAGAATGGCGAGCCTGCGGCCGACGGGGACGTCAAGCTCACGAACGGAACCCATGCGAACGGTGTCAATGGCGGCAGTGTTGTCGTAGCCAACGGCGCTGATTCATCGAAGAAGCCAACCCACGTGCCACAGCCTATTTCTGGCGTCACGCCGATGCAGCTGAGCCAAGACATGCCCGATTATCATCTTCTCACGAACGAAGAGGTTAGGCTCTGCGAGGTCATCAGGATGCAGCCGAAGCCTTATGTTATGGTGAAGGCTGAGATTATCAGGGAAGCTGTCAAGGGTAATGGCTCTCTGAAGAAAAAACAGGTCAAGGAAATCTGTAGCAAGAATCCATCGTCTTGGGATTCGCGTAAGGCCGGCACAGTGTTTGAGTGTATGGTCGCCTGGGGCTACATTTCCAAGGCTTAGCTACTAACGTCAAATCGAAAGCCACCAAAGCCGGGTTCGGGGACTACAGCGGGATTCGACGAGGTCTCAATAATTACATACTTATCAGTCTCAAAGAATATTTTGTGTGTCTGCGACCGACCGGTGCACAATAAAGCGTCAATTGGCGGGCTCAGTGACATAAGCAAGGCTTCTGGTGGCCGTTCTTCCGCAATCGTGTCGATTGTGCACCTGGAATTCACGATGCGTTGTTTCTGGAGCTTGTGATTGTCGACCACCTGCAGTCCTCACGAAACGGGCAGTGTTTTCCTAGGGATACTCGAAGTATGCAGTATCAATCACTCGCCTGGCCTAAGAGAGCAAGGGTGAGAGTGCGTCGTCTCAAGAAATCACGGCACGAGAATTAATGCCTGGTAAATGCAGACCATTTGCCTCCGAAGAGAACTCGAGATCTACGCTGGACTTGGGGCACAGCTCTTCTCAAGCTCTCTGCCGCAGGCAACAGAGGCGCTGCTGTGAGATCGGCCATCACACGAGGAGGATTCGAGTGGAAGCAATATCCCCAAGCAGTATTCGATGGCACTGCTGAGCCCTTCAATCTGGCGAGCCTGCCTGATGAGTGTAATGTGTTAGGAATGAGGCTGATAGAGTACAGGCATACGCTGCTGCTGCAAGGTCGAAAAGGCTTTCGTTCCACACGTGTCACGTCGAAACTTGCAGGCAGTGGATCCTGGCGAAAGGAAACACGGGTTGGACATCTGCGCCCGACGCAATTAATCGGGGATGACAATGGATATTGAAAGGATTCCTTCGTCAGCCAGGATGATAAGAATTTTGATGATACCCAGTTAAGGTTTGGGATGGTTGACTGCTGAGTGCATCTTATCCAGGGCTGTCGGGCCGCACAAGAGCAGCGCGAGGATGGTACAACCAACCATTTACTGAATGAGGGCGGCGATCCCTTAATCGACCCACTGACTTGGCTTTCGAAATTCGCTCTTTTTGATATGTCTACCGGCAAGACCGTCTCGGGCCAGCATCCGGCTTCGCGCTCCATGCGCCTATCAGGAAACGGCAGCAGTAGTGACGTCGGCTGCAGCAATCCGCTCGGCAAGCAAGTCACGATACCATTCAGACCTCCATAAGCGGGTCTTACTCATCAGCATCCAATATATGTAAATTCGCCGAGAGAGTACCGTTGTCGAGCTAGGTACGTCTGTCTCCGGTGACCGATTTAGCCTGAGTCCGCTTTACAGCTGGGACTAGGCACGGGACAGCCTGCTGTCCACACAGGGTGCCAACCAGTTCACCACTTTGGTCAACGCACAACAACATCGCCCCATTTTGTGTGACCATTGTGAGGCCACACAGGTCTCGTGTTGTGCTCGAGTCTGATGTGCTTCTTTCCGTCCTGATCTCGATGCTGTCAGGCCTTGGCCAGATGCGTCATCAAGCTTGCCATGGCCGCCTTGCGGGCCGAGCATTGACTCGGGCCGTCGCTCCAGTAACAAGCTCAAGAATGTGAGACCAAGCTTTCGTGCTCACAATCTGCGAGGTCTCCATTGTTGGGCGGCATATTGTGGGCTGGTGTGTACGGCTGACATCCAGCCATTATTTATCGCCTTGTCTGGACTGGATAAAGTGAGCAGTTGCATAGATGAACTCCCCAAATTAGAGAAGATCTCGGTATACGGCGTTCGGTGTTGGCCGTGGAGCCTCTTTCCTCAAGTGGCCTGCTTGCTCTCTTCTTGTTACAGTTGCACTTGAGCGTTGCGACTATCCTCAAGGATTTGTCATTGATTGTAAACTGAAACGGACACGCGTGTTCCAACTCTTGGCCTCTTCGAATACCACCTCGAGATACCGCGCAGAGCAAGAAACAAAATGGCAAAGGAGACCGCTTCAAATCCCACGGTCAGGATTCTGGTGATAGGGACAGCGGGCGCCGGGAAGAATTGCCTGGAGTCGAGATTTACGACATCGCAGTACCCTCCTCCTTACGACCCATCCCTCACACTATGCAGCCGACGCTTCCTCACCCTCGAGCCAAAGCCGTCGAGTGATGGTGGCTCCCGGGCATCGAGGCTCCCCGGCCTACGCGTCTCGACAGACTTCCACGGGTCCACGCGTTCTCTTCTATCACCACCAGACTCCGCAGGCCCAGCAAGCCCCATCTCGGACCCAGTGTCGCCAATATCCTTCGTCAGCACGACGTCGACAATCAACACCAGCACGACAAGCATACCCACTTCAGCTTCCTTCGGCCACGAGCTCGAACTACCCAAGCCACAGCCATGCGCCAAGTGCGTACACAGAGCCAGCACGTACCTCGTAGAGGTGGTCAACTACCCAGCCCTCCAGTCCGCCAAGGTGCGGCAGCACGTCCTCGCCAAGGGCGAATACGACGCCGTGCTCCTCGTGTACGACGTCTCGGACCGGAGGAGCTTCGAAAAGGTCCGCGAGTTCCACGCCGAGGTGCCCCTCATCAGCAGTACCAGCACCAAGCACCACAGGAGGCAGAGGTCGCACGTGCCGAGGAGGCACTCCGGCCCGCCGACTGGGTCGTCTCTGCAGAGGAGGGGCAGCGTGATGAGCTTCTTCAGCCCGGGCGGCGGGCTGGCCGGGCCTGAGGAGGACGTGGAGGCCGGGAAGGGATCAGGCGATAATGTGGTGGTCGCGCTCGTGGGTAACAAGGCTGACATTGGCGATGGGGACTCCAACCTGTCTGAAGAGGACGGGCTAGTTGATCAGGATGACGACTTTGACGACGACTGCGAGTCCGCCATAGCTGTCTTCGGGGACACTCTGCACCGCGACCTCCGCGAGGATGCTAAGCTTGGCGCGGCGTGGTCGGTCCTGGGGACCACCAACAGGTCGAAGCCATCTCACGCAGAAAGCTCCGAGACCGTCGAGCGGTGGCTGCAGGTTCTCGGGAAGGCGTCAGAGGAGGACGAAGAAGATGGGGACCATGAACCGTCGGCCTCGGAAACCGCAGTCACCAAGGCCAAGCCAGGGAGATCGGTCTCTCAAGCCGAGGGCGAGGACCTGGCCAGGTCGCTGGATCTGCAGGTTCCGTTCTTTGAGACGAGCGCCAGGATGGGGACGAACGTCGAGGAGGCATTCGAGGCGGTCGTACGCTCGGTGCTGAAGCAGATGGGCCGGAGCGCCACGCCTCCACGACAGAGCTCGCAAAGAGGTGCAGGGATAAGCACGAGGCCGAGCAGCAGAAGCGTGCCAACCGGTCATCGAGACCGGTGGACCGGATGGCACCAAGCGCAGGACCATCACGGGGGCAGGGAAACCACGGGCGCCTGGTCCTTGAGACCAAGCTCGACGGGCAGGAGCACACGGCTCACCTGGAGCGGCCTGCGTTGGTCGCGAACGTCCCGGGCCGCGAGAACATTCCGCGGAGGGAGAGCTTCATGGACCGCATGCGGAGGATACTCACGTCCGAAGAGGCCCGTGGTGGGGATGGCGCGCGTGGCTCTGCGAATGGCCCTCCTGTACGTTCCTTATGAAGGATGGGTTCTCTAACGGATGGGTGGTATACTGCTAGATCCTTCTGGTCGTTTGGGGAATGTCTTTGGTGGCTTGGCATATCTGTTTCGGGTCCTTTCCTAATACTCTTACTCAAAGGACTTCCCTCGAGAGGTAGGACATTGTCTGTAAAACCTCCCAAGCTTGGTCACCGGCCACTTAACAGACATGATGAAAATTCCTGGGACCGCAGGTCTCATGTCCAAATACGATGTCTACATGCGATTGAACAAACTAATTATCTTGAAGTAATTAATTACATACGGGTGAATGTCTTGTTCTAGGTGCCATCTTCAAGTCATCTATACCCGTAGGGGTCATCTGTCTCTTTGGTTTCTAGGCACTGATTCTAACTATAACCTTGCCTCTTGTACGTCCAGTGTTTAGTCTATCGAACGCTTCTCGAACTTGATTGAAGCCAAAGGTGCTGTCGACAATTATCTTGTCCTTAGGCAGGCTCAGGATCTCCTCCAGGAAGGGGTACTTGAACTCAAGATTGACACAAGTGTACGACCGACCAAGACCTACCCTCCCAAGGAGAGCACGCAAGATCATCTGAGGGTTCCATAAATAGGTGTTTGCGCCGCCCATCGTATACCGGTTCGTCTTGTCACCGACGATAGTGACATATCTTTTAGCAATACCCAGGCACTCCGTCCCGCCAACACAGTCGATGATCACGTCTGGCGCGAACCTCCTGAGCCGGTCCGGCACGCTCTCGGCCGTGTAATCGACGGTCTCGCTCGCCCCCATACCGCGCACGAAGTCCGCATTGCGGCCAGAGCACGAGGCGGCCACCGTCCACCCCCGGCGCGCCGCGAGGTGCACAGCGTACATGCCACTGGCGGAGCTCCCGCCCAGCACCGCGACCCTGCCGTTCCTGACGTGGCTCTCGGCCTCAGCGATGACGGTCCGCGCGGTGAGCCAGACCAGCGGCAGCGCGGCGGCCTGCTCCCAAGACCAGTCGGCGGGCTTGGGGACCACGACGGAACCCTTCTTGGTGTCGAGCCTGATGGCCTCCTGCAGGGTGCCCCCGGGGAGGAAGGGGCAGATGCCCAGGACCTCGTCGCCGGTCTTGAAGCCCGAGTTTGGCCCTGCCTCCTGCACTACTCCCGAGAAGTCCTCGGCCACGCCCTTCTGGGAAGGTATCAGGAAGCTTGGGAGGTACGGCCACAGGGGGAACCCCATTAGCTGGGCGTCGACGGGGTTGATGGATGCGGCATAGGTTTTGATACGGATCTCTGAGGGTTTCAATGGTCTTGTGTCAGGGGGGAGGGTTGACTGTTGAAGTGCCTTTGGGTAACCCCCGTGGGTGAATGTCCAAGCATTTATTTTCCCACCCATCTTGGTCAAGCTGGGCGATAACTGTGATCGGAGTAGACTCGGAACACTTTGAACCGGAGTTCATGTATCTTGGGCGCAAATACTAGTTCTGATGCAGAGAATATGCGTGTTTAATACAACCAACTGACTCATGGAAGTTCGGCGATCTAAGTCAACTCACGTCTTTATATATGCGTGGTACAGATATAATAGTGACGGTTGGGTTGGCCATGCAGATCAGATATCTGTAATCACAACACGGGTGGCCCCACCATGGCCTGCTCTCGGCGTGCCTCAACGACGAAGCTGACTATCACTAAGCAATAACGGCCCAACTAAATCCCGTCAGCTCTCCTTTCTGGCCTGGATACTTTCCGCTTTACTATTGATTTCGCCGGTGCCGAAGGTCCGAAGACAAAACTCTCCGAGCTCGTTGGGCGTTTGTAAACGGGTAGATTTTATCCGGCCATCGTCACTCATAGAGCTAAGGAGGACATGGGCAATTGCACCTCAGCAATATTTACTGCAGGAGCCAACAGAGTTAACACTTGTACACGGGACACTATTTGCAACAGAACCTGAGGGCGTTGGTTCACAACTATTAGAACAAATATCTCTAGGTTTCACCCTCTCACTTTTACTGAAGCAATTCACCTCCATGACCACAATTCCAACTTCGATGCTTTCATGACGACTCTCGCACACAGACATAATACGAGGGATAGTTTCAATAACGAACGCATTGCCTGAACAGGAACGCATACAATCCAGGTGGTATTATTGGATATGATTAATTCAATACTGTCTAGTGGTCCACCCACCTATTTCCACGTTCGAACCGAGAGTACTCATCTTCCCACTGCAGACGCTAATCATGCCCAAATCCCTCGAAGTCAACGTGATATCACCCCGAGCGCCGTGTACGCCAATGCCATGTTGTATGCCGGGAACCAAGACGTCGATCAAGAGCAATAGCTGTATTCTATAAACAGGAGTGTAGATGGAGTGCCTACAACGGCCGCGGCGATCCACTCTGTGGCCGGGGCATCTTCGTGCGGCGCTTCAACCCCAGCCAGGTCCTGCACACCAGACAGCGCCAGGGAGTTGGTTTGGGGGCAAGGGTGCTCAAGTCGCCAGGATCCTACCAGTCGACAGCCCACCCGTTATTTTCTAAAAAGTCCTCGCAGGCGTCCCTCAGGTCAAGGTTAGGCCGCAGCTCAGACGGATCCAGGTGCTCCCTCGTGACAGGGTCCGTCTTGGAGCGCTTGAGGTGCTCGAGGATGCTCGCCCTCTCGTAGCTCTTGCCCGTCTTCGTGATGACGGGGTCAACCATGATGCCGAACGTGATGTCGTCGACGGCCCAGTCGGGGACATCCCTCCTCTTGCCCTGCTCGCCCCTCGCTTGTTGGAAGGTCTTCCTCATGTCGGCGATCTTGACGTCCCAGTCTGCCGAAACGTCTTTGAGCTCGGACTCGTCAATGCAGTCGGCCAGGGCCTGGGCGCGCTCCTTCTCGAGCATCTCGAGCACCTCGCGCTCCAAGGCGGAGCTCTCGCGCAGGCGCCTCCGCTCCTTGTCGTCCCAGCGCTCCTTCTTGCACCGCAGGACCAGCTGTGTTATAGCGCCGAGGGACTTGTCCCCGGTCTTGACTGCGAGTTCGTGGGCGCGCTTCACGTTGTGGAGGGCGTCGTCGAAGTACTTAAGCTCGATCTGGGCCTGGGCGATCAGGAAGTGGGCCTTCATGTTGTCTGAGGAGAGGCCGAGGCATGTCTGGCAGTCTAGGATGGCGTCCTCCCAGCGTTGGAGCTTTAAGCGTGCCAGTGCGCGGTTGGTGTAGATCTTGGGGTCTTTGGGGTCGGCGATGATCCTGTGGTCGGGAGGTGGTGTGTCGGCTCGGGGCAATTCGTGGCAGAGTGGCAGGGGAGAGGTAGGGGCGCGTGGACTTACGCCTGCGAGTACAGACCCTCTGCGCCTCCATAGTCACCTCTTGCGAAGCGCTTGTTGCCCTGTTCCTTGAGGACAGCAGCTTCTTGCACCGCCATGTTGCTCAGGCGGGTCGAACAGAGCGATGCGATATCTCGATTTGAGCGGGTAGTTGGAGGACAAAGCTTGGACCAATTGTTGCTGAGGTTTGCTGTGGTAAATGCGAGGAAACAAGCTGGTGTCTCAGAGGACTGCAGGTTCTAGGTCAGTCAAGAGGAGTTGAGAGGGCGGGTGGTGAGCATTGTCGTCGTCCCGAGCTCGACGGCAGAGCACACAAGGCAGGCGGCAGGCGGCAGATCGCAGATCGCAGAGGGTCACGCTGGGTTCCGTGAGCAGCTACGGTACGGTACGGCTGGGTACGACGCGGTGCAGTACGAGGGGATACAGGAAAACAGGGAATGGTGTAAGGCAGGCAGGCAGGGACGGGTTGTATGCCGTCCGATTATGTACGTGTAGCACAGGCGCGCAGCATCGGAAGGCGCGGGGAGCGGGCAAGGAAGGTGAGGTGAGGTGAGGTTCGTCCGGGCTGCGATGGCGTCGGTGTTGGCAGCTGGAGCTGCGGACCCTGGAAGTCGGCAAGCTTACTGTGGTATAGGGGGGAACCCCGCTGCAGCCGGCAGGTACGCCCAGCGCAGAAGACCAGTCCATTGACTCCATTGGCCATTTGTCAACAGCGGAACGTTCTGGAATCGCGACTGGGATTCGGCGGGGCTCACTGGATGATCCTCGTCTTACATGCTCGACAACAAGTTCGAGATGGTGAATCGAACATCTCCTACTCGAGGCTTTCCAGGGGATCTCTGCATTATGTTGAGAAACCTTTTCAGCGATTTTAACAAGGTCAACTAGGTAACTGAACCAAAGCTCAACCAGTGTTAGCTAAGGAATATGGCTTGGACTGCTCAGTCCCTCCTGTGTATTCTGTCTTTTCTGTGATGCTTGGCCCACCAGCTTCGCGCCTTGGCTGCCCTATTCTATTGTGAACTCTCCCTATAACTTCGCAAAACCTGTCCAAAGTGCTCAAAGACATATGCCCCTGCAGATCAATCCTGTTGCGTGCTACAACAAACTATGCAGTGCCAGCGCAGTATACCCTAGGATGTTGAAGAAGTCATCGTAGCCGTTGTGTCCAACTACGGTCCACCGAACCCAGATGCAGTGGTACTCAGGCAAATCATTACTGCGCCTAAAGCCCATTATTAGACAACGAGAGTCGTTGTAACTTCGCCCTTCACCCCACAGAGCATCTCTAGAATATCGCTAAGAAAAGAAATTGAGCTATTGACTGATCATGATCAAAAGATGCGCTTGAAACAATTGGAGATACTCACGGAGAGAATGAGGTTCTACCCATTTATAAGCCCCAGACCAATTCAAGTGTCCTTGAGAATACATTTCACTTGTTCAACCAACCCCCAATCTTTCCGTCGACACGATTGGCAATACAATGTAATGGGCATGCACAGCATGACTCAGCAACATGGACTTCTCGTCCAGGGTAGTCAGGATCACACTCTGATTTACAGCGGCAACACCTACCCAGCCTGCATTGCTCCTTCAGCCCCCATCTGCCATTTTGGCCCCCATATGATTATCTAGCCAGTTTTGAGGAGAGGCGCTGGCCAGCGTGGTTTTAGGGCCGTCGCATATTTTCGGGCAGCGTTCTCAAAATACCTCGTGCCACTGGACCCTCACACAGCAGCCCTAATATCTCCTGACAATTTGTTTCTTTACCTTTTGGTACTTCTATTGTTGGAACGACACTGGCGATACTAATATTACACAGATACTGTTGGGCAACGTTACCCCGGCCGGGGCGCCTGGATGCCTTAATTAATTCTCGAGCGTCGTCGGGCATCGAGCCTCGCAAAAATGTGGCCAAAGATGTGGCTGGTCCTGATGAAAATTTATTGCTAACTCAGACCGATCATGAAGCGCAACTGTGTGTCTTACACATACTTAGGAATGGATATTCACGGCGTCACTAAATGGCTCCGGTGGCTCACCAAATTCTCAGTTCAGATAAGGTCGCAGCCTTGTCAGCAAGTTGCGTTGCAGCTCATGCAAGTTTCCCACCTTCAAGCTTGATCGTGCAACCCACAACGGTCCCTTCGCATCGCATGAAGAACCAAGTAGATGGCGACCGTCTATTGGACTACCAAAATAATCTTCTCCGACCATCAGCAACATGAACTCCGATAAATTAACACAATGCATTTCTCAGCTTCATGCCAATATGTTCCCGATCGGTTTCCCAAAAGAAACCCTGCGGAATGGTAATTCCACCTCGGGCATCCGTCTATTTCATGTGATTGTGCAAATAAGGGGTTTACTAAGGACCTAAGCGTAAAGGCGGACGGACACCTGGAATCATTGGTTCGAAGACCACACATCCCAATATAAGTCAGGGTTTGCATATTCGGCCCACCCCCTGATTCGGCCCACTTCACATTCGCGTGCGCGTTAGGTCCACCCTATTATGTATTATGAGTTTTCTTTATAATGGAATTTTCTCTTTTCTTTAAACTTTTAATATATTATTATTTATTAATTATAAAGCTATATATAGAAAAAAACATAGGTGCAGCACTTAAGGCGATTTAGGTTAGCGTTAATATTTAAAAGGCCTTTTTATATTAAGGCATTTTAAAAATTATACTTTATAATTATTATTATAATGCTTAAAGCTATTTAAATGCCTTAAAATCTTAAATAAAGTTATTATAAACTTAAAAAATATATTTATTTACTTAAGTAATTAATTAAGTAATATTAAGGCTGTTAATAATATATTTTAAAATAAGGTTTTTTATAATTTAAATAGCCGCTTCTTAAAAATATTAATTACTCTTTAATAAGCATTAACTAAGGGCTTTTCTTATTAAAAATCTTAAAATTTAAAGTATATAAAGCCGTTAAATGATTTTAAGCTAAGTAAATAAAGTAGAAATAAATATAATTAAAGAGTAATTTAACCTTTTATTGGTTGGGTTAATGTACGTTGGTTGATAGCAGACTGGTTGTATTTGAATTGGCTATATAAAAGGAAGGAGGGTTATGGCCGTAAGCTGCAGAACCTCCTTTTAGCTATAAACTATCTAGGGGTGGTTATGTGCTGCTGCACGTGACCCTTGCCTGCCGGTGCTTTAGTGCTAATTGCTTATAATGCCCATAATGCTTATTATGCTTAGTACTATTATTCTCTTATGGCATATTTATAATTATATTAGCAATCTTTAATTAAGTAATTAATGCATGTTTTTAAAAAGTATATAAGAAAAAGAAGTTAAATTAAACTTAAAGCCGTTAAGTTTAAATTTATTAATTAATTAAATTAATTAAAGATATGCGCCTATTTAATTATATTAAGTGCTTATAAAAGGTAGGTATATAAAAAGGCTTGGGTTATTATTAAGGGGTTGGAGGTTAATTATTTCGTTAAAGTACGTAATTAATAGATAAAGGTTGTTTTAATGGTTGTGCATAGCAAATTATCCTAATTGCGTTAATTAATAAAGCATAAATTATTGCTTTTGCTATATAAATATTTTATTTATAATGCATTTTATAAACTTATATTTCTATTGCTTATGGCGCTTAGGTTAAATAAGGATTAAATTAAACCCTTAAATTAATAACATTATTATTTAATTTTTAGCTTATAATATACCTTAATTTAATTTAGCTTAAGCTTAATTATACTTAATTTCTATAATTAAATAAAGATTAATTAATTATAAAGGAAAGATAGGCAAGATAAGTTATAAAGGTTGGTAAATAAGGTATTTAAATAAAGAAGAAAAGTTAAGTATTAAGAGATTATTTAATATTAATTAAGTTAATAAATAAAAACATATATAAGACTAATATATAAGTATTAAACTATGAAATTTAATTAAGAATGTTTATTAAATATAAGCTAATAATTTAAATACTTATAAAATAATAATAACCCTTATTACCTAAACCCTTAATGCATAGGCATTATTATAAAAATCTTAGCTATAAGATTTGCCCTTAAGAGGGAAGTAATTTTAAATATAGGCCATATTATATTATTCCTTAAGGTAATTTATAATTAATTAATAAAAGAAAGATTTAAACTTTTGCTAATTTTACATACTTTTATTAAATAAAAGCAAAGACTAAGTTACTTTGGCAATCTTTTCTTTATAACCTTATTGCAATTATTTTAATTTATTAACTTTTATTAACTCCCATTTAAATATTTTCCTTAATAATAAGTAGTGTATTAAGTCTTAATATACCTTTTCCTTTTGCTTAAGTAAATAACTATCTTTAATTAATATATCCCTATACCTTAATTATAATTTTATTAATATTTATAAGCTACTTAAGAGTTTTATTTAACATACCCTTTATAAAGGTGTTTGCTAAATTGCAGTTATTAGCAATTTATTAAATCTTAAAGATCTTATATCTTTTGTATAATTATTAAAGTACTATTAAGTTAATTATAAAATATTTCTTTTTAATTATATTAAGCTTAACTAAGTACTTATATAAAAAGTATAAATTTATATAAATTATAAAAGAAATAATATTAATATTAAGATAAGTAGTAATTTAACGTAAAGTAGTTATTAAAATAATATCTATATTAAATTTATAAACTATATTATAAATTTTAAAAGCTAAAATGCTTTTAATAACTTTCTTATACTTAATAAAGGATTAATAAATAATGTTGCTATAAATATTTAATTTTATAAAGCTATTGCCTTAAGTTTTATTAATAAAAGTAATAATAAAGCTTATTTAAGAGCTAAGATTTTAGTTATTAGCAAAAAAACTATTAATAAAGATAAGTAATTTAGCTATAATTAAGTTAAGTAATATATATTATATATTGCATTTAAAATAATTAGTTTATCATTAAAGCCTTTTATTAAGCCTAGCATAGTTTTCTTTGCCTAAATTAATAATTTAAGCAACTATAAATAAGTTAAACGCAGCTTTTAGTTAATAAATAAAAGCCAAGTAGGCATTATAAGCCTATTACTTAGCATATTATTATCCTTAATTAAAAAAGGTGATTTAAATAAGGGCAATCTTTATACCTTAGCCTTTTTAATATATATTAATAATACCGTCCTTTATAATAATAATTTTTATATTATTAAAGTTAAGTGCTATTTTAAAAGTAAGTATTATTTTTAACTTGCACTAAATATCCATCTTCTTAATCTTCTCTTCCTTTATTATTAAGAATACTAAAGTAATAATAAAGAAAGTATTATCTATTTATATAACCATAATGCCAAAGTTATTTACATTACCATTTAAGATAAGAAAGCATAGGTTATAGGCAAAGATAATTATGCCCAGTTCCTTATAATAATGTTTATAATATATTATCCATTAATATATATTAAACTTAGCAATGCTATATAAAGGTTTAATAATATATATAATAATACCAAAAGGATACTTATTATAAATCTTTAGCAATAACCTTGCGAGTATTATACATTTAAGCTTTAATTTTAACTATAAATAGGCTTAAGTAACATCTTAAAGCTTAACATGCATCCCTTGTTAAAGAAGAAACGGTGCTAAAGCAACTAAAAGTCGTTGGCTTAAGCGAGAGTTATATTAAGGACGAAAGCCATTATTGCCAAAGTTACCCCGGTTAGAGTTGCCCCGGTTAAAGTTGCCATAGCTAAAGCCTCCCCAGCCATATTTACCATAGCTTAACGGCCTATTATCTTAGTATTAGCAGTTAATATAATATGCTTTATTTCTCTTGCTATTAACACTTTAATCATCTTTATTATAATATTAATTAGCATTACGCTAAAAACTAAGTTTAAGAAAAAATCTTAATCCTAAAAATAACGCTTTACATAAATACTTAAGATTAAAAAGTATATGCTATAATTTCAATACGCTTATATAAGCGCAAATAACTATTATCCATAAGAAGTTATTTCCTTAATAAAGTACGTTAAGTGCTTATTAATATAGTTATAATTTATTAAATATTATAATAAAAACCTTTTAAGGGTGCTTATTAATGTTTTTTAAATTAACATGCATTTTATTAAATATAATTAAGGTTTAATTATAAAAGTATTATTAATAATTAACCTTTATATTAAAGTAAGCTTTAAGCTTTAAGTATATATTATAAATAAAGGACCTTATATTAATATAATAAATATAGTAAATCTTAGCATAATCTTTAAAAATTAAAAGAAATATTATATGGAACTATTTAAGTTTAATATTTACTATTTAGCAAACATTAAGGAAAATCCTTATTTTATTATTTAGCAAATTATATAATTTACCGCTTTAATTCTTATTTTTATCTTATATTTTATTAAATTATATATTGCCATTAGCATTAAGAAGATTATTTATTATCTTTTAAAAAGGTAGGTCTTAATATAAATTATATGCTTATAAAGGTTTTAATATTATAATAAATAATAATGCTAAGTATAAAATCTTTATTAACTTCTTAAGGAGAATGCTTATAAATTATTTCCTAAGTTATAAAATTTTTAAGTATTTTAATAAACTTAATTTCCATTAAGATAATATCTCTTAATATCCTAAAGGAGCCTTTATATTTAATTAATTAAGGATTTCCTTTTTATAAAATAATAATTATAATACTTACTATAAGGGAGTTAATTAAATAATATTTTATCTTAATTCTATAAATAATTAAGGATAAAGAAATTATAATTTTTAAAATCCTTTATTATCTTTAATAAAAGGAATTAATTGCTTTAAGTTTTAATAAGAAGAAGCTATAAATAGCGAAACTATATTAAAAGCTAAGGTTTCTTAAATTTCTTAAATAATAAGTATTTTTTAAGTATTTATTATTTCTAACTTTTAAGATTAAAGCCATTAAATATAAAACTTAAAGAGTTTATATATATTAGCTACCTTATATAATTCCTTTTCTTGCTATAAAGAATATTTATTATATATAAGTAATACTTTTAAATTAGCACATTACTTATTAACGCTTCCTTTAATATTAACTCTTTTCTTTTAAAGGAATTTCTTAAAGTTTTAAATAATAATTAACTTTTTAAATATCATTATATTTTAAAAAGCAAAGTTTTTTATAAAGCATTAAAGTAAATTATTATTTATATCTTAGCGTTTTATTATTTCCTTTATAAACTTAAAAATAATAATGTTTACTTAATTAATTATGCTATTTACTTTTATTATTAATTTATCTTAATAGCTAACATTAACTTATTAACTTTAAAACCTTTTATTAAGGTTAAAGAGTAATTAAAGTTCTTATATAAAAGCATTATTAATATTTAAGGGTATTTCCTTAGCATTATTATTAAATTTAGTTATCTTGCTAGGCCGTTAAAATATTTAGGTAATTTATATATAAGGGAAAAGAAAGAGGGTAATTAAGGAAATATAATAAAATTATTTTAAAGCATAAAAAGAAAGTATTAATTATATAATAAAAAAATATTTATTAAAAAGTATTTATTAACTTAAGTAAATATAGGTTGTTATTTATGCTAAAGTAAAGTAACCATAAACACTTTTAATATTAACTGCATAATAAAATATGCTATATAGTTAATAAATTTAAGGCACTATTAAGAACTTATTAATTAATAAGTTAAATCTTTATAATAAGAAGGTTAAGGCATTATTAATTTCTTTTTATTAATTTTAATTATAGCATAGCTATTAACACTTAATTAGGTAAGGTTTCATTATTAATAATTGCCTACCTTTATAATATTAATATTAACTATTTAACGTAAATATTACAACTTAATTATAATAGTTTCCATTATTAATAATTACCGCTTAATTAATAATAATATAAATTTATTGCTTACTTACCTTGCTATTTATAATTACCTATAGGTAATTATTAATTAATGTTAATTAGGTTAATGTACGTTAATTAATAGCAAATTAATTATATTTAAATTGGCTATATAAAAAGAAGGAGGATTGCGGCCATAGGCTGCAAAACCTCCTTTTAGCTATAAACTATCTAGGGGTAGTTACATGCTGCCGCATATAACCCTTGCCTGCCAGTACTCTAGTGCTAATTACCCATAGTGCCCATAGTGCCTATCGTGCCCAGTGCTGCTGTTCCCCTATGGCACGTCCATAACCACACCTTTTTTAATTATTAATAATTATAAATATTTATTTAAAAAATTATTATAATATTAATAAAAGAGGTATAGCTAAGGGTAAGGGGAAGAATAGCATTATTTTAAAACTTAAAGGAAGGAAGGTTATTACTTAAAAAAGTTATAAGTTATATATATAAACCTTTTTCTTTAAGTGCATTTTTATAATAAGTAAATCATGCCTTCCCTTTATTATTTTTAAGGGAAAGTTAGTTTAGCAATAATAATTTAAAACCCTTAAGGGTTATAAAAATTAAAAGTTTATAGCAACGCTAAATAATTAAATAAATAACGCTATAATACTTAAGTAGCTATAAAAGATCTTTATTCTTTAAATAAAGCTAAATGCCCTTAAAGAATGGCATTTATTAATAATAAATAAGCATAAAAACTATTATATTTTAAAGTTTATATAGAAATATTTTTTATATAAGATTTATTACCTTTATTTACCGCTATATACCTTATATATATTATAACCTCTTAATTTAAGGGTATTTTTTAGCCTTAAGGTAATATATAAAAAAAAAGTAAGTCTTTTAAACCTTTATATTAATAATACTTATATTAAGAAGCAATTATTCCTTTATTGTTATTAAAAGGTAAAATTTATAATACTTAAAAAAAAGTATATATTTTTTAAATAATAAGGAATTAATTTATAGCTAATTAATATAGCTAAATTATTAATAAGTATAATTATGCTAAAAACGAGCCACTTAAATAATGGGGAATAGGTTTTGCTAAACTCTTTTAAGGATAACTTAAAAAAGAGCTTTAATATAATAAAAAGGAAAGATAAGAATAAAAGGGAATTAAAGAAAAGGAAAAAATAAATATTTTAAAAAATTTTAAAAATAAGAAAAGCTTAATTAAAGCATTAAATATATAAAAAAAGAAAAAAGTTAATTTCTTAAAAAAATATTTAAAATAAGCATAAAAGCTAACTTTTTATAATTAACTAAAATTTAATGCAATATTATTTCTTATATAATTCCTTATACTTATTAATATACCTTTTTTTAAGCATTTTATAATAAATATTATAAAAATTATTAAAATAAAACTTTATTATCTTTAATTAAGCCTTTAAGTTTTAAAATTTATTTTATTATAATCTTAATTATTATTATTATCTTTAATTCCTTATTTACTTATCTTATTATAACTTTTACTTTTTTATAAAAACTTTAAATATTTTTAAAACTTATTTAGTAATATATTTATTAATTATATTCTTTTAATTATTAAAATTTACTTTAATAATTAATATTAATATAGCTATTAAAGATTTAAATATCTTTATAAAATAAAAAGTAAATTTATTTTTTCTTTTAATTATTATATTAAGCATAATATATTAATTTTATTAATTTTTAATTTTGCTTTTTATAAAGCTTTTATTTTTATTTTTACTTTTTATAATACTTTTACTTTTAATATTTATATTTTATATTTAATTACTTAATTAGCTTATTTATAAGCCTTTTAAATTATCCTTAAGTAAACTTTATTATTATTTTAATTATTTTAAATTAATTAATATATTTTAAATTTTATTTATATTTATTATTAAAATAAATAAATAAAAAAAATCTTTATATATATTAAGATAAGTATTTTTCGCTAACTTTAAAATATTTTATAATATAATATTTAAGCTAAAGGCTTATTTAATTAAAGTTATACTTAATTAATTTTAAGTTATTTAAAAGTTTATATTTTATTATATATTAAATATTTAAAATTAAGTTATTAAATTAATTTATATTAAAGGTATTATTTTCTTTATGCTTTTTTTGCAATTAGCAATAATCTTAATATATTATAATTTAAATAGCTATTATTAAATAATATTCCTTTATAATAAAAGCTTATTTCTTACTTTAATTACTTTTATATTATTAATTTTAATAAAGAGAATTAATATAAATATTTAAATAACTTTATTAATTTTATTAAGCTTTAATTAAATAGCAAATATTTAAATAATAATGCTAATAGTAACTTTAAGCATTTTATAATATATAATTTTAATTAAAAAAGCCTTAACTTAATTCCATATCTTTTAATTATTCTTTTTTTAATTCTCTTTAAAGTAGTTTTTAATAAACTTAATAATATATTATTTATAAAATACTTTATTAATTTATCTTAATTTTAATATAAATTCTTTATTAAAATTTTATATTTTATTTTTTAAAGTAATTATTAAATATTTATAAATAAATGCTTTAGCATTTTTATTTATCTTACTCTTTTTATTTTTTAATGCAAAACTATTTTATAATAAATAATAATTTTTTATTTTATTAAAAATTGCTATTATTTAATAATTAAATATATAAATAAGTATAATAATAAATTTATAATTTTTTATTAATTTATGCTATTAATATTTTTTAAATAAGGTATAATTATAATATAAAAATTCTTTAAATAAGAATATAATATTTTAAAAATTAAAAAGCTGCTAAGTTATAAAAGCTATAATATGCTAAGTTTTTAATTTTTTATATTTATAAAACATTCCTTTTATATTAAAAAGATTAAGAGTAAGGAAGGCTTAATATTATTTTATTAAATTTATTAATTTAGCTAATTTTTTTAACTTAAGGTAAAAATTAACACTTAAGAAATATTTTTATATTATCTTTATAAGCTTATTATTAAATATTATTTATTTTATATTAAAAAATAATAGCTAATTAAAAGTTTAAGATTGCTAAATATTATTTAAATAAACTTTATTTATAATAATTTTTATTTTAAAGAAATCTTTAAAGAAATTAATACTTACTTTTTAAGCAAAGTTTTATTAATTTTAAATATTTATAATATTTAAAAATTATAATACTTTATTAAGTAAATCTTTAAAGTTATTAAAATAAGAAAGTTTTATAATTATTAGCATTAAATTATTCTTTCCTAAATTAATAAGCTTAATTATTAAAATTAAGATATTAAGGTTTTAAGGTATTTTATAGCATAAAAGTAATTAAGATTGCTTTTTTATTTTATTTTTTTAATTAAAAAATATTTTAGCTTTTAATTATAAAGAAAGAAGATAAAAAAAATAAATAGTAAAATAAAGAATAAGTAATAAAAGTTAGGTAATGAAAAAGGAAGGTATAGTAATAAAAAGAGCCTTATATCCTTAGAAATTATTATATAAGTAATTAAGGTAAAAAGGGTTGGAAATAAGAAAGAGATATAATTAATATTTAGCTATAGCTTAAGGTAGCTTTTATAAATAATTATTACTTATTTTTAAATAAAAATTAAGTAAGGGAAAAGATTAATATATTAAAAGTATATTATTATTAAAATAGCTAAGTAATAGCTAACCTTTAACTTTTAATTAATAATAATATAAAGGTAAAAAGAAAAAGAAGAAAAAAGAAAAAGGAAGAAGGCTTAGCTATAAATAAATAAATATAGTAATATATATAAGCTAAAGTAGCAAAAGCTAATAACTTATTACCCTTAAGTTAAATAATTGCATTAATTAAAAGAAAGAAGTAATAAAAAGGCTTATAAGTTATTATTAAAAGCTATTAGTTTATTATTTTATTAATAATTAAAATAAAAGGGTATATAGTTTTTTATTTTTTTTAAATAATAGCTAATTATAAAGTATTTTTCTTTTAATTTATAAGTTTATTAAGCATAAATTAAAATAAATTACTTAATTAAAATTTCTTTATAATGAAAAGATAAGTAACTTCTTTATAAATAGGGAATTAAAGATAAGTAACTTCTTTTTAATAATAAACTAATCTTAATTAAAAGCAAGGTAATAAATTACTTTTTTTAGTAATAAGGTAGCTTATTATTAGCATTGCCTACTTCCTTTTATTATAATAACTTTATATATATAAATTTCCTTTTTTCCCTTAAGTTTCTTCTTTCTTTTTTTTTTTTAAAAATTTTTTTAACTTTAATTAGCCTTTAAATTAAGTTAAAATTAAAGTAAAATATTATAATTCTTTTATTCTTTAATATCTTTTTATAATAATATCTTTATTATTAAACTTTTTTTAATTAAGGTTAAGAAGTTTAATATAAAAGGATTTTCTTTTCTCTTTTTAAGCTATTTATTATAATTTATAAGCTAAGTAAATTTTAATTAAGGGTATTTATACTTTTTTTAAGCTAAAAAGCATTTTTAATAAAGGTTAATTTATTAAGATTATTCTTTATAATGCTTTTATAAAAGGTATTTATATATATAAGATTATTAATATTAAATAAAATTAATACCTTATTTAATAACTTATTAATTTTATTTTTAAAAAGATAATTAAGAAATTATTTAATAAATTTCTTAATAAGCTATAAAAAGAATAATTTTTAAATAATATTAAGAATTTAATTAAAAGTTATATAAATATTATTATTATTAAAAAAAATAATAAGGCTTTTTATAAAAAGTATATAATAATAATATATAATTACTTTAATTATTATTATTAAGTAGCTTTACTTATAATCTTTTATAATTATTAAAACGCTTCCCCTTATAAGTATTGCTTAAAGCATATAAATTATAACTTTTCCTTAATTATAAATAAGAATATTTTTATTATAATTCCCTTTTTTAATTATTGCTTTTTATATAATTTTTATAATAATGCTTATATTAATTATATTTATTATATTAAGGGATTTAATTATATTTTTAATAAATATAGTAATATAAAAAAGGTATAAAAGGTTATAATAATTAAGTAAATAAAGTTTAAGGGTATGCTTAACTTTATAATTATTATTAGCAAGATAATATAGCTTAAAAAAATAATTAATTTTAATATTATTTAAAATAAAAAGATTAGCATTATTTAAAGTTAATAATTATAATTTTATAATATAAAATTCTTATTATATTAATTATAAAAATAAGCTTTTAATAAGGTATAAATAATAATTAAGATAAAAGGAAAAAAGAAAAAAGTAAATTAAGTTATTAAAAAGAAAAAAAAAGTTTTTAATTTTAATAAGAAAATAATAAATAAGTATATAATAAATTTTATAATGCATTTTTTAAAAATATAATATTTTATATTTAAACTTAAGGTTAAATTTAATTAAGTAAATAAATGCATATAAAAAGAAATTCTATATTATAATAAATATATATATATATATATGCAAGAAAAGACAACCCTCCCCCTTAAATAAATACTTAATTTAAGATTTAAAAATATTGCTAAGTTAATTATATTAAGAATATTAAAAGTTATTTAATTAAAGCAAAGGAATATTAATAAATTATAAAGGCTTATTTCTTAAGTTTTTATATTTTATATATAAATATATTATAAGTTTAATATTTTAAATATTAAAGTTTAAAGAATTTAATAAGTTTAAGCTTATAAATAATTAATATACTTAAGTAATAAATAAAAATATATTTAATTAATTTTAATAATAATTAAAGTTAAGGTTATTTAAAATAGGGTTAAATAAATTAAGTTTTATTAAAATATTTAAAAAAGAGTTATTATTTATAATAATTATAAAATTAATTTCTTAAAGTAAATAAGGTTTAAGTTCTTATATTTTAAAATAATTAATAAATCTTTTTAATTATTTTAATAAAAATATATTTAAAAAGTAAATATTATTAAATATTTAAAGTTTATAAATATTATTATAATAAATATTATAAATAATAAAAGAATTAAATTAATAATAAGTTAATTTTTAAAATAAGGAATAATTAACTTTCTTTTGCTTATTAATAAGCAAAATTAAGTTATCCTTTTTTAAGAGAATAAATTAAAGGAAACTATAATATATATCTTATTATATAGCTTTCTTTTTATAATTAAAAATTAATTTAATTATTATCTTTACATTTTATAAGAAATTAAAAAATAAATAAAGCTAAGAATTAAAAGCATTTTAAGGAAATATATTTAAAGTTTAAGTTTAAATATATTATATAAGAATAATAATTTTAATTAAAATAATTAATTTAAAGCTATAAAGAAGATAAAAGGAACTTTTTTTATAAAATCTTTTAAATAAAGTTTAATTAATAAAGAAAGTATAAAGTAAGATTTATATTTAATCTTTAATTTCTTTATTAAGTATTTTTTTAATAATAATTATAATAATAAAGTACTTATATTTAATAATATTATTAGCATAAGGATTATATGCTAAAATTATAATCTTTTTAACTTTAATTATTAAGAAATATTAAGTAAATTAATTTATATTCTTTTATTTTTTATTTATTATTATCTTTATTAAAAGCCCTTATTTAAGAAGAAATTTTTAAATAAAGAACTTTTTAATACTTTTTAAGTTAATTATTTTAAGAAGTATAACTTTAACCTATCTTATTAAGTTATATTATTCTTTAACTAGCTTATTATATCCTTAATTAAAAGGTAAATATTAAATATTAATATAAATCTTAATAAATAATTAATTTAATATAATTAAAATAATTTTATTATTATAAATTTAAATATCCTACTTATTATAATAAGGATAGCTAGCAATAGCTTTTTTAATATTAATATATATTCTTTTTTAATAATATATAATTTAAATCCAGAAATAAGTAACATCCCTTTTATAATGCTTAAGAAAAGCATAATAATTCTTAATAATTTCTTATTTTTAATTAAGATTATTAATAACTTATTATTATAATAAATTCTTTTTAAGTTATCTTTAAAGAGTTTCTTTATAAATAAAGAAATAATAAGCCTTTTTATAAAAAAATAATTGCTATTATAATGTTAAGTTTTTAAAATAAGTCTTATAGCAAAGATATTAAGCAATTTTAAATAATTCTTTTAATTAAAAATAATTATTAAGTAATAATAATTCTTAATTAAATAATTAAAGTTAAGATAATTAATTAAGAAAAGCATTATATTAATTCTTAATATTTCCTTTAAATTTATAATTTATCTTATTTAATAACCTTAATAGCTTTTTAAAAAGTATATTTATAATAATATTCTTAAAACCTTTAATATAATAAATAATAAAATTATATATTTTAATTATAGCTAGCTATTTTATAATATAGGCGCTTAATATATTTAAGATAAATTCTTTTAATTATTAAATTAAGATATTTAAATTTATTTTTAAGGTAAAATAAATATTATAAATATAAAAGCATAAGCACTTAATTATATATAGGATAGCTTTATATTTTTATTTTATTGCATTATATAGCTTTTTAACCCTTATTTAAATATTACTTTTATATTAAATTAAGTATTATAATTTATTTTTAATTTATATAAAGTATATATTTTATTTTTTAAAATTTATATTTATTATAAAAATAATCTTATTACTAAAATAATTAATATTAATTAAATATAGTTTTAAAGTAATTATAACTTTAAAAGTATTTATAGCTTTTTAATAATTTAAGATTTATTAATAAAGCATACTTTTTTTTAAAAGGTTAAATAATAGCTTAATAATAATCTTATAAAAAGGCATTTATGCTTTATAAAAGTTTAATAAGCTTAAAAAAAATTTAAGCTTAATTATATTCTTATAAATATTTTACTTATTAATTTTAATAATTTTCTTATTTAATGGAAATTAATTAAGTATTTTATAAGTATAGCTAATAATATTAGCTTATTACTTATATTATTTTAATTTAGCAATATTAATTGCTTTTTTAATTAACTTAAAATTATAAAAAATATTATTAAGGTTTTTAATATACTTAATTATATATTTTTAAACCTTTAATAAAATAAGTATTTCTTTATTTTTATAATTTATCTTTAAATCCTTAACTATAATATTATTAAGAAAGAGTTTATATATTATAAAAATTAAGTTATAAAAGATTTAAATTATATATTATATAAATTAAGTAATAAAATTTATAGCTTTTATAAATAAATTATATTATTAAAATAATTTAATTAAAGTAAAAAAGGTTATAATATTTTAACTTTTTTTATTTAGCTTAATTTAATTATATTTTAAGAAGAAGTTAAGGAAAGATAATATTTTATATATTATAAATTCCTTAATAAATTTATTTATTAATAATAAAATAAAGGCATTTTTAATTATAACTTTATTAGCTTTTAAAATATTATTAATAAATTAATAATTAAAGTTTTTCTTTTTTATAAGAAATTATTAATTTTTATAAATAATATAAGATTTCTTAATAATTTTATTAACTTATTAATTCCTAAGTATTTTAATAATTATCTTTCTTAAAGTTTTTAAAAGTTAAATTATCTTTATTTAATATACTTTATAAGGAATTATTTAAATAAATTATAATAATACTATATTAATATTAATTTAAATAATATAAAACTAATTTTATATTAAAGATTTCTTTTAATTAAAAAATAAATAAATAAATATTTCTTTTTCTTACTTTAAAAAGGAGTTATAATTTTTTTATAAAAAAGCATTTAATTAATTAAGCATTAATCTTAATTCCTTATTAATTAAAGAAAACTTAAGCTAAATTTAAATATTATATTTATTTTTATAATTCTTATTTATAATTAATTTTATTTCTTTTTTATAAATAAGTTTTTAATTAATTATACCCTTAAAAATAATATTATTAAAAAGATAGTTATTTATAAGATAAACTTTAATGCTTACTTATTTATAAAGAATTTTAATTAAAGATTAAAAGGTTTTATTAATTAATTTAATAATTATTAAAATAAAAGGAATTTTATTAACTTATTTTTTAATATATATAGCTTTTTTCTATAAATAAGTATTATAAATATAAGTTAATATTTATTAACTTTTCTCTTTAATTTAATAAATTTTTTAAACTTTAATTTAAAAATTTTTTATAAATATAAAAATTAAACTTTTTATATTTTTATTTAAAAAAATGCTTAAAACCTTTTTATTTTTTTTTATCTTAATATTAAAATAAATTAATATTATTAATATATTAATTAATATTAAGCTTTAATTAAGGCTTAAAAAAAGTAAAGAAATGCTTTTAAAAGCTAATAAGTACTTTTAAGAAATTTAAGTTTCCTTAAAAGGAGTTATTTTAAAGAGCTTTTAATTCTTTTATTTTAAATTATATATTACTTTAATATTGCTAAGAATAAGATAAGTATAAAAATATCCCTTTAATTATTTAAATATTAAGTTTATATTTAAAAAAAAAGTATTTTTAAAAAAATATAATATAAAGTATTAAAAGCTTTATTATTAATAATAAAAAATATAGCTTTAATTTTATTTAAATTAATGTAAATTTACTTTTTTATAACTTTAATTAAAAATAAAAAATCTTTATTATATATTATTAAGTTTATATTATTAAGTAAAGTATATAAAAATTTATTATATTTATAATATAATAAGGGTAAGAAATTTATTTTAACTTTAATATTTAAAAAAGCAAGTTATAAAAAATAATTATTTACCTTTATATAAATTATTAAGTAAATTAAATTAAAATATTTTTAATTAATTATATTTATAATAAATATAATAATAAAGTTAATTTAATATTAAATAATTTATAATAAATTAATTAAAATATTAATTTTAATATTATTTTTTAAAAAAGTAATTATATTAACTTTAAAAGATAAATCTTTAATATAATTCTTAAAATATATTAATTTAAAAAGTACCTTTAATAAAATATATACCTTAAATTATATTATTAATAAATGCTTAATTAAAATTAAATTAATATTATTAAGCATTAAGATATTTATAATATTTATTTTAATAATTATAGCTAAAATTACTTAAGCTACCTTTTTCTTAAATAATAAAAATTATTAAATATGCTTTTTTAATTTTAAGTTTATTATATTTATTAAGCTTACTTTTATTATAAAAAACTTAATATTTTTTTTTAAGTTTAATCTTAATTAATAAATAAGTTTTTCCTTTTCTTTATTTTCTTTTTATTTTTTAATTATAACTTATTATTAATAATTTAAGATTAATTATTTTCTACCTTTTTAAAGTTTTTAAGTTAAGTATAATTAGCCTTTATAATTTTTATAACTTTATTTTAATTTTTAATATTTTTAACTATATGCTTTTTCTTAATTATAATAATATTTATTTAAAAAAGCTTATTATTATTTATAATTATAAGTTTTTTTTTAATATAAATTATATAATTTATAAGATTTATAAGTATTAAAATTAAGCTAACTTTCTTTTAATTATTAAGCTTTTAAATTACTTTTAAGGCTTTTAATAAGGTCTTTCCTTTAAATAAAGAATTTATCTTAATAAGCTTATAATATTTAATTATATAAAGTAAATTAAATCTTTTTTTTTAAATAAAAACTTTAATTAATTATAAATATATTTTTTTAAATTATAACTATTTTAATTATAATATAATTAAATATAAATAAAGTTTAAATACTTTAAAAAGTTAATTTAAGTATTTTTAAATAAGCTAAGAAATATTAATAATCTTTTTAGCTTAAAAGCTATTAATAAGCTATTTAAAGAAAGTTACTTAAATTTATTATATTAATATATATTATAATCTTAAAAAGTATAATTATAATAAATTTTAAGTAACTTATTTTTTTTAAAAAAAAGTATTAAAATTATAATTTATACCTTATTATTATTAAAGTTATTTTAATTAAGTTTTATTAAAAGCTATTAAATAAAATTTATAGCTTTTAGCTTAATTATTTTAAAATTACTTTATTATTTATTATAAAAGAAAGCTTTAATATTTTATTAAAATAATTTAAATTTATTTTTAAATTTAATTAAATTAAATTTTAACTTTATAAACTTTTTAATAAATTTATTTATATTTTATAAATCTTAATTATATTTTTTAATAATATTAATATAATTAAATTTAAATAAAAATTATTAAATTTATAAGTTTTTATTTTAAAGGTAATTTAAAGAATTAAAATTATTTTAGCTTTTTTAAAAGAAATTTAGCCTTTTTAAATTAAGTAAATTTTAATTAAAATTATTTTATATAAATAAATATTTATTTTACTTAAAATATTTAAATTCTTAATTAATAATTTTTAATAAGGCATACTTAAAGTTTAACTAAAGAATATTTTTTATTAACTTATAAATAATTCTTTTTTTTATTAGCTATTTTTTTAAATATAATAAAAATGCTTTATAAAAAAGCTAAGTTATAATAAAAGAAATATTATTTATATTATTAAGTTTTTAATTATATTTTATAATTTTCTTTTTTTATATTTTTAAGTTATTATAAGAGTTATTATAAATAATATTTTTAATAATTATAATTAAGTTTATATAATAAGTTTAATTATTAAACTTATAAAAGGTAAGAAGCTTTTTTTTTAATTTTTTTAAATAAACTATTTAATAATAATGCTTTTAATTACTTTTATTAAATTTAAAATAATATAATATTACTTAAGTAATTTTAAAATTTAATTATTTAAGTAAGAAAATTAATAAGTAATAATCTTAAAATTATTTAAAACCTTAATAATATTAATTTTATTTAACTTTAAGGTATTTAAATTATAAATTATAAATAAAGCTATTTATAATAAAATTATTATATTAATAAAAAGTAAAACTTTTAAAATATTAATTTAAATTCTTAATTTATTATTAATAATAAATTATAAGGTTTAATTAAAATAAGGTTAATACTTTAATTAATAATAAGTAAAATTAAATCTTTTTTTTTTCTTAATAAGTTTCTTAAGATTCTTTTCTTAGTTTTAAATAAAAGAAAATAAATAATTTTTAAGATTTAAAAGTACTTTTAAAGTAAAAGTAGGTTTAAAAAAACTTAAGCTTAAAAATATAATATATATATTATAATGATTTTTATTAAAATAATAGCAAAATAAAGAAACTTAAAAATAATAATATTTTTAATTAAAATAATTACTTTTAAGGAATTTATTTTTAATATTATTATAAAATACTTAAATTAAAGTTTAAAGAATAAAGATATTAATAAATATAATAAATAAAATAAATTTAATAAAAGGATATTTTATTAAAAAATAAAAATTATAAAGTTATAATAAAGAAAGCCCTTTAAATTTATATTTAATGCCTTGCTTATTAATATTATATTAAATTCTTAATAAATTATATTTAAATTTAATTAAAGCTTAAATAGGATTATATTTTAAGTTTAAGTTTTTTATATAATTTAATTAATATAAAAATATATAATATAATGTTATTTATTAAACTTATAAGTAAGTAAAGTAAGTATTTTAATTTTATATTATAGCTTTTTTTATTTTAAACTTAAGGTTATAATAATAATAATAAATATTAATTAAAAGTTTAAAGTATCTTTAATTAATATTAAGTAATATTTATAAAGTTTAAATTTATTATTTTAATCTTAAGTTTAAATTATTATTATATTTTAAGTATAATTTTTAATAAAAAACTTAAAATAAGTTTAAAGCTTAATAATATATTAATATATAATTAAGGTAATATTTTATTTAAATATTAAAAGTATAAAAAGTACCTTAAGATTAAAAAATAATCCTAAGGTACTTATAATATTATTATAAGTTTAATTATATTTAACTCTTCTTTATAATAAGTTAAAAATAAATGCAAGCTTTAATTAAAGCTTTAAATTAATATATAAAATAATTTAGCAATGTTTAATATAAAAATAAGAAGAAATAAAATTAATAAATAATTAATTTATAATTAATTTCCTATTTTTCTTATTATTAATTAAAGATATATAAAATTAAAATTATATTTAAGCTAAATTATTAGTAAAAATAAGCTACTTAAATAATAAGGGATAGGTTTTGCTAAACTCTTTTAAGGATAATTTAAGAAGGAGCTTTAATATAATAAAGAGGAAAGATAAGAATAAAAGAAAATTAAAAAAAGGGAAAAGATAAATATTTTAGAAATTCTTAAAAATAAGAAAAGCTTAATTAAAGCATTAAATATATAAGAAAAGAAAAAAGTTGATTTCTTAAAAGAATATTTAAAATAAGCGTAAAAGCTAGCTTTTTATAATTAGCTGGAATTTAACGCGGTACCATTTCTTATGTAATTCCCTGCACCCGCCAATAATGCTTAAAAACTTTAATAAAATAATATTTATACTTATTTTTAATAATGTTATAAGAATTAAAAGATTTAAATTAATTACTTTAATATTTATTATATTATAAAAAAAGGGTTTTTTAACCTTTAAAATATTTTAAGAAATGCAAGTTGCTTTTATTAATTATAACTTATAAAAATACTTAATTATAACTTAATAACTATTTTTTAAAAAGATTTAAAAAAATATAATAAGAAAGATTAGCAATTAATAATGCTTTTGCAAGAAAATTAAGTCCTTAAAGATAAATTAGCGGTTATAATACCTTAAAAAAAAAGAAAGGTTAAAATAAGCTTAAACTTTATATTTATTAAAATTAAGTATATATATAGGGCATAAATTAATATTAGCGTAATTAAGGATAACTTAGTAAAAATAAACGCTTTTAAAGATATTATAAATGCAGAGGAATGCATCGTTATGGGTGGTGATGATGATTTAAAGTGACTTTAATTAAAGGGGTGGTATGGCGAGGAGGACCGTTTTGGTGGGCCGAATCAGGGGGTGGGCCGAATGTGCAGACCCTGACTTAGCTTGTGCAATACTCTCACACGCCGCGAGGCTGCGAGCAACATCCGCAAGCCGAAAGTCAGAACATATCAGATTGCAGCCCGAGTGAGTGGTAAAGGGTATCATCATTTATCCTCATCATGGCTCATTAGTCTACCTCTATGCTGGGCAAATACGCCATGCCACGCCACACAATATTTGTCATACTCGTCCATCATACAGGGCACATTACTTGTACTTCTACAGTCCACCCAGCATCGCCACACCGAGCGCCATCATTCCACCAACTACGCCCACTGGCGCGAACCTCCCGGGAGCACCGGCCGTTACAACCGGCTCCGTAGTAGAAGACGGGCTTGTCGGGCCGCTGCTGCCCACGTCAGACGACCCTGCGGCTGTCCCGCTGGCAAGAGGAGACACGACTGTCTGCGAGTACGTCTGCCCGTCTGACACCACCGTCCTGGTGAACGTCGTCTGTGCTTGCGCACCTCCCGACGGCGCCGCAGACACAACCGTCTGTACTTGTGTCTGCCCGTTGGACGTCACCGTCCTCACGAATGTCACCTGTGGTGCATCCGGCGCCTGCGACGCCTGGTTGCCTCCTCCCGACGCCGGTGCGATCGAGACGAGCGTCTCATACACCGTCCTTCCGCCAGACGTGGCTGTCCTGACCAGAGTCACCTCCGAAGCCGGGGAGTCACCAACCGCGGCTTGCGAGATCGAAACCACCGTCTCCAGGACCGTGCTCCCGTCTGACGTGGCCGTCTTGACGAGGGTCACCTCTGATGCTTGGACGTCAGGAGCAGGAAGGATCGAGACCAGTGTCTGAACGACGGGCTGGCCGTTGTCGTTGGCTGTTTGCACCAACGTCACCTCGCCCGGGGAGGCGGTGGCAACCGGAGAGATCACGGTCTGGACTAGCGTCTGCCCATCCGGTGTCACCGTGCGGACAAACGTCGTCTCGGCCGGAGCAACCGGGGCGCCATTGCTGCCGGGGCCTACCAGCGTCGTGATAGCAGTCACACCGTTGGACACCTCCGTCGAGATGATGGTGACCTCCACAGACGATACTGGGTTGTTGGGCTGTTCCGGGGCGGGAGACTGCTCATAGGGTAGTGCTTGAACGGAAGACTGAGCCGGCTGCTCAGGACTGGGTGACTGCTCCGAGGGTGGCGTTTGACCCGAGGGTTGAGCAGGCTCTTCAGAAGCTGGTGGCTCCTGAGAAGGAGCAGGCTGCTCGGATGATGGCGGCTCGTCAGGATTTGACTCTGATGTTGGAGCAGGGCTAGGCAGTTGCTGCGTTGAAGAGGGCAATGGTGTCGTTTCGGGCGGCCTGTAGCGTCATCCGTCAATACCAAGCCTGTCATCAATCAAGACGGGATTCAACACTCACGAGGGAGCCTCTGCCGTGCCGCGCTCAGTCGTCACCGGAGCTGGGGCTGTATAGTGCACGGCTTCCGCAGTCTCTGTTGCCTGTATCAGAACGGAAGCGGACACCATCGAGTGGCCGACAGCTGTCTGAGCACAAGTCGCGAAGGTGCAAGTCCGGATGTCTTGGCCTGACATCTGCTCAACAACAGTCTCGAGCCCCGCCAGGTACTTTACCATCGCCGGTGTCACGGTTGCTGGGCTATGGCCAGAGGCCCAGTCTGAGCCGTGTGCCGTGTAGAAGAACTTGGCAGGGTCTGTAGTTGGTGGTAGAGAGGTCGCGCTCTGTGCAGTTTGCCGACCAGAAATCTATGTACTGAATCCAGGTCTCAGGATAAGTCCTGTAAATGGGTGAGTATTTAGCCATCTTATGTGTAGCCTAATGACGAAGCACATATGACTTACATCGTGAACCACCCGTTTATCACCGCGGTGTTGCGGACGAAATCCGTCACCTCTGGCGCGCTGGCCGTGATAGTTTCCAGGCTTGTTACAGCACTGCCATTAGGATATGTGGTGACATGAGGGACGATTGTGTGGGTTATTGTCTCTGCGTTTGTCTTATTCCAATCTAACACCATCGCCATGTTGGCTGCCAGCCCACAGACCGGTACGCCCGGTGCCGTGGTGATCGGGGAAGGGGAAGTGGTGGTTGTGGCCGAGGTCGAGGTCGAGTTCAAGGCTCGAACTTGCTGATGGGCACAGGCAACGCATGCTGCCCAGGCCAATGGCCAGATCTGACGAAGAACTGCAACCATTCTGCAAGCACTTGATGAAATTCAGGTTCGGGAATCTCTACCACAAGATCGCCATTCCTTTCTGCAGGTACGCGCAGGGAAGCCGATATTATAAGATCTATCCTGCTACCTAGAAAGCCTTTGATCAACGATGCCAAGAATATCACGCAAGTGGGCTCATGTTTACGCTTGTGGGCCAGCCTGGACTGCCCGGACGTTGTCGCCAAGGCCATAGTACGAATCCTTCTATGGACCTTTGCTGACTGCAGAAACGACTGTGGCCAATGGCCAGTACGGAACGATCCGCCTGAGATTTGAGGCTGTGTTCCATTCACCTAGAAAAGAATCGCGCTGCGAACCGGAGAATTATTTCTTACGCGCTGCCTAGGCTTGTGTTCGGCCGCAGAAGTGGTCCAATTTCATCGATATTCGAGGGGGCTGCCCGCGTGCATGGGCTGCCGCCACTGACCCGGTCGTCCGTGGGATCTTTCTCTGGAAACCAGAAGTTGTGCCTGCTTTGAACATCTCAATATCACATTCGTTTCACAACGTATGGATTGCCATCACAGTCGGACGCATGGCAGAACCTCTTTCTGTTGACCCAACAGAGGTCTGGGCCGGCGTGGATGGAAGCTGGTCGACGTGAGTTCACCGCCTCCGCCGGGCCCACTTTCGCTAATCCTCGCAGATTCATCATCAGTGTAGGGACTCCTGCACAATACTTCAGTGTTCTGCCATCCACAGCGAACCAGCAGACCTGGGTGCCAATACCGGAAGGATGTGCGAGCACTCGGGTTGGGAATCTCAGTAATTGCGGAGACAGCCGAGGAGTCTGGCCGTTCGAGAACCAGGTCAGCGATGGCTTCCAGACAGATCAGTCGTCTACGTGGAAGGACATCGGTATTTACACGCTTTTCATCGAGGAGCACCTGGGCATAGACGGGAATGGGTTGTTCGGCTATGATTCCGTTGGCCTGGGCGCATCAGGCAACGCCACAGAAAACCAAGTTGTCGGGGGTATTGCTACGCCGAACTACTGGCTTGGACTTCTCGGACTTGGGGCGAACTATACCAACTTTTCTGATGACGAGCAACCAACATCCTTGTTGCGGACACTGAAAGATTCGGAAAAAATACCGAGTCTATCGTACGGCTATACGGCCGGAGCACCTTATAGTAAGTTCTCTACACTATGCTGGGCCAGTCGGCATGTTCTTTGAAACATATGTGCTGATTAGGAAAAGGATACTCCAAGGTTGTTGGCAGCTTGACACTCGGCGGTTATGACTCGTCTCGATTTACCGACACATCGATCTCGTTTCCATTCGGGTCCGATTCAGAACGTCCGTTAGTTGTTGGACTGCAGTCAGCGATTGGGACTAATACCCCCAACGGGACGATCGCTTTCTCAGGTGTTAACGGCGGAATACTTGCTGTCATTGACTCGACCGTTCCAGACATGTGGCTGCCTGAAGCGTGGTGCGACGTCTTCGAGGAGACATTCGGACTTCGCTACGTTGAAGAGACGGGCCGATATCTGGTCGATGACGAACATCACACAGAACTACAGAGGCTCGAGCCCAGGCTCACCTTCACGCTCGGCGCTAGCACAAGTGGTGGCACTATCACCAGATTCGAGTTTCCATATGCCGCCTTCGATCTCGAAGGGCAGTACCCTGTGTTTCCAAATGCTACGCGGTATTTCCCCATCAGGAGGGCCGCGAATGACTCGCAGTACACGATCGGTCGAGTGTTCCTCCAGGAGACATACTTGACGGTGGACAGTGAACGGGGCATCTTCAACATATCCCAAGCCAAATTTTCAAACCCAATGCCTTCCTCCGACCTAGTGGCAATCCTCTCGACAGACGACACAAACTCGACGGCAGGCGGGAATTCTACGACGGGATTAGGTTCTCAGGTCGCTGAAGATGGACTTAGCGGGGGCGCGATCGCCGGAATAGTGGTGGGCGCTGTGGGCGCGCTATCAATCCTGGCTGGGGTTCTTTTTTGGTGGTTCCGACGACGCCGCAACCAGCGTCGCGAGTGGCCAGATGCAGAGCCTGCCGAACAGAGTGCCGAGGACGCGCCACCACCGCATTACGGAGGCGAACTGATCGGAAGTGCTGCCAACGTCCCCGAGTTATCTGATGGGAAGGCAAGGGCGGAGATGGCGACACCAAACTCGAGGCATGAGGCGATGAGTGCCACGCCTCTTTCGGGGGCAGGAGGCAGGGAGAAATACGAGGCGGAAGGAAGCACTCCCTTGTCTGAAGCGGATGGGGCGCAGAGATTCAAGGCCGAGGGAAATATGCATATGCACGAAGCGGCTGGGACACCCAGGTTCGAGGCTGAAGGGGACGCACCCGTCTATGAGGCAGATGGCCGGCCGCGTCATCGCGTGCACGAGGCGGAGGGCAGTACACCGGTGTACGAGCTTCCGGCGGGATAAGTGATTAGAACATACGAGTGCCTGGCATGAAATTCTTTGCTGTATTTATAATTGTCCTTTACCGATGCTGCTGATGCAAAGTAATAATTGGGTCGACCGCGTCGTCTAAGAAATACACACCAACTGAATATCTACATCTGCGTATCTTGCGAAGAACACACAACAGTCATTGACTGCCCTTCTCTACCCAGACAGAGCCCACTCGGGTTGCTTCAGGGCATGTACTTCCACGGAAGACTGGAATCTGCGTGCACACTTTTCTTTTCTTTTTTCATGTATCTCAGCATTCTTTACTTGGCATGGTCTTTCTTTGGTGAGAGGAAGCTGTGTACCTGGCTCGAAGTATGAAGTAAAGAACTACGGACTTTATTTTAGCCGCCGATTCTCAAGGCTCGGATCATTTCAAGAATCTCCAACACAATTCAGGATTCATTCTCTTCTGCGATTGGCCAGACTACTACCGAGCGTCCTTCTCTCTGGGGGTTGATGATTCCGAAATCCTCAGACTACGTTCACCACATCAAATCCCCTCCGCAAAGTCCTTTGAAATCGATTGGCATCTGAGTAAGGATTGATTTAATGCAGTCAAAGTGGCCGATCTTAGAGTTTGCAGTGTTGCTGGACCAGCCGGTCTTCAGGCTTGGAATTCGCGCACTGTGCAGCTACAGCTGAAACAGGATCGTCACGGACCTCCTGTCCTGTCAGCACCGACTTCCACTTTCCGGAGCTGTCCAGCTTCGCAGTTCTATTGCAAATTTTTGTCAAGGTATCATCCTGGTCACGAAGCTCATCGATACTTTCAAGCTACTCCGAGATGAAGTACTTGAAGCCCCTTGGCGCGGCTTTTACCGGGCTGCACGCAACAGCCTTGGGCTCAGCCTCTCAAGAGACACAAGTGCGACCTGTCTGCCCCGTCCTGCCAGTTGGCACCTGGCCATTACCGACCACATGTCCTATTGGTACATCCAATCCCATCGACAATGAGACCGTCCCAGTCCAAGACAATCAGTGGTACAGAAGTGACATCTGTCACGAGGTCGGCCAAGACGAGATCTGCGCCTTCACTCAGCCCTCATTCAACGCCGGCCATGGCATAGCCTTGGTCACCACGGCCCAACTGCTCCAGAAAATGGTATCACTGCCTATCTTCACTGATCCTGGACCGAAACAGCCTGCGTCGGAACAGCCCGTCAGTCTCGCCTACCGAGATGAGCAAATCCCAGGAAAGGGTGTTGGTCTCGTGGCAACAAGGCTTCTAAGAAGCAACGAGGCTCTCTTAAGTCGCATGCCGATAGTGATGGTTGATGACACGGCCTTCAAGCGCCTGGGACGAGCGCGCCTTACTGACCTGCTCACTCAAGCCATCGGCGACTTGCCTCAGACCCATCAAGCGGAATATCTCAATCTGACCACGCACGAGGAGGTCAAAACCCATGACGAAAGGGTGTATGAGATATTCATGAAGAATGACTTCATCACGCCGGTTGAAGGAATTATGGACTTTCATTCTGTCTTCCCGGAAGGTAAGTCCCTGTCGCGCTGTTGAGCGCATCAACTCCCCACGGCTGAGGGGACTGCTCGACATCAACTTACATGGCTGTGTAGTTTCCCGGCTGAACCACGCCTGCCGTCCCAATTCCAAGTACACCTTTGACGCATCCACGTTGTCTCAGTCGGTCTTTGCAGCCCGCAAAATCGAGACAGGAGAGGAGCTTACCGTGACTTACTTTGAGTACGTGTGTGCCCAGCGTGTTCTCAAAGATCTTCTAAAACGCAGAAAGTGCAACTGAACAGTCATTGACTGACCCACCTTGAATCAGCTCTGTCCAAACACGCTCGCGGCGACAGCTGCTCTCAAAGCACGGATGGAGCTTCGAGTGCACATGTGCGCATTGCTCAGCCAGCGAGGAGACCATCAAGGAGTCGGACGAAAGGGTCGAGGAAATCCTCACGCTGCAAAAGGATCTTGACGATTACTCGCCATCGTCGGCCGCAGCTCCTGAGAAAGCCGAGCTTCTCGTCAATCTATTCAAGGCGGAGGGCCTCGTCACCCGGATGGTCGAGGCCTACTACCGGGCTGCCCTCGAGTACAACGGCATCGGCAGCGCCGAAGAGGCTGTCAGGTTTGCAAAACTGTGTGTTGAGGAGGGAGAGGTTCTGGAAAGCTCGATCCGTCCTTTCATGAATAATATGAGGGAAATGATACGGGGACCCTCGGACCATTGGACGTGGAGGTTTCGCCTGAGCCATAGATGAAATCAAGCCATGATGTCAGGTTGGCCCTATACCTTGCCGTCAATGAGTCCCATGGCAGCTGAGCTTAGCGCAAGTGCAACATGGAGTCTGTTTAAGAACTGCCCATGTCCTCAACTCCTAACAAATATCGAGAGTTATCCCGAGAGAGGATCCTCATATTGATTACCGGAATATAACCACAGTTATTAGCATTGAGGGTGAGAGACTTGGGGAAAGGGGATGACATGTAACACCTATACTAAGGTCTGCATGAAGACGTACTCTGAATCATCAGACAATGTTTCGTTTCGACGCGGCCCAGGTTCTGCTTATGCCGTTGTCTGCAAGGCTACACAACAGGACGGCCCATATTATATCAAGCCTTGAGGTTCTAACCTCGCTATGGATTTACTCTAAACAATATCGAATTTCTGTTTGATGAAGTTCACAGAGCGCGGAAGGCTAACGTCCCCGGCCCGGATTCCGGCCGCCCCCCGATTCCGGCCGCCTTTCCCACACAAACTCACACTTTTCAAACCCATATAGTAAATCCAAATTAAATCCAACAACCCTAACCCTAGGCTTAAATAATATTGCTTTAAAAGGAGATTATAATAAAAATACTTAAAAACTTTATTATAGTTTTATTATTTTTAAAATATTTTTTAAAAATCAAAGGCTTTAAATATTAAGGATTCCTAATATTTTATATGGAAATATTAATATTTACTTTTAAGTAAATATTTCTTTAATAAAATTAAATAGGATTTTATTTTTTAAAATATAAGTTAAGAAACTAATATATTATATAATATTAAAAGATATTATATTAAAAGTTATAAATTTATTAATATATTTTATAAATTTATATTTTCTTATATTTTTTTATATATGGAAAAGATAAATTTATTAATATTTTTTTATTAAAATTTTTAATATAAAAGAAAACTTTATTATTTTATAATAATGAATTTATTATATATAATAAAATTTAATTATATTTATTTTATTAAAAGATTAAGTATAAAATTAAGAAATATAAGTTATTAAAAACTCCTTATATTATATATATAAATCTTAATATTTTTAATAATTTAACTTTAAAAATTATTTTAAAATTATTAAATTAAATTTATATTTTTAAATATATCTTTATATAAAAGTATATTTAAAATTCTTTATTTTGGATTTAGGGTTAGGGTTTTGGGATTTAGTTTGGATTTATTATAGAAGGTTAAAAAGTGGGTATCTTATAGTGCCAGTGCACCAGAAAACGGCTGGCCGGAATCAGGGGGGGGGGGCCGGAATCTGGGCCGGGGACGTTAAAATTATCAATGTGAGCACCCTGTGGACCACAAGTCACAAACCTGGTAAACATATCAACGCAGCCGACGCCTTCTCTTGCCACCATCAAGCCTGGCGGCTCGGAAAGAAAGTCCACGCCGGCCAAATTATAGCAATCAGAGTTCAGCATGGCCAATCGGGAGAAGAAAAAATTTCATGATAGTGGCGGATGTCTACGTGACCAAGGTTGCACCTGCACGTGTGTAGTTTATTCATAGTCTCTCTGTTGTCGGCTTTCAGACGGCTCCCGAGGTCAAGCTTCTTGCCCAAGCCAGTCAAGACATACCAGCCCCCACACCACCAGTCATATTTCACTGAAGCAGTGTTTCGATTGAATTAATCTAGCGCGACGAGCACTTCTCCAATTCCTGGGGTCGAACAGGCACATCCCTGCACTATGTGGTGCATGTTAGTTCCGGATCGCTCTAGAATTACTGCGTCCCCAGCTTAGGCCTCGGTCAAGGCACACACCCATTAGCCAAGCTGACGGTATTGCTATTGACCGAAGGAGGTCTGAGGGAGACCTTGATTAGTTCAGTGCTGATGATGGCCTGCCCGGTCTTCTCTTTCCCCGTCCCTGGAGTTACGCATGAATTCCTACCGCCACCCACATATCTTGGGCTCCTTGACCAGCGACATATAGTATTTATTATTACTTTTTTTGCAACCCGTGATGCGAATGCTTTGCAATAGCTGAAACCTGCGTTTTAAACTACGGCAGAGGCCCAGATCCAGGTTGTGTTCTTGGACCCGGAACGAAGTGCCCGGCACGGGCCCGGATATGCTCGTTCATGGTGCTCATGGAGTGCTCTAAACTCAGGGCCCGGGACGGATGCATCGGAAAACGATTTGATACGCAGATAACTTCGGGCGCTTAAATGGGATGGGGGGATGTTCATCTTTACGCTTATACGGTTTGGCCACTCTCCTCTTCTAGATTCTCAAGTGTGCAATGCTTCCGGACAACGTCCGATGCTGACTACGAATCCATCCATCCCCGCGAGCAACCCTTCACAAACTTACAGACCGGTGGAAAGTTGTCAATCGATTCCATCCCGCTCATCCGCGATGTAGCACTAGACGCAGGGACTGGTCTTAGCAGATGCTTGGGGGAGCATTGCAGGCCGGGGCCTTGTCGGCTTAGCTGCCACCCTCGTCAATATCCTCGCTGATTCCATATATCCGACTGAGGAAGCAATCAAGCTGCTGTGGCGAGGAGCTCTTCTGAGCGAAGAGGTTACGCGCACATTCTTCAGTCATGACACGCGTAATGGTGCTGCGAGAACGATGCGCAATACACGTATTACCGTTGTGCATCAGCGTCGAATGACGCGCACATGGGGCGAGCTCTAATGACGACTCCTAACATGAAGCGTGCAGATCGGAGTATCAAACAATTCCTCACGTAATAAACAAAGCCATGCGGTGTGTACCTTGCGGCACGCGACCATTTGAGTGGACACGGCCAAGAGATCTGGTCGTCAGGCACGCTGCCAGCCTGCCAACCTCGAGCCAGCCTGCTAACCTGCCAGCCCAAGAGCCCGGAAGCCCGGTAGCCCAGAAGCCCAGAAGATGATATCCGACGGGATACCTCGTTCTGGGCTAGGGAGGAACGGTGAAGCTGGGATACTCGAGCAATCTCCGGGGCTAGGTGCATTGGCAGAGGGGCGGGCAACCAACGGGGCAGCGAATGAGGAGATTCGATGGGGTCAAAACAACGGCGGCGGTAAGATACCGGCATTTTGAGCCAAGCTGGTGGGAGCGGGCGGGCAGGCGCACGATGATACGCCCGTGGGGCTCACATCACCCCAGACACCCCCAACACGAAGCGTGGGGAAGAAAGTGGGATTTTCCCCAGACTTTCCCCAACCTTCGGGCGAGGACGTCGGTTCATTGTTCCCCACACTTGGGGCCATTTGACGAGGGCCGTCGGGGGCAGTTGGCTGGCACTCGCTCAGGCGTGGCCGCGCCGTCCCTGTCAAGGCCAGGTTGTGCCACCGACATCATGCCGTGACACACCAGAAAGGACCGCATGGGGCCATGACAGTACATGAACGGATGTTGGTCGATCGTCCCTCCCCTCACCCGACGTCAGGGGGGGGGGGGTGGGGACTAGAAAACAGTCCTTTTCCCTTCCCCCATTCTTTGCGCTGCGTTGCCCTTGCGCTCTTTCTTCTTTTTCTACCACTGGCATTGTCTGCTTCTTGTAAATCCTTCCCAGAGACTTAATTGCCTGCAGTGTCAACATGGGCGACAAGATAGAGGACCTCCCCGCGTCGGAGCACGTCCACGACCATGATATCCTCGACGAGAAGGCCATCGCCGAGACGGCCGACCACCTGCGCAAGCTCACGCCAGAAGAGCTTGCCATCGAGAAGAAGCTCAGGAAAAAGATCGACGTCCTGATCATGCCCCTTTGCGTCCTGGTCTATCTCATGAACTACATCGACCGGTGAGCGACTGGCCCAGCCTTGTCTTTATCTCCGACCGAGCCCCGTGGCCCTTGCTGACGGGAGAAGAAACAACTATGCCGCGGCTCGACTCCAGGGTCTCGAAGAGGATCTGAGCATGACAGACGAGCAATATCAGATTGGCCTTTCCACACTATTCGTCGGCTACGTCCTGATGCAGGTTCCCTCGAACGCCATGCTGAACTATGCCGGGCGCCCGTCTTGGTACATTGGCTTCTTCGTACGCACTAATCCTCCAAGCGTTTTTGACCGAATCTTCTTTTGCGCCGAGAGCCTTGGAAGACGCTAACCGCGATGTCTTGTGTAGGTCTGTGTCTGGGGCTTGGTGTCGCTCCTGACCAGTCAGGTCAAGACCGCGGGGCAGATCATTGCTACCCGGTTCATCCTTGGCTTCGTTGAAGCTCCCTTCTTCCCTGGCATCCTGTTTTACCTTTCCAAATGGGTACGTACGAGATGAACCTATCCACACCGCCGCACGTCATGGCCGCCCATTCTCTCACTGAGACTCATTTCTTGCGTTGTCTTCCATTTTGCCATGCATTACTAATTCATCGCAGTACACAAAGGAGGAACTTTCCCTGCGCATGGCCATCTTCTACTCGGGCTCCCTAATCTCAGGTGCTTTTGGAAACCTGATCGCTGCAGGTATCTTGAGCGGCCTAGCAGGAGCACGCGGATACTCGGCCTGGCAATGGCTGTACATTATGGAGGGTGCCATCACGATATTCTTCGGAATCCTCGTCATCATAATCCTGCCCGACTTTCCGGATACCTGGAAAAAGCTGACCGAGGATGAGAGACGAGTCGCAACCCGCCGACTGGCCATTGAAGCCTCCGAGGCCGACGTCGACGAGGCCGGTGGAATGTCGCAGCTCCGGGGCATCAAGTTGGCATTGACAGATCCCAAGACATACCTCCTCGCCTTGGCCTACCACGGCCAGACAGGTGCTGCTGGAATCCAGAACTACTTCCCGACTCTTACCCAGACCGTCGTTTCGGATCGCATCCACGCCCTGCTACTCTGCGCCCCGCCGTACATCTTCATGGTCATCTACTCATTCATTCACTGCCGAATTTCAGACAAGTTAGCCAAGAGGTTTTGGTTCTTTGTCTACCCAATTCCAATCACGATTGTGGGCTTCATCGGTACGTTGCGGACCACTCACTCACCCACTGACTGACCCGTTCTTCCCACGCTCCTCCTCCCCTTGACTCGAACTAACTGGCCCTCGAACAGTTTTCATGACGGTCGACAACTTCGGCGCTCGATACTTCTCCCTGTTCCTGCAGATCTTCGTGTTCGCCCTGAACGGAATCATCTACGCATGGATATCCTCCTCGATCCCTCGCCCGCCCGCGAAGCGCGCCGCCGCCCTGGCCTTCATCAACTCGGTGGGCAACGCCGCCTCGATCTGGACGCCTTTCACATACAAGACCAAGGATGCGCCCCACTACAGGCCGGCCCTGGGAATCTGCATAGGCCTCCAGGTCCTCGCCGCCGTCTGTGCGGTCGCGCTGAAGATCCTTCTCGAGAAGCAGAATGCCCAGCTCGCGAGGATGGAGAACTCCGACGCGCAGCTCACCGAGCGCGATATGAAGAAACTCGAGAAGACTGCACAGGTTGAGGGTGTCACTGTTGCTGAGGCGAGGGCTTTGCAGAAGGGTTACCGCTATGTTATTTAAAGTCGCCATCCTTTGATGTGGAAAGCAAGTGGAACCGATGAGATTGGCGAGATACATGGAGATGCAAGTAGCTGAATAGAAAATCATGAACAAGACATATCAACTCAGCTTAAACTATATCAGGATGCTAAGGCCATAGACTGCTTCTCCACAGCCTGTTCGTGGGTTCATATCTATATAAACCCCTTATTTATCCCTCTACATTTTTCACCATATAGATGCCGTAGCCACATCGCGGCCACCCGGGAGAAGCTGATCATAACCTATCTCTCATCAAGGTGCATGGAGTCGGAGGCTACCTCACCTCCCTACATCCTGCGTAGAGTTGCTCAAATGAGATCAAACCTTCGCTGTGGGAAACCAAACAGGGGCAGCAACTCCATGCTCCAGCGATCGGTCTCGTCAATCATCCGGCTGCCGTTCTCTTCGTCGTCATCGAAACGATCAGGCCGTGACGAGGGATCCGTGGCGCCGTCAATAATTGTCATTGACTTGCTCTTCGGCTTTTCGTGCATGAGCCCCTGGACAGGGGCGAAAGATCGCAGCAGATACATACCTTCATCTGAAGGCCCGAGTAAGGCAGGAATGCCGTCAAACACATGTGGTCATCCGAATGCACCGGCAGCCGTGATCTCCCAATGTATCCATTTTCTGTAACGAACAGTGTGCAGACCGCAGCGGCACAGAACCAAGCCGAGGCGATGTAAACCATATTCTGTTCCATCTCATCTGATACGGATGGTCTTGCCTGGAGCACTGGAAGAATTACTTGAGTTGCCACATTCCTGGCTTTGGTCCTTCACAAAGGCACGCGTTTTACACGATCCGTCATCAAGTCAGTTGGTGGTTGTTCGCAAAAATTTCGAAGTTGGCCTTAGACCTCATCACATGCCTGTCTATGTTTTTCTATCCCCTGAGATGACTTTGGGAATACGTGTTGGTCTTATGTAGGCCCTGCCATCTACGTCCGAGCCCTACCCTCAAGGGTTGGAAAGTTGAATAGACTCTAATGTCCCCAAAGCGTTCAAGCACAGCCGGGCGTAGCGGGCGTAGTCCATGCGTAACTCGTTGATGTTGAAAAATGCCCTGTATTGTTTGTAGAGGGCCTGCGGTGCGTCCTAGTGGCAGGTCATTCCTGAAGGCTTCAGGCTGTGGGCTAGGAGCCGGGTGGTCAGACTATTGTCAAAGTTGATGCCCTCCTGATTGACGGCGTCGGTTCACCCGGTAAGGACTATAATATATGCTTAATAGGAAGAAGGAGACGATATCAATGCTAAGCAAATTAAGTTATGAAGTATCTGGGGGGTGTATTTATCCTGGATGGATGGGCCCCATTCTTTTCCCCGGAACCCACCCTCCTCCCCACAAAAAGAAAAACCGGAACAACGGGCAAAAACATACAACACCGGGTATTCGCTGGTCGTCACCGACCCAACTACTAATCCAGCGGTCACCAGCTTGTCTATGGGAGAGCGGACGGGATCCCGAATTTTCTGATACCTATGGTCGTATGTGCTTGACTGAGATGCTTGCTAAACTATATTCCCTTTCCCACAGAGCCCAACAGGCGAATCGTTTGCGGCAAACATTCATCCCATTCACTTCCATTCTGTCGTCCCTCTTGGGCCAATCGTCACTCTGGTATATCTGGGTCTTGTGGTGGAATGATAACCCAGCTGTCTGTGATATGTCAGGCGAGAGGCTGTAGTAAGACACCTCTACGCAGTGATCCTTGCGCAGGCAACTTGGGGCAGGCTGAGTAGGATTTGACAGGACCCTACATAACTTTACATGTGTCTGGGCCAGCATGTTTTAAGCTGCTCGCCTTCGTGGAGACCGCCACCTTACCACTCTTTGTTCTAAAGATCCCGCAGCAGGCCTTGCTGGCCAATGCCTCGAGATTAGCCTCGCAGCTCCTTTCCACCCACAGCTGCTTATAGAACAGGCAGTCTTCAATTTCCAGTGGTTCCACAGCTCAATGAGCGTGTATTCCATGACGTTGTTGCTGACATTTCCTGGCTGTTTGTATACATAATTCTTGCACAAGTCGGAGTCATAGGGCTTGAGAGTCTTGCGCGGAATTCCTGCCGCATCGCTGCATATGACATTCATTGGGGTAGGAGGATCCTATCAGTGGCTGTTGGTATTTAACCAAGCCAAATAGTCAAATGTTTCTTGAGGGATTCCATATACCTCGTGTCATTCTCCTACGGCAGCCTTGATAATTACAACAAGACACATGAAAGAACCTAGACAGTATTAAGCACATAATGAGTGGTCCCTTAAGCCCAATTAATTTGTCCATAACTTGCCCGCCTCCTTCAGTACCACATAACACTGCTTGGGCTTGTGCGTCAGGCTGTCAAACGCCTCGAAGCCCCTCAGCTTCTCTGGCACCACCTCTAGGTCGAAGCTCCACACCATCAAGGCAACGAAAATCTTCATCTCCAGGTAGGCCAACTTCTTCCCAAAGCAGCCTCTGAGCCCACCACCAAACTGCATCACCGGTCCCGCGTGGATGTTGAACGTTTCCACTCCCTTCTCGTCGGTCTTGATCCAGCGCTCCGGCCTGAAGACCGTGATGTCGCCGTCGTCCCACAGCGGGACGGCGCGGTCCTTGTTCGCCTGGGAAGAGTCCGACCGGGCGTGCTCAGGGATGGACTCGTTGATGGTGTTGGGCGCCATGTAGCCGGGGCCATTGGACTGTCAAATAATAGCGTTGGATGCTTAGTCTATTAGGCTAGCTAACGTCTATTCAACGGGAGGGAAGGCCCCTATTTATAGTTATTATCCTCCATACAGTGGCAAACGTATGGGGAAAAGGATATCCCGTATTAATAATAGCCTAAATATCTAAAATATTCCAATAGCCCCCTTTAAACTAATTCCCTTTTATTTATTTTATTTTATATATATAAGGGATTTAGTTTATAAAAAAGGAATATTTAGTTATATAGTAAGAAAACCTTATAAAAGGGAAAAACTTACTTATTAAGTGTTTATATATTTAGGCAAAAAACCCAAAAATTTGCTATTACTTAAACTTAAACTTATAGCCAATAGGGTATTACATATTAAATTATGGTTTTATATGGAATTTACTAATTATTTTATAATGGCTATGGTATATTATGGCATTTTTACATATTAAAGTTACATGTCATTTTATTTATACTATATATACTATGGAAATACGTTTTCTATATAGAATTAAACGTATATAAATATAGTATAGGTATATTGTGACTGTGTATATATATGGTATGTATGGGCTGTGTAAGTAATGCTTATTTTTTAGGAAAAACCTTTATTATTTTATTTATTTCTTCTAGGGGAAAACCTTTAGTATTTAGGGTAATATTATATATATATATAATTAAGTTCGCTTTATTTATTTATATATTTTATAAGTAAAGGAAAAAATCTTAATCCTAGTTATTAAAGAGTAAATACCTTAATTTATTTTACGCGCATTATAATATAGGTAGAAAATCTTTTTATTCTCTAGCTTAATATTTTTATATTATTTTTTTATTAAACTATACTTTTCTTTAAACTCTTTATAGTATAATTTATTTATTAATTTTATAAGCCAATTTGCTAAATTTTGCTTAAAATTTATATATTTTAATATTACTTTATTATTTTCTATTACTTCTCTTATATAATAATATGCAATATTTATATATTTAGTTTTCTTATAAAATAAAGTATTTTTAGCTAATTTCTTAGCTCTATTATTATCTATATATATAATAAGGGGCTTAAGATTAAAGCTAATATTTAAATTATTATTAAAATATTTAAGTAAATTATATAAATATTTAGCTTTTTTTATGGCTTTTCTTAAAGCCATATATTTTGCTTTTATAAAGGAAAATGCTGATATTTTTTATAGTTAAAAATTCCAGCTTATGAGGTTTATTTTCTTCTTATTATTATTATTATTAATATCATATAAGCTAAATATATAACTAAAGGTACTCTTTTTAGTAAATATATCATTACCCTAGTTTAAATCTATATAGCTTATTAATTATAAATTATTTCTAAAGTAATTATATACTTTAAATATATATAGGAATTTATATATATATCCTTATATTTTATTTAATTCTTTTATATGCTTTAATCCTAGGTTTGCTATATATTTAGTTAACTTGTTTATAAAATAGGTTAAATTTAGCCTTATTTTTAAGCTAGCATATAATATAAATCCTATTTATTGCTAATATAATTCTATAATATTTTTATTAGCTTAATTAGTATATTTTTTTAATTTTCTATTAGAGGTATATAATATAAGTTAAGGGATTATTTCCTTTTTCTTAACTTTTTCTTTTATATTAAATCTTTTTAATATTTTATCTATATATTTATGGTTTATAGTTATTTATTTATTTTCTCTATTTATATATATATTGCTTTTAAGGAAATCTATTAAATCTCCTTAAAAATTTAGTTTTATATTCTTATATTTTTATTAATTATTAAATTTATATTATTATTATTAAGTCTTATAATAATAATATTATTATTTATATAACATATAAATATATTGTGTGGATAGCTTCTTCAAAGCTCACAAGAGCCATTCTTTTAAATTTAAGGCAGGAGAGGAAAAAAAAGAAGAAAAAAAAGGAAAAGAATAATGGATTAAGCAAGGGTTTAACCCACTACATTTAGATTTAAAATTTAATATAAGAAATATTACGTAATATTTTACTTATATAATATATTAGAAAAATAACTAATAATATTAATAAATAAATATTAACTAAAAATAAATCTCTTTAAATAAAATAAAATAAAAAGGTCTTTATATATATAAGAAAAGAAAAACTTTTCTTTTTAATAACTTTATAATTATAAGGGCTATAAGGCTAAGACCTATATATTTATAATACTAATAATTAATATTAATATATAAGCTTATATTATATACTTATATAATTAGCTTATATAAGTAGATTTTTAAAACCTTTTATATAATAAGTAAAAAAACTATATATTTTTAAGCACCCTTTTAGCTACCCCTTAATTTATTAGCTAGCCCTTTAAACCCCTTTTATAAGATTTAATATTAAGTAATTATTAATTAGCTATTAATTAATAAATTATTAATATATAATAAATAATTAATAATATAAAAGCTTTTAAAGATTTTATATATTTTAACAAAAGATATAAATAAAAGGGCTTTTTCTTAAGGAATAACTTATATTTTAAAGCAATTAAGTAAGTTAAAAAAATTAAATATAATTCTTATTAACTATCTTATTTATTATTTCTTATTTTATTAACTCTTTATTAATTTATTAACCTTTAATATTTAATGCTTTATTAATTAACTTATTAACTTAATTTTTAAAATTTTATTTAAAACTTTATTATATAAGCTTATATAAAATATAAGAAGCTAAGATATTAATATTAATTATTATTTCTTTTTTAAGTTATATTTTATAATATTATTTAATATAAAAATATTATTAATAACTTAATAAGTATAATTTTTAGTTTACCTTAAATTAAGAAAAATAAAGCTTAAAAAAGAAGTTATTTATTTTTATATTTATAAAAGAATATATTATTTTAAATTAATAAATTTTCTTATAAATTAAAAATAAAAAGAGTTAATTTAATAATAATTTATTATACTTTTTTTAAGTTATATCTTATAAAGTTATAATTATTATAAAGTTATTATTAATTAATTAAGTAATATTAAATATAACTTATCTTAAATTAAGAAAAATAAGGGTTAAAATATAAATTATTTTATTTATTCTTATATTTATAAAATATATCTTAAGTTTAAATATAAAAATAATAATATTAATTTAATATAAAGTAAGATAAAGATAATTTTAAAATATCTTATTATTATAATAAAAAGTTATTATTATATAAAAAGTTTATTTAATATATATAATATTAATTTATTATAAATTAATATAATAATAAACCTTAATTATAATAACTTATATTATTACTTATTAAAATAAATATAAACTTTAATATTATAATAAGGCTTACTTTAATAAAAGGTTAAATATACTTTATATATAAATAATATTTAAAGCTAAAATTAAGTAATAATTAATAATACTTATATTTTATATATAAAAATTTAATTATATAATTAAAACTTAAAGTATTATTAAAGCTTTATATAATGTTTTATTATTAAAAGTAAATAAATTATTAAAAAATATAATTATATTATATTATATAACTTTTTAAGCTATAGCTTAATTAAATTATTTTAATTAAAAAGGAAATTATTATTAATAAAAGCTATTTTAAGTTTAACCTTTTTATTTCTTATTTATATAAAAAGGTAATTCTTATAAATTTTAACTTAATATTAAAAAAGTAGCTTATTATATATTATAATTATAAAGTTTTATTATAAGATATTAATTATATTTTAAAAATAAGATTTAATATAAAAAGCTTATAATTATTAATTTCTTTATAAAAATAATAATCTTTTTTTTTAATATCTTAAAAATAAAGTTATATAATTTAATTAATATATTATATAATATAATATAAATAAGTTAAAATAAATTTTAAGTAAATTCCTTATAAATTTACTATAAATCTTAATACTTATTATACTTTTATAATAAATTTATAATAAATTTATTATAAATACTTATATTTATAATACTTTTATAACAAATTTATTATAAATTTATTATATATATATATATATATAAATTCCTTATATATTTATTATAAATTTATAAAGATTATTAAATTTTATAACTTTATTTCCATTATTATAATAGCTATAATTATATACCTTAGCTATATAATTATCTTATAAAAGAATTAAGTAAATTATAATTATTATTATTATAATATTAAAATATTTATAAATTAAGTTATAAAACTTTTAATAATTAATAAGTTAAGTATATATTAATTTAAGCCCTTTTAAATTAATAAAAAAAAATTAATTTTATTATAAATTTATAATAAATATATTATAAATAAAATATAAATTTAATATATAATTTCCCTTAATATTCTTATTATTACTTCTTAATTTTTAATTAATAAAAAAATATTAATAATTATTTTAATTATAAGTAGTGATTTTTAAATAAATAAATTTCTTTTTACCCTTTATATTTAAAGAAATATAATATTTATTAAATATTATAATAATATTTATTGCTTAATAAATTTTATATAATTATTATTCTGCTATATATAACTTATTAAAGTTATAAAACCTTTAATTTAAAGTAGCTAGGAATTAAGTAATAATTAAAGGAAATACCTTAATTTTAAAAAGCTAAATATTAAGTTTAATTTTTTTAAGAATATTTTAAGATAATTTATAAATTTAACTATTTATAAATATAAACTTAGCTAATAATTATAGTTATTATTATTATTTATATTAATTAATATAATATAAAAACTTATTTACTTATTAATAATTTTTAAATAAAATTTAATTAAATTAATTTTAATTAAAATATATTAAATTTTTATAAAACCTTTAATAAGTTATTATTTATTTAAATTATAAAGTATTAATAAAATATTATTTTTAATTAATAAATTATATATATTATACTTTATTAACTTATAATATATAAAACTTATACCTTATAAATTAATATCTTTATTATATAATTAAGGAAACTTAAAAAGGAATTAAAAATATAAGGCTTATTAAAAATCCTTAAAATTTCTTAAGATTAAGTTTAATACTTAAGTTATTTTTAAAATCTTAATTCTTATATTTAAACTTAAGAAGTTATAAGGAAACTTAAAGTATTAATATTATATAAGCTTATATAAAGCTTTTTTTAACTTTCCTTAAGTTTTTAAAAGCTATAATACTTAATTTAATTAAAAAATACCTTTAATTAAATAAAGTATAAAACTTTTTAAAAATTATAAACTTAAATTAATAAATTATTATAAAAGTAATATTATTTTAAGCTTTTTAAGTTAACTAAGCTAGCCTTAATATAAATTTAATAGCTTATAAATTTATTAAAGCTAAATTATTATATCTTTTATAATTATTTAATATAAAATTAAGTTAAGTAATAAACTTAATTTTACTTTAAGTTTTTAATTAAAGAAATAACCTTTTTTTTAATAAAGCTTTTTTTATTAAAAACTTATAAAATAAAAACTAAATAATAAAAACTTTTTAATTAAATAATTATTATATTTATTAAATATAATAATTTAAAAATAATAAAGATTAATAATATAATTATAATTAAGGGCATTAAGATTTCTTTAATAATAATTACTTATTTAAACTTAAAAGTTTTTATAATAATTATAATTTTAAAAATATTATTATTAAATAATTTAAGTTATATAAAAATTAAAATAATTTTTAAAATTTAATTTAAGTATTTTAAGTTAAAAGAAAGATTATTATATAAAAAAACCTTTAAGGCTTTATTAATTAATATAAAATATACTTATAAAATAATATTTATTAAAAGGCTTAGCTTTATTATAACTTACTTTTTTATTTATTTAATATAACTTATTTTTAATTTTAAATAACTTTTAATAAAGGTAAATATTATTAATTAACTTAAGGAAATATAAAGGGCTAGGCTTTATAAAAAAGATATTTATTAAATTAATAATATTATTCTTAAATAAAAGCTTTTAATAATTAAAATATTTAAAAATATACTTAATAAATTTATTATTTTATTATATTAATTAAATAATTAGCTTTTTTTATAGCTTAAAATATATAAAATTAAATTAATAAGGCATTAATTATTCTTTATTTTAATTACCTTTTTATTAAAAAAGATTTTTATAAATTTAAAATAAAGCTATAAGAAAAGTAAGAAATTTAATACTTATAATAAAAGAATTAAATAATAATAAAAAGGGCTTTTTAAAAGATATAATTATTATTTTATCCCTTAGTTCTTATTAACTTTACTTAATGCTTTTATTAATATATATTAATATATTAAATTTATACTTTTAAGCATTAAAAATAAACTAGCTATATTAATTAATTTAATTACCTTACATTAAAAATTATATTTTAAATTTTATATTTTAAAATATAACTTTAAAATAATAATAAAAGCTATATAATATTTATTAATAAGTTTAAAATAAATAAGTAAAGTAAATTAAATTATTTTAAGCTTAAAAAATATTAATTAATAATATATAATAAAATTAAAGCTAATTATAATTACTTTAATAAAGCATATAATTAAATTTATAACTTTATTATTACTTTATTTAAAGAAATAATGCTAAAAATATTTTAAATAATATTATTTAAATATTTAATATAAATAATAATTAGTTTTAATATAATCTTTATTAAAAGGATAAATTAATTATTAATAATTATTATTTTATAAATAATAAGCTAAAGGTTATAAGAAAAAATACTTATATTATTAAAAATAACTTAATTTATAAAGTATTTAAATTTAATAAAGAAATAAATAAGCTTATTATCTTTTTATTAAAAAATAATTATTATATTATTAAAGAATTAAATTTATATAATTTAATATAAGTAAACTTTAATTCTTATATAATTAATATTAATTTATATTTTAATGCATATTATTACTTTAAGTTTAATTAAATATATTATAAATATAATATTATCCTTATATTAAAAATATTACTTAAAAGGTACTTAAAAATATACTTAATAATAAATACTTATATATTTATTTAAGGATTAATTTAAAATAAGCTAATATTATATATAAGTTTATTATTAAAAGTTTCTTTAATATATAATAATTTATATATATATGCTTATATATAAACTTAAAAAGTAATTAATAAATTATTATTTATAACTTATTATAATATTAAAGCTTTAAAATATATTATTTCTTAATTATACTTAAAGTATTTTTTATAAGCTATAATTAATTAAGTTATAAAGGCTAATATTTAAAAAGTAAAATATATAAAAGTTATTAATTAAGCTAAATTTAATATATTTTATTAAGTTATTATAAAAGGTTATTAAATAATTATTATAATATATATTAAAGTATAAATATTTAAATGCTTAAATATTAATTTATTAATAAGCTAAGAGTTTATAATTTTTTATTAAGTTAATATTTTTAATTTAATAAGAAAGATTTACTTTAAATATTTTAATAATATAATAATAAAAGCTATAATCTTTATAAAGGTTTTAAAATAAATATATATTATTAAAGTAAGCTTAAATATTATTATTTTATTATATTTATATTATATTATATTAATATTTATTATAAAATTAAAAAAAATATAGTTTTTTTATTTTAACTTAAATAAAAAGGCTAAATTAATAGCTTAATAAGTTATAACTTTTTAAGAATTATTATAATAAATTAATTACCTTATCTTATATATATTTATAAAAACTTTTATTTAAAAGTAATTATTCCTTTTATATATAATAATATAAGACTTTTTAATTAAAAAAATAAAGTAAATACTTTTATATATATAGCATTAATAGCTTAAAATAAATCTTACCTTTAATATTTAACTTTTTTTAATTTTATTAATCTTTTTAATAATTTAAAGTAAAGTTTAAAATAATTATTATAATAAAGTTAATAAATTTAAATAATATCTTTATTAAGTAACCCCTTAATAAGTCTTTATAAAAAGAATTTTTAAAGGTTTAAAAATAATTATATATTAATAATAAGTTATAAATATTTAAATTTAAGGATTTACTTAAGGTTAAGCTATTAAATAATATTTATATTTATTATTTTTTTAAATTATTTATTTATAAAGCTAATAAGTTAATTTAAAAATATTAATAAATTTTTAAAAATAATAGCCTTATTTAAGTTTTAAAAAATTAATAAATAAAAATACCTTTAATAAATAATTAATAAAATTAAAAGATTAATAAATACTTATATTACTTTAATAAAGAAGATTAAAAGATAATAAATAAACTTATAAATAACTTTTATTAAAAAAGAAAAGCTAAGTAAGTAATTTTAATTACTCTTTTTAAATTACTTATTTTTATTATTTAATAAATAATTTATAATTAATATAAAAATTAAATAATAATAAACTTATAAACATTAAATAAAGTTATAATTCTTAATACTTACTTTTTATTTCTTTAATTTAATATTATATAAAAAATATATAATAAAAGTTATTTATTTATTATAAATATTAATATATTTTTTTATTAATTTATAATTTATAAACCTTATTAAAATAAATTATTATAAATAAAAATAATTTAAAATAATAATAATAAGATTTTATAATTTTTTAGCTTATATTTAAAAATATATAAATTATATCTTATAATTTTATAGCTTTTTTATTATTATATTTATAAATAATATTATTATATTTTTTAACTTAGCTATAAAGTATTTATAATACTTATAAATAATCTTTAATTTATTTAAAAATAAGAATTTAATACTCTTTCTTAAGAAATCCTTCTTAAAATATTTATTTATAAAATTACTTAATTTTTATATTAATAACTTAAGAATATATAATATTATTAATTAAATTTAAATTATTATAAAATTATAATTCTTTTTTATTTTATAATAATTAAAGAAATTTATTAAGCTTATAAGATATTTTTAATATTTAATCTTATATTTTAATTAAAGAATTAATTTATTATAATATAAGAAATTTTAAATATTAATTATAATTAAAGCTAAAGATAAGCTATTTAAAGATAACTTTAAAAAATAATATATAAAGAAAGTTAACTTTAATTTTATTATAAAGAAACTTTATATTTTTTAAAACTTATAAGCTATCTTAATTAAGTTAAATACTTTTTTTTATTATAATTTTAATAAATTATTATTTATTTAATTAAATGCCTTTAAAAAAGTTAGCTTTTTAAGTATTTACTTTTAATTTATAAAAAAATAAAAATAAAATAAATAATTATTAATATTAAGATTATAAATATAATTAATAATATATTTAAGTAAAATTATTAATATAATTAAAAGGAAATATTAACTAATAAAATTAAAAGTAGCTTACCTTATATAATTAGTTTAAAAGCTTTAAATAATAATTAAGTTTAATTATTTATAATTAATTTATATCTTAATAAATTATATTATAATTATTAAGATTATTAGCTATACTTTAATAAATATAATTAATAAAATAAAGATAAATCTTAAGCTTATTATAGCCTTAAAATACCTTAATTAATATTAATTTATAATATATTATATATTAAAAATAATTAATATTATTATTAATGTATTATTATAGCTATTAATTTATTAATTAATTATTAATAATAAAAAAATCTTTAATAAACTTTTTAATTTAACTATTTATACTTTATTTAAAACTTAAATTAATTTAAAATTTAAAAATAAAATATTAAAAGTATATTTTAATAATAAGTAATAATTAAAAATTTAAAGCTAACTTTAATAATTAAATATTAATATTAAACTATTATTTAAATTAAATATAAATAATCTTCTTTACTTTAAAGAATATTATAAAAAATACTAGCTATATATTCCCTTTAATATAACTAATTTTATTATAATTAATGCTTATAACTTTAAATATTACTTTAATAAAAAAAAAGTTTATTAAGAATTAAAAAACTTATTTATTATTAAAAATTATTAATATAAGGTATATAAATATATAAAAACTTACTTTATATATATTATAAATTAAAATAATAATTAAAAATTATTAAGAAAGTTATAACTTATATTTTTATTATTAATCTTATTTTATATTATTATTATAAACTTTATAATTAATTTTTTAAAAGTATTAATAATATATACCTTATAAGGAATGCTATAAGCCCCTTTTTTTAATTCCTTTTTATTTATTATAAATAAATATATTAAAGCTAACGTTAAGCACCAACAAACAACGCATATTAGTAAGCAACGCACTTTTTAGCATTAAGAGTATAATAACTTAAATTGCAGCACCATAATTAGAAAAAATTAATTAAATTTAATTAAAATTAAAATTTACAAACTATTTTATATCTTTCTTATAAGTTTATACATTATGCTTAATCTCGCTATAATTATTACATTATCTTTTTATTAATCTGCCATAAATTAACTCCTTAACGCTACTACTCATTTCATTAGCTAGCCGCTTCCCCTTTTCCTTCTTATTAATTAACTCTTTAGCCTCTTATATAATAAATGCTTCTTTATCCTGCATATATATTTTTTTAGCCCTTTAATACTTAAAAAGTGCTATATTTATAACTTAAAGATTTATTAATCTCTTAAATTAAAAGTATAACTATATAAGCTAATAACTATATACTCTTTATTAATTTATTAATAGTAATTAAAATTAATATTAAAAAGCTTCCTTAATAATAAAAAATTTAATTTTTAATTAAAGTTAATTAAAAAATTACTTATATTAAGTTATATAATATTTAAGAAACCTAAGGTATAAATAATATTAAGAAGCTTAATATAGCTATTAATATTTAAATCTTAATATTTAGCTTAAAAAGCATAGCTTCTTAATTAAATAAGATAAGGCTTGCTCTTTTAAAACCTTCCTTAATAAGTTTTAACTTAAAAACCCTTTTATATATATAATATAAAAGGTAAAAAAGAACTTTATCTTATTAATATAGGTAATTTAAGCCTTATTAAACTAATTAATTTCTATATTATATATTTTCTTTAATAAATTAAAATACTTAATATTTAATAATTAAAGTAAATAAAATAAATAAAAAGGCATGCAAAGAGTAATAATATTCTTAAACTTATAATATTGCTTAAAATCCATAAAATGGTAGCTTTTATGCTTATTAAGAATTAATAGTTAATAAATACCCTTTATATATAATGCAATATATTTTTTAAAATATTAAATTTATTTTATAGCAATTTTATTACTTATTTATTTATTTAAGCTTATTTTAATTACTTAATTATTTAAAAAGCTGCCCTTAATATATTAGCTTATAAGGTATATCTTAGCCTTAATAATTAAAAATAGCAATTTATATTATTTATCCCTATTAATTAATTTAATAGCTATTACTTATTGCTAATTCTTAAGCTATATTTATTTTATTTATCCTTGTTAATTAAAATATATAATTATTATTTTAAGTAATTTAATGCTTATTATAAAGCTTAATTTATTAAAATTATAAGTATTGCAATTAAGGATATTATATTTATTATATATATTAAATATAAGGTTAAATTATATATTTATTATATTAAGATCTTTGCATAAGGCCCTTTAATAGTTATATATATAATTAATATATATTTTAAAACGTAGTTTTAATAAGATAAGTCTTTCTGCTTAGTTAATTTTAATAGCGCTGCCATTATAATTGCAAAGCAAAGAATTTGCTATATCTTTAATATCCTTAAAAATAAGCAAGTATCCTTATAAATCTTAATTAAGTATATATTAAATAAATACCTTCTTTTTTATTTTTATTAATCTCTTATTATTAAGGTAGGTATTGCATTATATAGTTCGGCCGGCTATTTTATAGTAAAGGGTAAACTTAAGGATTTAATAAATATTAGCTATATATTATTTACTTAATTTTAAGTTATTTTAAAAAGCTTAAATAGCAAGTTTAATCTTATCTTCTTTTATTTTATTTATTTTAAAATATAACGTAAGAAAATGCAATTATAAGATGCATTATAATAATTCCGGGAAAAGTGCATCGCTTGCTAATATGCATTATTTGTTGGTGCTTAACGTTATTATTAATATTATTAATAATATAATAAATATAATTTAAAAAGCTATTAATAATGTTTATATTAATAATAATATCGTTAATATTAATTAAGTAATTAAATATATAAAAACTTAAATAATTAAATAATTATATTAATATTTATTATAATAATAAATAAAAGAAAATAAAGTAACGTAATTTTATTTTATTTTATATTAATTTATTTTTTATTTTAATTATATAAACCCATGATAATTAATAAGTAATTTAAGTTTTTTTCTTTTAATAATTAATATACTAATTAATTTATAAATTAATAATTTTATATTAATATAAAGAAATATAATAAAAATAAAGTATATTAATAATAATAATATTTATATATATTACTTAAATTATCTTATAAATATATAATTATAATACTTATGCTATTAATTTAATCTTATAAATTATATTTAATAACTTTATAATAAATTTATAATAATATATAAATTTTTAATTATTTATTAATTATAAAAGTTAAACTTATAATTTTACCCTTTTTTATTAATAACTTATTATATTAAGGTATAACTTAATATATTATTAAAATAAACTAAGTTATTATTAATTATTATTAAAGTTTTATATAAATTAATTTACCTTATTACTTATTTAATATAATAAAATAAATTATATTTTATTAATATATTAAGTTAAAGTATATATTATTATTTACTTAAAATAATGTTAACTTATAATATTTTTTATAAGAAAATTCCCTTTAATATTATTATTTATTACTTTTATTATATAAAGCATGTTAATTAAATTATAATGCATATTTATATTAATAATATACTTTAAACTTATAAATTTATATAAGTATTTATTAATAATTTATAATTAATATTAAAAAGCTTATTATTTTTTTATAACTTTTATATTACTTACTTTAAAAACTTATATAATTTTATTAATTATATAAATATTAAGAAAATTATATATAAAAATAAATTATTAATTAAAAAGAATTTAATATAATATAAATAAGTTAAAATAAATTTTAAGTAAATTCCTTATGTTATGGGCTAGCCTTGGGTTGTCTGCCGTAAGGTGTTTAAATAGGGTTTATATTTAAAGTGCAAAGGAAAAGGTTCGCTCCTTATTTGCATCCGCGCTAAAGTTTATTCTTATAAGGCTAAAGCCCACTAACTAATTACAATAAGCAAAGCCTAAACCATAATATATTTTCCTTTTCTAGGTTTTCATGGCAAGCTTTAAAGGGTAGCTATATAATAAAAAAATAAAGGACATTATAATCTAATTATAAATTAAATATTGCTCTTTACTTAGCCATTTAATTACACCTTAGCGCCTTTTAATTATACCAAAGGCCTAGCTTATTATTTATAATTAATATACCTTAGCCCTTATAATTTAATATATTAACTAAAGTAAGCTAATAAAAGATAATTATTTAAATATAAGCTAGTAGCTAAATTAATAGCATTTCTATAATCCTTTAATGCAAGCCTTTTATATAAGCTTTTTTACTTAAAACCTTAGAATTATAAATTTATTATATAATCTATAATTAATTAATACTTAATTGCAAGTAATTTGCTTTATTAATGGGAATTTCTTAAATTTTAAGCGTTTTTATAGCGCTAAACTAATTAATATATAGCTAATCCGCTTTAAGCTTAAGCTAGCATTAAGTTAGCATTACTTTTAAGCCCTATCTTATAAAAAAAATTTTACGCCCCTTTAAATAAATTCCTTCCCCTTGCTAGCCTTAATTAATAAAAACTATACCCTTATTTTCTTATAATAATTAAGGTAATTATGCTTATAATAGCTAAGTTAGCTATATATAAAATACTTAACTTTGCTTATTAAGATTGTTATAATATTAATATTTATTGCTTTATTATTTTAAGGTTAAATATTATCTTCCCTTATTATAATGCTAAAAATGCCCTTATGTTGCTATAAGGTAAAGTAAAAAGCCTTAAATATATTTAGTTATTTTTTATAATTAAGCTAAGCTTTTGCTATAAAAGTTAAGCCATTAATTATTAATAATATTTTGCATTTATTTAGCTAACTTTAAGCCTTTGCTATATAAGCTAATTAATTAAATTAAGTAAAAGATTTTACCATTTTCTTCTTATAGCGTTATTATAATGCAATTAAGCTAAGCCTGGCATGCCTTTATTTAAAAGGGTTCCTAAGCATAAGGCAAACCTTTTTTAAAAAGCTTTTTAGCTACCCTTTAAATATTTTTAGAAAATTAATATAAGGTAAAAATTAATTGCAAAAAGTTTTTAGCTAATTAAATATATAAAAGAATTAAGCCCCTTTAATGCTAATTACCTTTTTATTTATTATAAACTTAGCCCTTATCTTTACTAGCTAAATTGCTAGGTATTCCTAAGATAAGAGTTTCTTTAAATAAAGAAGGGCTTAATAGGCTATTATTATTCTTTTTAAGTTTTACTATATTAAGTTTTATATAGTTATATTATGGGTTTATAATATAAGAAGATTTTAAATATATGTTATGGGCTAGCCTTAGGTTATTTGCCATAAGGTATTTAAATAGGGTTTATATTTAAAGTATAAAGGAAAAGGTTTGCTTTTCATTTATACTTACGCTAAAGCCTATTCTTATAGGGCCAAAGCCCATTAATTAATTACAATGGGCAAAGCCCAAACCATAATACCTTATAAATTTACTATAAATCTTAATATTTATTATACTTTTATAATAAATTTATAATAAATTTATTATAAATACTTATATTTATAATATTTTTATAATAAATTTATTATAAATTTATTATATATATATATATATATAAATTCCTTATATATTTATTATAAATTTATAAAAATTATTAAATTTTATATCTTTATTTTTATTATTATAAAAGTTATTAATAATGTTAATTAAAAAAACTTATTTTAAATAATAAAAATATTTTATATAATTATTAATAGCTTAATTTAATTATTATTTAATAAAATAAGTAAGATACTTAGTTAAAAAATCTTAATTAAATTATTATTTCTTATATTTTTAAGCTTTTAAATATAATTAATAATAAGATATATAAATCTTATAAGCTTATATATATTAAATTTAATTTTAATAAAAAGGTTATTAAAATAAATATATATTATATTATTTTATTCTTATAAATTATTAAATTCTTATTAATATTAAGTAATTAAAGTTAAAATTTAATTAATAATTATAAATATATTATAAAGAGGGTTATAAATAATATTTATCTTTAATAATATTTAATTAATATTATTAATACTTAAAGCTTTATAAATAATAATAATTAATAAATAATACTTAACCTTTTTAATAATAATATTAATAATTTATTTAATATTAATACTTAAATATATATTAATAATTATAAATTATTTATAAATAAAGAAGTTAAAAAGAAATTTATCTTACTTTATTATTTTAATATATTAGCTAAGTTTATAAAAAGTTATATTTTATATTATAAATATAAAGATAAAAGTTAAAGATTATAAAAATATATTATAAAAATAATTAATTAATTTTTCTTTTAAAAATATAAGCTATTTTAATTTTAATTATTATAATTAAATATTATTAATTTTAAGTAAATATATAAAAGTAAAATAAAACTTTATAATATTAAAATTTATTTAAGCTATTAAATATAAATTAAAAAATACTTATAAAAATTATAATAAATTTAACTTAAATTTAATTAAGATAATAAGATATTATATTAAATTAAATAAGCCTTAAAAAGCTTACTTAATATTTATTTAAGCTAAAAAGTTTTTAAATTATTTAAATAATACTCTTAAATTAAAAAGCTTAAATATTAATAAATATATAATAATTTTATATATTAATATGAAAATTTATATTAATTATTATAAATTAATTATTTTAAGATATAATATTTAAGTATATTTTTAATAATTTATAATAAATTAATAAAATAAATTACTTTTATAATAAAATTAAAATACTTTAATATAAATTATTATAAATAAGTTTAAATAAATTAAGTTTTATTTTAATTATTTACTTTTAAAGTTATTTATTTTAAGGCTAAGTATAATAACTTTTTATTATTTATTTTATATAATAAGTATTATTAATTAATTATTTACTTATATTTATTAATTAGCTTATTATTATTAAAATAAAAAACTTATTAACCTTAAAATTTAACTTATTTCCCTTAAAAATATATATTATATATATTTTTAAATTAAGCCTTAAATAAGATCTTTTATATTTAATATTAATTCTTATTTAAAATTATACCTTAAATATAATATTTTTTAATAATACTTTTATTTTTAATATATATATTTATATTAAAGGTATTAAGCTTAATTTAATAAAAATATAATTATAATTATTAATCTTTATAAGATTTTAAAGGTTTTTTTATTAACTTATATAATATAATAATATAAAAAAGGTAATTAATAAGTTACTTTTATATTTAAAGAATATTATAAGCTTATTATTATAATTTAAGCTTATGCTTATAATAATTAATTAATAAGCTTTTAACCTTATAATAATAAGCTTTAATATAAGTATAAATAAGGAATAAACTTTTTTCTTTATACTTTAAATATAAACCTTTTTTAAATATTTTTAATTAAAGTAATATAAGGCTAGCTTATAATATATATTTAAAGTCCTTTTATACTTATAAACTTATAATATAATTATATAAAATTTAATAAAGAAAAATAATAATAAAATAATAATAACTTAATAAGTTTTACCTTATCTTAAAAAATTAATATTTTAAAACTTTTTAATAACTTAATTAATTAAGATAAGGGCTAAGTATATAATTAATAAAAAGGTGATTAAGGGTATAAAGGCTTAGTTTTATTATATATTTAATTAATTAAGAACTTTTTATAATTAATTTTTACCTTATATTAATTTTATTATATTATGTAAAAAATAATTAAAAAGCTTTTTAAATAAGGTTTATTTTATACTTAATAATTCTTTTAAATAATAATAAATTAAACTTAGCTTAATTATATTATAATAATATAATAAAAAAGAAATAATTAATTTTCTTACTTAATTTAATTAAATTACTTATATAATAAAAATATAAGTTTAACTTAATAATTATAAAGTATTATTTATAATTAATAAATTAATTATTATAATAAAAGCTTAGCTTAATTATAAAGAATAATTAAAAAAGTTTAATAACTTTTATTTTACTTTATATTAATATAAAAATACTTTTAATATTATAATAAAAAAGGATAATATTTATACTTAAAAAGTAAAAGCTATAAATATTAATATTATAATAATTTTAATAAGTAAAGTTAAGTATTATATTTATAGCTAATTTAATTATTATAAGTATAATTACTTAAATTATTATAAAAGAATTTAAATATAGCTTTTATTCTTTATTATTAATAAAGAAAAGGTATTTAATTAAGTTTATTTTTAATATATAAATTTAACTTATAAGATAAGGCTTAAAAGTATTATTAGCTTAATATTAGCTTAAGCTTAAAATAAGCTAATTAATATTAATTAATTTAACGTTATAAAACTTTTAAAACTTAAGAAATATTTATTAATAAAGTAAATTATTTATAATTAAATATTAATTAATTATAAATTATATAATAAGTTTATAATTTTAAGGTTTTAAATAAGAAAGCTTATATAAAAGGCTTAAATTAAAGGATTTTAAGAATATTATTAGCTTAGCTATTAACTTATACTTAAATAATTATTTTTTATAAGCTTATTTTAATTAATATATTAAATTATAAAGGTAAGAAAGGTTAATTATTAAAAATAAAATAATTTTATAATATAATAAAAGTATATATAAGTAATTAAAAGGCTAGGTAAAAGGTAATATTTAATTTATAATTAAAGCATTAGTTTTTTTATTTTTTTATTAAATAATTAGCCTTATAAAAAAGCTTTTATATAACTTTAACTTAAAAAAAGGGAATATATTATAATTTAAGCTTATACTTATAATAATTAATTAATAAGCTTTAGCTTTATAAAAATAAGCTTTAATATAAATATAAATAAAAAATAAACCTTTTCTTTTATACTTTAAATATAAACCTTTTTTAAATACCTTTAGCTAAAATAATTTAAGGTAAGCTTATAATAAATAAATAATAAAATAATTATTTATATTTTAATTATTAACTTAAAGACCTTTAGCTTAATAAATTTAATTAAAAATATTATAAGGTATTAATTTTATTAAAAAGGTAACCTTAATTAAAATTTATAAAGTTAAAAAAAAATAAAATAAAGCTTATATTAAAAAAATTTATTACTTTTAAAAGTTAAAGTATTATTATAATTATTTTTTAAATTAACTTTTTAAGTTTTTTAAAAATTATAATTTATATATAAATAAGGTAATATAATAAATATAAGAAAATATAAATTAATTACTTTTTTATTTATTATTTTAATAAAATTAATTATATTATAAAATATAAAGTAGCTTAATTAATATAAGCTAGCTTTTAAAGCTTAATTATAAGCATTTTAAATATAATTAATCTTTTAATATAAATAAATAAATAACTTAGCTTAAGTTTAATTTTTAAAAGAAATATTAATTATATCTTAATAAATTATTATAAACTTTATAATTTTAATTCTTAATATTATAAAATAATTATGCTTTTTAATTAAAACTTTATTATTATCTTTATTATTATTAATTGCTTATAAATTATTAAAAATATAATTATATTTTATTTAATTTTAAAATAATTAATATATAATAAATTATAAGGAATATTAAAATAATATAATATTAAATATAATATATATTATAATTAAATAAAAAAAGAACTTTTATATAATATAAAAATTAAAACTTAAAGTAGCTTAAGTATAAGTTTTTTTTTATTTTAAATTACTTAAAGTATTAAATTATTATTTAATTAATAATATATAAATAAGGCTAAGAAGGAAAAAGAGGTATATTAAAAGATTACTTTATATTAAAGCCTTTTATTATAATTTTCTCCCTTCTTATAAGTTATTATTATTATATATATCCTTAAGTCTTTTTAATTTATTAATATTAATATATTTAAATTATTTTAAAGCTAAATAATTTTAAACTTTTTAAGGTAAAGATTTTAAAGTTTTATTTATACTTTTATTTCTCCCTTTTCTTATTTCTTTATTAAAATATTATTTATATTTAACTTTTACTTTTTTATATTATATTAATAATTAATAAAATAAGCTATAATTAAATATTATATTTTATAAGTTAAATTTAATAATAATAAACTTAAGAATTATAATATGTTATAAAATATAATTAATATTTATATAAATTTTATTAATTATTTTAAATTAACTTTATTAATATTTTTAATATTATATTAAGGGTTATTAATATTAAGATAAGATATAATATTATTAAACTTAATAATAATATTAAATAAAAACTTTATATTAATATTAATATACTTAACTTTTTTATTTATAATAACTTATTACTTAAAACTTTATAAAATAAGGTATATTTTATAAGGTATATTAAATAAAAATAGTTATTATATTATTAAAAGTAATATATTATAAAAAATAGCTATAATATATAATTATATAAATAGTTTAATAATACTTATTTATACCCCCCTTTAAATATATTTTAAATAATATAAGCTTAAAATAAAAATTACTCTTAATTATTTAATAATTAATTTTAATATTATTTAAATGCTTAATTTTACTTAAAACTTATAAGGTTTATAATATTAATAAGAAATAAAGATACTTAATTTAATATAAATAAAATTTAAACTTAAGAGCTTTATATTATATTATAAAAAAAAGAACTTATAACTTATTAAATAAAATTAAATATTATATTATTAAAAGTAATATATTATAAAAAGTAATTATAATATATAATTATATAAATAGTTTAATAATACTTATTTATAAGGTAAAACTCCTTTTATACCTTAATAAAAAGGTTTTAAATATTAAATAGCTACCTTTAATAAATATATTTATTATTATGGGAATAATGAGTGTTATTTATATGGAAAACTATTTAGGATTAAGCAGCTTTGGCCCGTTAAGATACCCAGCAGGCAGCAGCCTTGGCGTTATATATAAAATAGCTAGCATAATTAGGCCTTTTACCTTCCTTTCTTTTATAATTAATAATAATTAATCATTATATTAATTAAATATTATATTATAATATATAACTTAGCTAATATTAATTAATAGTTATAAGGGTAATTATAAATTAATAAGGCTTAAAGAAATAACCTTTTAATTATGCTAATTAATATTATTAATATTATAAATTTATATAGCGTAATTTATAATAATAATAATACCTAATATATAAAGAGGTAATTATTATAATAAGAAATTATAATAAACTCCCTTATTCTTAATATACGCGCATTTATTATACCTTAAATAACTTTAATAATAACTTTTAAATTTAATAACTATAATTAAAAGAATTAAATTAATATTTATTCTTATTAATAATATATTTATTTATATCCCATTATATAAATAAACTTAAAGAAAGGAATTAATTTATCTTTTAATGGCTAAGTTATAAAAATAACTTTTAACTTTTTTATTTTCCCTTAATATTACTTATTTCCCCTTTTTACTATTTTCTTTCTTAAATTAAATATACCCTTATTATTACTTTATTAAAATAATAAAATAATAAACATAATAAGCAATATTATTAGCTAAAATAATTCATTAATATTAATTATAATAAATTATATTCTTATACTTAAAAGCATTATTAAAATACTTAATCCCTTAATATAAATAAATCCCTTAAGATTTCTTAGCAATAAATAATACTTAAATACTTATATTTAAAGCTAAATTTAAGCTATGGTATATATATTAAGTAATAAGGTATATAAAGCGTTTATTAAAGACTTTTATAGCTAAACTAAGCTAATATTTATATAAGTTAATAAAGACTTATTATATATTATTAAGAAAACTCTTTAAGTTAAAGGCATTTATATTTAAAAAGCAAATACCTTAAGAAGATTAATATATATCCTTAAAATATTAAATTATCTTAAATAGCTAATAAATTAAAAGTAAGAATATTGCATTATATTTAAAATTAATTAAATTTAAGATTATAATTTAAATATTTATATTATTTTTAACTTTAATTATATCTTAATAAAAAATAAAGAATTACTTAATAATAATAATTCTCTTAATTTTAAATTACTTAAATTACTTAACCCATTTAATAATAATAATAAAGATAATAATAGCCCTTTAAAATTTCCTAATTTATTAAAAAAAGGTAATAACCTTTCTTTAGCTAATAACTTCTATATAATATATAATTATTATGCCTTTTTACCTTTAATAAAGATAAAAAACTTTTTATTTAACTTAAATATAATAATTAACTTAAATAAATATTATTATAAAGATAAAATATTTATTAAAAAACTATATAATATTCTTAATAATAAAATCCTCTTTTTTTATAAGGCTTATAATAATTTATAAATTTAGCTTTAATAATTTAAGGCAGCTTTTTTATATATGCTTAAAAAATTAATAAAGATATATTATACTTAAGTTATTAATTAAAAGAATTTATTTGCTTAAGCATATAAAAAACTTAAAAATTAATTTAATATAAATAATAATTATTATAATTATTTTATAAATTAAAATACTTTAACTTTTTTTACTTTTTAATAAAAAAACTTAAATAAAAGCTATATAAATATTCTTTAAATACTTATTAATAAAATATAGCTTTGCTATAAAGCACTTAAATATATTATTTATAAAAATAGCCCTTTATAAAATATAATTTTATAAGCAATATAAGGCATTTTTAAATTTTATTATATTATTTTAATAATATTAATAAATATTAAGTAACTTTACTTTATCTTATAATAATATATTAAGGCATTAAAGGCTTAAAACCTTATATTATAATATATAATTATAAAAAATAATTAATAAGCTTATAAATAAGGTTATGCTAATAATTATAATAATTAAAATAATAATAATTTAGCTATTATAAATATTAAAGAGCAATATTATTTTAATAAGCAATATAATAATAATAATTAATGCTTAAGATACCCTTAACTTCCTTTTAAGGGTAATGGCTTTTAATTAAATTTTTACTTAAGCTAACCTTATTAATTTAAAGATAGCGGCTATAATAAAGAACCTTATAAAAGTAGCTATAATAATAAATATTAACTTAATAAAAATAATAATAATAATATATAATATAAAAAGAAAAAGTATTTTATATATTATAAAAAAGAAATATTAATTAATAAATTATTTACTTAAAAATTAATAATATGCTAAAGCTATATATATTTATATATATAAGGATATTAAATAATAAGTTAATAATAATAAATTTAATATATTCTTTATTAACTTTAAAGATTTTAACTTTAAAGCTGCTAACATTATAATAACTTTAGCTATTAATAATAGTAAAAAAAAGCATATTTATTATACCTTTTTAATAAACTAAGCCTTTCTTTATAACTTTTTTAATAATATAAGCAGCTTTAATATTTATATTAACTTTAAAGATTACTTAATAATAAAGATATTTATTATTTAAGATTAATACTTTTATTAATAATATTAAGGCATTATGCTAAATATAAGTATAATAATATTTTTAATAATTAAATATAAATAATTTTAAGCTTTATAATATTAAGTATTTTCTATATACTTAAATATTATATAAGTTAATAAAGCATAAGTATAATTTAACTTAAGCTTATTTATTAAGTTACTTAATATAATATAAATTAATACTTTAATAAGGCTATTAATATTTTATATTATAAATAAACCTATTCCCTTCTTTCTTTATATTTAAAATATAAATAAAAACTTTTTCTTCCTTTAAAATATTATTAATAAGGTAATTTAATAAAAAGATAAATATTTAAAGAAAACCTTCTTAATTAGTTAAAAATAAAGATACTTATAAATTTTCCTTAATATAAAAAGCAATAATATATTAATAATATTTTTAATAAAAATAAAGCTTTAATAACTTTATTATAAGTTTAAATACCTTTTAATTAATTATCTTTTATACCTTTTTATTAATGCTAATTATAATAATATTAATTCTTTTATTTTAAAAGCAATTTTTAAGTTTTATTATTATTATTAACTTTATTTCATAGCATTATAATATTATAAGTTTAACCTTTAAAATAATATTAACTTTAATTATAAAATTATTATAAATATTATATATTTACTTACTTTATTTATTTTATAAGTTATTAATTTAATAATTTCTTTTTAAGCTAAATATTTTTTAATCTTTCTTTTTATAAAGAATATATAAAAGGCTATTTAATAATATTAAATAAATATTTATTTAAAACCTTTTAATTATATTATTTATAATGCTAAAATTAACTTTACCTTAATAAAATTTTAAAATATTATATAAATTATAAATATTACTTATAAATAAGTATTAATAAAAGCATATTAATTTATTAATAAGGTTAAAAGGTATTATGCTTTGCTTTAATAAGCTTTTAATATTCTTTATGCTAAACTTTTAAAAACTTATATTAAAAAAGCTATCTTATAAATAGCTATTAAAGTAATAAATAATATAATTAACCTTAATAGCATTATTTTAATACTCCTTATCTTTAATATATATTTAAAACTTATAAAAAACTTTATATTAACTTCCTTAACTCTTAAAAAAGCAGCGGCTATTTAAAAAGCTATAAGAAAGCTATATAAAGTTTATATTAAATAATAAGTTAATATAGCTTTAAATACTTATAATAACTTAAATATTATAAAAGTATTAAATCTTTTATTATAAAGTAATATATAAATATAGTGAGAAAAGTATGGTTAGTAAAGATTATATAAATTGCTTAGCATTAATAAATATAACCTTATATTAAACCTTTTAAATAATTTAATAATCTTTTAATTAATATTAATTTAATTATATTATTAAAATAAAAATAATAAAGATAATATTTAATTAATTTTTAACTTAAATAATGCTTTTAATAAACTTATTTAATTTAAATTAAATTTAATCCTAATAATATTAAAACTATTATAACCTTAATAATATAAATAGCTTAAGGAATTAAAAAATAAGCTAAAAGAAATATATTTTACTTAATAAAAAGTTAAGAGTTATAATTTTTCTTTAAAGCTTTAATATAATAATATAATTAATACCTTAAGTAATTTATTTAAGAAGTTTAATTATAAAGAAATTATAAAGTTAATTAATAATAATATTTTTTACTTTAAATGCTTTAATTTTAAAATATATAAAGGTATTTAGCTCTTTAAGTTATATATTATTTATAAGATTAAGAGTAAAATTAAGAAGCTATATAAGAAATTATAGCTTATTATAGCTAAATATAATAATAAGGATAAGTATAATATCCTTATATAATTTTTAACTATTTAAAGAGTTAATTAAAGGCTTTTAATTATTTTAACCTTATTTCTTTTAATATAAGGCTTTTAATTAAAGCTTTAAAATATTATTTAAATATATTTTTAATTAAAGTTTAAACTTAAGCAATTTATTTTATATTACTTACCCCTTAAAATTTAAAATAAATACTTTTTTAAAATTATTATATAAGTTATTAAATTACTTTATAATATTATTAAATTTAATATATATTAATAAGCAACTTATTATAAGTTTTATTATAATAATTTAAGTATAATTATCTTAATATATAATTTATACCTCTTAATTATAAATTAAGGAAAAAATATTTTTATTATTAATATTATATAAATTAATAATATATTATTTCTTAATATTTTAATATTTTTAAAGTTAAAAGAATAAAAGATTAAAAAGGTAAATATTTAATATAAATTAAAAAAAATACTTACCCTTAATAAGTTACTTATCTTTAATAATATAATTATAAGCATTTTTAATAAAAGCATTTTATATCTTTATTAAAAAGGCTAAGGTAAAAAGATTATACTTATTAATAATAAGGTTAATAATTATATTTAATAATATATAAAGCAATATATATAAAGAATATATCTTATTTTTATTTATTAACTTAAAGTAATGTTTAATTTATTAATAATAGCTTAAATTTAAAAGCCTTTTTATAAGAATTATAATAAGCTAAATTATTAATTATAATAGCAAGCTAATAACTTAAAATATAAACTTTAATATATACCCTTAAATTTATCCTAAGCTAAATTAATAATTTTTATTAATAGCTTATTTATTAATAATAAGAATCTTAGCTTATAAATTAGCTTTATTATTATACTTATAAATAAAATATAAACTTAATAAGCTTTTAAGTAAAATATTAAAGATAATATTATTTATTAATTCTTAATAAAGTATTAAAAAGTAACTTAAAGCGTTTTAATTTTAAAGATTTATAGTATAATTAATAATTTTAATATAGCTATAATGCTAGCAGTTACTTTATATTAAATTATTATATATTTAAATATTATAATAATTCCTTTTATAATATATATTAACTTATACTTTTTATATAAATACTTAATTAAGCTTAGCATAATAAAAAAAAAGCGCCTTATAATTAATATTATAGCTTTTTAATAATTATATAAAAAATATAAAATTTTTAAAATTTATTAAATTATTAAAAACTATAACTTAGCTAATATCTTTATAAAAAGTACTTTTAATAGCATTTTTTAATGCTTTATAAATATAAATAATATTATAATTAAGATATAAGGCTATATAAATTATAATTAAGAAAATAAGGTAATTATTTAAATATAGTAAAAAGTTAAGAAAATTATAATATATTAAAGCTTAAATTTAAATTATTAAAGCATAATTTAATAACTTATTAGCAAATTATGCTAATATAACCTTAAATATTATTATTATATTATATATTATAAAGTTATTATATTAATATTAATATAATTAACTTAAATATATATATTATATAATTATAAAAATAAAAAGATTGCTAAAGGTTTTTAATAAGGGATAATAAGATAACTTCCTTAATAAAAGGTAATATATAGTAAAAATGTAAAAATTTAGTTTATATTTATTAATTATTTATAAATTACTTTATAATGTAATATAATTAGTTAACTTTAAATTATATTCTTTTTAAAGGCAAACCTTATATTTAAGATTTTTATAATAATATTTATATATTAAGAGTTTAGGTAATAAGGGTTATTATTATCTTATAAATACTTAAGTTACTAGCTTATATTTAATAAGCATCTTTAATTAAATTTTATAGTTTAATATTTATATATTAAAATTAAAAGTATTATTATTTATTAATTTAATTAATAATCTTTATCTTATACCTTACTTTTTCTTTATTTAAATACTTTATTTATTAATCCTTATAACTTATTAATTCCATTTACTTAACCTTTATTTTAATTTATCCTTTAATTATATTTCTTAATTTCTTTATTTAATAAACAGCATTAAATATAGTAAAGCTTAGGTTAAGCTAAAATAAGAAATTTTGGTTATTTAGAAATTAAATAATTATATTAATAATTTAGGGATTTAATTTAATTCTTATTTAACCTAAGCATTATAAGTAATAAAAGTATAAATTTATAAAATGCATTATAAATAAAATATTTATATAATAATTATAACCTTTTAAGCTTTTTAACTTTATATAATTAGGATATTTTAATATATATATATACTTAATTAACCTTTTTTTATTAATTGCATACTTTAATAAATTAATTAACCTTTAACCCCTTAATAATAATCCAGGCCTTTTTATATGCTTGCCTTTTTATAATAATATAATATAGTAAAATAATAGCATACTTATAATTTAACTTATATATATAATTAATTAATTACTTTTTAACCTTAAGTTTAATTTAATTTAATACCTTCCTTTCTTTTATATTTTTTAGGAGTGGTATGTACTTATAAAATAAAGATTGCTAATATAGGAATAATAGGTATTATTTATATTGAGGATTGTTTAAGATTAAGCAGCTTTAGCTTATTAAGATGCTTAATAGGCAGCAGCCTTAGCGCTGCATATAAAATAGCTAATATAATTAAGCCTTTTACCTTCCTTTCTTTTATAGTTAATAATGATTAACTATTATATTAATTAAATATTGTATTGCAATACATAACCCAGCCAACAATTATATATTTAAGTTTAAAAAGTAAAATATTAAGTTTTTTTTAATAAATAAAGTATTATAAAATAAAGTATTAAAATTATACTTTATATAATTAATTATATATAAGTATAAAATATAAGGGCTAATAAGCTTTAAAAATAATGCTTTTTAAGCTTAAAAAGCTTATAATTACTAAGTTATAAGGAATGTTTAAAGCTTAAAAGGCTTATAATATTAATATATAAAGTTATATTTAAAATAATTAAATTTATAAAGAAAGCTAAGAAATTACTTTATATACTTTTTAATATTATTTTATTTAAAAATATATTATAAGTATTTTTAATATAAAAATATTACTTTTATAAAATAAAAAAAAAGTTATTAGCTTTAAAGTAAAATAGCTTTATATTTTTAACCCTTATAACCTTAAAAATAAGTTTATATATAAATTAAAAAATTAAATATAAAATTATATACTTTTTATTTATTTTAAGTAAAAATTATAAGAAATATAAGGGTTTCTTTTAAGCTTATATATAATATTTAAAAAATTAACTTATAATTATTAAACTTATTTCTTAATATATATATATTAAAGAATTTTAATAATTATTATATTTAATAATTTTTTTATTAAAAAGATAAATTAAAAGTAGCTTATAATATTTAATTTTTAAAGAAAGAAAATAATAGCTAAAATTAACTTTAAAATATAATAATACTTAAAAAAAAGAATAATATAAGAAAATCTTTTTTATTTTATAATTAAAAAAGTATTATTTTATTAGCTATTTTAAGCTTAATAAATTTAAAAACTTATTATATCCCTTCAAGGCCGAGAACCTTGTCCCCAAAGCCTACCCGGGATAAAAGGAAAGCAACCCCTTAAATAAGCTTAAAGAAGGTTTAAAAATTAATTTTATTAAAAAACTGCCCTTAATTAATAATATCCTTAAAATACATTCCTCCCTTTTAAATTTTTAAAGCTATTTTCGCTTAGCTTATAACCCTTAAATATATAATAATTTTAATTCTTTTAAAGAAGGCTATTTAAAATAATTTTAAAAAGATTTTAAGGTAAGTAAGTTTAATAAAGAAAATTATAGCTAAATATAAAGAAAGATAAAAATTACTTTATTAAACTTAAATAATAACTTTAAAAAGGTAAGATATTATAATAAGCCCCTTTATATATTAATATTTAATTTAAATAATTTATTTAAATTATAAAAGTAATTACGCTTTTAAATAATATTTAAGCCTTTATTTAAAAACTAGCTTAAGGCCTTATTAACCGCTTAAATATTTTAATAACTTTAATTAATTATAATAAGGATTTATTATTAAAAATCCTTAAATTATAATAAAGATATTTTTTAGCTAAATATTATGCTTAATAAATTATTATAAAAGCAACTTATAATATTGCATTATAATAACTTAATATAAGTAAGAAAAAGATAGTTTATATTATTATAACTTTTAATAATAATATATATAAGCAATAAATTATAAAAGTATAAATAAAATATTTAATAAATAATAATAGCTATTATAACTTTACTTAAGATTAAATAAAGTTTTAGAAATAAGTTTTAAAATGCTAAATGTTTTATTATAAAGAAATTAATGGCTTAGTTAAATAAATTTTTAAAGCCTTTTAATAATTGCAAGATAACCCTTAATTATATTATTAATATTTAAATTCCTTAAAAATAAGTATAAATTTAATTAAAAGCCTTAAAATTTAAAGCCTTTAATTTTAAAATATTATGCACTTTTAAATTTAATTTTATCTTATTAAAACTTATAATATTATTAAAATTCCTTAAAGGCATAATAATATTATTTAATTAACTTAAAAGACTTATAAATCTTTTATAAAGAAAGAGTAAGTTATTAAGGAATAATAATATTTTTAAAAATAAAATAATAGCTTACCTTAATTTTAAAAGCTTTAAAAAATAAACTTAAAACTTTATTTATATAACTTTAATTTTTAAGATATTAAGCTAAATTATTATTAATCTTTATATTATTATCTTTAAAACTCTTTTTCTTAAAATAGTTATTATAATTAAGCTAATTATAAAAAGTTTAATTATAAAAAAATATTAAGGAAAGGTTATTAAAATAAGAATTATAATATTATTAAATTAGGATATAAGCAAAAAAATTAGGATTTAATAGTTAAAAAAAATGGAATTATTTATCTTAATATTATATATTATAATTATAATAAAGAAGAATATTATTTTAATTAATATATATGCTTAAATTAATGTAAGAAAAATTAAGCTATAATAAATAAGGTTTAATTAGCTAAGGAAGTTAACTTTATTACTTTATTTAAGGAATTTAATAAGGAATTTGCTTAATTAATTAATTAATATAAGGAAGGATTATTATTAAAGCGGGCTTAAATAACTTTACTTAATAAGTTTTTTATTACTTTTATTAAATTAATATTAATTATAAAAGGATAATTATATAAACTAGTTAAAAAGCAGTATAAGATTGCAATTAATATTAATATATAATTAAATATAAACTTAATTAATAGTATTTTTATTAATAAGGAAAAGTTAAGTAAGGCTCTTTACTTAATAATATTTCTTTTTAAGATTTTAAGTATACTTATTTAAATTATTAATATATATTAAGTATTACTCTTAATATATAATTTAATTAATATAAGGATTAAAATTTAAAGGCTATATTTAGCTATTTAAAGATAGCATTAAAACTTTCTTATTTTACTTAAATCCCTTGGAATTATAAATATAAATATAATTTTAAATTTTAAGGAAAAGAAATAATATAAGGCAAATAAAATAAGTAAAATTATTATAATAAATGCTTTAACTTTTCTTTAAGCTATAAAAAGAAAAATATATTATTATACTTATTATAATATCTTAAATAAATTATAAAATATTTATAAAATAAATTAAAATAAAATAAAGAAAAAGAAATTTATAAAGGAATAACTTTTAAAATACCTTAGGAAATTTATAATAATACTTTTTAATTAACCCTTAACTAAGAAATTTTTATTATAGCAATTTATTAATTATTAAATCCTATTAAAACCTAAAATATTACTATTTTTTTTACTTATTTAAAAATTATTTAAAAAGAAATTTAAAATTCTTAAAGCTTATTTAATAAAGAATTTAGTTAATAAATAAATTTAGCATAATTAAAGTTTAATTAAAGCATTAATTTTTTTTATCCTTAAGGTAAGTAAAGGCTTATAACTTTATATAAATTATTAAGCCTTAAATAAAATTACTATTAAAAATTAATATTCCCTACCTTTAATATTTAAAATCCTAAATTAATTATTAAGATTAAAGGTTTTTTTTAAGATTAACCTTATTAATATTTATTATTATATTTAAATTACTAAGAAAGATAAATAAAAAACTGCATTTTAAACTTAATATAAATATTATAAGTTTATAATTATACCTTTTAAACTTATTAATATTCTTATTATATTTTAAAGCTTTATTTTTAAAGTACTTAGTAATTATATTAATATTTATATTATTATATATTTTAATAATATCTTTATTTTTTTATTTAATATAAAAATATATAAAAAACACCTTATAATTATTATAAATTAATTAATTACCGCCAACCTTTATATAAATACTTTAAAATATTCTTTTTTTTAAAAATAAATTAATTTTCTTAGTTTTATTATTATGCTTATTAAAATTATTATAAATTTATTTTAAGTAAAAACCATTTAAAAATAGCCCTTTATTTAAATATATTAAGATATTTAAAGCTTTATTAAATTTTATAATTTTTATTAGCATTTTATTTATAATTTTTTTATAATTACTTAATCTTTAATCTTATAATTAAAGGGCATGCAAACTAAATATAAGCTTAAACCTTTTAATATCCTTATATTAAAATATTATTAAGAATAAAAAGCTTTTAAAAAACTTAAAAAATACTTTATAACTATACCACTTCTTTAATATTTTAACTTAACATAGCCTTTTAAGATTAAAATAAATGCTTTTACTTATAGCATAAAAGCTATCCTTAGCTAAGTATATAAAGAAGATAAAAAGATTTAATAACATCTTATTATCTTTTATTTATAAAAATAAAATAATATTAAATTTCATTAAATAATATATAATTAAGAAATATTTATTATTATTAAGTTATTTTAATAATAATGTCCTTACTTAAAGGAAGCGTAATTTTTAATTTATATTCTCTTTAATTATATTAATCTTAAAGAGTTTATAAAAACCAAAGAATTAATAAGCAAATAAGTTTAATAGCTAATATATTTATTAAACTTTAACCTTTAGGTTAAATATTAATTTAAGAAATAAAATCCTATAAATATATTATTTTAAAAACTTAATTACTTAAAAGTAATATAAGAAAGAAATCCCTTACATTTTATAAACTTTTAGTTTAAGATTATGGCAATAATTTAAGCAAAGATCTTATTTAATTAAGATTAATATTTAGCTAAAGCTAATTAAAGGAAATATCCTTTTGCTTATATTTAATTAACTTAAATAAAGAATAGCTAAAAAGCTATTAGCTAAAATAATAAGTATTAACTTAATTTAAAGGGTTTTATTTTTAAGTAAAATAAAAGATAAATCTTTACTTAAGGCTTAATATGCTTAGTAGCTAATAATTATAATATATATATAGCAGTACTTTCCTTTTTTTTAATTAAGTTAATTTATATTGCATAAAGCTTAAATATAAAATGCTAAAAGCTAAAAAAGTAATTAAAGATGCTAATTATATAGCGTTATTCCTTAAATCTAAAGTATTATTTAGAAAATAATTTTATATACTTACAATCTTATATATATATCTTTATATAAAAAGCTTTTTAATAAGAAATTATTCATTATTATTATAATGCTATTAAGGTAAGCTATTTTAAATAATAATAAATAATTGCTTTAATTAAGAAATTCTTTTATTAAGAAAAAATAAAGTTTGCTATTAAGAAGTATATTTTTAAATATTTATAATATTAATAAACTTTCCTGCATTATCATTATTTATATAATAAGTTAAATAGTTTACTCTTGCTAATTAAGCTAATGGTTAAATTATTAATAAATTTTATAATTAGGCTATTATTAGTTTAACATTAAGGCTAGCTTATTAATATAATCCTAGTAATTATTAATAAATTTTTTAAGATAAGTTTCTTTTTTTAATTTTATAAAGCATTAATATTAATAACTTAATATTTCTTTTTTATAATAAGATTAAAATAAGATATAGCCCCTTAGCAGGAATTATTTCTAATTATAGCCTAATTTTTATTAATGCATTTTAATTAGCTATTATATTAAAAATAAGATTATAGCTTTTAATTATATTCTACCCTTAAATAAATAAATAAATTAAATGTATAAATTAAACCCTTAAACATTATCTTTAATATTTTATTAATATAAATTAAAAAACTTAAATTATATTATTACCCTTTATATATTTTATAATTAACTTGCAAATTAATAAAATAATTAAAAAAACTCCCTTTAAGGTTATATATAATTATAACCCATTTTTTTATATTAATAATAAAAATCTAAGCTATAAAGGCTGCAAGGATATTGCTTAATTAAAAAGGAAAAGGATACTTATAGTAAATAATAGGTTAAAAAAGCTAAAAAAACTAAGAAATACTCTTTAAAAGAATTAAAAAAAGGTAATATAAAGAATTAAAAATAATTATAATTAAAAATATTAGCTAATATAATTTAAGATTAAATAATAAGCCCTTTTATTAGCTAAGAAGATTAAGTTAAAAGGGTTCTTAAAATTAGCACTTTAATATATTAAATCGTTTAAGGTAATATAGAAAATTAAGACTTAAGCTTATTGGCTAATCCTACTTAAAAAGTACTTTTAGCTTTATAACGTTTTTTATATTAATTGCTTAAAACTATGGTAAGAAAGGGTAGGAAAAGGCCTTAACCTTAATATATTAAATTTAAAAAATTAAGATTAGAAATATAAGATTAAAGAAATTAAAGATAAAATAATTTAAAATAAAGAAATTTATTACTTAATAAAATAAAAAGGTTAGTTAATAAAATATAATAAATAAATTAAGAAATTTAAGTTAGAAAATGCTTAATAATTAATAAAAAGATATAAGAAAATAAAGAAAGAATGATAAAATAAAATAATATAAAAGGCTATTAATATTTTAATTAAGTAAAAATAAGGAAGGCTATAAAAAGAAAATATAGCATATTAAAATCTTAGTTAAGCAAAGATAGAAAAGGATATGAAAAGAAAATATAGCATATTAAAGTAAAAAAGCAATGTAAGTAAAATTCTTAATTTACCTAAGTATAAATGCTATAACTCCTTTAATAATGCACCTTAATATAACTTTTTATGCTATTTTATCTTAACCTTAATATTTAACTTAATTATTTTAAAGGTAAATTATATTTAAAATATAATTAATTTAATTATATAAGTATTTAAGGTTAAATATACCTTATTAAAGATTTTATTATAAAAGTTTTACCTTTATCTTTATAGTAAATTATTATATTATATTAAAAATAGCCTTTATAAGCTAGCTTTATAAGGTTGCTTAAGGGGAAATTAAGTAAAAGATTAAGAAAGGCGCATTTAAAATCTTTATATTGCTTATATTATTAATATAGCTTAAATTAAAGCTAATTAAGTTAATTATATTAAGGCTTTTATTATAGCTTTTTAAACTTCCTATATAGCAAGCTATAAAATATTAATTATATTAATTAAAAATAAAATAAAAGTAATGCTTATAAGGGCTATATTAAAAAGGTTAATTGCTTAAACGCTATTGCATATTATAAAAGCAGCGCTTATATTTGCAATAATTCGCGTCATTATATAAAACCTCTTAAGCTATATTAATGGCTTACATTTATATAATAAAATAGTATATTTGCTTAAGATTATCTTAATTAGCATAATTAAGGTACTATTATTAAATAATTGCATATTAATATTAACACAATACCTTAAGATATAACTTAAAGAAAGTAATACTTAAGGCAGCATAATAATTAGCAAATAAAGGTATAATAAAGATAATATTAATAATAATTTAATTATTAAAAAAGTATAAGAATGTTTATTAAATTAAAAGGACTATATATGGAAAGGGTATGTATATATAGTTATAAAAGAGAGAAAGAAGGTTAAACGGCTAAACTAATAAAGCGTTAAGTTTTATATCCTAGCCATTAAGGTTAACGCTATTTTAAATTATTTAATTTATTAGCTAGAAATTGCTAAAAGGATTAAGCAATTCCTTAAATTTTATAGACTTATAAGAGGAATTAAGTAACTTATGGAAGGGAAATAATTATCTATCATTATCACCTTATATATAAATAGGGAAAAGTTATAAGAAGCATATTAAGGGAATCTTAAAAACTATGGCTAGGATATCTTATTAGGGAATTATGGCAAGTAGCTTAAATGCTAAATAATATAAAGGTTAAATGGTTTAAAGGCTAAATAATTTAAATATTAAATGGCATAAAGGCTAAAAGGCTTAAAGGCTAAATGGCTTAAATGCTAAATAACTTAAATATTAAATAGCATAAAGGCTAAATAGCTTAAAGATTAAATAGCTTAAATATTAAATAATGTAAAGGCTAAAAAGCTTAAAAGCTAAATAGCTTAAATGCTAAATAATTTAAAAATTAAATGGCATAAAGGCTAAATAACTTAAATGTTAAATAGCTTAAATGCTAAATAGCTTAAGTGCTAAATAACTTAATAGCTAAATAGCTTAAATGCTAAATAGCTTAAATATTAAATAGCTTAAATAATAAATAGCTTAAATAATAAATAGCTATAAGGGAAAAATATCCTAAGTCCTTAGTAATTAAAATAGTTGCTTTAAAGGGAGGGAATTATATTATATCCCTTTAAGGCTAAAAACCTTATCCTTAAGGCTTACTTAAGATAAAAGGAAAGCAACTTCTTAAATAGGCTTAGAAAGGGTTTAAGAATTAATTTCATTAAAAGACTGCCCTTAATTAATAATACTCTTAAAATACATTCCTCCCTCTTAAACTCTTAAAGCCATCTCTGCCTAGCTTGTAACCCCTAGGTATATAATAAAACTTTTAAAATTTAAAGGCTAAAAGGGCTTTTATAAGCTTATTTATTATTATTTTATTAATTTTTAAGTATTTAATTTTAAAGGTTTCTTTTTAAACCTTATTTTTTAAATAATAAAATTTTAAAAGGATAAATTTAATTTAATTATAATATAAGGAATTTTTAATAATAAAGATAATGCTTAAATTATCTTTATAAAGAGTAATAAGTACTTAAATAAACTTATTTTACTTTTTATAAAGCTTATAAAGCTATTAAATCTTTTAAATAACTTTTATAAGCCTTATAAACTTAGCTTTTAATATAAATAATATTATAATATAAGTTTTTTTAAACTTTTAAAAAATAAGTTTTTTAATTAAAATAAAAATATATTTATAAATTAATTTAAAAATAGCTTTATATTTTATAAGGTTATTATTTAAATAGCTTATAAAAGTTAATTTTTTTTTAAAATACTTAATATTTAATAATTTATAATTATTTAAATACTTAAGAAGCTTTTAAATAATTATTAAGTATTCTTTTTTAAATATTTAAAAGTACTTAGCTAATTATTATATTAAAAAGCTTATATTAAGCTTAGTTTAAGTAATTAAATAAATAATAATACTTATTATAATTTAAAATAACTTATATTAAATTTTATTTAATAAGGGTTTATTAAGAAATTTAATAAGCTTAAAACCCTTTAAATTAAAGGTTTTAATAGCTTTTTTAATATATTTATTTTAAGATAATTATAAAGATTATTCTTTTTAATTTTAAGTTATTTAAATCCTTAAAAGAAAAAAGCTAATCCTTAATCTTTTATAATATATACTTTATTAATATATTACTTTAAAGCTTAAATCTTTTAAATTTTAAGCCTTATAATAAAATAATTATTTATATAAATAATAATAAATAAGTTAAAAGCTTTATTATAAAAAATTATTAAATTTAGGAAAAAAGGTTAAAATTTAAGTTTTTAAATAGCTAAATTATTATTTATTATTATTTTCTTAAAGATTATTTTAAGCTATATAATATCTTATTTAAATAAATAACTTACTTTTTAAAAGAATTATAATTAGCTTTAATTAATAAGTTTAAAATAAACTTACTTACTTATTTAATAAAAATATTAAAATTATTTAAAAATACTTAAAAAAATTGTTTTTAATATATTATTTAAAAAGGCCCTTATAAAATTAATTTATTTAATTTCTTAATTATAAATTATTATTAAGAATAATTTAAATTAATTTTTAATAATCTTTAAATCTTTATAAAGAGCCTTTTAATAATTATAAAGATAATTAAACTTAATCTTAAGGCTTAATTATATATTTATAAAATATTAAGCTTAATGCTTATTAATATGTTTAATATTATATAATATTAATAAAACATTAATTATATTTTTTATATTAAATAATTATAAGGGAAATCCTTAAAGATTTTAATTAATAATATATTAAATAAGTATTTACTTCTTAATTTATTTAAATTTATATTAATTAATATATATATTTTTATAAGATTATTATTAATTTATTTTATAATATAATATAATTTTAAAAATATAAAAGATATTAATAGCTTAAGTTATAAATATAAGTTTTATATTTTTTTTAAACGTTTTTAATTACTTATATAATTAAAAGGATATTATTTTCTTAAAATATTTTAATAATTATTAATTTTAAATATATTAAATATTTAAATAAGTAAATTAAAGTAAAATTAATATAAAAAATTAAAATATAATTTATATTAAAATAAAACACTTTTATTAAATATTAATTATTTTAAATTTAAATATAATTATATTAGGTTTTTTAAATTAATTAAATTAATTTAAAATAAGTAATTAAATATAATTAATATTAATTAATATTAAACTTTATTAAATTAATTATATTAAATAGGTATTAAAATAAATAAATATTAAATAAAGTTAAAAGAATTTATTACTTAATAATATTTACTACTTAATAATAAATTATATTATATATATTATATTATATAATAAAAGTTATTTAAGAAAGATATTATTTAAATTTTTTATTATTAAATATATATTTTTTTTATTATTAAAGATATATATATATACTTCTTATTATTAAAAATATAAATATATATATTATAAAAGTTATATAATTTTATTTAATTATATATAAAAATATAAAAGAAAGAAATAAGGTATTAAATCTTTTATTAATTAAGAAGGATTTTAAAAACTTATTTATTATTAAAGAAAATAATAATTATTATTTAAATAATTATATCTTAAGAATATTTATTTATTTATTTATTTATTTATTTATTTATTTATTTATTTATTTATTTATTTATTCCTTTCTTTCTTTCTTATTACTTATTACTTATCTCTTATTTCTTATTTCTTATCCCTTATTATAGCTTATTTTATATATAGGGTAAAAAATAGCTAATTAAAAGAATTAAATTTAAAGATTTAAATAATATTAATACTTCCTTAAGAAAGCTATATAAATTCTTAACATTTTACCTTCTTATTTTTATTTATTTCTTTATAAATATAAGATTTTAAATTATATAATTAATATTACTATATAAAGAAAAATTTAAAAAATATTCCTATATATTTAATTTTATTAATTTATTTATTTATTTATTTATTCTTTTCTACCTTTCTTATTTCTTATTTCTTATCTCTTATCTTATCTCTTATCCTATCTCTTATCTCTTATCTCTTATCTCTTATCTCTTATCTCTTATCTCTTATCTCTTATCTTTTATCTCTTATCTTTTATCTCTTATTTCTTATCTCTTATCTCTTATCTCTTAGCTCTTATCCCTTAGCTCTTATCTCTTATTATAGCTTACCCTGCATGCAGGGAAAAAATCAACTAATTAAAAGAATTAAATTTAAAGATCCAAGTAATGTTAATACTTTCCTAGGAAGGCCATATAAATCCCTAATATTTTACTTTCCTTTTTTAATTTATTTCTTAATAAATATAAGGTTTTAGATTATGCAACTAATATCATTACGTAGAGAAAAATTCAGAGAATATTCCCATATATTAGGTTTCCTATAAGAGAGAATTAATATTTTTTGGTGGGAGATGGGTTTGAAGCTTATCCCTTGGACGGGATATAAAACCATTCTAAAAGAATGGCATAATTTATTTATTAAGGTATATAAATACCCCTTCGTTATATAAGCAAATAATAAATCCTAGCTTAATTAATATATTTTTTAAGTATTTATACCAAAACATAGGTAATTATTTTAGCTTATATAAAGCTTTATTTAATTTTACAACTTTATTTTTATATTTTAGTTTATTATATATATAGGAGGGTAATTTTATATATATTTCAAAATCAATATTAAAGTATAAAAACGCGTTTTTAACGTTGTAACTATATATATAATATCCTTTATTTATTGCTATTATTAATAGCATAGTATAGGTCTTAGGGCGGCAAACTATAAAAAAAGTCTTTAAATAATCTATGCCTAATTTTTAGTTATATCCCTAAATAACCCATTTAAATTTAAATCTAATATTATTCTTATTATTTACTATTTAACTAAGCTTTATAATAGCTAGGTTATTTATAAATTTCTTTTTATATACCCATTTCCCCCTTAAAGCCATACGGCTAAGTAATAAATCCATTATTATATAAGTATTTTATTCTTATAAACTATATATTTTATTTAGCATAAATTTAACCCATAAGGGTTTTTCTAAATTATTTAATACCTCTTTTAAAGAAAAAGGTTTATTAATATTAGCTGCAGTTAAGCAGTATTTTAATATATTTTCTTAGGAATTTAATATAAATATTTGGTTATTTAATAATGTATCTTATATAATATATATATAATCTTCTGAATTCCCTTAAACTATTATCTTATCTAAAATAAAAGGGGAATTTTCTTCCCTATTCTCTTTCCTTTATTCTTGCAATTCTGGGAATATATATATATTATTATTATTATTATTATTATTATTATTATTATTATTATTATTATTATTATTATTATTATTATTATTATTATTATTAATATTAATATTATTATTATTTATATATTACCCTTTTAATATCCAAACATCTTAAATTAATATAGGCTTTTTATTATTTATATTCCATACTTAATATATATTTAATTCTAAGACTATATTTAATAATATACCCTTTTTATTTCTAGGTTTTAATTTAGTTTTATAATTATTATTTTAAAAATATATGATAAATCCCTATAATTTTAAGTTATTTATATAAGGCTTTTTTTTATTTATTATCTTATAAGGGCACTTATACCCTAAGCTTTTATAGGGTGTAATATTATATAAATATATAGCATATTTTATTACTTTTCCTTATAAATATATAGGTAAATTTACTATATATAAAAGGCTTTTAACTTTATTCATTATAATTAAATTTAATCTTTCTATTAAGCTATTTAGTTCTTTTATATATAAGGGCGTTATATAGTAAGTTATAAAGTATTTATTTAATAAGATTTTAAATCTTTTATTTATATATTTGCTTTTATTATTAATAAAGAATTCTTTTATTCTTTTATTATATTTATTTTCTACCTTATTTTTATAATTATTAAAAGCTTTTAATGCTTTATCTTTATTTTTAAGTAAAGAAACTTTTAAATATTAAGTTTTTTTATTAAGAAATAATATATAATATTTATATTTATTATATATAAGTTTTAAGGAACTGCTTATATTACTATATACTCTTTTAAGTATATTATATACTTAATTATTTAAGCTAATCTTATTTATTTTAATTATATGCTTAGCTTTTAAGCATACTTTATAATTACTTATATATTCTTAAATAAATTTATTTATTAATATATTTATTTTATATTTTTAAAGAAATATTTTTAAAGTTTAAATATTTATATAGCTTAGTTTATAATGCCATTTATATATTTCTTCTTTATTTTTATTATTTATATTTAAATTTTATTAAGTTATATATATTTTTTAAAAGGTATATTTAAGCTTATTTATTTATTTTATTATATTAATTCTTATAAAATATAAGCTGTTTTTTTAATATCCTTAAGTTATTAGCTTATTATTTCTTAAAAATATAATTTAATAATATCTTTTTTTAATTTTAATTTAATTTTATTACTTATATACTTATATTTAAGTATATTTAAACCTAAAGAAGGCATATAATATATATTAAAAAATCTTTTTATAATATTTATTTCTAAAAACTTAATTATTAAGTTCCTTATTTTATTTATAAATATAATATTTGCATTACTTTATTTTATAATTTTATTAATTATATATATAATATTAAAAAGGCATATATCTTTAAAACTTATTATATTTATAATAGTATTTATGGTTATTTTTATGGAATTTATATATTATTAATTTCCTATAAATTTATTATTATTAGCTACTATTATTATTATTATATATATATAAGGTATATATAGGGTTATTTACCTTAATTTCCATTAAGTTATTAAAAGAAAGTTATAAAAGATTTAATAAATTCTCATTATATTTAATATTTTCTATTAAATTATTTATAGCTATATAGGTTATAGATTTTTTCTAAACGCCTTTTAAAGCCATGGGAAACTTTATGCTAGCTAATAAAGTTAGGAGTTGCTCTTATATTTTCTTCCGTTTTTCTTAGCTTATATTCTTTCTTAAAAAAGTAATTTTTTCCTTTTCTTTTCTTTATTTATTTATTTTCCAGCTAATAAGTACCTTATTTAAATAAAGGAAATAGCAATTCTCTTAAATATAGCCCTTTATTTTATAATTAGAGCATATAATAATCTTTTTCTTATTTTTCTTATCCTTTATATATAAAGCTTTTTTAAATAATTTAAAAAGTTTCCCTTTACTTTTATTTAATAAGCTAAAGAAAAGAAATTTAACTATATAAGCGTTTAAATCTTTTTTAAGACTTTAAATTATATTTTAAATAAAATTAGTATATTTATTATTTAAGTTATAAAGAATTTAGCTAATTATAACTTATTTAAGAAGAATTATATTATTAGCCTTTAAGTCCTTTAAAAGAAGCTTTAGCTTATTAATATATTCTTTTATAATTTTAAAATTATTAAGATTAATATTAAAAAACTCTTTATAAAGTAAATATTAGCTTATAAACTTAAAGGATTTATAATGAAATTTAAGTATATTTTATGCTTTTTAAGTATTATTTATATTTTTTATAAATATAATAAGCCTTTGCTTATATATAAGTTTAATATTAATAAGGGCTTTTTTATTTTAAACTAAAGATAAGCCTTAAAAAAAATTCTTAAAATTATTCTTAATAATATTTTCTTTCTTAAGCTAAGCTTAAATTTTAATACTTTAATATATATAATTTTCCATTTTATTAAAAAATAAAATATTATATTTATTAAGAAATATTATTTTAATGTAAATAAGTAAAGTATTTATTAAGATAATTAAGATAATAAAAAGAAAAATATAATAAATTTTAAATAAGTTTAATAAGTTAAGGAATAAAGATATAAATATTAAAGTAATATAGTTATAAAGAAAAAAAGAAGGGCTTTTAAATAATATATTTTTAAAGTATTATGAATTAAAGATAGTTAAAATATAGTTAAGTATTTTTAAGGGAATTTAAGAATTATTATAATTCCATTAAAATTTACGTTTTTAGTATTAATTTAGTATGGTTTTTAAATTTTAAAGAAATGCTTTTATTATTTTTAATAAGGGCTCTTAAATAATATATAAATTATATAAATAAATTAAGTATTAATAAAGAAATGGTTAAGTATTTAAGTAAAGGAGGTATGGTTTTTATATATGGGCTTTGGGTTAAGAGATAAGGTTAATTTATAATATTAAATGGGGCGATTTAATTAATTAAGGGCTTATTAATTAGCTTAATTAGGTAATTAATTAAAAGATATATTTCTAAGTATAAAGCTTATTTTATTTAAAAGGTTTAAAAAGTAGTGGCAATTAGGGGTATTATGTAATATATATTTTTTATATTAAGTTAATTATTTTCTATATTGGGTTAGCATTGCCGTTTTAGGTAAGCTTTAGGCCTTATAACTTATTAAATAATAGCGTTGAATGCTTAGTTTATTAGGCTAGCTAATGTTTATTTAATGGGAGGGAAGGCCCCTATTTATAGTTATTATCCTCTATATAGTGGTAAATGTATGGGGAAAAGGATATCCCGTATTAATAATAGCCTAGATATCTAGAATATTCCAACATGGACATCATGAAGACGTTGATGCCCTCGGGGATACGGTGGCCGAGTAGTGCCGTGTCGTGCGTGGCGATCCGCATGATCCCGGGCCCCGTGCTCGCGCACCGCACCATCTCCTCCACCACGGCGTCCAGATACGGGATGTCGGTCGTGCTGATCTGCGCGGCCGTGGGCACGCCGTCCTCGACTCCGAAAGCCTGGTGCATGATACCGCGCAGCTTCCTCTGCACGCGCGGGCTGGCGCCGACGTGCTTGGCCGTCCACATCAGCGTGGTCGCCGTCGTGTCATGGCCACCGATCAGGAAGCCGAAAAGCTCGTCACTGGCGCTTGGGCTGTCGTACTGGGGGGCGCGGTTTTCTCTGGCCGCGGCCTGGGCTTCCCGGCGGACCAGGTGGTCCGTTGCACAGGTGATGTCGGTGAACTCGTCCGCCTTCTCGGCGCGGTTGAGGAGCATCCGGGACTTGGCGTCCTCGAGCCGCCCGCGGATGAGCCGGTCCTTGTGGGCCAGGGCGCGGCGGAAGGATGGCGTGATTGATATTAGCCAGTGAGTCTGCACGGGCATCGGCGAGGTCACTGCCGCGTCAAGCGCGTGTGTCATCACCTTCATCGACTTCACGGCAGAGTTGTACTCTGGTGTCGGGAAGACCATTGGCTGGTCCGCTCGTGCAGGCACGTCGGACTGGGGGAGTGCGCTCAGGAATTCAATCTCGGTCGATATAGATTGCAGTTGGCTTCCGAATGCAACGTCCCAGACTATAGTGTGACAGCAAGATTAGTACCTCAGTGTTGGAAGTGTATTTCTATGGTCAGCACGATGCTTACTCGAGTCGAGGGCCATGTGATTGATGTCTTCAGCAACCGCTAACGCATGCCCCTTGGCAGCTTTGCTCTTTATGCGCCAGAGTTCCATCAGATTCAGTATATGCCGGTGAAGAGATTCTGCTGCAACCTGTGGGAGCCAGATGTCAGACAAAAGGAGGTCAAACTCACTACATCGCGGTCATGTCTTACTTTTTGAAGGAATCCAGTGCTCATTGTGTCAGCTAACAGGCGACGTCCCGCCTTGAACTTTTCGTTGGTTGGCTGGACGATGTGATGATTCGGCACTGCATGCTTTAGAGTTAGCTATGGAGGTGTTAAGAAGAAGCTGCAATGAAGTCGTGATGAACAAGACTGTTATGTGCCCATGAACTAGCCCTATAGGCCCCGCCGAGCACAGAAGCTTAATATGAGAGGGGATCTGGTCCCCCGAAAACCTCTGCGAGCTACTTACACACTCCTCCGAAAGCATCTGGTAGATATATCAGTTGGTTTTGTGTGCCGAGAGCATCCTTATGGCGTGGGCACGTACCTTTGAAGAACGTGGAGCGATCAAAGTCCTTGGCGCGGCGCAACACCACGTCCTGGGTCTCGCGATGGTCCGTTACGATCACAATTGGTTGACAGAAGGGCTTCAGGAAGATTTGAACAATCGGCGAGTTCAGCTTCTCGGTCTGTGCAGTCATCCAGTCGAAGGTGGTGGCATATTTATGCTTATGCTTAATCATCGCCAGTGCATCGCCCAGCACGCTTTTCGCGGACGCCTCATGATAAGGGATGCCGGGGATCGGTTTCGGGAGAGCAGCACGGTACAGGACGTATAGAAGAACGAGTACTGCACCCAGTACCCCGTATGTTGTGGAACTGTAGGAAAAGGAAGACATGTTGCAATGCTGCGATGTTGCGTATGAAAACGTTCCAAATTCTCAGACGATAATTTACAGCTCGGGGACCGAGAATACAGGCGGACGAGAGGGACGATATGCTTCATTTATGCTTTTCCCCCCATACATCTATCCCCTAGTATCCTGTCTACAAGTCCGAGTGAATGCAACCTCGTCGAAACCAAGGGACGCCAGTGCTCCAGGTGTAAGCAGTAGCAAGTTGACTCTGAAGTCTAGTCCAGGGTACAGAAAGACCCTGTCGGCGAATAAGCCACGATTGTGGTCTAAATTTACGAGAGGTTGCCGTTCTATTCAGCACTGGGGATCCACATGATCCTTGGGATGTCCAAACGTTGTTGGCGGAGTCCCACTGTCTCCGTCTGCTTGCTGCATGATGCGAAAAATCCCCGTCTTCATTGGTGCTGCCCAAAGAGCATCTTGCGTGAGCTAGCGGCCGCTGGCAGTGCGACCCAAGCAGATACAATTTGGATGTCAGCATTTGGCTTGATTCCTGTGGTCCACTCATGCTTTAGATCTTTTCCTCGTTCGGGAGGATGGACCGGTCCCATCCGGCATGTGTCGATGCAGATGAATTCTCCATACGACAGCTGCAGGTGAGCAGATGAGCCTCCGTGCAACAAGACAAGCAGACGCCCTTCTGGGCCCGCGGTTAAACCACATGGTTCCACAGAAACCCAGTCGACGCATACAACACCCATAGCTGCATATCAAGGAGTGGATCGAGGAATATGATATTTTCTAGTGTAATTCGCCCTGCCACGTGGTGTGGATATAACCATGTCTGCCATGCTGCTAGGCCAGCCAGGCTGCAACATACCTAGGTAGACTATCTGAGACTATCTCCCAGTCCATTGCATTGGGCCGGCTGCTCGACGGTAGGACCGCACGAGCCCTTCTAGGCATCTCTTTCTGGTCAAGGATCAGCAGGATCCGCATTTTGGTACATTCAGCCAATGCTCCTCCACGGGATAGAAATTTGACAAATTCTGGAAGCCAGTCAGGCCCTGGTCGTTCTTTATTAGATGTACACTGAAGTCACGTTGTGCTCCCTGAGTTGTCGACATTGCGGTTCGGGCTTGTGGTACAGATAGGCTGATGTCGTCCCAAGTTGGAAGTGGGCCCTGGCCGCCGGGGTTTGCCAGGGTCATCTATCTCTCTTATCACGATAACCAACGTCAGCTCTACGTCTGAACTAAGCGCGGTTGAAATTTACACGTTGCCCCATTCAGTGCCCAATATCATAAGCATCAACCCTCAATCTACTGGAGCTATGGGCGTCTTTGAGGGCAAGTTCCCCCAGTGGGCCTACCTCATTGGCTACAATGCCATCTCGGCCCTGCTCTGGACCTTTATCTTGGGCAGAACCGCTGCGGTTGCCCTGAGCAACGGCTTGAGCGAGGTGTACCTGTATCCTAGCGTGAGGATCACGACCCTGCTCACCCAGAGCCTGGCGGCACTGGACATCTTGCACTCCATCATAGGTACTCTCAAGCCTGGTTGTCTTCCATGAGCACCCCTCACTGATAGATCTGCAGGTCTTGTCAATGCTCCTGTCCTCACCAGCTTTGTACAAGTTGCTGGTCGAAGCACAGTCCTCTGGCTCGTCATCGAGAACTACCAATCCTCTGGACTCAGCCCATTCTACGGCTTGATGGTTCTTTCCTGGAGCGCCGCGGATGCAATTCGATACCTGTACTTCGCTACCAGACTCGTTGGTGGCCACCAGTACAGCAACTTGACCTGGCTTCGCTACAGCGCTTTCTACATATTGTATCCAGTAGGCATCGCCAGCGAGGTCGTTGTTGTCTATGAGACCGTGTCAGAAGCTTGGAGACTAGGCTACCGCTCGCACGCTTGGGCTTACATTGCCGCCGCATTACTTTACATCCCGGGTGAGTATCTCCGCCGGTGCGAGATGGCCCGGACGTGCTGACATGATCATAGCCGCCCCGACTCTGTTCAATCACATGATGCGGCAGCGGAGAAAAGTGCTTGCCCCTGTGAAGAAATGAGTTCTATTACTGAACTTCACTGGCTGTTTGACTGCAACACTTGGTCATGAGCTTCACAGCATCTGAACGAGCCATCGGTAGAACAGGACATCACATGTGTCTTCGACCCAAAAGTTGGCCTGAGGTCCTGTTGGGATGACGCACTATCAGTCTGTCAATTCAGACGGAGTAATCAGTAATCAATGCTTGGCGACCGCCTCGGGTTTCACAGCATCTGCAAGATCACATGTAGATCGATCGCAGCCATTTCAGGGTCACATCACTTCATTCTCACATAAGCACAGTCTTTGTTTCCTCCAAAATTGTGTTCGAAACCTACTGTTGACGACATTGTATTTTCTTTAATGCTGGGTGTTTAAGTGTTTATTACTGTATGAAGGGACTGGATGCATATTGCTTAAGAAGCATATGTATACAGATTAAAAACGAGACCACTTTGTTTCCTCCAAATTCGTTCATACGCCGACTCAACCACACCGACAACATGTTGCGAACTCAACGTCTTGATGGTGGGAGAGCAGCCGATCCACGGCATCTACGTGCTTTACCCAGGTATTTGTCAAAAGTTCGGCCAGAGAAACGCTTGGTTCAGCCGCCCACATTCAGATCGTCAAAGGCCTCTGTAGCTTTATGGAGAAAGAACAATACAGAGGGGCGAAGGACTGAAGTTGTGGGCACGCCACGGCATGCATCATATATGGAAACACACATGTGTAACACTGCTGTGCAACGAGGTCAGATGGGGAAAGGACTCACCCCAAAGGCCGGCCAAACAATGCTACAGCCCGATTTGAATTGCTTGTGCCTCCGAGACTGCATCAGCCAGGTAGTGTTCAAGTACAATAAGATACCACTTCTTTCCCACGACGAGTCCAATGACAAAGCTGAGCCTTTGCCGCGTCTACAATTTGCCCCATGTTGCAGTGCGTTCCCGAACATTGATATGTTGTATTCTGCCCATGTCCAATGTGACATCCTCGCTAACCAAAAGAGTACGGAGGAGGAAGTACTTAGCACGTGCTTGGAACCGCCTCCCATTCTTATCTATTCGGTTCGTGTTACGATGAGAATCTAGGCCTCAGACTTAGCGCGGTTTTCATGATGGTTTGTTTCATCGGAGCACCGACTGGGGTTATCTATCTTTGTGTACACGAATATGTCTGAGCGCAGGTTGATTCTAGTACTAGACGTAGCCTTCGACTCGACTACTGCCGCACGAAGCAATTCCTCGTCGATCTAAATGAACCAAGTCGAACATTCCCACCCCGCTGTCACAACACATATTATTAAGGGCCGCGGATCCATATCGCTCACGGTATGACATTGGAAAACAGCAGAGCCATCTCGACAAAGCAAGTAGTGAAACGGCCTAGGAAACGAAGCTTTGGCAGACTCTCGGGCCCTCGTAGCTACACTAGTACTAAAGCTATCACACGCTCAGGCAATCTTGCTGGGCACAAGCTTCATTTGACAGCTATCACTCGAACAGAATGCATGCGGTGCGTTTCAGATGCCAATGTTCTGGGGTAGTGCGGAGGTTATACGAACATTGTGGCTTTTGACACGAAACGAACAATGGCATGCAAACCGACGTGGCTGCCTCCTGTGCCCTCAAGAACAAAACGAAGCTAAATTGCTCCTCTCCATGATATGATGCGAGGATCAGTGACACAGCAGTCTCGATCGCAATAATATATATAGGGACCTCCATGTGCACCAAATTGAGGACAATCGAATATCATCAACCTTGAAATCTTCGGAATTCGCATTTATTTACGCCTGTATCATCCACAAAGCACGTTTAGCATAATTTCGCCTTACTGAACACGTCAAGATGCCTTCTGAAGCCACCATCACCACCCCTCTCGCTGCAGGCGTCAAAGAAGAGGCCGTTATTGCCTCCCTTCATAACCACGATGTCTACATCAAAGTCACCTGCCCCCAGCTTATCGACTACAAGAAGGTTTCGGGCGGCGAACCAGCCATCGGCGAGACCTGTGTCTACGAAGTGACCGACAAACGGCCGATCGGCGAAACGACATTCCAATTGACCCTCGTTAACCAACCCAAGGGTATCGATGCCACCGTGGACGGAAAGGCCCCGGCTGGTTCCATCCACATCGAGAGCAAGTGGTCCGTCACCTCCGGCCGGATCGAGGAGAACATTGCCATCGATAGCAATGCGATCATGAAGAGGATGATCAAGGGCAGTGTCGAAAAGAGTCACCCTGAGCATCACCAAAGTTTCGTTCAGGCAGCTCAAGCGTGAGATGGCATCGGAACATTTGTGCAAATCAATGTGACAATGGAGGAGGGGCGTCCAGATGGGGCGTCGGTAATGGCTATTAAATGTAATGGGGCAGTTCCAAGTATTTTGTGTGTGCGAATGAATGCAGCAACTATGTTTCCCAATACTGCTTGATACTACTCGTGTTTCCGTTGTGCCCACCAGAATCTCCATACTCGGTATATCTATCGTTACCTTCCGGATGAGCCTCCTTCTTAAGCCTTCTCAGCTTCAAGACCTTCCAGCTCTTCCGTTCTCGACCTGCTGCTAGGATCAAGGTAGGGCTTCTCGCCGATGCCAACAGTCCTGTGTCCAAATCTTTCTCCAAGGCCTTCGTAGTCATTTGTGGCCGAGTGGAAGACGCTACGGTTATCCCAGATCGCTGGTAATAATGTCAATAACACAAAACATCACAAGAAGCATCTTCGAGCGCACTTACCAATATCATTGGGGTTCCTCCACTTGAACCTAACCTGAAGGTCATGGTTGTCAAGCAGGACCCTCTCGAACTTTCGCAAAAGCTCGTCCGACTCCTCCTGGGTGAGCTCGTTGATCCTCTTGGGGAAGGGACCCAGCGCGAAGATGCTCTTCCACCCAGTCACGGGGTTCGTGCGCACCACTGGGTGGACGGCGACCAACTCCCCGCCGACATTTTGAGGGGAGCCTCTCGGCTCTGTGTAGATCTTTACGTTATCCGGGTCCGCCGCAGCGGCGCGGAGGAAGCCCTCGCCGCTGAACGTAGCCGTGAGACCCTCGAAGAACTGCTGGTACTTCTCGGAGAAGCGGTCGTAGATCTCGTAGCCGGACGCCCAGAGGGTGTCGCCGCCCGTCTTTGGGAGCTCGGTGAGGCGGAGAGATGTGTAGTCCGCGGGGACCGGCTCGAACTGGATGTCTGAATGCCACTGGGCGGCGTCATAGCGGCGCTTGTTGGGCTGCTCCTTGTGGCGGAACAGCTTCTTCCTTGCGACACTGGAGATGTGGCTGACTGCGTTATCGCCTAGTCCGAATTCCGATGTGCTGTTGAGGACTGGGTGGATGTGCAGCGTTGAGCTAGACGGCTTGCCGACGAGCTGGCCCATCCTGTGCACGAACTCTTTCTGGAGCTCATCTGTGAGGTTTTCTTGGGCGCGGAAGAAGACCACGCCGCGCTGGGAAACTGAAGGAGTGGTCAACGGGTCTGTGGGAGAGAACGGGCACGAGGATGGATAGTGACTTACTTGTGATAGCGACGTCCCGAAGCAACTCGTCCGAGTTGGGGGCCTTAAGTATATCATCGACGATGTTGACGTTCACAAACTCGCGACCGATCACGGGCGTTGTGTCCTCTGTTGTGAACTTGTCTAGCACTCCGCTCAGCTTCAACGGCTCCCGGAAAGACTTCTTGTCTGCCGGGCCAGAGCCGATGGCAAGATCCGAAGTCGCAACTGGAGCCATGGTGAGATGCGGTATAAGCCTGAGATGATCGGCTGGGGTTTCTGTCTCGTCAACTCGAACTAAGTGGACGTGCAGTATGTGTGAATGTGAGAAAGTCGCGAATTAGTTCTAACTGACAGACGGATGTGTTCTCTATATTTATAGTATCCCTTTCGTTCCCTTCATTGCGTGTGTGCTCGGATTTCAATGGTGTTCGTCTTGCGACAACCGGCTACCAGCACGCAATCGCAAGTCGAGATTCGCAACCGCATATTGGCCCAGTGGGCTACCGATCGTGAGGGGATGATTGATGCATCAGAACCAACACCGAAGCCGATAGCGAATGAACGATAGCGTGATGCAATGCCAATGACAAATGCTGTCGTGCAACTACAGCAATTGCCAAGTTATCCACAGTGTCGCGCAGATGACCTTGCGGATGTCGCTCGGATGTCGTACAAGTTTCCGTCCTGGGGATGTTACCCACGATCCAGCAGTCAAGATGCAGCGGTGGAGGAACATTGCACCAGATGTCGCCATATGTGTGGGGGTACCAATTGATGCCTAGAAGACGGACGAGTTTGCTTGCTGGGCTGTCCTTCTCGATGATCAATGAGTGTGGCACTCTCTGACACAACTGATTCGAATGTGCAATTTCATGGATCCGAGAAATAGGCTTTCCTCCGTAAAAATGCTGAGAATACTAGATGTAGACATCTTATGAAATACCTACGATTCCCTGGTCTCACTTGCTCAGCCAAAAGTCCGGCGAGGTTTCAGCGCCATGATGCCCTCTTCTTGGACGAAGCATTTCACTGCGCAAGCACGAGAGGATAACGCTGTTTCCCTCTGCGTCATTGCCAAGAGCGTAGAAACTAGAGCTCGAAATCACCGTTCTGGCCGCACATATTTCCACTATTGATAGACCCGTCCTATTTATCCGTCTCTCCTCTCCCGTGGATATGACCCGGATAGTTCTTGCGGCCGATAATATACAGGAGTTGCCTGTGCTTGTTGTTGAGGGGTTTCAGACGGCTCATGACCTTGCATCTCCCTCACGTGCTGTTCATACGTAGGCATCTCGGTAGAATTGCCCACTTTGATGCCACGCTCGTAGCTCACTCCGCCTGCCGCAGTCATGTGTTGTGCCTGTGACAGTTGTGCTCGTGCCGCCTTAGCTTTGCGGTATCTCCTCCTCCAAAATAACCCATATTACTACAGCTAGCCCTATGAGGCCGGCCGCCACACCGACGCCGGCCCCAATGGCTGTTCCAATATTGCTCGATTGGCCCTGTGGAGGCGAAGTTGAGGCAGAACCGGATGTCTGTGTTGGCGAGGTTGTTGGGGCACTCGCAGCTGGTGACGCGGAGCCAGCATCAGTGGGAGCTGCTCATTCGTGGTATCAGTGAGGAGCTCAGATTTGATTTCTCGTGATATCGGCAGAGGCTGTTCAAACTCATATATCGGTTCTGAATAGAGATTGGATCTCGTCCCTGTTGACTTACAGATCTGAGTTGTTACCAGGCCGGCGGCCACGCCCAGCGCGCAATAAGCATCAAAGACACTCAGAGCGCTCGTGGCCTGGGGGCTTGCAATGGATGAGTTGCAACCGGAAACCACGTCCCTTGAGATCACATTGCTGAAGAACGAGCTGCTATCGGTGCAGAAACAACTGTAGCTCGTAAGAGCGTATGTATCTTGACAGCCGCTGTTTTCATCCCGCACGACGGTGCTGAGAACGTTCACGGCGCATGCAGATAGCTCATTGTATCCCGAGATTGTGTCGATGTAGTTCTTCGTTTTAGGTGGCGCAGCACTGCTACTTTGTACTCGGCGAGTGATGGCTGCAGTATTCAGAAAAAATAAAGCTGTGTTCGAAGGGCGAGACATGGCCATGAGTGGAGTTGGGGAGTCATTCACGCTTGTAATGAGAAGACGTTGAAACGAACCATCTATACGGGAAGAAACAATTGACCTCGAAACCCATGGGGAAGGACTGATTGCGGTATATTAAAGGTCAAGTTCCGTGGTGGCTTGTCAGCATCCAGCTCACATGCGTCTCGACAACCCGAACCAGGAGCCCTTCGGTGACACAACAGCATCTATTTAAGTAAACTGCCTCATGCCGGTGCTTGATTGGCTCCCATCGAAGATGGCTTGAAGGATTTGTGAAACAGCACCCAATTTTGTCTCACTTTCTGAAGCGGCGCATTTGGCAACCCGCGATGCTCTTCACTCCTCAGAGACCGGAATTAACGAGTAGGAGGGGAGAAAGAGGACAATAGCTCAGTCCGAAGAGTTTGATGTGCAGGAACATTTGCTTGGCCTCCCTAGGGTCACAGGTCGCCACGGATATGAGAAGATTAGAAAAGGCCGTCTGGTGGAAATTACTTTTTCGACCTCCAAATAGCAACACTGCAGGCACTCAACTTGCCAAGCTTCCGTCCCTCGTGTGATATACTTCGCAGCCTAGCTTTAATAAGAAAGACTGGCCGGTTTAAATAGTCAGGATTGTCCTGGCTGTGATATTTACTAATTGCATCTGCACCAAGCAGCGAGACCCAGGAAGCCCAAGGGCCATAATTTGTCGTAAGATATTCGTTTATTAGAGGCCTGACATGAGCGCGTTGAACCATCCACCAGTGGTGCTCATCAAAACCAGCGGTGCAGATTGTGCCCGTGGCTAAACCTACTGTGTTGGGTAGTCTACAACTTTTATACCCTTTCCCTCAATCGCGATTTTGGGATCCACTAAAACTCCTCTAAGCCTGCTTGATTTCGCTCCAGTCACTCCGCGCCAGACTCCATCTGGAGCCGTGGCCATTGTCGCTTGAGCCTGACGGTGTCAAAACTTCCGCCTCGCCCGACGATATGTCCTGACCGTCAACTTTTCCTTCTGGTGAGGTAGTGCACTACTCTTCCTCATCCGCCTCAGCATCCTCTTCCTCATTCTCGTCTGCCTCCTCAGCAGTTTCCTCGCTCTCAGCCTCTGCCGCCGGCTTGCCGTTCTCCATCTCGACATCCACATCGGTAGCTGTGCCACCCTCTTTCTCTAGGCGCAGCCACTCGTCCCACTCAGGGAACAGCTCCTCGTCACCCTCAGCACCAGGGGCTCCAATCGTCTTTGCAACACGGCCCTTCTTGCCCTTTTCCAGGGACTCCTTCCACTGTTTGACCACGTCCGCAGTCAGACTGGGCTTGTAAGTTTGTGAGAAGAGCACAGCTTCGGCGAGACGTTCGGTCTTGACGAGAATGTTAACACAGCCCTCGACATCTGCAAGGAGCCACTTCGCGGAGAAAGCAACGTTGTGGGCGCCGGCATCCTCGGCCTTGCTGGCAAGTGATGCTAAACCTTCGCGATCGGCGGTTGAGGAGTAAACGAGGAGCAGTGAGCCGAGATCGTTGGCGTGTGAAAAGCACTCGGCGGCCAGAGAAACGTCCCAAGCTGTGAGAGCAGCGTCACCGACTAGAAATCGTTTTATTAGTGGTCTATTCATATCGATCGTCAGGCAAAGACACAACTTACCAGTCTTCCATCGATGCTCAACATCGGCCTCCTTGGCGAGGTCAAGCGCGATATCCAGCCGGCTCAGCGCAAGAGCAAGCTCGAACTTGTGCTCAGGGTCGGTGGCAACGTCTAGCGCGAGTTCCTTGTGTCCTTGGCCGTCCAAGAATCGGGCGACCTTGTTGAGCTCGCCCTCTGGAATTGCCGCAAGCAGCTCCTGGGCTGCCTCGAGTTCCTCGCGGAGAACCAGAGTCTGGTACTCGAGCACGGGCAGTGACAGGGCGAATGAGGTGACAGCGACGTCCTTGTTGCAGAGGTAGATCCTGGAGTCGCGCTGGATGTAACCAAGGATATACATGGGCTGGTCGAAATGCGACACTGTGTATGTCTGGTCGCCAACAAGGTAGTTCAGACGGTTGGTGGAGTTGGTGAACAGGAAGCAGTCACCCACCCACTCTCCGGTCCTCACGCCCTCGCTGATATCAGTGATGACCTCGAAGGCCGCCTCGACACCATCGTCCTCGACTTGGCCGGACTGCAAGCCCTCCTGGTAAGCCTCGCGACTGAAGCGCAGGATGTAGCAGGTATCATCGCAGGCCAAGGCAACCAGCTCCCCGCTCTCACTCCAATAGACCTCACGAGGCTCCACCTCGATCCGCCTGACCAAGCCACCTGTCGCCCAATCGAAGAAGCTGATGCCTCCTTGGCCCTTGACACCGAGGAGCACTCCTCCGGCCAGGCCATCCGCCTGGAAGCCGACATCCAAGCCGCCTTGCTTCTCGACGAAGTTCTTGAATACCTTGACGCTGGTCGGGGACTCACGGATGGCAAAGTCGTTCGAGTTTTCTTTGGAGGCCCAGACAAAGTCCAGCGCCGATCCGAATTGCTTATTGCGCCACGCGAGTGCAGTGTATACAATGAATTCGCCGTCACCGCAGACCGCGACGAACCGACCGTTGGCCGAATGTGAGAGGGTAGATGGGTAAACTTCGCAGCTGCCGAGATCCTTGGTGGTGAGGTTGATGGGCACGTTGTCCTTGGTAGCCTCGCCACCCTTGATGATAGCCGAGACCACCTCGTTATGTTTGGCCCAGATTAGCTTGCCGGAGCCGTCCATCGAGACGGCTGGCTCCTCGCGACCAAGCTTGACCACGACCGATCCTTCGTCGTAGCCCACGGCGACACTCTGCTTGCCCCGCTGATAGCTGACGCACCAGGCTCGCTCCAGGCCGTAGTTCAAGCTCTGCTCGAAGCGGTAGGTAGCAGCGTGCCATATTCGTAGGGTTCCATCCTCTGAACCGGAAATGATGACCGGGAGCTCAGGATGATAGCACGCAAAGCTCACGTTGTTGGTGTGACCCTCGAGGGTGGCGATGAGAGACTTGGTGGTGTAGTCCCAGATCTTTACTGTTCGGTCGTCGCTGGTGGTAAGGAGGTATGGCTTGTCGGAATGTGGGTAGTAGTCGACGTGGTTGACGCCTTTTTGCTCATGTGCCTCCAGGGTGAAGTTTGCTGTCGACGACCCGAGCGACCAGATCTTGACTGTCCTGTCCAGACATGCTGACGCAAATGTGTTGGTATCCTTGGGATTGATTGCCAGCGACATGACATAATGCGAGTGTCCCTCGAAGGTCTGCTGGCACTTCCACCCAAGGTCCCAATTCCATAACTTGATCGTCATGTCATCACTAGCCGTCAAGACGAATGGCTGCGTCGGGTGGACACAGATTGCGCGGATATAGTCGGGATGCGCCTCGAAGCTGGCGACCTTTTCTGATGTGTTGTAGTTGTGGACTCGCAGTTGGAAGTCATCGCTGCCGCACACAATCCAGTTCTTCCGCGCGATGAATCGACCCGCACGCACGGGCACGTCCGTCAGCTCGAATGTCTTGACGATGGCCTGCGTCTCGTAGCTCCAGATGTATACGTGGCCGCTGTAGAGGGTGGTGAGTATCCATGGCTCCGTCGGGTGGAAGTCGATGCCCTTGACACGCTCGCTCCGGGCGAAGAGCTGGCGCTGCATTCAGAAAGACACGATGTTAGCAATTCTCCTGTCCGTCTTCTACATTGTGGGATGCGTCTGGGAAGAGCCGGCCTGCCACGGCTTGGGCTTCGAAGCAGCAGCTCCAATGCGACTAGCGACGATGCCAGGGGTATCTGTTGCTCCCATGAAGCTATCCAACTGCGGCAGGACTGGGCCGGTGGTGGTAAGGCTGGGATGCGCGTACCTTGACGTCGAGCCTCATGCTGGGCAGGTGCTATCGATTTCGTGGCTCGAGGTTTAGAAGGGGACAATCGCTCGTCGTGGATTCGAGGTTCAGGGTGGTGGGGCGTATGTCGGTGGCAGACAAGCCAACATCAAGGAAGGACGACTCTTTCTGTGGTGAACAGAGTTGACCTTGTTCAACCCAGAACTGATTGATGGAATTGGATGTAGAGAGAATGCGATGGCAGGGGCCAGTAGGAGTTGGTCGGGCGTGATGTGGGTAGTGTCCCTGTGGGTGAATGGCAAGCTGCTGCCACGTCTCAGGGAGCTCTCGCAAGGTTCACTGCCAATTGAGATGTGGTCTTTGGGGAGCTCAGCCTTGGGCAAGGGCCTTTTTGCCTGAGGCAGCAATTTGTGGGGTGGTGCTAAGAGCCCTTTATGGACACCCCGTTCGCCCAGCCAAGTTGGCCCAAAAGCGTTACCTGCGGGGGTAAAGTTTAGTGCTCTCACCAACAATACTAGCCACTACGAATTCAAGGCTGGAGTTGTACAGATGAACACCACGGTCGGCCATGTCGTCGTCCTCAACTTTTGACCAACAAGACTATCTCTCAACTATCACCACCAACCACTGTGAAAACCGTGCCTTTGTATTGTTGGGCGGCCACTGCCTCTATCTCCACTCGTTGGTCCCTGTGGCGTTTCTTTTGAGAATTGAAGACATCTACGCTACCATCTGTCTGGGAGGAGCGAACCCGGGGTCTTAGGCATCTCCTCGGCACCCAGACGTTTGCTCAGTCTCGGCTTCATCATCCCCTACAATGATCACAGAACATGTTGAGGCACAAAATCTTAGTTCAGAACGTCTTGTTTATTTTGGTTGCTCTGTCTCATGCTGGACGGCAAGTTTCCCCTCACCATTTCTCAGGTGATGCTGAATACCAGACAAAAAAAAAGTAAAGCCAGCCATAATGGGGTATGCATGTCCGTAATCCCGTTTCCCCGAACACCGTACGATAATCCCTAGAACCAGTTTGAAACGCCGAATCTCGTCTCGTCATGAAATCTCATCTAGACAGTCATGGGAACGTCTAGTCCTCAGCATCGGCCTGCACCTTCTTGACAATGTCTACCATCATGGGGTAAAGCTTCTCGGACTTCTGCAGCCCGCAAACCTCGCCAACAATAGAGTCGGCGTCCATGGATGCCATCTTCTGGGCGAGCTCCGCAGACTCCTCGTCGCCCTCGACGTTCTGGAAACGGAGCGCCATCTCAGCGGCATCGAGAAGGCCGCTGCAGTCCTTGCCCAACTCCGCAAGCGCAGCAGCGGGTCCGATGAACCGCTCCTTTCGACCAAGCTTCCGGAGAGGAGCACGGCCGACACGCTCGACGGCATCCTCAAGGTGGGGGTTTCCAATGCGGGAGATGATCTTCTTGACATATGCAGCCTGCTCCTCCTCGGAGGTCTCGTGCTTGGAGGTGATCAGGTCGGAGGTGTTGGCCAGGGCCTTCTTAACCTCGGCCAGGATCTCCTTGTCTTGCAGGGCGTCGTAGACGGTGCGCTTCTTGCGGTTATATCCGTGGTAGGCGGCGGTGGCGTGACCAGTGTTGACAGTGTACAGCTTACGCTCGATGAAGGGCTCGAGGTGCTCGACCCAGTTGATGCCGTCGATTGGGGGGTGCTCGCCCTCGAAGGGCAGCTGCTCCACAACCCACTCGTAGAACTTCTCGAGCTTGACGTTGAGTCCAGCGTCGGCGTCTTGTGCAGGGACAATTCTGTCGATAGCAGAGTTGGCGTAGCGGGCGCGCTTGTCGTGGGTGTCGAGGCGCTCTGCCGGGGTGTTCTTAGGGTCCTTGATGTGATCGGCAAGGGCGGTGGTTGCGTTGATCATGTTCTCGCAAGCAATGACAGCGAGCGGCTTGAGGTCCTCAGCACGCTTGTCGATGCCCTGAGCGATGACAGGTGCGATGAACTTGAGGATGGTAGGGCCAACCGAGCAGGTGACGACATCGGCAGTGGCAATCTCATTCACCAGGTCCTCGGCGTGAGTCCTTGAGTTGATTGCACGGTAGTTGGTGATGATGTTTTCTGTTGTGCCCTCGGTGCCGACCTCGATGACCTTGTACTCCTTGGTGGAGTTCAGCTTGTCAACAACTTCGGGCACGACATCGGCGAAGACGACCTCATATCCGCTGTTGTGCAGGAAGCAGGCGACGAAGCCACGGCCAATGTTGCCAGCGCCAAAGTGAACGGCCTTGAGAGACTTGTTCGCCATTGTGACAGGACTTTGAGAGAGCTGACTGATGAGGGTGTCTGGACGGTGAGGTTGGGAAAGTGGGGGGTGGATGATAGTTGGAGGGATAGTCCTGGGTGATGGACTAGTTGAAGATGAAGTATTGAGGACAACGACGAACGTGATTATTCGTCGTGATGGGAGTCTTGATGATTTGAACGGAGTTGATGATGGTGGTTGGGTTTAATGAAGTGAGGCAGGAGGGAAAGTGGTTTTGGGAGAAGGGAGGGAGAATGCATTTATGTATGACAACCAGAGGTGTCCGAAGGCGAAGGGAAAGCGAAGGAGGGGTCTGTGGTTCGTGAGTCGCAGTTACCTCACATGGAGTCCCTCGTCCCTGACGTCGCTGTGGTCGGCTGCCGGGGGGAGGAGCGCAGGGAAAGCCCACTGGGAAAAGCAGGTGGGGCCCATGTGTGTGACCAGGGGCCCACTGTCCAACGCTGTCGGTCCAGCGCTACCAGTCTCCGGCCGCGCCTCTGGGTGATGGGGGAGTGGGGCTCCCTTCCAAGGTTTCTCGCAAACAAATCCTGCACCACCTGCCTGTGGAATGTGTTAGAATCAGACCTTTCCGGTTCTGTGGGTCTAGCAACGGGCCAACAGACGCTGGCTGAAACGGACCGGTGTTGGTCTGGCCAAGGCCGAGCTTGCAAAACGGCCTGCAATCTGAGCCACCATCACCATGTCCTGACCAAGGCCTGATTGGGCTCTTCCAAATGAGAGATTTTAGTGCATGACAAGGTTGGTCCGCAGACCCGGAATGGGACGGCTGGACGGTCTTTCGATTGCATCGTCATTGTCATTGGCTAGGGGCGCAGCCTGTTGTGAGGACGAGCGGATGGGCTGACCAGACGGCCAACGTCTGAGACATTTGTTTTGTTTCTGTGCATCCTACAGAAGCAGCCTACGTGTGCCTACGGCAGCGGCAGACACGGTGAGAAACTTTCGAGGTAGTACAGAATACTAATAATACAGCACATTGTCACTGTCACTGCTGCATAGACCCCAGCCGCTGGATGTGACGAGCAGGCTGGCGGCATGCTTGGGTGTCTGTATGTGCTGCAACCCCCTCCTCCTCTCGTATAAGCCGGCCGCAGGAAAGGAGTGCAGCAAGTCGCACAGCGCACCACCCAAGACTCACCAACTTGGTGGTGTTGACCGGCTTATTTCTCGCCGTCTCTCCCCTAATCGCTCAGGTGAACAAGCGAAGAGTCACTCTCGACTCTGCCCGTATTCACACCAGAACCCATCTTAGACAGGCGATGTTCAGTCAAAATCTCTTTGCTGAAATGCTGTGATCTCTGGGCTGACAATGAGTGGGTCCTTAAGGCTGGGCTTCGGACCTGGCAGCGAACGGGTGGTGGGTTCTCTGCTGACCTGCCACCCTTTGGCGACGGCAATTCCCTCAGCGAGACAGATTAGCTCTACCATCTCAGATCAAATAAAAGAGCCCGACCTCACCGCCCCGCGATGTATGTACATGCCGGCGCTTTGATGTCGTTCCTGGGCCATCACTTTTATTAGACTTCGAGGGCCAAACGGCCAAGGCTGGCTGGCCGGCCGCGTGCAACTGAGCCGCAGGCTGTAGCCGTCCCTCCACCAAAAAGATCGGCATGAGCATGGAATCCCCCGACTGCCATCCCGCTCATCTGCTCCGGCCACTCTATCTCGGACACCACCGCGACGCCTTTGTCCTCCAAGCTGGGGGTCTCGGGCCCTTGCAAAGGATGAATGCTATATTGCACCCCAGTGACCTCGCCGGTAACCCCAGATCTGAACTATTTGCTGGTTTTGGACCATATGCTGGGGCTGGGCGGGGAGGACCACGCGTTTGGGTTGGACAGCCTCTGATCATTTCCTGTCCCGTCACAACGTGGCAGATGGTGCTGGTGTCACAGGCGGGACTACCCACAGTCAGTGCAGTTGAGCAGTTTGAGCAGAGTTTCCAAAGGGGTTGAGTTGCCAATGCCTGGTTGCCCGCCCATCCACCGTTTTCTTTCGTCCCAGTCAACAATTAGCTCGCACGTTGCACGTTGCAGTAGACAACCGGCGAGGGCCATACGAAGAAAAGTGACGTCAATTCAAGGAGGCAGTGATCAACGTGGCTAAGTGACGTGCGTCTGGGTCGGGGCTGTAAGGTGCTGTCTAATACGCTCCTACACTACAGGGCAACATTTCCCGGTCCCGAGAGCAGTGCGACGATGCAGCTACAGTTCGGCACGGCGTGTTGCCAGAGTACCCGGTTGCATGCGCGTTTTACTCCGTCTTTCTGCCCGTCGTTTCCATCAGTCACTGTGTAGTCCCCGATCGGGGACCGTTTCCACCGTTCACGGGCCCAGGCCCTTCGCTGGCCTGTGCCTGGCCCCATTATTATCCCGCATCGTCCGCCCTCTTGCGTCTTTGGGGAAGGCATGACCGTGCATGGCGGGGCACAGCTCCACGACGTCATCGGCCAGGGGCGTCATTCGTCGGCGTCATTCTGGCGGCCCCTGACGGGAGACGACCATCGCGATGACTAGGCCCGAGTGGGTCCCTTTCATCACAGCTGCCTCATCTCAGAGCGCTGGCAACATCGAGCCCTTCCTGGTCCAAGCCGGACCAACGTTGCAGATCTCTGACGGGTGCCGCCAAGGGACCCTGCAGGTGTTGCTCCATGCCTCGCCGCCAAGTGTCATCGGCTCATTCCCAAAACGTAGGCTCACGAAGCCCTCACTACTGCACGGCTCACAAGCTTGCAATTGCCTCATCGCGCATGACGCGATGCTTCTTTGGCCTGGTCCCCACCGCATTCCGACCCTGCCCACGCCCATGACACACTGAAGCCATCGTCAGCATGCATATTGGTTAGTCGGGCGCGGATCCGCTGGGTTTGAGACCCCGACTGTGTCTTCCCGCCCGACACAGGAATGCAGTTCGAGTCTACAAGCCTGCTGTTGCTATTTGTTCCACGTACTGATCACTTTCGGTACAAGGTTTGGCTGCAGGATGCAGGATGCCAGCCATCACTGATTCATGTTTGCACGGCTAGCTTAATGGGTCTCTTGATGTTATCCCTGGTATCTGGCGTTGGCCGCCTGGCCCGGACCGCTCACAAAGTTTCAAGACCTCCGAGCCTGAGCACTTTTACTGCACACCAACATGCTTCCCCGAGGCCGCTGTCCACCCGTCTATATTTACTGCTTATATGCACTTTTGAGGTTAGATGTGACTCCGTTTCCAAGATGTCTGCATACACGCAGGTGTATAGGTTCCGGCGTCGAATTATCAATTGCCACCCAAGGCAGGCAGACGGCAACACAGTATTCACAAGCAGACTGCCAAAACGCCCGTCGGTCCATTGTAAGCGGCCCTCCGCCTAAGTCCCATTGGACCTGAAGATCGCAAAGTCTGGACCGCCGCGCTGCCCGTTGGCAAGCACACCATGATTGGCTGCTTACAAAACAAGAACCTCTCCTACCGCCTTTTCACTATTTTCGGATTACTCTGTTGGTTCAAGCCTCTGTCTCAGCAGCTGAATAGGGGAAGAACGTGCCATGCAGCGGCTATCCTCAGTGGATGGGAGGAACCACAGCCAGGCAGGCACTCTCCAGTTTCGTGCGTTTTGTTATACGGGAGTGTACTGTAGCCGTTGGTGCTCCAGCCTTTTCCCCTCGCTGGCGACTGCTCCGATGGCTGGCTGGAATAGCTCGATCCGTCAGTTCCGTCAGTTCCGTGCGGCCGCACGGCGGCCTCTTCTTTTTGCAGACACTTACTACGGAGACTGCACATCATTTCGCCATCAACCAGCAATGCAGTCAATCGATCGAGCATCGACGGAGGCGACTGAGGCAACTGAGGCAAATCGACGGCTCAGCGACGGCTCGATGTGCAGGCGTTTCCGTGTGATGTGGCCAAACCCGGCAGGTTACCTCTACTGATTGCAAGCAAAGATGCGCGGCATCATCCATTTCCTTCGCCTCGGAAGCAGTCCACGGGACGCCGTAGCCGCCGTTAGTTGCCGGCCACCGGGCAGAGTCTGAGCGACTCATGGAGGACAGCTGACGCTGCGCAGGACCGCATTCTCACGATGGCTTCCATCAGGAACCACGGCCCGTGACTGTCCAGTGCACCCCCTTATCTCTCGCCCCATGGAATCTCCTGCAGGCTGCAGCAAACGGCCCTTCCATCGTGCCGTGTCAGCGCCTGATACGGGGAGTGTTCGGGGCTGTGGGTCACCCCAGATGCCCCAGAGTGTCCACTTCAAGCCCGCAGACCCACACCCACCGCTCTGGAAAACGGACCGAGCTGGCTCCATTCCCAAAGCCGTCGTCCAGGAGAAGCGCACACCGCGGCTCAACCCCTGACAAAACACAAGCCATTGTGTTTCCTTAGCGGCTCTGGCTAAAATGCATTGTGGGATAATGCCGCCGAGATCCCAAGGCGCCTCCGTGATCATTGGACTGAGCCCCGGGGTGGGGCCGGCTTCACCCGAGAAACTCACCCCTTTCGGTACTACTTTGGCCGGCACACTGCCACCTCCTCGACGATAAGCCTCTCCGAGCTCCCACCCTTCACGATGGTATTGTCAGGCCATACCCTGACATCAGATGCCGCCGTGGCCCGCCAATTGGCCAGTAACGATGAAAATTTTGGCTGATTTCGGCGACATGACCATTTGTTGAGCTTGAAGGCATTACGCTGCGTGGCTGGGCCGTCAAAACTGAAAATCACTTCCTCGGGCTGGTCGGGTATTCGGGATGTGTTTCGGTCCTCAGCAGGACAGGTCCCGATCATATACGGCCACAGAACCATTATCACATGGCGCGAGCGTTTGTCAGAAGCAACGAACAGGCATTCACTAGTCAACAAGGTTGCGGTCTTGCCCTTCCAATCCCCACCGCCTGGCAACTCTCAGAGATCACATCTCTTCCGCCTGACTTCTTTGACTCAAGTCGTGCAGTCAGTCGCCCATCACGGATTGGACTCGCATCTCTTCACGGCTCTGGACGGCACCTCGGCATTCAATGGACTAGACTGACATATGAGACTGGAAGTGCCTTCACAAAGCCACACAACGGAGTTGCTCTGTCCCTCCCTCCTGCTCAGAAGTCTTTGAGGAGGTAGACATGCCCATAACCCTTGTTCCAGATTGTCTCCCTGCCATGGGTTACAGCCTCCCAAGCGGGCAAGCTGCGAACCTTTCGTGCGTAGGCCAGCAGGTCACCTGGCACTAGTTCTTCCTGACCTGCATCATCTATACGAGCTATTAAAGCCACAGCGTGTGCGTCCAGGATGGTCGGACCCGTTCCAGCACCAAACAGCCAGATAGCCCGATCCTGCTCTTGCTCAGTGGCCGGGCTCGAGTGGTGTTCTCGACAAATCAGCAGGAGTTCCTGGAAGAGGTCGGCGGCTTGGGTTTTTGCCTTCTGTATATTTTCTGGTCGCAACGCGTACGCCAAGTTGTCATAGTAGCTGCTACTGTTAGTCATACAGCAGAGGCACTCAGCAAGTAGTGATCAATGGATACTTACTGTACTCTTTTATACTCTAGCGCACGCCGATACTTGTCAGATATATCTGTTCTGGCGAGCCGCTCGTCCTGACCTGGATCTGGTACTTCCACCGCCTGCTCCTTTGTAGGACTTTTGATGCTCAACGAGAAGGCTTGTATTGCGTGTATCTTTGCCAGCAACCTGTCAACCTCCCCTGTGTGTGCACCGCCGAGCAGCCCCGGAAAGAAGTTTTCTCCGAAGAATTTCGAAATCACCACGCTCTCCGTGGTGACTTCAAGGCGTGGCTTTGTCGACCCGTTTCCCCATTCTCGGGTCATAATAGGTACCTGACCGCTAGGGTTGAGAGTCAGGAACCACTCGTCGAGGTTCTCATCACGGTGAAGGTCGATAAGTTTGTGACTGATGTTGGGTACACCATTGGGTCCCTGGTGATACTCTTTCCCAAGCTCAATGGCGAATCGCGCCATGATCGAATAGAGGGAGAAGGTGAATATTAAGAGGGTGTAAGGCCCTCCACCAGACTCGGAGTTGCCAGCCGTCACTTCGTCTCGAACTCCCTCCTGTGGGAGCTCACTGCGTTTTGGTGATATCATATTGGCAGCGCAAAACAGACCGGAAGACTAGATACTGTGATGAGAGCAGGCCCGCGCGAGGCGTGGAGTCGCGATAGGAATAAATGGGTAGGGGGAAGGTCAGAGAGGGGTTGAGCACAACATCATCGTGGCGCCAGGCTAAACTTCGGGACAATCGAGGCACTAGACGCCTGTAAGATCTTACCCACCCTTTCTGGTAACATGACTCCATGATTATTTCCTCGAAACACCAAGGCAGAATGATTTAATACAACACTTGACTATCAACTCTGACAAGCCTCTGGAAGATTCTCAAATTCGTGCACGACGCCGTGCCAATCCGAATCAGGCCTTTTCCGTCCCACGAGCATCATGAAATATACCTTTCACGATCGCCCACATCGTTTCTCGGCTCTCCCACATCGGCCACATGATACAAATCAGTGCGCTGAACCACACCCATATGAAAGACACAATGCACCATCCCACGAAACCCGCTCGTGTAAACTCCCACTCGGTGCCGAAGAACGCAAATGGTACTAGGATCATTGCTACGGTCCAGTACGCAATGTTGAATCCGTAAGCCAGCCTCGTTGCCACTCGAGCCTGTTGAGCGTCCATAGGCTGTAAGTATGAAGCCTCAAGGAAGTCTACAATCGCGTTTCCCGTGGGGGCCACAGTTTCTGGGGCCGGGTCCGACGCAGGCTGGTCACTATTCTCTTCCTGGGGTACAATTGGACCTTTCACAGATTTTTCCAAGTCCGACCCAGCACGGTTGTCGACCACTGCTGTATCTGGTGCGGAATTGGTGGGGATGCCGTGCAGGATCTTGTCCAGTCTGATCTTTGCAAGAAGATCGCCGTTGGCCTCCGCTGATCCCCATTTTGATGGAGAAAGGTATGATAACACGAACGCCATGATAACACCGGTGCAACACGACGTGACGTTCCCAGCCACGGCGTTCGTAACATCGCCTGTCGTTTCCACCGAGATGCTTCCACTGCGGAGCTTGGTCACGACAAACCAAGCAACGAGGCCCAGTGCGGTGCCGATCCAGGGAGATATTAAGGCTGCCACCGACGACATTGGCTCCCATAACAAGATCAGTCCAATGGGAATAGAGGCGCCACCGACAATCACACCAAGGACAGTCAGTACCCAGGTCAAGTTGATGCTGACAGCGTTCAGTATGCAGCAAAATGAGGCCAGGATTACGGAGAACATTATGATGCCATAATGACTCATCCGGACAAGCTCATCAGAGCTCGCCGTCGGCTTGATGTATGTCTTGTAAATGTCGAACGTGATGAGACTCGACACCGCGATAAGCTCCGCACTGGTCGCACTCGTGACGGCCATGAACAAGAGCAGAAGCAGGAGTCCCGCACCACCGCTTCCCAGCAACGCGATAGCAGCTGCAGGAGCAGACAGGCCACTGCCGTTCTGCGCTGCCGAGAGCGGATTGGGATATGTCGGGAACGAGGGGCTGGACGTCAGCGCCGCGCAGCCGAGTCCCATCGCAGTCGCAAATCCAAACGGTATTCCATACCACGCGATGCCGCCAAACAGATAGGCTTTGACAGATGTCTCGGGCCGGGAGGCGATCGCGCGTTGCCAGTAGGCCTGGTCCAGCCAGACCGTACAAAATCCTGCAACCAGCAAGTCGATGGCGAACACGAGCCCATCATCCGACTTGAAAGTCAAGTACGACCCGTTGTGCGCGTTGCCGGGGATCGGCATGTCCTTCCCGGCCTCGAGGAGGAGGTCGTAGAACTTGCCGATGCTCCCGACCGTCGGGCTCGTCTCGTACATGCTGAAGCCGAACGTGAGGATCGCGACGAACAGGATCACCGTGTGCGCGTAGTCGGCGATGAACGTGCTCCGCAGGCCGCCGGCGATGACATATGCCGCGACCACCAGCGGGATGAGAAAGCAGGCACCGTAGACGTTGACACCGGACAGGGCGCCGACGACCTGACTGCCTCCGAGGACGAGGCATGATCCAACAAGCAAGTTGGTTGCGAACGCAAAAAAGAGGTACGTGAGGTGGTTCAGGCGGCCGTGGTGCGCGAGGATAATCTCCGGGAAGGTGTGAGCGCCGGGGGCGTTGGTCTTGATTTTTATGGCGATCAACGAGAAGAGGAGAATCTGCGAGGAACCCATCGCTGCGTACCACATGGGCCCGCCGATGCCGTACGAGTAAGCAAAGGTGCTCGACGTGAGGAGCGTTGAGCTCCATGTCCAAGAGCTGACGATGCCTGCTGCGATGAGCCCCGGTTTGACGCTCCGGGATGCAGTGTTGAACTCCTCAGACTGTTTTGTTGAGTAAGTGGTGTAGCGATTCTGGAGGTATGTTATAGCAAGCCTGCCAACGAAGAGTTAGTTGCTTTTCTGAGTGTGTGGTGGCATCCCTAGCCTGATATCCCTCACATCATAAGAGCAAAGAAGGCTCCGATGCCAACGACGATGCCATATCCTATACCCTGGCTCAGTACGAGGACTCCATTTTCATTGGCCATATTGAATAGTCTGCTGCAATAAGAAAAGCCCTTAATCGAGAGAGGTAATATTAGATGGAAGTGCACGCCGAAGGCAGTGTGTCAGGTACTTCTGGTTTAGAACATGAGCGTTATAGAAATACGAATTCCTGAACAGGACGCTCAGGTATGAGCAGCCAGAGATTCTTGAAGAGGATATGGTCACCAGTATAGATGGGGCCGCAGAAATATTTCCCTGAACCAAAAGTATTACGGACGAGGTGAGGGGGAGATTAGAAGACATATCACGTGTGGTGACCACTGCCTACTCGTAGGCTTTGCACTGGAAAATCAAGAGTATGTCCGACCACCTTATCAAAGTTGATGACATCTTGAAGCCAGCGGGGTTTACCACACCAGTGATCGGCCGGCACTGAGCAGGCCATGTTGCTTCAGAGAGATAAGCATCATAAGATGTGTGATAAGCGTTTTGTACTTGGGTACATGTAGATCTGCCCGGGTTTAAATCGGCAAGATAGGAAGCGCTAGATTTCACGGCCGCTTGTGTTACAACTGCCGAGCTATTCCTAATTATTCTTCGCCGGTTTTCCGGTCGCAAACCTTCGTGGAGGTCGGCTGGGAGCTCGTTATCAGATACTTGGATACCGCTTTGCCACAATCAATTAACTTTTCACCCAAACAGTCTAATCCTGCAATCCTAGGCCTTGGGTTCGATGACTAAAAACAAAGAAAATGAGGATCGTGAGCGAGGCTATTGTACTGAATGTCTGATAAATTAAAGCTCCTCCGGGCTGGGCAGATTTCTGCTCGGATTTCTATTTGAAAGGACGATCGAGACGCTGTAGAGTCTGCGAGCATCATGATATCAACTGTCTGGGTAGTACATTAGTGTATCACAAGGACCCATTTTGACCTGCGGACTCCGAGAGAAAATATGCACGATGTCCGGAAATACTTGGGAATGACGGAGGACATCGTGGGCCGCGTTGCCTCACTCGGTCAGATCGGTCCCCGGAGAACGGTTTTTGACACCTTGAAGCCTTTCAATGTTCGTAAGTTTGACAAATATCCGATGACCTCTGTTGAATTCTTGTACTGAAGCATTTCACCTAAATTCGTCGCTTCGACCAGACCAGCAGTCGTCTTTGAAAGCACAATTCACTTCGCCGGTCGGCCTAAAAATTGGTAGAGAATGCAAAGATACGGACTTCCGTGCGAGTTTATCTATTCTACAAAGTAGTTCTGAGGGATGGGGAAAAAGAAGATTGCCGTGTCTCCTACCGGGGATCATTATCCCTGCCTGTGAAGTTGAAAGAAACAAAAGGGAGTAAATAAAACTACGAATGTGATCATTATCAGACTGTCTCATACCTGAAAACATGTGGCCGGGCGGCTGGAGCACTTGAGAGTGGACTCAGTCCCAAGCTTTTTAATCGAGCCAGCCAACCTTGAGACTTGCTCCTTCAGGACAGCTGACCGAAGTGATGTGTTTGTAGTCAATACCGAATCTCTCCATAAAAGACATTCCGCCCGAATGTCTAGTATATCACACAGCACATATAAGTTGACCTACAACAGATTATCTCGTAAGACACCTTCCGTCCACAGAGGTCATTCTTGGCCATAGGAGACATCAGGCCACCCCTCCTTTATTCACTATGGCAATGCAAAGTCATAAACACTCCACAAGGCGTAAAAGGGCTATATCCTAAGGGAACTAGCATATAAAGATTTGGCCGTGTGTGACTGTGGACGAAGGCATCGTCATTGTAGGTCAACAAGACCTACTCGGAGGGGACGTATCGAACGGGACTGTTGGTAGGAATGGCTGAGCAAACGAGAGTTGAGGGTCACAGATTGGATTTATCCAGCGCACAAGCTGAACGAGACTGCCAACACTGCAACAGAATTGACCCAAAAAAGGCTTGTGTGACATGTGAACGGGCAAGCGTCTCGGGGGCAATGCAGGAAATGTGTCAAAAAAGGCTTGAATGCTTTCTATCCGAGAAGGCTTGAGAAGTCAAGCTTGAAGCTAGCCATGGCAAGCCGGATTGAAAGTCCGACAAAAGCATCAATCATGTCGTCAGAGGAATGAACGACGATGCCTACCTACTCATTGGTTGGAGCAAGACGCCTCGCTTCGCAACTGTAAATTGTCCCCTCGATAGCTTTCAGGCTTGGTTGCTGCCCACCCAGGCCAAAACCCTGCTTCCATCCTTGCCTCCTCACTTGTGTAAAATGTCGCTGTTTTGCCACCAGAGTCGTACTGCATGTGTTTCTGACCATTCTTTGCTGGCCCTTGGCATTCAGTAAGGGTTGAGAGCAGTGAATCAAAACTCACTGTGCATCTCCACGAGGTCGCAGTCCTCCATGGCCATGCTCTCTGGCGTATCGTAGTCCTCGAGGACCTCACGCTGGTAGTAAAAGCGGTGGTCATAACGTTCAACCCCAAAGAACTTGGCTGCGCCGGCCATTAGCCGCGACAAAGCCATTCCAGGCTTCACGGAGAACCAACCCTTGCGGTCAGAAGGGACTGCTGCCGTTAGTATACGCCACGGCAGGTAATACAATGTGAGGGTGTCTGGGGTTGACTATGCACCTACCATGGATGACGCAGAGTCTCATCTTCTCGTATGGCAGGTAATCAGAACGCGAGCCTGCAAAACCACCAGCTTGAATCTTGCCGTCTTTGCCATAGCGCTGAGCAGGAACAAAGGCAGTCGTGGTGACGCGAAGGACGGCACGATTGTGCACCTCGGCGAAAGCGTCGCGGCCCAGCTTGACGTCGCCGTCGAACCACTCTGGAGTGAAGTGGAAAGCAATGTCGTTGTCATCGTAGGCAGAGTCAACCTCAGGGAACTTGTCGCGCGCAACGTCGACCAGGCTGTCGTAGTCGGCAGGCTTGTGGATGAGGTGTCGGTCTTCACCGTAGATGAGGATGATGACGCTCTCCATGGTCGGCAGTGTTCCGTCGGTGGCGCTGGAGGTTTGATGATGTGGAGAGGTTCAGGCTGGGTTGAATGTCTTGTGGGAGTTTTGTGGACGGTCGAGGGCAGTTGAATGTTGTGGGTGCCTGCCTGTCGTAGATGGGATGGTAACCCTGCTGGAAGGAAGAATTTCGCCAAAGATGCGGCAGAGTCTTTCGACCACCTTCGTGATTGACGGAGGGGAGAAGTGCAAGATGGATGAAGTGGGAGGTGTGGGCGGAAGTGTGCTATGGGAGATGGGTGCTCAAGTGTGGAAAGGTTTCAGGCAATGCTACTGTCGAAGGCGCGCGCAATGGAAAAGACGCTTTGAAAAATCGGATGGAAGTGTTCAGAAGTTGGTCAATTTCTCAGCTGTGGGTGGCAACACAGGTTCACCCTGTTCGTTGCCAGCAGCCCAAGATGCGTTCAATCTTCAGTGGCTTCTAAACTGACCTTCCAACATCACCTTCCTGCAAAGTCGCATTGCAGGAACTCCTTTGACAAACCGTGACATGATAGGAAACCAAACATCGAACGCCGGCCCTGGGATATCATCACCGTAACAACAAGACACGCGAGACGCAAAGGAAAGTCCCCCGAGACCCCCAACAGATCAACCAGACGCTAACATCTCAGATGGGTCCCTTGAATGCACCAGAGTGTCGGGCCGTTACTTTCTGTAAGGCGGGAAGCCAGGAAAGGTGGCCGACTGTCAGCGATCCGTCAGCTCGCTTGTGGGTTGCTGCGAGATGTCCAGGGCAGACTTACGTAGCCTTGCTTTGCCAGGACCTCTTCGGCTTGCCTTTGCCGCATAGCCTCCCGTGCCTTTTGTTTCTCTTGTGCGAGGTCGACAGACTCATTCAGGGGCGTCGAGGACTCGGTGGAGCCGCGGGGATCTTGTAGCTTTGAGTGGTCGGTAGCGCTACCAGACTTGGAGCGGGAGCCCTTGGAGAAGATGTTGAGCTTGGAAGGCATTTTGTATAGTGGCTCGGCAGGAGTGGTCGTTGACAAGGCTCGTGGTGTCGTAAGTACGGTGTTTGAGAGTGGAGATCGAGTATTAGAGAGCAGTATGTTTATGAGGTGTTGCGAATACGATGACTTTGATGCCTCAGGGCTGGATATCGCAAACTCTTATACGCATTCTTGGCAGGCCTTCATATGATGTCTGCCTGATAGGCTAGGGGTCGCAAAAGGGCGCGGTGTAGGTCATATTTTGGCGCTGCCGGCAAGGCAAAGTCAATCTGTGTTCTGCTCATTGGATCTCGAGCTGTTAGTTCTGGTGCTATGTTTGTCCGTCTTACTCAACCGCCCTGACTCCGAGATGACGAGATCGGAAATCAACGCAACGGAATACGCGTCCAAGTCATCCGGCGTGGTCTGTGCCTGACTCATCTGCTTCGGAGCTCAGCCGTTGAGCCTAGTTGCTTTTATCTCCGATGCCCAGCAACGACAAGAAGGATTCGGCCAGCCTGAAGCGGCTAGAGCAGCTGAGGCGCCTCGCTGGGCCTTGCGGAGTACATTTTGGCGAGCTCCGAGCTCCGAGCTCCGAGCCATCCAACGTCCTCCTCATCGCTCCGTCGACATTCCCACGGGCCCGTGTCACGACAATTCTCGCGTATTCATCCTCTTTCTGGCCGCCTCTCGGGGCTTTCTGCTGGCAATAACCAGACAACACAGTGGTCTGCAAGGCCCTGAAATTGAAACTCTGTGCGCGTCTTGTGCCCTTATTCTGCGACGGCACATGCAAGTGTACCCACCCAAGATGTCCAGATTTACCCACGCCGGCGTTCAGAGCGTCTCCTCTGCCCGCAACTCCAGCCTGACAGAGAAGTACAGACGGAATGGGAAGCTGCAGTCCTGTGAACCATGCCGCAAGAGCAAGCTCAGGTGTGATCGTGAGTTCCGACCCCCCCCCCCCACCGGACAAAAGTCTCCACTCTGCTCAAGGGCATTGTCCGACTCCGTCTTGACGGACTTAAAGTCTAAGACACAAGGACTTGTTGTGACAAGAAGAACAAACTGCCCTCGAGCCTGTATAGACGGAATCGTGACTTACAATCATTCCAAGATGTGGTTCCGGCTTGTGGGCGGTGTGTCAAGCGGAATCGAACTGAACAATGTTTTTACCACCCCAATCCACTCACGCAGGTTAGATGCCCATCCTTCTCCCCATCATCTCCTGCAAACCCATGGATCTTTTCATACCTTTTCGCCGAGAGCCCGCAAGCCAGCCAATCCGCAGCGCAGAAGCGTTTGTGTCTCCATTTCCTTTGGGGCCCATCTTCCTGCTAGGTGCCCTGTACTGACTGTGCCAGCAGCAAAAGACTCGGACACCTCCGAGGGCCATCCCGACCCCTTCTTCCTCCTCAGCTTCCCAGTCAAGCCCACACGTGGTCGCTCAGTCCATAGAGTCAGGGTCGGCGTCTCCTGAGATCTCGGAGCCATGGGCTTCAAGTACCCCGGCCCCGTTCAACTCCGACACCTCCAACACTCCAGCTCCCGGCCATGTTGTGTGCCAGCCCTTCCACAGGGCAGCTTCTGCGCCTCTACTGGACTGTGAACGTGCTCCAGAGGTGCGGAAGAATGCAGGCTTCCTCGGCCCAAACTCGTATTCAAACATCTTGTCCGAAGGCCTGTGCATCCTGGAGCCCGTTTCCACAGACTTGGATGCAACCATTGGTACACAGCAGCAAAGAATCCATATCAGTAATGAGAGGATAACACAGGGGTGCAAGGTGCTTGCATTCTTCAGGCGCAAGTCCATGATCCACCGATTCATCGCACGGTGGTATGAAGTCTGTGAGGGCACACAAGGCATTGTCATCGAGGCCGTCATGAAAGAGTGGCTGGCAAAGATCTGGCTCGACCATGGAGCCACCCTTACAAGCCAGGAGCCGGCCAAGATACGAAAACTAAGCGAGCTGATCTGGCGTAACACCTTGACGCCATTGGTGTTCAATGGAAAGACGACCGCCTTGGAATGGGCACGTCTGGCCACCGGTCCAGGCCTCCGCTGGGAAACCTTGGGGTTGATTGCCGTCAACATCGGTCTTTGTGCAATCGAGACGTCCGAGTCCGACCAGCTGTTCGTTGAAGGTGAAGTGACACGCCTGTGCCTGATAAATCTCATGAAGCAGATCTCAGAAGACTGCCTGGGCTTCTGTCGGTATTGTGAAGTGCTTGATGATTTGTTTATCTGGCTGTTGGGCGAGGACTCGGCCCTTGTGGGTGCCGTCAAGGGAGACAGAGATTACTCCACGTACAGGGCGACAGGCGAGGCGCATAGCGCAGTCATCGCCATGGGTCTGCACCAAGGCATCAAAGCCGACGAAAACGTGCCGTTCTTCCTCGCCGAGATGCGCAAACGCGTCTTTGTCTGCGCCTACTTCCAGGAGATCAGCGTCGCCTCATTCCTCGGCCGCCCGCCGCGGCTGTCGTACCGCTATTGTACGATTGATCCACCCCTGGACCTGACAGAGAGACAACTGTGAGCTCTTACCCCCTCCCTGCCCCCCAAAGTGGCCAAGATCCTGTTGTCCCGCGGGGCTACGGGGCGCCGTGGCAGTGATGCCAGTGGGATGCTTACTAGAGATGTTGGACAGCGTACAAACGGGACCTGAGCTCGAAGCCGCACTCGCATCCCTCGACAAAGACGGGTACAATACAGCCGGTCACTTGCAACACGCCGGGTGGACTCGTTCCTGTACGTTCTTCTCCATTTGGAGCTCGGCGTCAGCCATTGTTGACTTGTTCCAGACGCCAACTGCGCCATGCGCCGCGAGGATGTCATCGACCTTGCCCTCGGACACTACACACGCGACGAAGTTCTTGACCGAGCCAAGATCATACAGGAGAAGCACGACGCACACTGGTCTTCGCTTCCACCTTTCCTGTCCAAGCGATCCAGGGAGCCGTTCGACTTCACCGACCCCGCAATGGCCAAGCCGCTCCACGCCCTGCAAATAATGGTCCTGCGCAACGGGCGGCGCTCCAACGAGCTCCTGCTACAGCGAGGTAAAGCACATACCCATCTTGAAGACGGCTCGCGCGACCGATCATGCTGACACCCAAACCCCGCAGTCCTGATCCGGAAGACGGGAGCCACGCCCGAAAAGCTGATAGCGACCGCGCTGGACATCTTCAAGGACGTCCTGCAGATCACGCACCGCCACGACATCGCGACAATGTTCAAGACGAGCTTCAGCTTCATCATGAGCTCCCACGGCCTCCGGAGCGCCGCCATCGTGGCCATCGAGCTGCTCAAGCAGGAGATGCTGCCCCAGTACCCGGAGCGCCCCCTGCTCCCGCGCAGCCAGACGATCCAGGACCTGGCCATCTTCGCGTCCCGCCTCGGGTCGGTCCAGCCCACCGATGGGTGCTACAGCGTGTGCGAGCAGGGAAAGAGGGTCATCACCAAGATCCTCGACAGGATCCTCAGCCCCGGCCCGCCTGTCGTGCTGCAGAGGACGGACAGCGGGAGCGTCTGCAACCACGCGCAGGAGCAACGGCAGCTGCAGCAGCCCCAGCAGGGGATGCAGGGGATGATTCCGATGATGGATATGGACGGCGCGCCGATGAACACGTTGGGGTCGATGAATGGGATGGTCATGGGCCTGCCGGACATGGGGTACTCCATGGGCATGAACGTGGGCTTCGGCGCTGAACCTCCCATGAGCCTGGGGCAGGACTCGGACTTCATGAGGTGGCTGGACTCGATGGAGTGGGAGAGAATGGACAATTGGGGCAAGTTATGATTTACTTCAGGAGCAGAGTTATGGATTCTCGGAGTTCGGTGGGCTGGTCCAGAACAGGGAAACTTCACAAGTGCACTACATGTCAAATGGCCAACCACGAGGCAGCAACGTGGCTGGGATACACATGGGTCAGAAGACGTGTCACTCACAAGCAACAAGGCGGCAGGAGTTAGAAATCATCGCAGTCAATTTTCAATCTGCGTTTAGCACACTGAAGTGCTTTGTTTTCCGGAAATCCGGAGCTTCATCCAGGGTTGTCTGGTATTGTTGAATTTCGGCACTCCGATCGCATTAGGTGTTGGTTGTTGACAAAGGAAAGGAGGGGCGATCGGAGCCATAAGAATAGTGTTGTACGTGCCCGCAGGCCGGAACAGAGCCTGGCGTTACTGTTAAAACGTGAAAAGTGTTGTTAGTCATGGCATTCCAAACCAGTGCTCGCAAGGGGAGAAAAGTCCACTCACCAGCCATGGTTCGGAGAGGAGGGAAAACTACTGCCAGTGTTTTGACGCTGGCGTTTCGTCTTGCGCAAAAGCGCCCCTCTGGGTTCTGTTGGGCGGCGCACCACCCCAGAAGTCCGACCCCCAGCTCATTTCTGGTCCGGACCTCTGCTTCTGTTGATAATTGTTAGAACCGTGCCTCGCGAATCCTCTGTGTTTGGTACCTCCTCCATGACCGAGGGTCCGGCTGAAGTTGATGGGCGGTGGTGGTTGTGCATACCAGGCTTGGTTGTTGTTGGCGTTGGGGCCCGGTGCCCCCTCTCGGTCGCTCTCCTCCTGAACAGGTTGGTTAGCCCAGGTCTTCTTCTTACGGCCCATGGTAGCCCATCCGGAGGTGTCTCCTTGGATCCTTGGTCTCGGGGAGCCATAGGTAATCTCAGCAGGGTCACGACGGGGACGGGAGCCAGCAAAAGCCTTGAAATTGGGTTGTCCATAGGGGTGGTAGCCTTGGATCTCCGGGTACTGGGGCCGGTGATAACCATTGGACCGTGGACGCGGAGGGCTCCACTCGCTGGCTCCGTGGTGTTGAAGCTTGTGTTGAAGACTGTGACTAACCTCTGAGTGAGCGGCCGCGTGGCCGTTGGTCAAGTTACCGTTGGTGGTAACTCCGTTGGCGAGAACACCATTGGTGTTCTCACCGTTGGCCTGGACGCCATTGGTGAGGTGGCCAGCCTCGGTGTGGTCGCCTGGGCCGGCAACTATACGAGAGTGTTCCTGGTCAGCAACATTCATCTCATTGTGTGGTGAGTTCCATCCTCCTGGGTTGCCTCTCCAGTTCCCAGCTCCAGCATTTGGGGAACGAGAAAGGCTTCGCAGGTATTCCGGAATGTTGTTGCCTTCACCATGGTATGGAACCCATCCTTTGGGAGAAGGAGTCCTGTACTGGCCCCATGGTTGCCCAACTTTACCAGTATCTCCCCATTTTGGGGTCGTGGGCAACGGGCGTCCTCTGCGGCTTCGCGACGATGTTCCTCGGAAGCTCTGAGCAGGATGGGAAGCGGCAAACCAATTGCGGTTGGCATCGTTGGAATGGAATAGTGTGTGTTTCTTACCCTCGTCCTCGTCCTCGTCGCCACCAGCAAGGTGCTGGGCCGCGGTTTCGCCCGGGTTTTCGTCCCCATGGGTGGGCTCTGCGCCGGCATACCAGCCGGCCTCTGTGGCCTGAGGCCGCTGAAGTCCCAGCTTAAAGTCAGCAGTCTGCTCCTCTTCATCTTCCGGATAAAAATTCGACTCCCCAACACTCTGCCCGATCGCCTCCTTGCAATCCTTGAGGTTGGGCAAAAGCTTCGTCGACCGCCGAAAGCGTTCGGACGCGGCAGCCCAGCCGCTGCCGAAGGCATCTCCACCAGGTTGCTCAAGCTCGAGGCTCAGCGAGAAATTGTCGAATTTGTGCGAGGACCCTCTGGTCCTGGTTGAGACCCCTCTGGGTCTGGATTTGCTCACCTGGTCGCTCTGCGCTGTGGCGTCGTGGTCGCCATCCTCGACGCCAACACGGTTGCCGAGACCGTCTGTTCGTCGAACCTGCTTGCGATGTTGACGATTAGGAACCGGCAGACCAGGCAATGGTAAGATGTATTCCTTGGTGAGGGGGTGAACTACATTGACGAACAGCTCCGCACCGTTGTGGACAGCGCTGTATGCGCTTGCGTCGACCTCAACCCAGTTTGAGAGGAGGCCCCCGTTGATATTGGCTGGCTGAAAAAGGACTGCCAGGCTGTAAACTGAAGAGACCCGCGGAAACTGGGTTCTGATCTCTCTCTGGAGATTTTGGTAGGTCGCAGGACGAGCGACCATTACGGTACGCTCTCCCAGGGTGAGGAAAATGTTGGAGGCCATTGCGAAATTTCGTCTTGAACGTGCAAACTGTTGGTGGGAAAGGAGTCGGAGCTTAAGGGAGAAAAGGAAGTGGGATGCGCGATCGTAAAGAGATAGGTCAGGGCTTAGTGCTTTGTTGAGAGTCAAGAGAACCGTCGAAAGTCTTGGTGAACGAGTCTGAATGTAGACGAGAGCGACGCGCTGAGGCTTTTTCATCAAGTGTTGAAAAACAGTCGACAGCTGTAGGCGGGCGAGGCTGAAGCTGAAAGGGGGGCAAGGCGCAACTGAAAAGGGCAGCCCAAAACCTAGCACCCCAGAGCTCAGAGAAACTTCGGACGGGAGCTCGCTCTGGACAGCTGATAGTGACCTATAAGTTCCCCTCTGGGAACAGTTTGATCACTGTCTCTCTCCCTCAATTCCTAAGCTGAAAATAGGATTTCGTCTAAATGCAGCAGGTTCGTCTGTGTTTCTGCTGCTGTATGCAGAAGAACCTCCTCCAAGCATAGGTCTTCCTGATAGGATGATCTCCTGTCGGTGGATGGAGAGTGCGAAAGCCTTTCTGAGAAGGGGTTGAGCTCTTCTCCCTCTGGAGAAGAACTCCCACAGTGTGAGCTGACAATGCTCAATAATGATTTGAGGGCTCCGTGTGTAAATCAGAAGACTCCCATGTTCCGATCGGGTCAACGAGTGTTCGATAGTTTGAGCTCGCTGGTCCCGTGACAGGGAAGCAGGACCCAAGCTTTCGACAGACAGTGGTGTCTGTCGTTGAATCAGGGTCAAAGGTGTTGATGCCAAGCTGTCTGCACCCAGTCCGAGTGTAATTCTGTAAGTATAGTGGACTTGACAGACTAATACCTGGATGGAACATTGCAGCATCCAAGATTGTCTAAGGATGAAACCATGCAGAGTATCAGTCTGCTGTTGGCCATGTGCCAGTGAGAGAGGTCACTGAGGTTGAGACCTGAGTAAGTAGCTTTGCATGTGTGACAGCCAGAGCCGATATCAGTCTGTAGGTTGTGAAGAGTAGACTCAAGAAAGTGAAAGGCTTCACGTTGGTGTTGAGCAGGAACGTGTCTGTGAAGATTGTCATGTCAGTATTGTGTATCAATATAACTCCAACATGAATAGAATTGAAGGCTAGTTGAGGTGATAGGTGAGTAGTGAAACTTACACTCTTGTGAGTGGTGTCAGAACAATCAGTGGTGATACCCAAAAGGCAATGAAACACTGCTTGCAAGGGGCGAGAACAGACAGCTGATGATCTTGCAAAGTATCTCGTGAAAACTAAAAATGCCGCTGAATGTTCTTCTTTGACAGAGTCGGAAGTTCTTGTGCAAGCTAAGTTGCTAATGTTGTGTCTTAGATGAGTCGACGAATGGAAGAAATGGAGAGGGATGAGTGGTGGTGATGTGTCGTGGTCTGATATTTGGTGACAGGGTAAAGCCAGCAAGACGAGCTGGCTGATTCAAGACTGACTGGAGGAGACAATCAGAGAATGAAGAAATCTTCCTCAGCTTTGTGGCCTCTGAAGGTGATGAGTGTCGTGGGTGGCAAAGTCGTAGTGGACCACCCTTAGGCCTGACCCCTGAAATGGGAAGATGATAGGGGGTCCTGGTGTTCAGATGAAAATTTGGCCTTGGCGGACTTCTGATGGAGAACCACGCTGTGGCTCGAGGACCAAGATTCTCTGGTACCCGGGTAAGCTGCCTGTTGAAAAAAGGAGGAAGTGGTAGGCTGAGCCGGAGTGTCAACAGAGGCAAAAGCCGTGAGCCGGATTCAACTCACGAGGTGGCAGACGTGGTGAGTCAAGTACCAGAAATGGTGGATCTGTTGCCAATTGCAGACAGGTCGAGATCAATTGGGCTGGATCCAAGTGATGAGAAAGATGAAAGTCATCCGGATGTTGTTTGGTTGGTTGAAGGTTGTCAGCACAGCAGACTTTTGTTGACCCGGTGGGGGTTGTTGTCGTTCTTCGGATGGAAGCTGTCAACCAGGTTGGAGGGGCCAAACACTTGGAGTCCGCAGACCAGATGAAGGTCTTCAAACAGGCGGAGGGTGTTAACTTGGATGGACAGACCTGGTAGGTGAAGGTGATGAAGGAGGCCCTGGCTGATACAGGGGGAAGTCATCCGCAGGCTGCGATCAGTTGGGCCGAGGTGATCAAACAGCAGGCGATGGTGAGCTGGACTAAAGTTTCAGACAAAGGGAGGTAGCTTGAGCCTTGTGCGAACAGCTGGAGGTCAACGGTCGAGTTGTGGTGAGAGGAAAGAAGTCGACAGTCAAGTGACGGCTGGTGAGGTGAGAAAAGGCTGTCTTCCGGCAGCTGGTGCGAATGGCAGACGTCACCAAATAAAAGGAAACAGGTGAGATGGGAACAGATTGTCTGCTGAGTGGCAGCTAGTGAGAAGCGAAAAGGTAGCTGTTCCGATGGGAGCTGGTGAGAAGGGAACACAGCGGTCCCGGCAGCCGCTGGTGAGAAGGGGAGAGACAAATGCCCGAGTGTCAGGTGGTGAGTGGAGAGGAAGTGACCCGCCAGACAGATGCAGTTGAGAAGGGTCGCAGTCGTCTCTCGAGCGGTATCCGGTGGAATGAGGAGAGTTGCTGACCAGGTATCGCCTGGTGAGAAGAAGAGAGGTAGCTGTGCCGGCGGCAGTGGGTGAGATGGGAAGAGATAAACGGCCAAGTAGCTGTTGGCGAGATGGAGAAAGGTTGCCAAAACGATGGAAGGGGCGAGCTGGCGGAAGTAGCAAAGCAGCGGAAGCTTTTGACCAAGAACGCAGGCCAGTTAGGTTAATGTGGTCGTCATAGCTGCTTTTAACTAGCACAGGAAGCACAACATTGTGTGAGCATGGAAGGCAAAAGGAAATGACGGAGGACTTCTTGGTGGTAGTCAGAAGCAAATTTTCACACATACGGCAAATCTGTCGTGTGATCGAGATGGCAATTCATAGAACGACAGAATTATCTGCTTTGTGTGACGAAATTGAAGTAGTGATGATTTTAAAAAATGCATGCGGATATCCAGCTTGAGTCCTAGACAAGAACCCCAAGCCCGACCCAGCCTTCACCCATGTACGCCAGCAAGTCCATGAGGCTCCAAGAAGTAGGCACCCTTATCACAACTTTGTTTCCTCTCAAATGAATGCTTGATAGCCATTACAAAGAGTTGCCCAAGGACTGACAGCACAGCACGTGAGGCTGTTCGTTCTGGGACCAAAATGCCTCAGCTTGGGTCTCCAACGCTATCTTCCACAGTTTCTCCATTTTCTTTTGAATGATCTGAATGGTCCAATCAGGTCAGTCTGTGAATAACACCGTTCCAATTAGCTTGTCCATTCATGGGAGTGGTACCAAAAATAAAGACTTACGACTTGAGACCCCAGAAATGGTCGACCCAGACATCGGTATAGCAAGGATGGTGTCCATCATCATTGAAACCTGCTTGTTACCATATATTGTGTTAGAATGCTCCAAAGTCACCTGGCAGCCTTTTTCATTGTTCCGTCCATGTAGGACCGATCGATACGTTGTTGTTGATGGCAGTATTGTGTACGCGGAAATGGAAGAATAAAAAGCAATGTGTTTCTCACCTCTGTATGTCCATTGTGCACCTCTCTCATCAACAGTCACATCCACCGACCGCGGCACTGTACTCAAGTCGGTGTCCAATTTGCTTAAGGGCGTTAAGGTCACTTTTCCATGAATACATCTTTGAAACCCATCGTGGAATCATATATCTGAATTTCAGACAAGCATGTGGTATCTTTGGCTTCTATCACCGGTCCTATTCCTGGCGACAACCGCTGCACAGCTCAATAGCACCTACGGACCGGTGCCAGACCTCGAAAGTCCACCTAACGTAACGCAGACGTATATCATTCGCCGATGTGCTCCAGCTATGGTTATGGCCGCAGGTGCTGTGGTCTTCAGGGTTCCTGTGACCGGCCCCTCCTCTGGTGGGGAATACACCATCTTCCGCAACACTGGTCCAGCGTCTGGCAATCTAGTTGTCCTGCCACACCTCCATAAAACGCATTACGAAACGTTCTTCAACTTCAAGGGTCGCGTGAATGTCTGGGCTCAACGCTCAAATCGTGAGCAGGAGGCCCGGGTTCTGACCACCGGCGACTTCGGTTCTTGGCCGCCCTTCACCAATCACACTTTCCAATTGGTTGACCCGGACTCGGAACTTCATGCTGTGGTTGCGCCGGGAGGCTTTGAGCGTCTCATTTCTGCCATCGCAGTTCTCTATCATACAACAACCAATGGGCCTTTCGATCCTGCAGTCATTCCACCAACCAATGGCACAGGTGATGAAATCGATCCGGAGGAGATCGCCATGTTTGAGTGGCTAGATGTCTGGGCACAGCCAGGCTTCACTCCTCGCCGGGATATCCTCAATGGTACCGCTCCCCAGGGTCGCCCTTGGCATAACGGATTCAACAATATCGGAAATGACAGTGATACCAATTACTGGATTGCCAACGATTGTGGGCCAAAGCACCTCAACAGGGACATCGCGAGCTTCTACCATGTTGTGAAACCACTGGTGACTCCACAATCCACTGGACCAGAATACAATTTGACCGAGTCGACGATCACTATCAACGGTCCGCCTTCAGACATGGATAATCTGCCTACCTTTTCCCTTCCACACGGCAATTCCTTCGAGGTCTTGGAAGGCAGGCTCAACTTCATGGTTGAAGGGTTTGAAAAGGCGAAGCTCTATTGGGGAGATTTGATCTATATCCCGAGAAACACCAAATTCTCCTACTACACCGAGGCAAGATGGGCGAAATTTCTGTATGTGGCAGCTGGTCCTAACGGGGTGGACTCAACGTTGCTTCAAGCAGGAGAGTATTGGGGCAGCCCAGTCTTCCCGGCGACATAGATGGTCGTTTCCAGAGCAGTTTCTAACCTTCTCATCCAAGTGTTGACCGACGCACACTGTTCTCACCCGTTATAATCCCAATTGCACACCGTTTCACTTCTGATTGTACGATAGTCATACTGGCAAAAGTACAGTAGTTATGCAAAGCAGCCGAGACGCTGCATTAAAGTTGTTAGTCCCCAGGCTTTTAGCTCTCAATCTATGGTCGTTGCTATATTTGTGATACCCTACAGGAATTTCTGCACAGATCTGACTGCCTATGGAAAAGCCCGGCGAAGAGCAGTGCACCCAGAGACATCGGTGGTGCGCTCCTTGAGGCTCTCCGATCTGTTTTCAAGCTCTCTGCGGAATAACCTCGGCGCCTGGTCCTCGGCGGTTACGATCGCGGCGCATGTATCTGCCACCGCTTGGCTGTGTCGAAAGCCGACTTCCCATTCGTCAAGGTCATCGGCGCAATCCTGATGGACCAAGTGCAACACCAAAGTCCAGTGGGAGAACTTCTCGAACCCCGCCGTTACGACGGGACACTTCCACTGGCCACTGCTGGCCAACGTCGAGGTGACTGTTCAGATGATCAAGGCGTACGGTGGAGCGCAGTGGTGCCAGAACGGTCATCTAAGATTGATTGGCAGCAAGGAGGGGCTGGCCAAGATTCAGTCGGACGGTGCTGTTGAGATCCACGCGGAGCTGTTTGAGGAAGAGGAGACGCTGCGATATACATGTGAAGACTATGCGGCCGGGGCCGCGCCGGAGTACAAGAAGCAGGAGGATGACCAGAATGCGGGCGCAAAGATTGATGTTCCAACTTTGGTCATGTTCTCCCAGAAGAATCTAGATGCAAAGATGGATGTGGCGGAGGTCTGGAAAGACTGAATCGAGCCTGGAATATGGTATGACCCGGTTGCATTGGGGGACGGGGTTGGTCACTACGTTCCCAGGGAAGGTCACGATGTTGTATCGGAGAAGGTGCTCCGGTTCGTGAAGCAGCACAGTTGAGGGATGATTTCTTGACAAAATCGAGGAGAAGGAGAGGTAGCGCCAATATGCGAAAGCCTGCTCATGTGAAAAAGCCAAAATCCCTGTGTTCTGGAAGAACAGACCTTCTCACCATGAGACCTGCCTCGTTGTCTAAAAAGCGGACTCTCGGGCATACTGCCAGTGTACGGATGGATCAAGGGCCCTGCAGCTTGTCGCAGCCTTTCGCTATTAGCATGTCAGTTCATTCCTCGAAAGACGATGTCCGAGACGGGAGAGTCGAAAGGGTTGACGTCACTGCCCGGGTGGTGTCAGCCGTCGTCGCTGCCTAGCCGTAGGTAGTGCGCTCGGTGCTCGATGCTTGGCCCTCGGTAATCAGGCAGCACCTTCAACCCACGGCTTCTCATTCACCCAATCGACGGATACTAAAGCTTGCCGTACACGAGTCCAAGATGGCTGGACCTATTCAACCGCTCAGCGTCGAGGGCAGATATTTCTGGGTGGATGGCAAACGGGTGGGTGTTCTCTCTCCGCAGGGAGCCGTTTTGCACGATTTGATCAGCCCGTTGACCTCACCCGTGGGTCGCAGTTCATGGTGAAAGGGGTCGTATACCAGGATCACAGAAGAAGCGGAAGCTGCAGAAGTGACCCGCTCGCTGATGATGGAATCGAGGACTTGCGAAGGGACTTGGAAGCTTTCAAGGAACTGGGGCTGAACACCCTCTTCGTTTGTAAGTGTCGGCTGGGTTGGAAGCACGGCTACATTTCCAGAAAACGATGACAAAATATTGACTTTACAAAGTCCAGATTGATCATACGAAAAGTCATGATGCAGTTATGAAGCTGCTGGCGGATGCTGGCATCTATGTTTTGGTTGTAAGACCGACCTGAAGAAACGCTCGCATCTGTCAACATGGGGCACCCATGAGAAGCTGATGTCTGTGAGCCCAGTGCCTGTCCACTCCGGAGTTTTGCATCAACAGGATGACACCGCTCGAATCGTACAATCAAGACCTGCTGGAACACTGCTTCTCCACTGTCGATTGCATGGCAGCCTACCCAAATGCCCTGGGCGTGCTGGTTGCAAGCGAAGTCATCAACAGTCACGCCTCAACTGCCGCAGCACCTGTCATCCGGGCAGTCACAAGGGATATCAAAAGATACATGGAATTGGCCCGGGAGACTTCAGAACAGCGAGTGCTGCCGGTTGGCTACAGCGCTGCAGATGTCAGGATGTTCACTAGGTCGACCTTCGACTACCTCACTGCTGGATCTAGGGAAGAGTCCATCGATTTCTACTGTGTGAGTCGCCATCATGAGTGCTCCTTAAGTGCTTCTCACTGCTAACTTGTTGCCAGTTCTGCAACTATTCCTGGGCTGGCAGGAACTCATCCATGCAAATATCTGGCTACAATCAACTGGTAAGTACTCTGACTTCCAGCTTCTTCCCGAGATATGACTCGGTATTGTCATTCACTATTTCTAGGGCGGTCATTGACAGCCATTTTTGCTGCGCAGGTCTTCCAGTTCTCCGACACAGACATCCCAATTTTCTTCTCTGAGTACGGCAGTAATACCGTTACGCCCCGCGTGTTTCACGAGACTACGGCCATCTACTCCCAAGAGATGACACACGTATTTTCCGGCGGCTGCGTGTACGAGTTCTACTGGGCTCCAAACAGATACGGTATTGTTGAGATTACGCAGTCTCCTGACGAGACCAAGGTACTTCGCAAGACTGCTGAGTTCAAGACCCTCAAAAAGAGACTCCTTGGGTGCACTGAGCAGCCCGTCACTTATGAAGTGCCAGTGACAGATCAGGCCGAAGTCGAGCCGCGTCCGTTTCCAACTCGTTCGAACGCCTGGAATGCGTCTAGTGAACTCCCTCCTAGCCCAGTTGACTGGGAGGATGTGCGTTCACAACTGGATCTGAGCTCGTGGGTCGTTCTCGGAGACGACATACAGAGAGGAGGAACTGTGGACAGGCGGGATGATGAATTCAACTTCAGAATCCAAGCCAGCCTGGACCTTCAACTTGGCAGGAGCAAGTGATCACCGGCTGAACCGCAATTTCCCTTGTACTTCGCACGAGGTGAAAGGAGAATCTGCCCCTGTAGGCAACCTGGTTAGCACCACCCTGGAATCTAACATAATGTAGAAAAGAACTTTGCGTTCAGTTCTGAATTCGTGAATTCCTGTAATGTAACTAAGTCATCTCGCCATTAGAGGCTCCGGACTTCAAATTGTTGCTTGAAGCTGCCTGTGACCACCCCCGCCGTATTGACGATATTGGGATGATGAAACCCTGCCAACTGTTGTCGCATGTCTTTTGTGCCAATATTCATCTGTTCGAGGATCTCCGTGACTGCTGAATATAGCACGTCAATGTTGCCGTCTTCAACATTTACTGCAATTCCGATTGCGTGTCGTTTGAGGCCATATTGCGATGAACTGTCCGGCGGAGCACGAACAGCAATGCCATAGCAGCCATCAGCCCCCAACTTCCCAACAAGTTCCCCTTCGTATGCTCTCATCAAAGCTGTACAGAAGCGCCCGCTCCCTCCTACCATGTCCGGATATGTAGACATAGACTGATGGATGCGAGCCAGATGGCGTTTCCTCCTGGCTGGTCCCGTTTCCGAAAGAGTAGCCCCTTGGAGAATCGACTCCTCAACCTGTCCATTGCGTGCTTCAGCAAGCCTCGCATACATCAAGGCGAGATTACACAGGGGCATGGCGGGATCTGGGAGGTTGCATCCATCTACAGCCCATAGGACTTTGTCATTGCACAAATTGCTCATCTCTTCGACAGCCTGCTTTACACGGAGCTGTATGGGGTGGCGTGCCTCATGGTAACCTGAGACTGTGCCATCCGATCAAATCGCTCCTGCCATCATCCCAGCGTGTTTTCCTGAGCAATTGTTGCATATGCCCGTTGGTACGTAGCATTTCTTGGCCCAGGCGAGATTTATTGCCGCAGAGAGGGCTGGATGTCCGCCACACGCCAGGTCCTCCTCCTTGGAGCCGGCTTTCTTCAGCATTTCCTGCGCTCTGGAAATATGTGGGGGCTCGCTGCTTGTGCGATGCGCACATAAGCGCAATGTCTGCATCGTCGAAATGGAATCGATCGGCAGCACCAGTCTCGAGGATGGCCAAGGCTTGAACGGGCTTGGCTGCCGAGCGCGCGAGCGTCACCCTGTCTGGATCACCGACCGCATAATGAAGCTTTCCTTCTGGGTCGACGACGGCGGCGTGGATGCGATGCTTGTTTTCGATGATTCCGCCTCGGTCGGTTATTACAACGTCTTCGTTGTTGACATGCACCGGGACGTTGACCTCGGTTGGCGTGGCCAGCTCTTGGGATTTAGGTCCCAAGCAATTCAGAGTCATGGCTGTTGAAGTCGCCGGATGTTCTTGATGAGTTGAATGATTCACTGCAGGAAGAAACAAGTCGGAGAAGATAGATAAGCTGATGTTACATTGTTCAATCTCAAAAGCAGGGATGGTATCTCGGAGAAAGAATTTAGGCACTGGGGAGAATTTTTTCAGGAGACACGCCCACCAATGTCGACGTGCGCAAACGCGCACAGTTCGACACCTGGATCAGAGCTACTGTGGAGAAGTTCGGAAAACTAGGTGGAGAGGCTAACAAGGGTTGTTTTAAAATCGGTCTTTTGATAACCTTCTGGCTGCCATCGGGCCCTTATTCTAGCCCTTCTATTCTCGAAGTTGTGTGTCTTGCACCGATGCGCCCTCTTCCTTCTGGAATGTCTGCCACAACCGGGTATATAAAGCCTCTAGCTCCCATTTAAGCATTTAAGGCCTGTGGTGACCTAGTTTCACTCAATAAAGAGACTTGGTTTGCATCTGCAAGTTCGCAGGAACAGATGATCCCCAGCAGAAACGCGATTCCACCTGGTCCTGTACGTCGCAAGAGACATAGCCGTTCTTGGGTCACAAATCCATGACTTCTGTAAAGCAACTCCAACACCATTCAAGACCGTTGGCATTTGATTGCAACATATGGGAGTGGCGGTTCTTCGGTGGAGATAGGATACTTCATTGAGCGTTATGGGCGGTTTTCCCGCTTTGTCCGGTGAAGACATGATGTCATAGAGTTTAGCTGGCAATGTCGCTTGTAATGACGGTTCCGGCGTCTGGAATAACATGTCCTGAGACTACCAATTTCACCTCCGGCTGCTGATCTTGGTGCAATGAATAGTGTTGAAATTTGGTTTTGCAGGAAAGTATTACATAGCGTGTCATCGCGGGGCATTCCGTGTGACGGGGCGAGGTCGAAGTGGTGAAGCATAGACAATAGTGGAAGGTCGTGATGATGGTGCTGAACTCATCACAGATTCAGCATAATTCGAAGACAATGTTGATTGTCTTGTGAATAACGCTCGTGGCGGAGGGAATAGCTGTTCCTCAGCCCCTATCAGGTTTTGGCGCAGCCGCTGTAGCGTCGGATTCGTTTGAGCAACCGATCCCCTGGATGACGGTGGCGGAGCAGTTGCCACTGAGTTGTGAAGGCTGATTGCCTGGTGGGAAGGCAGTTCCGGTAGCCAATTAGGAACGTCGAGGCTCTCACGAACTAAAACAGGCTCTGGGATCTGCTGGACCGGCGGCTGCTCGTCGTTATCGAGTTTATGAACTGGTCGTCCTGAAGTTGAATCCTTCTCTCCAGATCCTTGGTTATTTTTCTTTCCTCCGAAAAGCCCCGCTCGGCGGCCAAGTTTCTTAAATAAGTTCTCTTCCCCTCTAGCCAGTCCTTCGCTCCCCTGAGTTTCTACACGGCGTGCTCTTCGTCGTTTTCTTCGAAACCACAACAAAGATGCACCTCCAATTACAACCAATACGATCACTAGTCATCCACGTTAAACAACGACGTGACACGCCAAAAAAGAAACCAAGGGCTGCAGAGGGTTTCGTACCAAATATCTGCAGGGTTATTGCGGTCGTCATCGGGCTCATTTGAGATCCCATAACATTGGTGTCTTCTGGGGTATTATCGTTGGCCTTTGTTTGCAGATCCGAAACCTGAGGCTCTTGGGCGAGACCGCTCGGGCTCGTGGTTGCGTTTCTTGTGCTTACATTTGGCTCCGCTTTGGGAAGAAAGTCGCTCGAGGTTGGTGTTGTCAGTATATGGGCCGGTGAAATAGGCATAAGAGGTGTCATTGTGTTGTCCCAATCTCCTGGTCTTCTTGACTTTCCCTCGGGAAACACCATGAACAGGGTGCGCGTCGAGTTTTCAATGGAGCGGGATTTTGCATTTCAAGCGTCGTGTGGGGCGAGACAGAGAGGTGGGAAAAAAGGGAAGTGGGACGACTCCACGTCTTGAGCGTCACAAGCCGCCTCACAAGTATACTGTCTGAGATTTGAGAACCCTGCTCTTTGCTGAACATCTATCACATTTATCCCCGCAAGCTGTGAACGGAAGGCAACGGCAGCACGTGGCTGTGCGAAGTGGATGTGGATCTCGGTAAACATATCTGCCGATCGGCGTACCTACATACATATAGTATGCTTGTACCAGCCGTCCATACAATCCGAAGTCCGTTTCCGTTTCCGCTTTTGGGCGAAGCTTCGGCTTGACAGCGCGGGTTTCAGCGTCATGATCTGCCAAGCCTCGTAGGTCGAGCCTATTGCAGGCCACCCCACCCATCCCAAGTCCTTGGATGCCGCGAAAGTGTATTCGACCTGGCTTTGCTTGCTGGATGAACCTTGGCCCATGAGTAAGTGACAAGTTTCGGATAACCCTTGGCTGTTGCAGCTGGCATATAACAAATCGCAAACGGGCCGTCGGGATCGAAGGCAGATACTAATATGACCCTTCAACTTAGACGCAAAAGACTGTCTAAAATTGGCAAGTGAGAACCGGTTGTGCTGGCGAAACCTGCCAACATTGCCACAAGACTGTTGGCAACCTTGGAAGCTGGTAGTATACTTGGTTTCCTGTCACCATGTATGAGTGTTAATCAGGCGTCCATCGTTTTGTTTCGATTCGTGGGTCCTGATGGTGCTCCATAGACACTGTACACGACGCGAACTTCAGAGCGATTGGAGTCCTTGTTTCAGAATGCTGCGAACAGTAGGCAATGGAGAATAAGTACAGCCCTCGCTCTTGCTATTCCGCTTGCCTTCACGTGCTCTATTCACTTGCCCAGCAGACGGCACCTCTCCACTCCCGCCATTTGGTTACTGCACTCGCAAGCCTTCCTCAAAGTCTAAGGTCGTTCTGCACTGGGACTTTTATCACCGTTTCTGTCATAAACTCGAGAGCTGAGTTTGTAGCTTCAATTGGTACCTGACCACCTATACACTCAACTTTGCAAAGAATTCCATGCCAGTCTGACCACTCCTCTTCGGCTAAACAGCAGTTCATCGGCTTTTAATCGCAGTTTCTTCATGATAAGCGACCGGCATAGCTTGAGCGAGATTTCTTGGTTTGAAATAGAAATGAAAGTGGGTTGATCTTGACTGGCTTAGCAGGTCGCAAGTACATACACGCTACATTCTACTTCGAATCCTTGTGCAGTCCGGACAAAAGTAAACTATGTTTTGGACAATGCCCATGTCACCAAAAAGCAGAACACAGCACAGCACAACACAGCGTCAGTCCCGTCAGCAAGTTGGGATAAACGAGGTCAAATCTGGATAGTCTAAGTAAGTATTCAAGTAGCCTGCACTTTGCTTGTGTTGAGCACACTATGAACTTGAAAGACAGCCATTGCTTCAATGTGCAAAGTGTGATAAATCGTTGCTAAGATGGCGGGTTTCGAATTCAGTTGGATGGATACTATGACATAACACAATCCTTCAATGAGCAGACAGGGCAAAACTTTGGGACTCCTGTACAAGGGCAAATATGCGGACGTGGGTAATATTCGAGTTGTGTGCCCCAGATAGGACTCATAAGTACGTAAGCGAATCCCCAATTGCTCAACAGTATAATCATAGCTTGCTTGTATAGTACACATCCCGAGATCCAGATCTAGGGGGGTTGCAAGAAGGTGTGAATAGGCTTTGAAGACCTTCTAGAAGGAGACTGGATCGGCGTCAGAGCAGTCAACGTGATGTCCCTTTGGGCGCGTGCACCTGCATGCCCGGATATGAGATGCCAATTGCTGACATTTTCATTATCTAGTGGTCATCACCGTGACCACCACCACCTTCGCAAGTTGGTCTGCCTGTACAGTCATAGATAAGTGGGCCACAGCAGAACACGGCCCCCCCATCACGATATCTCGGTGCCGGATTGCTACGTTGCTGCAATCTCCACTATTGGCCGTTCTGCCTTACCGAATGGGGCAGGTCTTGGGTCTCGCTGCGCGGTCGGTGGGTGCCAGGCCGAGGCAATACGAACACAACAAGTCGGTAGTTGCAGACACTACATAGTGTCTGGTTGTTCACGCAAGAAGTAAACAATTTGTACAAGCTTCACCAAAGACTCAAATCGACACTTGATGCTATACTCAAATTGTTGAGTTGCATGAGCTGTTCGCAGCAAGATACGGCACAAGGCGCTATCTGCACCCTGAAGGGGTCGCAGGTCTTGGGACAATCCTCCTGCAACCTGATTGGGGTCGGCTCCATCCAGGGCGCTGCAGTAGTGTTCGCCAAGCTTTTGCGGTGCATCGAGTCATATCAAAGGCTCGCATTCAACATGTATTAACCCATCTTGGCGGTCCAAGTGACTGCCTCATTCAGCTACTGTGAACCACTCACCTTCAGGTTTGCCCCTACTGCGTACCGGCTGCCAAGATGATAGTCCCCGGAACTGGTGCGAGCAGCAACGGGCTCACCTCCAAATGGGAAGTTGGATATGGTATTTCGTGCAGGCCATTGGAGCCCCATGCTCTGCGCGGGTGTCAGTTGGCTGACCACGACGAATTCTTATAAGAATTGAAGCTCCCGTGGTGGATGTAGTTGAGGAAGATGTTGGCTCGGTAGCATCCACAGCGTAGTTCCTAGTCGCAATGCAGTCACTCGTTCTCCTCGGCCTTCTGGGCAGCTCTGCCCTCGCACATCCCGCTGTCTCAAGCGCGAACAAGAAGCCTTGGAAGCCATCGCTGTCCAAGAGATTGGTTGACCTCGACCAATTTCGCCCGGGCACCGCTGCTACCTACATCAACGCGACTGAGACCAACTCCAGCCCGGACACAAAGCTGATCAAGCGTGATGACTACGTCGCTACCGCCACCGCGCTCGTGAAGTCCAAGGCTCCTGATGCCGAGTTCCGAGTCTATGACAGCTACATTGGCACAAACGGCATTGGTCACGTCTACTTCCGTCAGACGATATTCGGCCTCGACGTTGACAACACGGACTTTAACGTGAACGTGAGTACCAAACATAGGAAAGAGAAAAGGGAAAACGTGTGCGAGCCTACCGCTGACATCCTTCTAGATCGCGAAGGATGGCTCAATCTTTTCCCACGGTAGCAGCTTCTACGCTGGAGCTCTGCCAGAGAGCAGCCCCTTGACGAAGCGTGCCTTCAAGGACCCAATAGCTGCTCTCAACGCCGCCAACTCTATCCTGCAGCTCGACGTCAAGACTGAGGGCGCGACGACTGCCGCCAAGGACGGAGTTGAGACGTACACCATTGCTGGCACTTCGGGAGCCGAGTCCGACCCCGAGGCCCGTCTTCTGTACTTTGTCAAGGACGACGGGACCCTGGCCCTGACTTGGAGAGTCGAGACTGATGTCTCGAGCGACTGGCTGCTGTCGTATGTCGACGCCGAGACGACTGAAAAAGTCTACGGTGTGGTCAATTACGTTGCCCGGGCTCACAACCATGAGAAACTGGTGCCCAAGCAGGCTGACATCAGCGCCACCTACCTGGTCTAGTAAGCACTCTCAAGCCGGTTTGACTCTTCAATCCTAACTTTGTCATAGTCCTTGGGGTGTCAACGACCCTGACGAGGGAAGCCGCGTGGTTGTCAAGGACCCCTGGGACCTCAAAGACTCGCCCTTCACCTGGCACAACGATGGTTCCAAGACTTACGACACAACCTGGGGAAACAACGCTGCCGCCCAAGCTAACCCCACCGGTGCTACATGCGACACCTGCTACACGGACGACTACCGCCCAGAGTCTGCCACTTTCGACTTTGAGTATGATTATTCACCATCAATGAGCGACCCTACGAGCTATTGTACGTATGCCACCACTATCCTTAGAGTGCCAAGCCACCTCCTCGGGACAACTAAGCCGCTAACATTTTAAAGACAATGCATCGATCACCCAGCTGTTCTACACAGTGAACACATACCATGACCTCCTGTACGAGCTCGGGTTCACCGAGGCGACGTACAACTTCCAGGCCAGCAACTCGGGCAAGGGTGGCAAGGGCGCCGACTTTGCCATTGTCAACGCCCAGGATGGTGCCGGTACGGACAACGCTGACTTCAGCACGCCGGCCGACGGCAAGCCGGGACGCATGCGCATGTACTTGTGGGACCTGAGCACCCCGATCCGCGACTGCACCTTCGAGGCCGGCGTCGTCATCCACGAGTACACGCACGGTGTGTCAAACCGCCTGACTGGTGGCGGCACCAACACAAGGTGTCTGACTGGTATTGAGTCGGGTGGTATGGGCGAGGGTTGGGGCGACTTCATGGCCACCGCTATCCGCCTCAAGGAGGGTGACACGAGAGCCACCGACTACTCCATGGGCGCGTGGGTTTACAACAACCCGGCCGGTATCAGGGCGTACCTCTTCAGCACCAGCCTGCAGACGAACCCCTACACCTACGCGAGCGTCAACGGGAAGACCGAGGTCCACGGCGTCGGCACCATCTGGACCACGATCCTCTACGAGGTCCTCTGGAACCTGATCGACAAGCACGGCAGCAACCCGGCTGCCAAGCCGACTTTCGACAGCAACGGTGTGCCCACCGATGGCCGATATCTCGCCATGAAGCTCGTCATCGACGGCATGTCTCTGTAAGTTGACCGCCCGGGACTCGAGTACACACCTCCTTGACCAATAGCTAATCTCATCTCACAGCCAGCCTTGCAACCCAACATTTGTCTCTGCCCGCGACGCCATCATCGACGCTGACCTGGCCCTGACCGGTGGTGCGAACGCCTGTGAGCTGTGGACCGGATTCGCCAAGCGAGGTCTCGGCCAGGGCGCCGTGTACAACTCTTCGAAGCGGACCGAGAGCTTTGTTGTCCCCAGCGGCGTTTGCTAGATTTCCATATTGATCTAGAACTGGGTGGCATCTAGCAGTGGGTAATATTAGCATATCATCATGCCAGCCCAACTGGTTGGATGCAGGATTCATGTCCATAATTTGCGGCGAGCAAAGTCTGTACATAGATACGTCTATCGCCCCGCACTACCATAATTGGTAACTCATATCATGTGCTGTCGATTCATGGCAGTCAGGTATAACGAATGAATAATTGATCATTTTAAACGTCACAATTGACCACCAGCAGCAAGTGAACTTGTGTGTAATACAAATAACCAGAGCCCACACCAAGGGGGACATTGGAACTGTACTACGAGATACTTTTGTGCTGTGTCCTTCTGGGGTAGAGCTTGTCTGATGCTTATTTGTGTCACGATCAACAAGCATTCGAGAGTGAAAAACAACGAATTGGCAGGCAACTTCTCAAGCACGAGTGATAAGCCCTGCGATTCTTGACGCAAGATGTGTAAGCACCCGATTGCGGTCTGACCACCCAAATGATACAAAAGGCGTCAGCCGTATCTCACATGCAGGCGACATTCTCTGCTTCCTGCACTGGTTCTCTGTTATCCGGAAACGGTTCGACGTTGACTATATTGGAGCATTCTTGCCGACCATCAAATTCTGCAGCATCGACAAGATGGTTATCAAAAATAAAGTCGACTACGACCTCGAGGTTCTGGACCGCCCAGGGATGACACAGTCGGTGGAGCAAATCACTACGCTGCGATCACAGCTCTGTCAGCTGGGCAAATTGTGTTTCGACCCCCTCCCGAATTACCAAGTTTTCGAATATCCGTCCAGCACATCCTTCCATGATAAGATAATTGTGTTGGCCAAGCAAGGTGATGAGCTTATCGCTTTCCTTTCGGCTGTGATCCTCCCGGTCTCTGGTCTGAAAGAGCCAGTTGTACATACCGGCTTGACTGTCATCCACCCCAGCCTCAGGAAGTCTGGCGTCATACACAGCCTTTTTGCGGCTTTCTTCCTACATCTCTTTTCTATATATCCCAAAGGCCTATGGCTCAGCACACTTTCGGGAATCGTCACATCCCTTGGACACATCGCCACATATACAAGTAACGTCTTTCCCTCGCCACAATGGAAAGAGGCGCACCCAGCGGCACGACCTTCAGATATCCACCTCCGAATCGCCAGAGAGATCAGTGCGAAATACCGCCAAAAGATGCACATTTCACCCGAGGCACACTTTGACGAAAGTGCCTTCGTGTTCCGTGCTCAAACGCCCACACGTCGTGGCATTTCGTCTGCCGATACCGCAAGCGTGTTGAGACAAGATCACCGCAACATGACCCTGACACGCTTTTATCGAGGCTTGTTGCGAGATCCGGGCGATGAAGTGCTTCAGATTTCTTATTTCGATCCCGGCTTTACCTTCGGCAGAGGCGCAGATGTGTTAGCAAAGGCAAGCATAATTATCTCCCATTTCACGAGCGCCATGACTGACAAACTTAGCTCTGAGTGCGGTGCAGATGAAAGCTTTGCAGGTTCCATATTGCTTGATACCAGATACGCAGATTGAAGATGGAGGCTTTTGCTTGTAAACTGAGTCTCATCACACACCAAACTTTGAACTGGTATCCAGCGGCCAGGAGAGAAAATCTTGACAATCGTGGAATGAAGCAGGAATACCCGGAATCTTCAGCTGTGTGCGTTTGCTAGGACATTTCCCGCCCGGGGGGGGGGGGGGGGTTAGGCACACTACAAACATTACATGTATAGCCAACAAGCGTATCAAGTCAAATTAGATATTAATGTTGCGAATTTAATTATCTAAATATCATCTTGGTGAAGAGGGGATCTCGAATCTCGCGAAACCCCCAGTCTATAGACCCGTTTATATCCCAAAACTCATCCCATCTATTTACATTACACATCTATACCGGGAACTCCCTGCCAGCACGACAGCCTGCGTGCTGAGAAAGTCTACCTGTCCAAGCTCTGCGCCTCACACATCTTTGTGTACATTTTACCCAGAGCCAAAAGCTCATCATGTGTACCTTTCTCAACGATCTTGCCCTCGTAAAAGACACAGATCACGTCCGCGTCTCGAATCGTGCTGAGACGATGGGCCACCGCAATAGTGATACGGTCCCGCGCCGCCGAGGCCTCGGCCAGCGCCCTCTGCACCATCTTCTCGGACTCGGTGTCGAGCGCCGATGTGGCCTCGTCGAGTAGGATCACGTTCGGGTCCCGGATCAGTGCCCTCGCTATCGCGAGGCGCTGGCGCTGGCCGCCCGAGAGCTGCGACCCGCTTGCGCCGCATGGGGTGTTGAGGCCTTCTGGTAGGGAAATCACAAAGTCCCACGCGTTCGCCGCCCGCAGGGCGGACTCCACCATCTCTTCGCTCGGCAGCGTCTCGTCCTCGCCGTGTTGCTCGTAGCCCAGCTGGACATTTTCTCGGACGGTTCCTTGGTACAGCGTTGGCTCTTGCTGGACCAGGGCGATATTTTGGCGGTATAGGCGGGGATTGAGAGATGTCAAGGGCTCCGAGTCTATGTTGATGCTGCCCGCTGTGGCGTCGTAGTATCTCTCAAGCACTGTGGGGACGTTTTGTCAGAAAATTGTCGACGCGCTGAGTAACCGCGGGGGATTTGGTTTACTTACATGCTATCATGGTACTTTTTCCGCAGCCAGAAGCACCAACAAAGGCAACGAATTGTCCTCGCTTGATCTTGATATCAATCCCTCGCAGGACCTGATGTCCTGGCCGGAGAGGGTAGGTAAACTTGGCCTTGTCAAACTCAATTTCCTCGATGCCACGCGCCGGTCCATGTTGGGCGTTTTCCGGTGTTTCGATGATCCCCGGTTGTAGACGGGTAAGCCAGAAGTAGTAATTTGCCGCGCTTGTCCCCTTAGTAATGCCTGTGACTTGTTAGTTTTGTCGTTTCTTTCTCAAGATTTTGAAGCACTTACTCGTCGTATACGCGAACATCTGCGATGCGTTTTGTCCGGCAAAGAAGACACCCATGAATGACACGAAGAACTGATAAAACGTCACACTGCCCTCGGAGACCAATTTGCAGCCATACCAGAACCCCAGTGCCAGGATGAAATACTCGATGGCCTGTGTGAACGAGAACCAGAACATCATGTGGAACAAGGGAAGCATCGACTGGCGAATAGCATGGTCAAGCTCGTCCGTGTACCGCTCCAGCACCGAGTGCTCGATCGCCAAGCTTGACACCGTCCGGATAGCTGTGACAGCCTCCGAGGCAACCGAAGCACTGCGGGAGAACCGCTTCGAGTTTCCATCGTCCATCCTGGTCTCGAGGCGGATTCGAGCGTAGCCGGCAACGAGTAACGGCGGGATTCCAGCGAAGACGCCGACGAGGCCGAGCCTCCACGACACGACGACGGCAAGGATACTGGAAGCGGTGACGCTGATCATGGTGATCAGGACGAGGGAAATGTTAAATCCCATGAGCTCGAGGATGGCCTGGGTGTAAGAATCGAGGCGACCGGTCAGGGCGCCCACGGTGTTCTCGGCTCTGTCGAAAAACTGGACGTCTTGGCGGAGCATGGAGTCGAGCATGTTCTTCCTGAACTTTTGGTTCAGTGTCTGGGCGATGATGTTGGTGAGCCAACCCAAAGAGAAGTACACGACCAGGCAACCAATGCCGAGCACGAAGAACATGAGAGCCAGGAAATTGCCGCGCCTGCGCATTTCGTCCAGGGGCAGTTGGAAGATATCCATCACTCCGCCCAGCAGCACTGCCTGCCCTGGGAAAACGCCACCTACGGAGCTGTTAGTCATTGATGCCAGTATGCTTGGTTGGGGATGAAATTTGCTCACTTGCTGCAATACAGAGCAGGACCACAGGCGCGTAAATCTTATTGAGCTCCGGGGTCGCTCGCATCATTTGCAATACTGTCCCCACCAGACCGTACTGCTTGAAGTTCTCGTAGTTGTCACGGTCACCGAGCTTTTGCAGGTGCAACCGGTCCGCCGTGGCGTAACGCGTGAGGGATCGAGAGAGCTCCATCTCTGTATGTTGCTCTCCCTTCGCTTCCTCCTCGTCATCAGAGGTGGAACTCGAGTCTGCGACGTCGGAAGCTGCGCTAGAAGTGAGGGTCTGCGCCTGAACGAGACGCGCATATGCGCCGTTGGCCGCAAGGAGCGAGCTGTGAGTGCCTTGCTCGAGAATTCGTCCCTTGGCCATGACCACGATGTTGTCCGCTTCTCTGATGGTCGCGAGCTTGTGGGCGATGACGATGGTGGTCCGGTCCTTGGACACGTTGTCCAGCGCCTTCTGGACTATGCCCTCAGCGTGCGGGTCCAAAGCGCTCGTAGCTTCGTCTAGTAGCAGAACCTTGGGCTCAGAAATGATACTTCTCGCGATTGCTATTCTTTGTTTCTGACCGCCGCTCAGGAGGCCGCCGCGCTCGCCAATACGTGTGTTGTAGCCTTCGGGCAGCTTCGAGACGAAGTCGTGAGCAAAGGCGAAGTCGGCTGCTTGCTCGACCCTTTGCTGTTGCTCCTCGACAGTCGCGTGTTCCCAGGGGGTCCCAACTAAGCCATTCGCGATGTTCTCGAAGACGGTGCCGTTGAAAAGGACTGGCTCTTGCTGAACAAGGCGCACGTTGGTCCGGAGCCAGTTGAGATTGAGCGTGTCGATTGCTCGACCATCTAGCTCGATGGCCCCCGAGCGAGGCTTGTACCATCGTTCGAGTAGGCCTATGATGGTCGACTTCCCCGAACCGCTGGCTCCCTGCGACGTATATTAGTTTCTTTGTTCCGCGCGTCTGATCAGAAACACTTACCACAAGTGCAGTCACTTTACCAGCCGGGACGTGCAAGGAAAAGTCCTCGAGGACAGTCACCCCCGGCCTTGTAGGGTACTCAAAGCCGATGTTCTTGATGTCGATGACTCCGTCAGTCTGACTGGGCCGTTCACCGCCTTCGTCGAAAGGATTTATCTGAGAGGCTCGGTCGATAAGGGTGAACAGTTGTGCAGCAGCGGACCCAGCTCGCTGGAACGATACTGTGTAGGGAGCGATGATTGTGATGTTCAGGGTGGCGATAACGACAGAGAGAAGCACCCTGGTAACTCGTCAGCCGAATATTCTTGCCAGGTTGCTCGATGGACCGGACTCACGTGAACACGGTTCCCAGAGAATCCACTTCCCCGTTTGAGAACATTTTGACACCTTGCCAATAGGCGAGGCCCATCCCAGCTGGTGTGCGTTAGTCATTTGAAATCGAGCCCTTGAGACATTCTGGTGAAGTATGAGAAGAAGTAAATACCATATATCACAAAATACTCAATGCTGAAGAGAGCACCATAGAGAGGGCTCTTTTTATTGCCAAGGCTCCTCGCATGAGCTACATAAGTCGCATAACGGGCCACGAGCCTCTGCCGAAGTCCAAAAGCGTGTACTGTCCTCGTCGTGGACAGAACGCTCTCGGCATATGCGCCTGCTTTGCCATAGGTCTCCAACATCTGGCCTTCAATCTTGGCTTCAATCGAAGCAACAACTCCCATCAGAATGATCAGAGTAGGCGCAATACAGAGGAGTATCAGTGTCAGCTTCCACTGACTGATGAAGGCTATGATGAAAGCAGCCACAAAGGTTGCCATCGACTGGAAGGCCAGAGCCAGTTTCTCGGCAATGCCAGACTGGATCAAATTGCCGTTCGACGTTGCTTGCATGGAGATCGACCCAGAAGTGCCTTGATCGTAGAAGGCAACCTCCTGGCTGAGGGCTGATTTCAGGTAGCGTCGTCGTATGTTGCGTACAATGTGATAGGCGCAGTAATTCGAGAGAGTCGTATATGCATAGGTCAGGAACAGGCGCGCGATTCCGATGTAGACAAAATATAAGCAGTAGGTCGTGACATTGCTCATGAAGTTGTCCCTTGAGATGTCCCCTGCGACGTAGTCGGTCAAAATGCCCACAAACTGGCCGAGCACGAGGTTGACCAGGGCCAAGCCTGTGCCTGAACCCAGGGCGGCAACGAAAGCCACTACCCCCAAGACGACATGTATTGGCTCTGCATATGTGAAAATGCGCAAGTACGCTGCACCGGACGTCACTGTGAGCTCCTGGCCGTCAGTTGGTGTCGCAGACTGATCCGCAGGGTCCACCGGCGGCTTTGATGCTGTGGTCTGGGCATGTTTCTCTTCTGAGGCTGGCGAAGGCTCGTTCGCCATTGTTGAGGACTGAGGGGTGGCAGCCTGTGGACGAAAGTGCCACAAAAGAGAGTCAGGCCACAATTGTTGGTAATAAACACCAGCACTTATCGAGGTGTGCAGCACGTGTTGAGTCTTGACTCGGAAATTCACATGACTGACGACGAGGAAAAGGGGTACACTGTAGCTGGGGCTGAACCCTTAAGAAAAAAACGGATGAATTGCATTGTGGACCAACTTCTATCCGCATTATATCCACCAAGACGTGCCACGACAGCCAAGCTTTTCGTTCCATTACTTCCTTTGGTGGTCTTCGCTCCCAAGTCGTGGCTGTAACCCAGGTTTCCGCGTATGCAGGAGCCCTCGGCCTCCGAGCCGTGTGCCATTGCGGACGGGCTGCTGGTGTGGCTGACTAAACAGTCGGATTCGGAGCTCGCACCCCTCGGGCTGCGAGCTCAGGTCCGCCGGAGTCAACGCTCGGAGCCTTCTTCTTCTTGGTTCTTCTCTGCCATACGCCACATGCACATTCCTGAAGGACGCTCGCTGTTCTTATGTTCCGGAACCGACGAGCACTATCAATCTGCCCCAGAGAGATTGGCGGAGCCAGACACATCTCGCTGCCGGCGATCAGACACCCGAGGCCGCTCCAATGGGTGTGGACAACGAAAGCTTTGATGGTGATGCCGACATGCAAGGCGGCGTTGTGCATGGCGATGTGACCGCCGAAGACCCAGCCGGCGGCCCAGAGACCAAGAGCCGGCGTGCGGTAGGTATTTAATTACATGCTTGGGTACTTGGGTACCAGGTCCTTTCCACCAGCACCCACTTAACCGTTCGCCTACGGATTGCATACATTTCATTCCACCTATAGTCGTGGTCTCTAAGCTAACAAACATGTCTCACCGCAGTGTGAACCATGCCGCTCACGCAAGGTACTTCTTCACCATGCCATCTATCCACCCAGGGCTGCATATATACATATGTCTACAATAGCCTTCTGCTCGCTGAATCCTGGGCTGACAAAAAGCACTTGAGAGGGTAGGTTGGTTGTGATAGGGGCCAACCGTGCTCCACCTGCGTTCGGTCTCGGGTGACCTGTACCTACGCGGCTGCCCAGACCAAACGCCTGAAACGGCAACGAGTCCTTATATCCCCCCAATAGTAAGAGCAGCGGACCAACACACCTGAACCGTCCCTCCATTCTTCCGCTGACGACTTATGTGGTATGCAGCGAAAGAAAAATCGATCGCATTGAAGAAAGGCTTGCTAGCTTGGTTGGCTTGCTCGAAAACCTGAAGGTGGATTCACCATCCCACAGTTCCGACAACCAGACCAGCATTCAAATATCACACGTTCGTGAGCATACTGCTGGCATCCATAACACGCCCTGCAACTCTGCGCCTACCCCAGCATCCGTACCGGCGTCTACGTCGAGCTATGGTTGCGTACTAGCTCCGCCCAAGCCACACACCGACACCACCGATCCTGCTTTTGTTGGAGAGTCGTCCATGGCTGCGCAGTATGACTTTGCCAATAATTTCTTGGAACAGGCCTTCCGTGCTGGGCCACTACAGGACTTCCGGCTCGAGATGGATGAGACCCTAGGTGCACTTCGTTCCCTTGTCCACGCCCGGAAAACACACAATGACGTCCGCGAGGCCGTCTTCCCCCACGCCAAAGCTCCCTTGCCCGCCCAGCCCTACGAGCGCATGTTACCCAATTCTAATCTAGCGATGGCTAGCCTGAGGATTGCAAAAGGTGAGTACACACCTCGTGCGGAGAGAAGCAATGTGGACATATCAGGGGTCCTCGGGAACCTGGCTGATTAGACCGTCAACTCAGACAATCCTCGCGTGGGCTACCTATGGCTATGCAGCATCATGTCTATTGAGAGCTTCACGGATCGTGCCCTTAGGGTCCTGTTTTCATCTGAGTCCTCGGAAGCAGACTACATCATTGTCAGCATCGGCTTGTACTGGCTTTTCTTCATCCTCAGCATCGCGAGCCCCGACCAAGACCTTGGCACTCATGTCCGCCGTGAAGACCTGATCAAAGAAGGTCGTCTCTGCCGTGAGAGTCTGGAGACAAGTCTCTCAACGCTTCCATTCCATTTCCCGGGCGATCAAGACCATATAGAAGCTCTTATCATGGCGGTAAATGATTCCTTTCCAGCCTGAAACGGTTTGAGCCACTCGCTAATGTAGGACATGTCTTTATAGTCTTTCTATGCTATTGATAACTCCAAGCCATCCTTGGCCTGGTCATTTTGCTCAGCCTCAGCCCAGAGATGTCTGAGCCTGGGTCTTCACCGAGACAATGGCTCGAACGAAAGGAATACCTTTCGGAACCGAAGAAAGTGGCTATTCTGGACCACTTATGTGATCGACAAGGCCCTCTCACTCCGCCTTGGTCGCCCTTCAAATCTACCCGACTATGTGAGAATCTCCCAACTGCATCTCCGAGAGTAATTAGTGATACGTTTGCTGAGCTCCGAGCCAAAACTCATTACTGCGGAGTGGCCGGTTGAAGAAGAAGCTGCTAACACGCCGTTGTCAACAGGATATAACTGTGTTGCCTCCGGATCCTGGTTTGGGCCCCGAGCCCTACTCATTCGCAGACCTAAGCTTCGTCTCATGGATTCATGTCGCACGGATTCAAGGGCGCGCTTACGAGGAGTTGTATAGCCCCGCGGCTTTAGGACAGTCGGACGAGGTTCGACGCTCGCGGGTCAAGGCCATGGCAGACGAGGTCATGGCAGTAATGCAGCGCAGCGAAGATATGAATGTAAGTGTTCTTCGTTCCGGATGTCCAGGATTGACCTACGTGTCGTCGCAACCCTCTTCACCCACACGCATTCCCTTTCCCTTATACCTCTAGCTCCTTTTCAAACCCAACGCTCAGACTATTAGACTCATGAATGGTGGAAACAGGCTGCCAGCCATCCAGAATGGGCCACTGCCCTCGATATCGACACATACCAACTCATGCACATGATGGACAAAGTATTAAATCGGTCGGTGTTGACACTGCTCTATCGCGCGATCCCCTCTCCGCCCGGCTCCCCCTCGACTTTCACACCAGAATGCGTCGACGCGGCACGCTCGGCTCTCGAGGAGCAGGAAGAGTGTATGGAACGTCTGAGGCCCTACGACGCCCAGTTCAGGACACTCTATTTGCATTGGTAAATCTGCAAGTTTGAACCATCAAAGGTCACGCGCTAACCAAAGCAAATTTTAGGACGATTCATTACAATCCTTTCAATCCATTCATTGTCATTTTCTGCCACGTCATTGAGACCAGTAACATGAGCGACTTGGACAGACTTCACGATTGCGTCGCCTCTCTCGAGCCAGCGTCAAGAGATTCCGAGTCGACAGCACGGCTTCACCGGCTGTTCCATGTCCTGTACAACGTGGCTCTGAAGTATGTCGAGGTCAAGCAAAACCAGGAGCAAGCATCCGTAGGTCGCGAATTCGACGCGTATCTTAATGCACTGGGGTTCAACCCTGGGGGAGCAATGGACATGAGGCAGGGCGGGGATGGCCCCGAGGGGGCTGGTATACCAGCGCCTAGTCTTGGTCTCACCATGCAAGACTATTCAGGCCTCGAGGGCGTACCGATGTCCAATCAAGACGTGCCTGCTCCAGGTATGCTGCAGCAGGGGATGCTGCTCGGAGGTTGGTTCCACACCAACCAGCAGATGATGGGCTTGTTGGAAGAGGATACCCTCTGAAAGGCTCTTTAATTACTCGATGGTTCGCGGCTCGTTTTCTTTCACAGATCTGCAAGCAACAGGAAGGCCAGGACATCCCTAGGTACTCAACCACGAGGCTTCCTTTGGGGGGCCTCAACGGATGTCAGTTCAGTTGCACTCCCTGGGACATTGGGCCTCGAGGGGAGATGAAGCTTTTATCAGCGTGATGATCGTTGCAAGTTGCTTTGGCATATTTAATATGCCCGTCCGGTGCTCTTATACAGGACCGGTGCATCAGGAGTTTCGAGGCTCTAGACACACACACAAAGAAGGGACCCGCCAACCTCGAAGCCGAATGCTTGAGACGCGAACGAGTATGCGTTGGAACTTTGTGTTACATTTGTACATTAGCACATGAACGAAGTCACAAAACGGAGAGGCCGGAGCAAAATTCTGGACTGTGTATTAGATGATTTATGATTTAGACTTGGACACTTGGATGGGGCGGCTTCATGGGACCTTTTGCTTCCAAACTCTATACTGCTAGTGAGATCCTGCCCATGCACTAGCAAATGGTTCGAGAATCGGTCGTCCGAACACTGAGCCGTTGTGGATTTTCGTTTCTCATGCACAAAATTTATGCTTGACACAGACTGGTTGCGTCCAGTCTCGGACATCACCCACATGAGACTCAACGGTTCATCCGTGTGACCATGATCTACGCTGAGAGCCCTTGGAGAGATAACGTGGAGGAATCCGAAAGGCTGGCGGCCAAGTGCTCAGACATTCGGCAGATTTTAGTTAGCCCTTCCGCACGTGCTCAATGAGACCACTACTCTGCTCACTATCTGCACCAATCGCGACCAGTCACGAGTGTCTAAGTGTTAAAATTATGAGATTAGCCTGAACATGATCTCCAGAAGATTTCTGGATGAGCAAAAGCTTCAGCATTGAAACATATTCCCAGGCAGACTAATGTTGGTCGCTTGGCTACCTTTCGATGGTCGTTGTCGCTCAGGCCGAGACGCGACAGACGCGACACCGCACACCAAGCTGCAAGTCAACTACCTAGGTACATTCAAGGTGCCTTATGCAGTAGACTGTCAGAGAAGCCAAGTTATGCGCACCCTCCGTCTTAGCAGCTTCAAATCAGATGTTCTAGAATGATGCCCACGTATGACATCTACACCAAAGGCGAGAGATAGAATAAAGAGTGGCTCCAAATGTCTACCAAATTACTTGGCTAGTGTGCAAATCAACATATTTCCGTAAGTCCGGACCCATTGATAAGTCCCCCAATACGCGTCCACAGGCACGACTCAACATCTTGGTCCTCGCTAACTTGTGCAGGCGTCCATGCCGTTTCACTCAGGTGGCACTATGGCCAAGCGCTCGCGTGGTCAAAATACTAAGGTTTGCTTCCCGCGCGCTCCTCTGATCCGGAACCCCTCGAGTCAAGCCTCCCCTATTCCACACGTTACAAAGCTGGAGAAGCTGGAGGCTACAATTGAGACCGAGGGCGCATTCTCCAACTCACTCAGTGCCAGTCGCAGCATTTCGTGTGCGCCGCTGCGACCATCTCGGTAAAGTGAGCGTCTCAACTTGCGGGGAAACACCCACTACTGGCGGGACGACCGGCTGTCAATGCTCAGTCTGTGGGACCCCAGATCGCACGTAAAAGTAAGGTCGCGATCCGATTCTCCAAAGGGATTGATGATTGTAGAACGTTGTAAAGAAGCCGAGTTCACAACACAGCCAGCGCGCAACCCTGACGAGTTTCTAACGGGATCATGGCACCAAGCCGTATCGGAACTCGGAACGAGGCTGCACCAGAACAGAAGAACGGGGTCAGCCTCAAGTCCAAATGGCCCAATTCCGAGGACCTCTACGGGTCCAACCTGCCGTGTCGCGTTCAAGGCGAGGTGGCAGACCTTGTTGTCCTGGGCGATATTCCTCCAGAGATCGATGGCACCTTCTATCGGGTAACCGTCGATCCATTCGTGCCTCCTCATCCCGGCAACGTACCACTTGACGGCGATGGAAATATTACCGCGCTGCGCTTCGAAAACGGGAAGGTTGATTTGAAAGTGCGCTACGTCGAGACTGAGCGTTTTCAAATCGAACGCAAAGCTGGCAAAGCCATGTTCGGACTATACCGCAATCCCTTCTCTCACCACCCATGCGTGCGGGCGGCAGTGGACTCGACAGCCAACACCAACCTGGTGCTGTGGGCGGACAAATTCCTGGCCTTGAAGGAGGGAGGGCTTCCATATCAAGTCGACCCGCACACCCTCGATACCATCACATATGATCCTTTCGGGGACCAAGGAATCAAGTCAAAGACTTTCACTGCCCACCCGGTAACACCTTCTCCCGACTTCATTTGCTTTGGGCCACCAACTAACCAATTGTCTAGAAAATCGATCCATTCAGCGACGAGCTCGTGGTCCATGGATACGAGGCCAAAGGACTCGCAAGCACTGACATTGTCGTCTACGCTCTGGACAAAGACGGAAAGAAGAAGGACGAACAGTGGGTCAAGAGCCCTTGGTGTGGCCCAGTCCACGACTGCGCCATAACCCCGAACTGGCTGATCCTCGTCCAGTGGCCGTTCGAGGCCAACGTGGAGAGGATGAAGAAAGGTGGGCACCACTGGGCTTGGAGCTACGACCTGCCCGCGACCTTCATCTTGGTCCCCAGGCGTAAGAGCACCAAGCTCCCCGAGGGGTGGAGGGCGAGTACAGGGTCTACCACGACCGGAACGTCATGCTCATCCACACCGCCGGCGCCTGGGAGGAAGATGACGGGAACACGCTCTTCGTGGAGACAACGAGAGTCCACGACAACGGGTTCCCATTCTTCCCGCCCGACGACGGGAGGACGCCAGCACCCGATGCGAAGGCAGACTTTGTGCGCTTTAAGCTGGACCTGACCCAGCCCACCGGGAGCAAGCTGGCAAGCGAGCCCGAGGTCGTACTGGACATCCCGGCTGAGTTCCCACGCGTCGATGAGCGTTTCCTGTCCAAGCCATACGATGTTTCCTGGATCAACGTCATGACCCCAGCTGACCAGCGAGACCCAATCCCACCAGGGGAGGAGCATCTCGTCTGGGGCGGGCTGGACGGTGTGGCTATGCACCGCTACTCCACCGGCGAGACCAAGATCTACTGGACAGGGTTCGATGGAATATGCCAGGAGCCGATCTTCATCCCTCGTTCAGAAGACGCTGAGGAAGGTGATGGGTGGGTCATGTGTATGGTGGAGAGGAGGACCGCAAATCTCTGCGAGGTCATTCTTTTGGACACAAAGGATTTTAAGAAGCCCAAGGCCATTATCAAATTGCCATTCCACGTTAAGAGTCAGGTGCACGGTAATTGGATTGACCAGAGGAGACTAAAAGAGAGACGGAGCCTAGTGAAGGAGGGAGTGGATGTTAAGATCAGCAAGAGGGGTGCGTTAGAGTCGTGGGACATCGAGTAGTAAAGGCCGCTCTAGCTTTGTTCGCATATTTCCGAGACTGACATAAGTGAACGGGTTTTGGAATATGATAGTGTTCTCAGCGTCGATGCACAGATGGTGACATTATTCCGCCGGCACCGACGACCTCTTCTTACTTCGATCCCAGAAGCCGCCCGCTGACGAAGCCAATGTTCTCGGAAGTGATCATTTGTAGTTGAAAATGAGGTTCTATTTCTTTTGTCCACAAATATGGTTACAAATATGGTTACGCTCTCAGCCTATGAGTGAGGTGCTCAAGAGTATGAACAATTTCGTTCAGAAGAATCCCGGCTATTACATTTTCAGAGAATCGCGAGATGATTCGCCTCGTCGGATTGAATTGAAGTAGTCCTCCACAAGTTTCAAGAGCAACGGATTGCTCAAGGAAATACCATCGTCAAATAGTCCAACATAGGTCCGTCGAAGAGGGTAGTGCCTGGAGTTCGGTCCACCAAAAGTTCGAGCTTTTGGATCTCGTCTATTTTTCCATTTGACATCGTTCGTTCAACAGCAGCCAGCACTGAAAAAGATAACCTCTCCTGTCCTCCGATCCACTCACCCACCCGGTTCATTAATAAAGAAGTCCTGTCTGTACGCGAAGTACCCATTGGCCTCTCCAACGTCATTTCGATTATGTCGCTCGATGAAAAAGGGTCTAAATTCGCTGCCATCTTTGTTACAGTACGCTCTATAGGTGATAGCCACGGTAATGCTCTCGGCATTACAACGTCCCTCTTTTGGGTGTCTAGTGCAATAGGCTTTCTTGTGCCGTGACAATCTTGGGGATCTTCTTTCACACTATTATTCAGTTGCGGGATTAGCAATATCCAAACGCTAGGAGACTGCTCTGAAAAACAGAACAATAAGCTGGCGGCTGTTCGGGTTCCGAAAACAAGGTCCAAAGCTGTTTCGAAGCAAGATGCTAATCAGCACCATGCCGCCTTCATCATGTTATAATTCAACTGCTAGGGCAGTGCGGAATAGATCAAAAAAGGAAACCTGCAAAGCGTATGCGCCAGCCCGGAGTCGAACCGGGGGCCCATCGATGGCAACGATGGATTTTACCGCTAAACCACTGGCGCTTCTAGTTATAGCAGGAGCTTCAATTTGATGATTATAGATCTCAAACATTTCTGAAGTAATAATTAGCGGATTCTACATTTTGCTGATATTGGCTTAGAGTTCGTCTTGTTAAATTAGTACTTATTTAAGTGCAGAAGGTTATTATAAACATTATTTTTAATATTTTTAAAATGCTTTTCTTTTTAAAGTTATATTTATATAATTTATATTAACTAAAGGTAAATGTGATAAAGTGAGTTTAATAATAAAACTCTGACATAGTATATTCAGCTAATGAAAAATGTAAGTCACCAGATACCAGCCACAGCATATGAACGAGGTTATTGTATAAATATCTCAGACGACTCGGCGGGGACTTTTGACTTGGTCTTCGGTGCGGACGGGATCAACTCTCGCACGCTGTCGGATGGTATTTGGCGAGGAGACAAGTCGAGCGGCGTTCCATTCCCTTGGAGTGTACACTGCTCTCTTTAACGTCCCGAGGGATACTGAGGAAAACCAGCTGCAAATGGCTAGAATGTATTATCTTCCTGGCAGACGGATGGTCGCCACTCGCGCGGGAAACCAACCCCTCACTCAGGTGGCTCTGAGCACCGTGAACCCCAAGACCAGTGCTGGTCGAGTCCACGTCCAAGCGCGTTGAGGATCAGAAGGCCACGTGGGCCGAGGAATTCAATGGCGATGGATGGAGGACGGAATGGCTTCTCGAAGGCATGCTGAAGACCGAGAATGACTTCTTCTATGTGAGCGGGTCTGCTCAGATTAAGATGGAGCGGTGGCACAGCGATCGCGTGGTGTTGCTTGGGGAGGCCTACTACTGTCCCATTCCTGACTCCGGGGCACCACTGCCTCTCTGGCCAGATGCTACGTGCTGGCCGGCGAGCTGGCCAGAGACCGTGACGACGTTGACGCTATGGCACATCAGTGGAACTGAACCGGCCCCTATTGGCTTTCAAGACACAATCGCGAGCTCAGAACGCAACCTATATGAAGGCATAAGATACTATCAGAGTGCATAGCTAGTGCCCAAAGTGGGCTTACTGGATATATATCAAGGATGGAATTAAAAGGTTTGTTCTGACAGGCAAATGCGGTGGCAGAGAAAGCTAGAAGACAGAACTACGTCCAACAGTAACTACAACTCGCTGTTCTGCTACCAGTTATGTGTGTTTCTGATCGATCCTCAAACCTCAGGACATCGACACCGCCAATCAAGATTTCTTTTTTGAAGTTGGGCTTAGATCTGGCTGGGGGGGGGGCTACGAAGTAGAAGCTTTATCAGCTACATCTGTAAAGGAATTCAAGGCAAGATCAAGCGCCTGCCAACTCGAGTAATACATGACACCCAAAACCTTTGCCGTATGGTACAAAAACTTCCTGTCCCTGTTTCAATATTCACATGCGCTCAACCAGAGGTAACAGAGGGTGTTTGAGGGTCAACGCAAGGCCGAGGGCTTTCGGAGCCGAGGGCTTTGCATGTGGACAGACGAGACAGTTTGCCGTCAATCTTGAACGGGGAAACTGGACTGATGGAACGGCACCTGGATCACTGTCACATCAATTAAAAGAGGGGATAACAGATATGTGGATATTGATCGTTGACGGATTGACAGCCGAGAGCATGAACGAGTCGTCCAGGCGCCAGAGAGAAATGAGGACGCAAAGAATTGCCGCTTTCGGCTTGCGATTGAGTTTGATAGGCTGAGGGGCTATAGCATCCCCTGTCGATCTGTATAAACACAGACGTGGCCCCGTAAACTCTGAGACGAACAGAAACAAGCTTTGCGGGAACTAGCATGCACGAGCTTAGTTGAGGCAGACCTCAATTGACGAGTGGGCTTGTTGACCTGCAGGACCTGGTGCTGATGTCAAATCCCATGCTTCCAAGAGGGGATTAAATAGAAGGCCCCAAGGCACGGTATTGGTCCCTCTGCGCGAGTCCAGCTCTTATTCGCAACACGGAAGAAGCTCATTCGTGCCGAACACTTGGCATCGTCCTTACTTCAAGTTACCTTGTTGTGGCCGTTCACTGCCTCTCCGAATACGATGGCCAGCCCTTGCGACTTTATGCTGGTTCTAGTTGCTCTTGTGGGCTTTGGATATGCTGGTACTGTTCTCTGTGGGAAAAGACAAAGACGGGATACCTGGGCTAACAATTTGTGCAAAGTAGTGGACGTTTCCACGAGTTCTTTGGGCACCTTGGGTGCTCCAACACTACCCCTCTATCTCGCCGATCCAAATGTCAGTCCTCTTTCTCTACCTATTCGAGACGGTCCTATTGGCCCTCTGTGGAAGCCAAAATGCTCACACGCGTGTCAACAGGCTCCTGGCACTGTTCCTTGGGGCAATAGAACGGCCGAATCCACGAACCCCATATCGACATCCCCGATACAGGTAATTCTCTTCATGTCTGGAAGGAAGACACTTGATGGCCAAAAGAACAGCGTGCTAATTCCAAGACCTTTCCTGTAGGCGTGACCAGACAGGATAACCTTACAATTAGCAGAGGGACAATTGCCCCATCTGGCTTGCTCAAGCCCGCGCTGCTTGTCAACAATCAGTTCCCAGGCGTCAGTGCAACTCTGCAATTCCCTACTCAACTTCTTCCCTCAGCATGATGGCTCACATACACTTAGCCCATGATTGAGGCGAATTGGGGTGATTGGATCGAAGTTCAAGTCACCAATAACATTGCTGGACCAGAAGAGGGCACCGCAATTCATTGGCATGGGTAACACTAACCTCATCCTTTACCATGTTCAGTCTACTTGAGCTAAAATCCGCAGTCTCCCGTAGCAAGGTACACCATGGATGGACGGAGTCCCATCGATCACAGTACGTAGCGCACATCAACATTGTGGATGAGGCGTTCGACTAAGATGAGGTTTATCACAGCAATGTCCGATAGCCCCTGATAAATCATTTACGTACAGGTTTAAGGCGTAAGTCTTCAAACTTTCAACTGCTTTCTTTCGGCTAACCCGCCACAGTCAACGCCCTGTGAGTCGAGCAGCAAGTTCAGATCAACTAAGGATCTACCAACTGATGTTGAGATTTGGTCATAGGGGTCGTGTTGGTGGCATTCTCACTACAGCGGGCAATATGCTGATGGACTGACTGGACGTAAGACTATTCGATTCAGATATTGAGATGATTTTGGCTGGGCTGGCACTAACCTGCCTTAGCAATCGTCATCTACGGGCCGCGAAACGCCGAGTTTGACGTTGATCTGGGTCCCATCATGTTGTCTGACTTGCGCAATGCCGACTACAACGCAGTAGATGGAAACGTTACGAGCTTCACGTTCCCAGAAACAATCTCGCCAGAGGTGACTTGGCAGCCCCCAATGTTCAAGAAGCTTCTTAATTTGCGCGAAGCTGACGAGTCTCCGGCTGAAAAAGATTACCAGACTCTTTCCTCCGGCCGATGCCAACATGATGCAAGGCCGAGCAGCAACCGCGGCACAATGCGGGGGACTGGGTGACACCGGTCTGAACTGTGTGAACACCCCGGATATTCCCAAGTTTCGTGTGACCACCGGGAATGTTGGAATATTCTAGATATCTAGGCTATTATTAATACGGGATATCCTTTTCCCCATATATTTGCCACTATACGAAGGATAATAACTATAAATAGGGGCCTTCCCTCCCGTAAAATAAACATTAGCTAGCCTAATAAACTAAGCATTCAACGCTATTATTTAATAGGTTATAAGGCCCAAAGCTTACCTAAAACGGCAACGCTAACCTAATATGGAAAACGTACATTACATAACACCCCTAATCGCCACCACTTCTTAAACCTTTTAAATAAAACAAGCTTTATACTTAAAGACATACCTTTTAACCAATTACTTAATTAAGCTAATTAATAAGCTCTTAATTAATTAAATCGCCTTATTTAACATTATAAATCAATCTCATCTCCTAATCCAAAGCCTATATATAAAAACCACACCTTTTCTACCTAAATACTTAACCATTTCTCCATTAATACTTAATCTACCTATATAATTTATATATTATTTAAAAGCCCTTATTAAGAATAATAAAAGCGTTTTTTTAAATTTTAAAAACTATATTAAATTAATATTAAAAACATAAATTTTAATGAAATTATAATAATCCTTAAAACTCCCTTAAAAATACTTAACTATATTTTAGCTATCTTTAATTTATAATACCTTAAAAATATATTATTTAAAAGCTCTTTTTCTTTTCTTTATAATTATATTATTTTAATATTTATATCTTTATTTCTTAACTTATTAAATTTATTTAAAATTTATTATATTTTTTTCTTTATTATCTTAATTATCTTAATAAATACTTTATTTATTTATTTTAAAATAGCATTTCTTAATAAATATAATGTTTTACTTCTTAATAAAATAAAAAACTATATATATTAAAGCATTAAAATTTAAGCTTAGCTTAAGAAAGAAAATATTATTAAGAATAATCTTAAAAATCTTTTTTAAGGCTTATCTTTAGCTTAAAATAAAAAAGCCTTTATTAATATTAAATTTATATATAAATAAAAGTTTATTATATTTATAAAAGATATAAATAATGCTTAAAAAGCGTAAAATATACTTAAATTTCATTATAAATTCTTTAAGTTTATAAGCTAATATTTACTTTATAAAGAGTTCTTTAATATTAATTTTAATAATTTTAAGATTATAAAAGAATATATTAATAAATTAAAGCTTTTTTTAAAGGATTTAAAGGTTAATAATATAATTCTTTTTAAATAAATTATAATTAGCTAAATTCTTTATAGCTTAAATAATAAATATATTAACTTTATTTAAAATATAACTTAAAGTTTTAAAAAAGATTTAAATGCTTATATAATTAAATTTCTTTTCTTTAGCTTATTAAATAAAAGTAAAGGGAAACCTTTTAAATTATTTAAAAAAGCTTTATATATAAAGGGTAAGAAAGATAAGAAAAAGACTATTATATGCTTTAATTATAAAATAAAGGGGCATACTTAAGAGAATTACTATTTCCTTTATTTAAATAAGGTACTTGCTAGTTAGAAAATAAATAAATAAAGAAAAGAAAAAGAAAAAACTATTTTTTTAAGGAAGAATATAAGCTGAGAGAAATGAAAGAAAATGTAAGAGTAACTCCTAGCTTTATTAGCTAGTATAAAGTTTTTTATGGCTTTAAAAAGCGCTTAGGAAGAACTTATAGCTTATATAGCTATAAATAATTTAATAGAAAATATTAAATATAATAAGAATTTATTAAATCTCTTATAACTTTCTTTTAATAACTTAATGGAAATTAAGGTAAATAACTAATGGGAATAAAGGTTTTAAATTTAATGTCCCTTATGAATTCAAAGTAAATTCATAGGGAATTTCTCTATTTAAATATATACATAATAAATTCATTATAAAACCATATATTTACAGTAAATTCACTATAAAAGTATTATAAATTCATAAGTGCTTATAAATTTATAATGAATTCATTATAAATTTACCATAATCCATCTATATTGCATTAAATTCCTTCTTATAAATAATTTACTTTTAAGCATAATCTTTTTATAATATTAATAAGTAATTTAAATTTAGGTAAATTTAAAAAATGGTAATAAACGGAGAGTTTAAACCTTAGGAGCTATCTTAATAGCAATGAAAGGTAATAAAGAAAATATAAAAGTCCTTAATAAGATATCTTAACTATTATTATAAACTTTAAATATTAAAGAAAAATAATTATATAAATATATTTATAATTTAGCTAAAATATTTAATATAATAAAAGCAATTAATAATAATGCTAAAGGGTTTTTCTTATAAATAATATAATAAACTAACTTTTATTCCTAAGTAAATAGCGAAGTATACTTTAATTTAATATATTAATAAAACTTAATTTATTTTTATTATGCTTAATAATAATAAAGCAAATTATATAAGGCGAGTTTATTAAAGTAATTAATAATAAAGCAATTAAGCTAAGGATATATATAAATAGCGCTATAATATAAAGAATGTAATAATTAAATATAGCAAGGTTTTAGGTTTAATTTACTTTTATAACATTATAATAAGAGTTTTAGTTATTATTATAAATTTATTATAAATTTATTATAAATTCATTAAGCATTATCCTTAAAATAAAATAAATAAAATAATAAGTATAGTTATATGCTTATAAGATAGGTTAAGCTATATATATAAATATTATAGCTATTAATATATTTTATTTTTATAATATTCCTTTATATTAATATAAAATCATTAATTTATAAATTAATTAATATATTAGTTATTAAAAGAAAAAACTTAAATTACTTTTATTTATAATAAACTTTTTTAAGATAAAGCAAAATAAAAATAATATTATTTTCTTTTAGTTTTTATTATAATAAAATATAAGTATAATTATATAATTATAAGATTTTTAATATTTAATTTTGCTTAATTAATATTAATAGCATTATTATTGCTATAATTATTATTAATAGTTCCCTAAATTATATTAATTACATTATTAATAATATTAATAATAATTAAATTAACCTTATTATTAATTAATATATAATACTTTATTATGTTATAGGTTTTAATATAATTAATTAAATTAGCTATGCAATTATATATAATATCTTAGCTAATAGTAATTAAGGAGTTGCTAAACTTAGCCTTTTAAGCATAAATAATAATTAAGTAATTAATTTAATTATTTTTATTATAATAAATCTTAATAATATTAAAGTTTTAATTTATATATAATAATTTATATAAAATAAAGCTAATAAAGATATAATTAATTTTATTATTTAAATTAATAAAGCGTAAAATATTAACGGCCTTATATAAATTAATAAAGAAAATATATAAAATTAAAGTTATAATAATATACTTATTATAAGCAAAAATAATAATAATGTATTAATTATTAATATTAATTATATTATTGCATTAAGTAAAATGGCTATTAAGGAGGTTAATAATGATAAGATAGCGTAAATTAAACTTAAGGTTAATAATCTCTTTAAACTTATTTATAAATATAGTAATATTTATATAAAAATTCTTAATCTTAAGAAATATAGTAATAATAATTGGGTTTACCTTTTTAAACTAGGTAGTATTAACCTTTTTTTTAGCTGGAAATGTAAATAGATTATTAAAATTAAACTTTAAGGTGGTTAAGTAAATAGGCTTGGTATTATTCTTATTATTATTAAGGAAGTTAATAATTGCTTTATGCTTGCAGCTAAGAGTAAATAGGCTAAAATTAAGGTTAAGGTAATAAAGAATATTAATAAGGAATTAAAGCTTTTAAGCCTTATTAAATAATTAGCTAACTTTAATAGCTAGCGTTAAAATAATAGCCTTATTAATCTTAGTATTAATAGTTTACTTAATTAAGTATATGCTTAAGTTCTTAGCTATATAGGTAAGGGCGGTTGCGATAAAAATAATAGCAATAGCTTTCTTATTAATAATTAAAATCTTCTTATTTTAATGAATAAATTAATTATATAAATTATAAGCTTGGTTTTTAAAAGGTATATTATATTAATGGTTTTATAATATATCTTGGTAATAAATATTAAGGGATGAGCTATATAAGTATAGGCTTGGTGGGTTATTATAATGGTTATAGGTAGGGAAGTTAGTTATATGCTTTTGCTTATCTTCTTTTATTAATTCTAAGTCCTTTAATATTTACTTATCTTTTTATATAGCATTATAAAGATTTTAATTATAGTATAATAAGCTATTATAATTAATTTAGCAAAGAATAAGGTATTAATTAATAAATAATTTAACTTATATCTTAATAATAAAGCGTTTAATGGGATAATTAAGCAGGAGGTTATAAGAAATAAAGACATTATATTTAACGTTATAGTTAGGAAAGCTATTATATCCTTCCTTATAAAGGGTTTATTAAAAAACCTTGTAATTGCCTTAATAATAAGTAAGCAGATTATTATAACAAGTTATAATAATATATATATAAAGAAATATATATATTTCTTTATTATATAAATAAGCTGCTTAATAATAGCTAATTATTAATAGCTTGCTAACCTTATATAGCTTAGCTATAAGGTAATAATACTTAAATATGCAACTTTATTATAAATATATTATATTAAGATCTTAATTAATTAAGTATAAAATTATATAAAAGTTTAGTATAATAAGATTATTAATTTTAATAAGTTTATAATTATAATAATATTAACTTATTATAAATAAATAGCATTATAAAATAATGAAATTAATAATAATCTTTAAGATAATATAATAATAATTAATTAATAAAATAATTAATTAAACTTAATAATAAATAATATTAATAAAAGCTAAAAGGATATATTATAAAATTATAAATAATTAAATTAATATAGCTAAGAAAGTTAATTAAATATATTAATTTATTATAAATTTATAATAAATTATTTATACTTAAGTAATTATTTTTTAAATAGCTTATATATTGCTTTAATATAATAAAGCTATAATAATAGGGCTATTATTAATCCTCCTTTTTAATAACCTTTCTTATTTAATAAATAAACTTAGCTAAAGAATATTTCCTAGCTTAAAAAGCAAAGGTTTTATTATAATATAGCAATTAACTTATTAATAAAGGGCCTTTATTTTAGCCCTTTATATTTTAAAGTTTTTAACCAACTTATTAACTTATAAATAATAAGCTAATATTTATATATTATAATAATATAAATAATTTATTTATTTAATAAAATACTTAATAATTATTAAGCTTTAGCTTACTTTATAATCTTGCCTTTAAATAATCCTTTTTATTTTATAATATTTAAAAGCTTTAAGGTTTTTAGCCTTATCTTTAATAATATTTATAGTTTTTATTAATAAAAAATTATAATTATATAAGTTAAAGCTTAATAATTAAATTAAGAATAATTAAATAATTAAGATTATTATATATATATTTATATATAGCGAAAGCATTAATTAATATATAAACTTACCTATCTTTTTTTAAACCTTAAATAATTTTATTTATTATTAAGAAAACTTATATATTAATTTCTTTAATAAATTATATTTTTTTCTTAAGAATATATATACTTAATTCCTTAATTAAAACTATATTTAATAATACTTTTTATTATATTATTATTTAGCAGCTATTTAAGCTTTAATAATTATAATTTAAGCTTTTTTTTAATATAATTTATAAAGTTAAGTAAGTTCTTAATTTATTAATAATAATAATATAAATAAATTAAAGTTATAAAGCATTTAATTAATAAAATACTTTATTATTATATTATATATATTATTAAGATTAAATTATAATAATAATATTAAATTTATTTATTTATAATTTAAATAAATAATTATTATTATTTATATTATTATTTTAATTATTTAATTCTTAATTTTAAATTAATTATTAATTTATAAATATTATATAATAAAAAAGAAAAGTTTTAAGTTTAAACTTTTTTAAAGTTTTTATTAAAACTTAAAGAGGAATTTGCAATCTTAATTAAAAATAATGCATTTTAAGATTTCTTAATTACTTAAGTAAAGGGTTTTTAATATAACTTTTACTTAATTTTTTATTATATATATAATATTTCTTAAAATAATAAAAAAAGCTTTAATATATTTATTTATAATAAATAGGAATAAATTAAAAAAAGGGGCTTATAATATTTCTTATAAAGTATATATTATTAGTACTTTTAAAAGGTTTATAATAAAGTTTATAATAATAATATAAAATAATATTAATAATAAAAGAATAAGTTATATCTTTCTTAATAATTTATAATTATTATTTTAATTTATAGTATATATTAAGTAAATATTTAAATACTTATATATTTTATATTAATAATTTTTAATAATAAATAAATTTTTTAGCTTTTAATAAACCTTTTCTTTTTTAAAATAATATTTAAAATTATAAGTATTAGCTATAATAAGTTTTATTATTCTTAAAGAAATATATAATTAATGCTTTTTATTATAATTTTTAAAGTAAAGAAGATTATTATTATTTAATTTAAATAATATATTAATATTAATATTTAGCTATTAAAATTAGCTTTTAATTTTAAATTATTTTTTATTTTTAAAGTATGCCTTTAATATTTTATCCTTAAAGTTTAGGTTAAGTTAAGTTTTAAATAAAATATAAATAGTTAAATTAAGGAGTTTATTTAAAACTTTTTTATTATTAATAGCTAGTTAATATATTAATAATTATAATAATGCATTAATAATAATATTAATTATTCTTAATATATAATATATTAAGAGTTAATATTAGTTAAAGTATTTTAAGGTTAAGGTAAGCTTAAGATTTATTTTTATTTTATTTATTATTTTTATAAAGATATAATTAATAATTTTAATAATTATAGCATAATTAATTAAAATATAAATTAATTATAAATAATTAAATTTAATTATAATTTAAAGCTTTTAAATTAGCTATATAAGGCATGTTATCTTTAATTTAATTAGCTAATATTTTTTTTTAATTATATTAATAATTTTGCTTAAGTATATTATTAATTATATTTAAGATCTTAATATTAATCAATATTTATTTTATTTCCATTTTTTTATTAATTAAAAATAAATACCTAAAAACTTAACTTCCTTTAATATATTAAGTTAAATAAATAATGGTTTATTTAAGTTATAATAAAAGAAAGCATTTAAACTTATTAAAGCTATTTAAAAATTAATAAAGGCATAAAGTTCCTTTATAATAAAATTAAAATTAGCTTTTCTTATATATTATTTCTTAAAGTTACCTTTAAATAGCTTATTTTTAACTTTTATTATAATAAGTATTTAAGATTTTTTATATTATAATAAATTAATTCTTTAATTAAAATATAAAATAAAATACTAAAGATATTTTATAAATTTAATAAACTTTTTTAATTATTATAAGATAAAAGAAAATTATAGCTTTATAATAATTTAAATTTAATTAATGGTATTATATATTTTTAAGTTATTAATATAAAAGTTAAGCAATTTTATTAATAAGTATCTTAAAAAGAATTTCTTAAGGGAGAAAAATAAATTCTTAACTTTAAATAAGCTAAAGATTATTTATAAATATTATAAATATTTTATAATTAAATTAAAAAATATAATAATATTATTAATAAAGGTAATAATAAAAAAGCTATATAATTATAAGATATAATTTATATATCTTTAAATATAAATAAGAAAGTTATAAAATTCCATTATTATTACTTTAAATTATTCCTATCCTTAATAACTTATAATAATATATTTATCTTAATATAGCTTATAAATTATAAATTAATAAAAGAAAATATTAATATTTATTATAAATAAATAGCCTTTATTATATATTTATTATATAATATTAAATTAAAAAGAAAAAGGATAAGTATTTAAAATAATAACCTTATTTAATACTTTTAAGTTTATTATTATTTAATTTTTATATTAGCTATAAATAATTTATTAAATAATAAAGATAAGTAATTTAAAAAAAGTAGCTAATATTATTTATTTTACTTTTTCTTTTTAATAAAGGCTATTTATAAGTTTATTTATTATTTTTTAATTTTTTTTACTTAAGTAATATAAATATTTATTAATTTTATAATTTTATTAATTATTTATTAATAATATCTTTATTTATTAATTTTTTAATATATTAATTAATTTATTATTTTTAAATATTTAATAATATTTTTAAATAAAATTTTTAGCTTTCTTTATAAATAAATTAAAAAATTAATAAATATAAATATTATTTAATAATTTAACTTTTAATAAGTTTTTAAATTTAAATATCTTTAACTTATTATTAAATTAAAGTTATTTTTAAAACTTTAAAAAATTATTTTATAATAATGCCTTAAAAGAATTATTTAATTAAGGCATTAATTAAGTATTTTAATATTATATTAATATATAATTTAAATCTTAATTTAAGTTATTAAAAAGATTTATAAAGTTAAATAAAGCTAAATATTAAAGAAAAAACTTATTTTAAATAATTAATGCTATATATATAAAAGCTTTTATTTTAATTTTTTAATTAAAAAGTTTTATATTATTATATATAAAAGAAATAATTACTTTTAAATAAAAGTTTTAATAAATATATATAAAGCATAGTAATTAATTTATTATAATAATATTTATAAAGTTATAGCTTATTAAGTTATTAATTTAACTTTTTTTTTAAGTTAAAATAAAAAGATTATATTTTTTTTAACTTTATAATAAATATTAATATAATTTAATATAAATATAATAAGATTATAATATTTATATTAATCTTAATTATATATATTTATTTAAGGGCTTTAGTAAAAATTATAATATTTATAAATATATTATTAAAGTATTTAAAGATAACTTTTTTTTTTAAGTTTAAAATATTAATTTAATAAGGAATTATAAACTTTTAATTTATTAATAAGCTAATATTTAAGTAATTAAGCATTTATACTTTAATGTATATAATAATAATTATTAAGTAGCTTTTTATAATAGCTTAATAAAATATATTAAACTTAATTTAATTAGTAATTTTAATATATTTTACTTTTTAAATATTAACTTTTATAGCTTAATTTATTATAACTTATAAAAAGTACCTTAAGTAATCTTAAGAAATAATATATTTTAAGGCTTTAATATTATAATAAATTATAAATAATAATTTATTTATAGCTTTTTAAGTTTATATATAAGCATAAGTATATAACTTATTATATAATAATAAGACTTTTAATAATTAATTTATATATAATATTAACTTATTTTAAATTATTTTATAAATAAATATATAAAAGTTTATTATTAAATAAGCTTTTAAGTATCTTTTAAGTAATAATTTTAATATAAAAGTAATATTATATTTATAATATATTTAATTAAAATTAAAGTAAAGGTATTTATTTAAATATAAGTTAATATTAATAAAGTAAAAGTTAAAGCTTATTTATATTAAATTATATAAATTTAATTTATTAATAAAATAATTAGCTTATTAATTCCTTTATTTAAATTAAATACTTTATAAATTAAATTATCTTTTATAATAAAATTTTTTTTTATAACTTTTAGCTTATTATTTATAAAGAAATAACTTTTAATAATTAATTTATTTTTATAATAAAAATTATATTAAAACTTATTATTATTTATATTAAATATTTAAATAATAATATTTAAAAAATTCTTAATATTATTTTATTAATTAAAGTATTAATAAAGTTATAAATTTAATTATATATTTTATTAAGGCTATTATAATTAATTTTAATTTTATTATAAGTTATTAATTAATAATTTTTAAGCTTAAAATAAGCTTATTTATTTATTTTAATTATTTTAAATTTATTAATAAATATTAAATAGCTTTTAATATTACTTTAAAATTATATTTTAAAATATAAAGTTTAAAATATAATCTTTAAAATAAAATAATTAAATTTATTAATATAATTAGCTTATTTTTAATATTTAAAAGTAAAAGTTTAATATATTAATATATATTAATAAAAGCATTAAGTAAGTAAGCTTAATTAAAATTAAAAAGTAAAATAATAATTATATTTTTTAAAAAGCTTTTTTTATTATTATTTAATTCTTTTATTATAAATATTAAATTTCTTACTTTTTTTATAATTTAATTTTAAATTTATAAAAGTTTTTATTAATAAAAAAATAATTAAAATAAAAAATAATTAATATTTTATTAATTTAATTTTATATATTTTAAGTTATAAAAAAAGTTAATTATTTAATTAATATTATAAATTAATAAATTTATTAAATATACTTTTAAATATTTTAATTATTAAATATATTTATTTAAAAATAATATTATTAATTTAATAAAATTTTAATAATATTTTATAAAATATAAAAATTATTTAATAAATAGCTTTTTTATAAAATTTAAGCTTTTAAACTTTCTTAAATTAATTTATAATATTTATTTTTATTAAATATTATTTAAAATTATAAATAAATAATGCTTAATAAATAAAAAGATAAATTATAACTTAATTAAGCTTTTTAATAAATATTATTTTATAAATATATTTTATATTAATTAATAAAGCTTTAAAGATTTTTTTAAATAATAATTTTTTTATTAATTTAAAATATTTAAATTAAATCTTAAAAATTATTTTAATTTTTATATAATTTAAATTACTTAATAATAATATCTTTAAAATCTTAATTATTATAAAAATTATTAAGCTTAAGTAAATAATTATTATTTAATAAATCTTAATGCTTTTAATTATAATTATATAATTAATTTTTTTTATTATCTTTTAATTAATATTTTAAATAAATATAATAATTATTTAATTAAAAAGTTTTTATTATTAAATTCCTATTTTATAATTCTTTAGCTAAGAAAATTTTATTAATAAAAAAAATATTTCCTTATTTAAATATTTTAAATAAAATTAAGTTTATTATTTAATTTAATTTTATATTAAATAATTATAAATAATATAATAATTTAATTTTAATAAATTTATAAATATTTTAATTAACTTTAAAATTAACTTAATTAATTTAAAAAACTTAAAATAATATTATTTATATAAATTATTATTAATTTAATTTTATTTTTTTTAAAAAATTTTATACCTTATATAAATAAAAATATTTCTTAATTAAATTAAAAATTATAAATTTTAAAATTTTATAAAAAATTAAAAAAAGCTTTATATAAATATATATAATATTAATATTTTAAATTTCCTTATAACTTTTTTAAATTTAAGTATAAAAATTAAAATTTTAAATAATTTAAGTATTAAACTTAATTTTAAAGAATTTTAAAAATTTTTAATAAACTTTATAATTTTAATTTTTTTTTAAATTTTCTTAATTATATAATAAAATATTAATTTATAAAATATAAATTTTATATATTATAAGTTAATAAAATATAATATATATAGCTTAATAATTAAAAATAATATTTAATTAATATTTTATAATTTAAATAAATAATAATTTATTAAAGCTTATATAAAAACTTAATATATTTTAATTAAAATTAACTTAAATAAATTTTATTTAATAATTTTTAATAAATAATTAAGCTTTTATATTTTATTAATTAATATAATTAATAATAATAATTATAATTATTAACTAAGTTTATATTTATTAAATATTAAATTTAAAAATTATTTTAAAATACTTTTAAAAAAGTTAAGCTTAATACTTAATTTCTTAAAATTAAAATATTTCTTTTTATTATTATTTAATTTTTAATTACTTTAAATTAAAGATTTTATAACTTTAATAAATTATATATAATAATATAATAATTATAAAAAATTTATTAAATAATAAATATTATTATAATATTTAATAAACTTTATATTTCTTTAAATATAATAAATAAAAAAATATTTACTTACTTAAAAATTATTATTTATAATTAAAATAATTATTAATATTTTTTTATTAATTAAAAATTAAAAAATAATAATAAAAATATAAAAAGAAATTATATATTAAATTTATATTTTATTTATAATATATTTATTATAAATTTATAATAAACCTTATTTTTTTTAATAATTTAAAAAAGCTTAAATTAATACTTATTTAACTTATTAATTATTAAAAATCTTATAACTTAATTTATAAATATTATAATATTATAATAATAATAATTATAATTTACTTAATCCTTTTATAAGGCAACCATATAGCTAAAGCATATAATTATAGCTATTATAATAATAAAAACAAAAGTTTAAAATTTAATATCCCCTGTAAATTTAAGGTAAATTCGCAAGGAATTTCTCTATTTAAATATATACATAATAAATTCACCGTAAAACCATACATTCACGGTAAATTCACCATAAAAGTATCATGAATTCACAGGTGCCCGTGAATTCACAGCGAATTCACCATAGATTTACCATAACCTATCCATACTGCATTAATAACCTTATATATACCCTATATATATATATAATAATAATAGCAGCTAATAATAATAAATCTATAGGAAATTAATAATATATAAATTTCATAAAAATAACTGTAAATATTATTATAAATATAATAAGTTTTAAAAATATATATTTCTTTAATATTATATATATAATTAATAAAATCGTGAAATAAAGTAATGCAGATATTATATTTATAAATAAAATAAGGGACTTAATAATTAAGTTTTTTAAAAATAAATATTATAAAAAGATTTTTTAATATATATTATATACCTTTTTTAAGTTTAAATATATTTAAATATAAGTGCATAAATAATAAAATTAAATTAAAATTAAAAGGAGATATTATTAAATTATACTTTTAAGAAATAAATAAGCTAATAACTTAAGAATATTAAAAAAATAGCTTATATTTTATAAGAATTAATATAATAAAATAAATAAATAAGCTTAAATATACCCCTTAAAAATATATATAACTTAATAAAATTTAAATATAAATATTAAAAATAAAAAAGAAATATATAAATAGTATTATAAATTAAGCTATATAAATATTTAAGCCTTAGAAATATTTCTTTAAAAAAATAAAATAAATATATTAATAAATAAACTTATTTAAAAATATATAAGTAATTATAAAATATATTTAAAAGCTAAGCATATAATTAAAATAAATAAAATTAACTTAAATAACTAAGTATATAATATACTTAAAAGAGTATATAATAATATAAGCAATTCCTTAAAACCTATATATAATAAATATAAATATTATATATTATTCTTTAATAAAAGAACTTAATATTTAAAAGTTTCTTTATTTAAAAATAAAAAAAAAGCATTAAAAGCTTTTAATAATTATAAAAATAAAGTAAAAAATAAATATAATAAAAGAATAAAAAAGTTCTTTATTAATAATAAAGGAAAATATATAAATAAAAGATTTAAAATCTTATTAAATAAATACTTTATAACTTATTATATAACGCCCTTATATATAAAAGAATTAAATAGCTTAATAAAAAAATTAAATTTAATTATAATAAATAAAGTTAAAAGCTTTTTATATATAGTAAATTTACCTATATATTTATAAAGAAAAGTAATAAAATATGCTATATATTTATATAATATTATACCTTATAAAGGCTTGGGGTATAAGTACTTTTATAAGGTAATAAATAAAAAGAAGCCTTATATAAATAACTTAAAATTATAGGGATTTATTATATATTTTTAAAATAATAATTATAAAATTAAATTAAAACTTAAAAATAAAAAGAACATATTATTAAATATAATCTTAAAATTAAATATATATTAAGTATAGGATATAAATAATAAAAAGCCTATATTAATTTAAAATATTTAAATATTAAAAGAGTAATATATAAATAATAATAATATTAATAATAATAATAATAATAATAATAATAATAATAATAATAATAATAATAATAATAATAATAATAATAATAATAATAATAATAATAATAATAATAATAATAATAATAATAATAATAATAATAATAATAATATATATATATATATTCCCAAAATTATAAGAATAAAGGGAAGAAAATTCCTTTTTTATTTTAAATAAAATAATAATTTAAGGGAATTTAAAAGATTATATATATATTATATAAGATATATTATTAAATAACCAAATATTTATATTAAATATTTAAGAAAATATATTAAAATACTGCTTAATTATAGCTAATATTAATAAACCTTTTTCTTTAAAAGAAGTATTAAATAACTTAAAAAAACCCCTATGGGTTAAATTTATGCTAAATAAAATATATAGTTTATAAAAACAAAATACTTATATAATAATGGATTTATTATTTAATTATATGGCTTTAAGGGAGAAATACATATATAAAAAGAAATTTATAAATAACTTAGTTATTATAAAGCTTAATTAAGTAATAAATAATAAAAATAATATTAAATTTAAATTTAAATAGGTTATTTAGGGATATAATTAAAAATTAAGCATAAATTATTTAAAGACTTTTTTTATAATTTGCTGCCTTAAAACTTATATTATGCTATTAATAATAGCTATAAATAAAAGATATTATATATATAATTATAACGTTAAAAACGCATTTTTATACTTTAATATTAATTTTAAAATATATATAAAATTACCTATATATATATATAATAAATTAAAATATAAAAATAAAGTTATAAAACTAAATAAAGCTTTATATAAGTTAAAATAATTACTTATGCTTTAATATAAATACTTAAAAAATATATTAATTAAGCTAGGATTTATTATTTATCTATATAATAAAGAGGTATTTATATACTTTAATAAATAAATTATATTTATATATTATATGGATGATATTATTATTATAAAACCTAATAATAATGATATAAATTTAATAATTAATAAATTATATAAGAATATAAAACTAAATTTTTAAAGAGATTTAATAAATTTCCTTAAAAATAATATATATATAAATAGAAAAGATAATTAAATAATTATAAATTAAAATAAATATATAAATAAAATATTAAAAAGATTTAATATAAAAGAAAAGGTTAAGAAAAAAGAAATAATCCCTTAACTTATACTATATACCCTTAATAGAAAATTAAAAAAATATATTAATTAAGCTAATAAAAATATTATAGAATTATATTAGCAATAAATAGGTTTTATATTATATGCTAGCTTAAAAATAAGGCTAAATTTAACTTATTTTATAAATAAGTTAGCTAAATATATAGCAAACTTAAAATTAAAGCATATAAAAGAATTAAATAAAATATAGGGATATATATATAAATTCCTATATATATTTAAAGTATATAATTACTTTGGAAATAATTTATAATTAATAAGCTATATAAATTTAAACTAGGGTAATAATATATTTATTGGAAAGAGCACCTTTAATTATATATTTAGCTTATATAATATTAATAATAATAATAATAATAAAATAAACCTTATAAGCTGGAATTCTTAGCTATAAAAAATACCAGCACTTTCTTTTATGAAAGCAAAATATATAGCTTTAAGAGAAGCTATAAAAGAAGCTAAATATTTATATAATTTATTGGAATATTTTAATAATAACTTAAATATTAGCTTTAATCTTAAGCTCCTTACCATATATATAAATAATAATGGGGCTAAGAAATTAGCTAAAAATACTTTATTTCATAAGAGAATTAAATATATAAATATTATATATTTATATAAGAAAAGTAATAGAAAATAATAAAGTAATATTAAAATATATAGATTTTAAGTAAAATTTAGCAAATTGGCTTATAAAATTAATAAATAAACTATATTATAAAGAGTTTAAAGAAAAGTATAGTTTAATAAAAAAATAATATAAAAATATTAAGCTAAAGAATAGAGAGATTTTTTATTTATATTATAATATGCGTAAAATAAATTAAGGTGTTTACTTTTTAATAATTAAGGTTAAGATTTTTTCCTTTATTTATAAAATATATAAATAAATAAAGCGGACTTAATTATATATATATATAATATTACCTTAAATATTAAAGGTTTTCCCTTAAAAGAAATAACTAAAATAATAAAGGTTTTTTTTTGAAAAATAAGTATTACTTATATGGCCTATATATACCATATATATACATAGTTATAATATACTTATACTGCGTTTATATATGTTTTATTTTATATAGAAAACGTATTTCTGTAGTGTATATAATATAAATAAAATTATGTGTAACTTTAATGTATAAAAATGCCGTGATATATTGTAGTCATTATAAAATAACTAGTGAATCCCATATAAAACTATAATTTAATATGTAATACCCTACTGGCTATAAGTTTAAGTTTAAGTAATAGTAAATTTTTAGGTTTTTTACCTACATATATATATATATATACTTATATAAGTGAGTTTTTTCCTTTTTTATAAGGTTTTCTTACTATATAGCGAATATTCCTTTTTTATAAATTTAATCCCTTATATATAATAAATAAATAAATAAAGGGAATTAGTTTAAGGGGGGCTGTTGGAATATTTTAGATATTTAGGCTATTATTAATACGGGATATCCTTTTCCCCATATGTTTGCCACTGTATGGAGGATAATAACTATAAATAGGGGCCTTCCCTCCCGTAGAATAGACGTTAGCTAGCCTAATAGACTAAGCATCCAACGCTATTATTTGACAGGGAAAAGGGTGAAGATGAGGCTGATTAACCACGGTGGTGATTCAACCCAGAGGTTTGGTATTGATGGACACAAGTTAATGGTCATCGCCAATGATTTTGTCCAGGTTAAGCCATACCAGACTGATTTCGTTACAGTCGCTGTCGGCCAGCGCACTGATGTTGTCTTCGAGGCGACAGGAAATCCTGGCGAAATGTTCTGGATGCGAGCTCAAGTCGTATTTTGTCCTCCAAGCCTCACGAAACAGGTGGAAATGTTAGGGGCCTTGAATTACGACGGAGCCGATACAAATGCTCAACCGACGACGAGCCAAACGGCGGACGCGAATTTGACCAACTGTCAGAACGTGAGTTGCTCTTTGCATTGTTCCAAGACCGTCAAATACCGGCCATAGGGCTAAATCTAAGCTCTAATACTCCGTGACTATAGGACGACCTGAAGATCACCAAGCCGTATTATCACATGCCACTCGAGGAGCCCGATACCAAAATCGAGTTCTTCACCTTCTTCACAATCAACGAGAAGCTGGAGTACCGATTCACGATGAACACTCAACTCGAAAATGTCGTGCAGATCGGCCGGCACTTCTACCAAGGCAACTACAGCAGCCCGATCCTCCGCGACGCGCAGCCAGGAGGCGCGGCGCAGAGATTCGGCCAAAAGAGCCGCGTGTACGATTTTGGCACCAACAAGACTGTCCGCGTCGTAGTGAACAACCCTTTCATAATCCAGAACATGCACCCTATGCACCTGCACGGCCACGACATCCAGCTGCTCGCCACGGGGGACGGCCCATGGGACGGCAAGACGCTGGAGACAGAGAACCCCATCCGCAGGGACACGGTGATGATGCCGCTCAACGGGCACATCGTGTTTCAGTACACCTTAGACAACCCTGGCATCTGGTCGCTGCACTGTCACATCCCGTGGCACCTGGCCGACGGCCTCTTGGTCAACTGTATGGAGCGGCCGGATGAAATCAAGGCGCAGTATGCACAGATACCCCAGATTATGCAGGAAACTTGCGACTCATGGAATTCTCAGCGGCCAAGTTTGAGTGTGCCGGATGAGAACTGATGAGATGCGCGAGGAACAACTGCACGAAGGGCAGAGGTCATCGGGCCGGTGACTGTAGCTGGATTAGAGGGTGTATTTCCCTACAGCTGAACCAATCTAGGTGCTGAGTATCAGTATTCGTGAAATTTGAAATAATCGTTTATCTAAATATCTAATATTGCATTCAATCTGTTCTCGAACGCACGACGGGCAATTTTGGAGGTCGGCGCAAAAATATGAAACGCGTGCGGTACGCCCTCGTATAAATGGAATTCAACGGGGACACCGGCCTTGACAAATTTTTGTACGTATTCGAGCACCTCATAGAGGAGGTTGTCCAGCTGTGCCACGTCGATATACATACGCGGGAGGCCTTGAACATGCTCGTCACTGATCCGAGCCGCAGCTGCGTACGGCGGCACCCTTCCAGATCTGTGCAGCTCCCCGAGATACGCCGCCCAGCTCGTCACCCTGTCGACCATGTTGAAGACGTCGCGCCCTCCGGTGTGGTCCGTCTCCGTCCGGTCGTCTATCATCGGGTAGATCAAGATCTGCTTGGAAAGGGGCGGCGAGAAGCCCCGGTCCCGCGCCACCATCGCGAGGGCCGCGGCGAGCCCCCCGCCGGCGCTCTCGCCAAACAGGGCGATGCGTTTCGGGTCGATGCCCAGCTCGGCCGCGCTGGACCGGATCCATGCAAGTGCCGCCCAGCAGTCCTCGAGGGGTGTGGGGAACGGGTTCTCTGGAGCCAGGCGGTAGTCGATGGACAAAATCTCGGCCCCTGCCGTGACATAGGGTACCAGGTCTGGCATGACATCTGCAGCGCTCACAGTGTTGTATCCGCCGCCGTGAATGTGCACAACGGCCGGGCCGGGAAAGGAGCGTGAGCCTGTGGGTTCTTTCTTGCGGTAATGGTAGATTGGAACCTCGTGGCCGTCCTGGCTGCGGGCATATCGGATGGTCTGCTCAATATCTTCGGGCAGCGTGAAGGGGTTGGCTCTGACCCTGGCCTCGATCTTCTTTCTCCGGCCCTCAACGTCGTGGAGTGGAAGACATTCTCGCATCTGCGCACTCTCCAAGACCGATCTCGCGAGCTCGTACCACTCAGGATCGTATCTCAGCTCAGACATTGTATTCACGACGGACTCCGCTATTGTGTCCCAGAGGGCTGCGTATTCTTGAACTAGTAGCATAAAATGGGTTGAGGAGTCAACAACCATTGTCAAAATCTGAACATCTGAGGGGGTGACGACTAATAAGGGTTTAGGTTAGTACAACCGATCCCAGCGGCTAATTCGCTCTTGTGGCGATCCAACAATATGTCGGTCGTTCGACCGAGCCAATTATTCCCTATAAATGGTGACTACCGTGCAGAGTACATATGCAGTAATACACAACATCACTGGCGAGTTATCCGGTCCCCGCTCAGAGCCCCGAAGGGCCCCCAGACCGTCTACTAAGATACTACTTACCTGCTCTTCGGTGGCCCGCCTTCGGCCCCTCCCCCTTCTAGCCAAAGCACACAGCAACGTTTCCTTCGGAACATTTGATGATATTCGAGACTTCGTCACACACCACAGTTTATGCCATAATGACAAGATGCCCCAAGAGCCTTTTGCCGATGATCTGAAAGACACTATGAGCACGCCTCCGTCTTCTCTTCGTATCAGAACAGTGGGGGTTATCGGTGCCGGCCTCAGCGGCATCGTTACGGCTGCGCATTTGCTGCGTTCTGGAATGAATGTCACTGTTTTCGAGCGATCGGACAGTCCTGGTGGTGCCTGGAAGTTCAGCCCACAAGCAGATCGGGACCCGCCGTTTCCCAACATTCGACCACCGGCCGCAGACTGGCATGAACTAGAAGAATTGCGAGCAAGTGGACTGGACCTCGAGGGCGCGCTGAAAATATTCGACCCACCGGGCCCAGTGTATGCTAATATGAAGAGCCGGGGCAGTGAGGGAATCATGCGCACCTCGCTTGAGGACTGGCCGGAGGGGAAACGCGCGCCCTTGGATCATACCGACGTGGTCGCTTATCTTCAGCGAATTGCTCGGATTCATCACGTCCAGGAGAGAATTCTCTACCGCACGCAGGTCGAATCGGTTCTCAAGGGCGCCGAGGACGACAAATGGCAGATCCAGACCTCGAAGCTGACTGCTTCCTCCTCGAGCTACACACTAAGCAAGGAGTCCTGGAGCTTTGACGCCGTTGTGGTGGCTTCAGGCAGATACGGCCCGCCGCGTGTGCCCGACATACCAGGACTCTCCACATGGAAGCGCAGATTCCCAGGCCGAGTGACGCACGCAAAGCAATACCGCTTTCCCGCGCCCTACCGTGGCAGAACGGTGCTGATCATCGGGGCGCACATTTCGGCCTTGGAGATCGCAAACGAGCTTGTCAAGGACGGCGCCCGGGTTTACCAGAGCGCCAGAGACACCAGAGCTGATTTCAGAGACAAAGTGAATCACGAAAATGCCGAGAAAGTGGCCATGGTCGCCGAGTTTACTCTCGGGGGCGGCAACGTGGCTCAACGCACGCTAGGCCCGACGACTTTAGATGATGACAGGCCCATTCCAGGGAAGGCACGCCTTCAAGATGGTCGGGTCATAGAAGAAATCCACCATGTCATAATTGCGACGGGCTACCTGACCGTGTTTCCATTCCTTGGTCCCTTGCTACAACAACCGGATACTACAGCCTTGCAAGACGCAGACGAAACGGTCGTCACTACTGCCGACGGCAGGACGGTTCACAATCTACACGAAGACATATTCTACATCCCCGACCCAACTCTCGCATTCATAGGCGTCTCTCACTTCGCATCGACCTTTTCACTATACGACTTCCAGGCCCAGGTCCTCGTTGTCGTGTTCTCAGGCAAAGTCCGGCTCCCCCCAAAAGCCGAGATGCGGGCGGAACAGAGGCGCAGGAAGGACCGGTTGCTGCCCGGGACTGTCATCAATAGCATATTCCTGTTGGACGACTTCGTGATTGGCAGGCTGATGCGTTGGGCCAATAAGGATTTGGTGTCTGGTGGGCATGAGCCACTTCTGGGGCCAGACCCCAGGTGGTGGGATGCGTTCAGGAAGGAGAGAGAGGGTGCCCGGCCTCTTCTTGCAGACTTGCAAGATAACTATTTAGGCACTTACGGAGTCGACTGGCAAATGCTGGCCAGTACCTAGTCCAATATGGATTAGGATAAAGCCCTGTGTGGTTGTGGACATGGAAGCTCAAAGACCCTACCTAGGTACGGCTCTGAATGAGACAAAATATACTTGTACTGTTGCTCAACTCCAGAGTCAGCCTGTAGTTCGGAACTCTCTGAGACCAGGAGCCAAGGAGCTCACTGGTCTTGCCTTGTGTGAATGCTGAGGGATGACCGTACAATTTCAGATACACCTTTGGCCCAGCCAGCGTCTTCTGATGATCGAATCGCACGGCAACAATTCAGCCAGCTAAGTAGTAAATGAATTTTCATTGCTTTTGGAATAGTATTTCTCAAGCCTTTTTTTCGAGCACCGTATCCATCCCATCCAGGCCGCAGCCGTTTCATAGTCCTTGTCGTGCACAGCAGATAGTATGATGGTAGCATACATTAAACACAGACCGCTGTCCGTGTGCATCTAGCCGTCATGACCTCTATTTTGTCTAGACCCTCCCAAACTTTTGTTGATGTCTGCGCTTTTCAAGCACTGGTGGGTTTTGATGGAACGTGAGATTGCAATAGATCGAGCGACAGTTAGGAAAGCCGACTGAATGTGCGAGCGAGTGCGAGGCGCCACAATGGCTCTGCAGCTCGAGAGAGCATTGCAAGAAAACAGGACTCGATGTCAAGGAGATTCTGGGACAGGTTCATAGGAGAAAGCAGATTGATATGGGGAACGAATTGGCGCCCATGAAAGAAAGGGAAAATCAGGCCAGGGATGACAGCGGGGTTCGTCAACTTTTCCAGCGATTTGACCACGCAGCCATGCCGTCCATGAGCGTATTTTATGTCGTTACGGGGAGAGCAGTTGGGACTGCTCTGTCCATGGTAGCGCTCAGAGGTGCATCGTCCTCACGTCCGAAATACTGCGCTGCCTCTTATGGGCCTGAGAGATGTCGGCAGCTGGACCAGAAGCCTTGCGCTTTTGCATGACAGCCTCCGAGGGGCTCTTTGCCATGACCTTCTTGTGACGACGTTCCGGTGTCAGAGGAGTAGCTGCGCCTCCCAGACTGCCGTGCTTGATACCACGAAGAGTGCCATGATACAACGGGTTTGAGAAAGCAAGAGACTCCTGTGTTGCTTGCCCGTTCAATATCAGCTGCTGGTTGACCTGATTCCGCCGGAAGGCGCCGACGGCATCCGCATTGTTGGTCAGGTGGCTCAGAAGCGGATGGACGTCGGTGTTGGAATCGCTCAAAGCGCTGGGAGCCATGGAACTGCGGCGCGAAGGTGTTGCGTCGGTGTTGCCGTCGTCGGACTTGTCAGCCTCATCCTCCCCCTCCGACCCGCCATCGCCGAAATCGAGGAAGTCCTCGATGTTCAGGTTTCTTTCTTCGGCATCTTCATCCTCTTGCTCAGCATCCACCAGCCAGGAGTCCTCACTATCGTCTCCCATGTACGGTTCGGCGCCCGAGGGAAAGAAAGCCTCGGCAGGTCCAACAGTCTGGAAATCCATCATGCCGCCGGCGAAGAAGTTGGCAGACGACATGGCGCTCATCATGAGTGAGCCGGGATTGCCCATGATCGGAGAAGTCTGGTGGGAGGCGGGATAGGAGAAGTAGTCTGGTTGGAACTGCACCGGGTCGAGGATAACATCAAATCGACGCTGCTTCTTCTGTGGCGTGATGACCATCATTTTGCGGGTGACAGGGTTCATGACAACAATCGGCTTTTTGATCGACCTCTTGATCGGCTTGGGCGTGCCACCTTCAGACTTTTCTGAGTCGGACGGCTCCCCAGACGCAGCACGCAGAATCGGAATCAGCTTCTTACGGGGCACCGGCTCAGGTTCATCCTCTTCGGTCGTCTCACCATCGGCTACCAGGAGTCATCAGCATCAAAAGGCGAGCACGTCATGCATCGGCGCTACTCACACATATAACCATCCGATTCATCGTCATCATCCTCTGGCAAAGGAAGTTCAGGAACTTTTGAGTGCGAGACATCATTTGGCTCATTCACGTTGCTGCTCCCGAAAATGTTGGGATACTCCTCGTCGATCCCATATGGGTCATCGTCTGAGTCGTCTGGTGCGCCAGCGGCACCCGAGTAGTCCCAATAGGTTGCAGAGACGGACGAATCATCGTCGTCATCCTGCTCGATCTCCCGGCGGAACCCAGAGTCGAGCGAGTCCTGAGCAATGAAAATGTCCGGGAAGAAGTCATCGACATCCTCCTCGGTCTCGTCAGAGTCCGACTCTGAGTCGGGGACGCCCGCAAAGCGGACGTGACGTTCAACAGGAGTTGTACTAACTGGCTCGGCAGTGTGTACTTGGGCTGGGGCGGGCTCGTCATTCTCAGACGCGAAGCCGTTCCAGCTAACACTGCTAGTATCATCACCGTCCTCGTCCACAGAATCGAGCTCGTGCTCGTTCTCATTCTCGTTTTCGTCTGTATCATCGTCATCATCAGCATCGGCGGCGGCTTCATCTTCGTCGCCGTCGACGTCAGAAGAGGTCGGCCGAGGGGAGCTTGGCGCGGCAGGTTGCCTCGCGTTGGCTAATATGTGCTCCTCCTCGGCCGCGAATACATTTTCCTCGTCGTCATCTGAGTCACTGACATCCTCCACGCCAGAATACCCCTCGTCGTCGGAGAGGTCAAGCGAGGCGGATGACAAAGAGGATGAGGATGCGCGGCGCTGCTTAGAAGACTTGGGGGCCTTCTTGGGGCCTTTCTTCGGCGCCTTGATGGACTTGCCACCCGTGGGCACTCGGCTCAGGCCCCGTTTGAGCACGATCTTGGGAGGCATGCTACAGCTTATTACTCTCTTTCGAAAGACACTGTTCTCAAGTTTCGGGACGATATGCAAGAGGTTGTCGATCACGCCGGGTCAGGGCCTCGAGCTAGGGCTGAGCTTCGATGGCGGCGTGGGCACTTTAATTCGTTGGGTATCTAAGGGTGATTGTTCGGGTCTGCTGGAGACCGAGCTTGGTCGGATTGAGGGCGGTAGGAGCAGCAAGATGGCTTCTGCAAGTATTCGGATCCGAGGAGGCGGAAGGTGTAAAGTGGAGCTCGGTCTTAGGAGGTTGGAAACGCTTTCAGGCCCAGTCGGGAAGGGCAGACGATGTAGTTGTTGGATTTAGGAACAGGCCTCTTGGTTTCCTGCGATTCGACTCGGCAGCAGTGGTGGTGCCGTGGTTGTGCGGTGCCCTTGCGTGCGGTAAGGAGGCTCCTGACAGGCTTCAAGGTCTGGATAACTTCGTCGAAAGACTCGGACTGATCTCTGATGCTGCGGGACTGCGAGGCACCGGTCACGTTTCACGGCGACCGATGCCGCGCAGTGGGCGTTTACAGCTCAGGGACGGCCGAAGACATATTGACTAAAGGGTTCGACGAAGTTTGGTTGGGATTTGTTCAATTCTCTGGGGATGGTACGGCGACTTCGTTGTCTGTTTGGATTGATGGTGGTTTGGTATGGGTGGAGAGGAAGAGGAAGGGAAGAAGAAGGGGAGGCCAGGGCAGGGCAAGTAAGCGAGAGGGGCCCGAAATTTCTCAAGTGGCCTCGTCAAGGTCCCAGAAACTTTTTTCTGGGGTGGGACCCCAATGCGTGCACTGTGAGTGGTCAATGAGCCTGGGGAGCAGCGTTGTAGTCTTGTACCCACCCACCTTGTTGCTAGTGGAGGGTACCTACATGCCTACCTGGGCACACAGTTAGGTATGTATCTAGGTAGTAGGACGGCAGTGGGGTAGCCCAGCCGAGCAAGGGACAGACGCACCTCTGGGAATCGTCTCACCAGCAATTTGGGCGTTTCGACAATTAATTCCATCAGCACCATCATCATCGCCATTACCAAGTACCACCACCACACCACCACCACCACCACCATCATCAGCTGCTTCTACCCAACCACAGGCCGACCCGGCCATCCAACCCATCAGCTAGACCTCTCAGGGACGACTCATCTCGGCCGCCGGTGACTCTTCTCTACCGTTGCGCATGCATGGCCTGGGGAACTGTGACCAACATACAAGACTCATTCTTGCTCATGCCCGTTCCAAGCCGCAAGCCAGCTACAAACCATACCTGGCTGATACTCATACCCGTTCTTCCCCTCAGACTCATACGACAGCTGGGCCTGCACATGCAGGCAGGCAGCACTGGGGCTGGGGCTGGAGCTGCACGTAGAAGACTCCTTGCTGTCAGACTGTCCAGATTGTCTAGACTGTCTAGTCCCTAGTCTGCTTCCTCCTGCATGCTGCATGTCCTCAGGTTCTGTGCCTAGTCTAATCCCTGGACAACGTACCCAATGACCTACCTATTCTAGCCTACAGCAGCTATCTCGTGCAGTGCCGCGGCGGCAGCGCAAGCAGCACAAGCATCAGCATGAACGACAGACGGCATCGAGCCCGCCCTCCATCCAATAGAGTCCCTCCTGGACGCCGGTCACCGCCATTTTGACAGCAAGGGTCAAAGTGGTTTCTTTTGGCTTGACAAGCAGCAAGGTGCCCTCAGAACTCAATTCCGCGTCAACAGCACCATCTTCCAGGCCTCCAGCGGGAAGAGGCATTGTCTTACCTCTCTGCGAGATCCATCTGATACTGTAGCAGCCAACTGCGGAACCCAGGGATAGCTCAAGAGGAGCCAGCGGTCGTCTTTTGCGAAACATGGTGAGGTGTGTCATATAACTGTGTTCCTGTCTATACAAATTCATGGCATGGCGATCTGTCATTGCTGCCTGTCACCTCGTCGTCACTTTGCCAGTTCAACTGCTTTCTCGCCTCACCCTGTCCAGACCCCATAATTTATCCGTCGCCTTCTCGATATGGTCCCGGGATGATGACACCAGTAATCATGCTCTGGTCCACAGGTGTGACGATGCTCTGTCTCCACTTCTGTTCTCGAACGTGTTTACAAGCCTTACATACATTGGTACACGTACAGTACTCCTGCATGAGGAGGGGCGTCCTCTCCAGTCTGCTGTATCTACAGTATGACGCTGTACGTTCTGCCAGCTCGCGTGTTGGTCTCAAGGACGGTGCAGAACAGTCTCCTTGCCCTGTACTACCCTCAATCCTCTGTCGACCCAGCACTCGGGTTCTCACATTGATGTCTCTCGCTCCATAATCCAGGTTAGACTTCTGAACTCTGGCGGTCTGCATCCCAAGGCTGCGATACCTTGACTTGAGTAGCCTGGCATGCCTGAGAAGTGGGCACTTCGGCGATCGCATCGAGCCCCACACCACATGCTGCGCTGGTCTGATTGAGGGCCGTCGCCGCGAAGCGATTTGGGTTTGAACCGCGCATGCTCCCATGAGTCGTCTGGTTCCTGACTACTACAGCTACCTGGGCCGGCACGCAGCCGACCTGCGAGCACGCGGAGAGCCTCCTTGGGCCACTCGCTGCTCTTGATATGTGCCCCTCGCATTGCGATCCTCATGACGATGGCGACAGTGATGTGAATCATCCACACCCTGCTCTCTGCCCTGAAGCCCCCCAAAAGAGGGACTTAGTCTCATGACTCAACACGGAGAATCGCGCCATTGGACATCGAGCCCTCCCCTAGTTCGGCTACCCACCGAAACGGCGCCTCTTGTCTGAACGGCGTCTGGCGCGGGACCGGTTTTTGGGAAGCAGCATGCATCTCGGCCTCCTCCGCCTTGCCGCCCTCCCCCCCCCCGGACGCCAGGTCTGCCTTGGTTTCATCGACAAGGCACCTTGATGACGGCACACATCAAGATGACCCAACCAGGAAAAAGGCTACACCCTCAATACTGGGAACCCAACTTCACAAAATCACAATTACCGGAACAGCCGTGATGAAACATTTGCTCAGTCGTCAAGTTTTGTCACAGTGTTTCAAGGGCCCCTCGGGAGTTTATCCTATTGTCTGGCTCACTCACTGGTCACAATTTTTTTTTTTTGGTCTGACGTGACCCAGGACCCCTAAATTTCTATTCCCCGCATCCATGGATCCCTGCCCCCTCTGTTCCAAGCCGCAAGATGACTTCCCATCCTGGTAAGCTCCATTGATACAGTGTAAATTTGCCAAATTGCCAATCCCAACTGTCCTTCCGGAGATCAAACTCCCGAATGGCCAGGTTAATTCAGGTTCTAGAGCGCTGCGCTTATGTAAAACTGTTGGTGATGGGATACCTTCATCTACCACCTGCGAGGCTCTGCGTTGAAGCGCGAATCTATTGTCGTGGGAGCATTGGCTTCTGCCGCCCGAGTAGAACTACGTCGAGTCATGCAAGACCATCTCCAGATTTATAGCATGTATCGCTAATTATTCCCGACCCCAGTTCTTGGGCTCTGTCATTTGATCGGGTAGTTATCACTATCATTGTTACAAAGCATAAATGTCATGCATCGGCCGCCGCAGGCTAAACGCTCAACCATGCCTCCGTTCTCGTCTTCAACGTTTGCCTCGCCTTCACGGCCGCCGAGCCAATGCGCCGCCGCATTGTCGCATTTATCCCAAAGGTTATGGCGTTGGCGAACCCAACGAACTGGCTGGTGCTCTGCAGGGCAGCAACAGCACGCGGATTCGAGGGAGTCTTGCCCGTTGCCTCCATGAGCCTGTTGACGATGCCTGGGATCCAGAGTAACACGTACAAGGTCGGGTACGCGTTCTGCCGTCTGTTAGTTCTATGTCTTGCAGAGCCCAAATCCACGCTTTCTGAGCGCATGGGATCGGGCTAGGTACCGAGATAGGGATTTGTACTCACGAGCAAAAGCATCCGTCGAATCTCCTTCTCGACTTTGTGGGCTCGGGACGGAGGTCCGTGGTCATGCCGCGAGACAGACATGTGCCTTGTAGGCTGCGACGGCGCCGCGCGCGAGCAGCGCGTGGAGGATATTTTAGTCTCCGTGTGTGGGGTGATCGGGTTGGAAGAACCTGGCGGGGTGCCAGGCGGAAGCCACGAGTATGACCTCTTCGCGAAGCTCACTCGCACGTCGACCGAGTGTCTGACCCTGGGACAGATCTCGGGTTTGTCGCTCTCAGCAGCGGCAAAGTGCCGACTGTAGTTGCGTTGCCCCTCCGCGTGGCCGACAGTCGGTGCCGGTGGTGTCACAGTTGACACAAAATCTCGTTCCGTGCTAGTGACCTCCTCAATCCCCTGGATCGGCAGCGAGAAGTCTGACATGGTCACGTCGTCTCTGCTGTCCCTCGAATCTTTCGGCGGGTTTCTGATGTCGCTCAACGGTCTCGTCTCAACTTCTCCAATCAATGTTGTGCCTTGCGACTCTTCCAGCCGCTCTTTCGTCAGTCTACCACTTTCCGTATGAACGGCGCCAGTGACAGGGTTGTAACCGTATCGAGCGCCCCTGCGAGACCCGAACAAAGCCTTAAAGTGGCGATGGACGAACCACCAGATATAGGCGTAAAGCAAAACCGTTAGGAAGATGATTCCGATTCGCCAGCCGTGGGTGAGGCCATATCGTAGGTCGGGACGTTTCGCAGTGATCCAGCACCAGTTCCCGCTGACAGGAGTCATCGCATTGAGTGAGACGGCAACGACGCTGGTGATGACGGGCACGATCCATGTTGAGGCACAGATGAGTGCTTTCGCCCATATCGAGACATCGGGAAGGTAGGTTTTACGTGTTATGGTCAAGAGCGTGACAAGAACAATAGCGAGAATAGTGAAGTCCACTGCTTGTACAGTAAGTTGCCCGATAAAGCCGTTTGCAGTACAAGCAGGACCAGGGTTGAGCTTCTTAGTCCCAACATAGATGAAGCCCGATATGGAGTTGTTTAGGGTATTTATGAACTCTGCAGAAGGTTGCGAAGTCAGTTCCACTATCCAATGACGGCATGTGATATCGACTCCGGACAGGAAGTAAGTGACTCGAGGGGCCGACGTGAGGCGCCGGACAACGAGACGTCATCAGCAGTTGGGATGAAGCGTACCAGCCAGGGCGAGATTCAGAATCAGAGCGTGTCTGAAGGAATGCTGTTGGTCCCGGAAGACGAGATAGGAGAGCAGCACAAAGGACGTGGCAATACACGAGGTCATGCTGCCGGCGAGAGTGAACCTGGCAACAAGGTCGTCGTAGGCCATCTTGGGAGACGAGTCTCTCCGCCGACGTAGGGCGGCTTTGGCGCAGGCGGGGTCGAACCTTCACGAAACGCAATGTCATTTTCAGAGACAGACTGGCTGCACAAGGTTGGCGAAGGATGTGGAAGGATTTATTGAACTTCAGCTCTGACTTTCCGGAAGAGTCGGATTGAACCGAGAACAGCAGCATTGGGTCAATGGGGGCGGCTGTGGGTGAGATCCCCTGCAGCAGGTAGCACCAGGACGATCATGGACGAGTACGTTATTGATTGCCCTCCATGTGAGCCATGTGAGCCATGTGAGCGCTGGGGTCCATGCAGGCTGAGATGCTCGGCGGGGTGAGAGATAAGGTGTGCTGCATTGTGGACGCCCGCTCAGATGATACCCAATTATATTATCTTGGTCGGACGAACTCTATTTAACGGGGAATCGGGTTGCCGCGCTGCGCAGACCATGAGTTCAAAGCAAGTCCACAGGCCAAGAAGGCTTGGGCCTCGACTGCGAGTCACGCCCGCCGGGGCGGCAGTCGACGAAGAGCAGCGAGGAGCGGTACGGTACATAGGCAGTCCAGGTACCTCGGTATGCAGGCAGACAAGAGGTCAACGCCAGATGATGCTAGGTGACGCACATCGTGACCATCGGCCGAGCGCAACCGGGTTATGTGATCCCATCTGGGTGAAGTTGTAATGGCAATCGTGATCCGAGCGAGATTCGGTTTACTTGATTGGGGTTGTGAAGGTTCGGTCATTGAACGTTGTCCCTCAATTCGAGAGACGGGGAGAAGTGGAACAGAGTTTCAACGCTGCTGCAGTGCGGTGCCGTGTTTGCAGTCTGCAAGTGATTTGAGGCATCTTTTCAGAGGGCCGTTGCAGTCTTGGCAGCCAGAGCTCCCGGGAGCTGGTGGCAGTGACTGGCCTGACCCGAGAAGCTAGACCTCCTTGGGCATTAGCTTGGCCACGGACCTTCGCAAGGCCCCAACCCCCTGCCCCTTGCAATTCTTATCGGTTATCGGCCATCGTCAACAGGGGTGGTTGCCCCGCCGATCGGCCAGTGCTTTGTTTTCTTTGGGCATGTACACATGTAGACTACATAGTACGTAGCTCCATCTGGATCTGGATCCTGATTTGGAACTGGAATTGAAACCGCATTGCAGACAGTCGGGTTTGTTCCATCTGGCATGTTTCGTCTGCACCTTGTCACAGCCATCTTGAACTCTTTCTCCCAGCCATCGGTATCCACCCACGTCCAGCCACTCCTGAGTCTGAGAGCGCATCTGCCTGTCTGCTCCGTCTGACATCCCCGCTTCTTCAATCTTCATTCGGTCGCTACCAGCACTTGGCTCTTCCGTCTTCCATTCTGCTCTCACGGCTTGTTGCACGGCCGGAAAGCTCACGGAAACCATGGACAACGCGTCCACGGGGCCCTCTACGGCCCAGAAATCCCACAATCTTTTCCAAGTCTACCTGCGGCTTCGACCACCTCAGGCTGGGGCAGCAACAACTGAGCGCTTCCTCACCGTGGAGCCTCCTTCAACCGACACCCCATCCACGGCACCAACCCACATCACCCTCAACCCCCCAAATGATCGAAGACGTGCAGTCGAGAAGTTTGCTTTCACCCAGGTCTTCACCGAGGACGCCACCCAACTCGACGTCTTCCACTGCACCAATGTTGTTCCCCTCGTCGAGGGTGTCTTGGCACCACACGGCGGCGATGGCACTGATGCACTTCTAGCAACACTGGGAGTCAGTGGATCTGGCAAGGTATGTTCTGCAATTTCAGCTTGAGGGTTGGAGCAGAGGGTTGGTCTCGGGAATTCTGGCTGGGGCGTCTACTGCCCATATGCCGGGAGCTCAAGATTCTCGTGGTGACAACGACGGAGGCGTGGTACACACCACACACCGTGGCGTGGGTGCCTGAAATGTGTGCCATTTTACTTTGTGTACGGGACGACGTCACTAATTGTCTTACTTCACAGTCGCATACGATCCTTGGTTCTCGGTCACAACGCGGCATGACCCAGTTGTCTCTGGATGTCATTTTCCGATCTATTGGGAAGAACCTCATCGACATCGACACCAAGCCAGAGCTGGAGGCTTCCATCAACGCATCAGATGCCTCAGAGGCATCAATATCCAGCGCAAGCACGTTCATCGAAACTGTGTATGGGGACCCTTCAGGCGGCCCGCGCCCCTCGTCCCGCGCACCAACACCCCTCGTACGGCCCCATGATTCCTTTTCTCAGCCTTCTGCTTTTATTCCAGATGTTTGCTGTCCTGAGCTACCTCAGGTTTCTGAGCCGTCTACCCCTTCTCGCAATTCCCGCCCAAAGAGTGTTCGTCTTGTTTGTAGGGAGGACTATACTGTGTCCCCCCCAAATACCCCTGAGCGGTTGCGTCGTGATTGGTGTGCCTTTCCCCATGGCAATACACAATCCATGACGGACAACCGCCGGCCGCTCGAAGTGCGGGTCGCGAATGTCAATACCCCATACAAATCTCCTTCGAAGCATTACATGGGCGTTACTGCCTCCACTCGTCGCAAGAAGAGAAGTGCTGAACCATTCAACCTCAAGGGCGATTCAATCCCACCGACACCTCGAAAGCTCTTGAACCGGCCCTTGGCGTTCCCGCAGGTCCCCGACATCAGTACAGTCAACGTCTCATCTGATCCTGCAGCAGAATATCTGGTCTTGGTCTCGATGTACGAAGTCTATAATGACCGCATCTTTGACCTCTTGACGCCTCCAGTCAAATCCGCGGCCACAAAAGAATTTCGGCGGCGGCCCCTGATTTTCAAATCTACCGAACAATCCCCTGATCGGAAGTTGGTCGCCGGTCTGCGCAAGGTCATCTGCAGCAACCTGAACCAGGCACTCACGGTTCTCGAGGCAGGGCTGCATGAACGAAGGGTCGCTGGTACCGGCAGCAATAGTGCCAGCTCACGCAGCCACGGCTTTTTCAGCGTCGAAGTCAAGAAGCGGCCGAGGTCCAGCAGCAAGCGGCACCAATATCCATGGGGAGGCAGCACGCTAACAATTGTTGATCTCGCTGGCAGCGAGAGGGCACGGGACGCAAAGACGGCTGGTGCGACACTTGCTGAAGCAGGTAAAATCAATGAGAGTCTGATGTATCTCGGCCAGTGCCTGCAGATGCAGAGTGACGTTGGAAGCAACAGCAAGGTAAGTAGTTCCTCAGGGTTCCGGGGGTCGGTGACTGACATGCAACTGCAGCAAGGCGTCGTGCCGTTTCGGCAATGCAAACTTACTGAGCTGCTGTTCTCGAACTCTTTCCCGTCTCCTTCTTCGCTAAGTCAATCCCAATCTATCCGCCGAAATCCGCAAAAGGCTGTGATGGTTGTGACCGCGGACCCGCACGGTGATTTCAACGCGACATCACAAATCCTCCGATACAGCGCCCTCGCCCGAGAGGTCACTGTACCACGCATCCCATCGATAACAGAAACGATTTTGCAGGCAAATGCTGCGCATGCGTACCCCACGGGCCAGGCCTGGGGCGGGAACTCGAACCAAACTCAGCCATGTTCAAGCCCCATCTCGTCTCCGACCCAGCAGTTCCAGCGATCGCCATTCTTCCCACCAGGACCTTTGAGCCCAAAAATGCATCGGACTCTTACGCCGCACAGTGTTACGCCCTCCGAAGACCGTGTCACTATGGAGAATGCGGCTCTGGAGATTGCGCGGCTTGCTGAGGAGACCAATCATCTGCGCGAGTCGTTGGCACGTGAGCAAGAGGCTCGGGCATCGGCCGAGGCGCATCTACTTACCATGGAAGACAAGATGCTGGAGCTTGAGCAGGTGGTGCGCGAAGACTGTGCCGCAGAGTTCGATCAGCGCCTCGCTGTGGAGCTCTCACGGTGGAAGGCAGCGATGCAGATGGCAGTCGAGAGGGGAGAGGAGCATTGGGACCGAAAGTTGGAGGTCTTTGAAAGGAGTCTGGAAGCACAAATCACTGTGAATGATGCGAGCGACGACGACTGCATCGTCAACAAAGAAAACGTGCTGGTCGAAAACCTGGAACAGGCGAACGCACGACTGCGCCGCGAGGTCACGATCCTCAAGAGGGAGCTTGCAGGGCGCACTCCCAGTAAACGAGCCCCGTTGGCTGAGAGGGAGGATATCACTACAAGCGCGAATAGCAGTCCTAGGTCGGTGCACTCGGGCCGCGTTGGCCGAAAAGTCAACGAGAACGCCCAGCCCGAAGGTCTCCAGCGACGGATGGAGAGCCTGAGCCTACGGGAGGGTCAGGACGACTTGAGGAGGGTTGCGAGTGCCAACAACAGCCGGGCAAATAGCAGGAGCCGGGCAGATGCGAGTGGCAGTCCAGTCAAGCGCGTCCGGCCTCGGAAACTGACTGCGAGGAAGTGGGAGGACGTCCTGGACGACGAAGATGATATCTTCTGAAAAGAGGTCGATGGTGTTGCAGCTGCCACATGACCTTGACCGGTGCGAAGCTCTTGGAACAACACCCTGACTCCACCTCTCTCTTTCTGTGAGACATTGACGAGGCATGAATGATGTGGGTCACAGGGAATAATAAGGTCAGCGATAGACAGACTGGTTGATAAAATGCTAATGGAAACGCATAAATTTTGGTATGGGCAGGCTGGGGCAGATAGGGAGGGTAACGACGCTATGATGATATGAAGGATACCCAACACATGGACGAGGATATAGGTTCCCGGAAGGATTGGTCTGGTTGGTATAACGACGGTTTTAAGTATACCCGGCCTGCTTTTGTTTTAATGATCTTGTACGAGAATCACGAATGTTTTATGGATAAATTTCTGTCATGCGAACTGCCTGGAATACACAAGTTGCTGTTTTGGCCTGCTCACACTTGAAGACAGGTGCTCTGTCAGGAAGCTGATCCTCGATTTGGATGAAATATACGCCTGGGATCATGGTTCAAACAGCAACTCGCCTTATCATTTACCCTACTTACAAGGTGCCAAACATCGTGTGACGGGGGATTAGACTGCGGATTCCGAGAAAGCTCGATCTATTCTAGAGCAGGGGAGCATGTTCTGTACCCGTCTCAGTAATATTAGCAGACTCGCATGCAGTATTTGTTGAAACGTACGTTGATTCTGTTGGGCTGTGGATACTCCACTAAATACCTAGGTATTTGAGTGAGCTTTACAACTGATTTGAGCTGGGCCGCTATTCCTATCAAATACTAGTAAATCAAAGGAGCACAAATGATTTAAGATTACTCTCTGGTTTTACTAAATAGGAAAATCTAGCAAGAGTTCCAGGCGGACTTTTCGACTGGTGAGCTATTTGTGGTCATTTCCGTCTCGTTGGACGATGCATTTGTCCATTCACACGCTCGAATGCAAATGCGGTCCTAGTCACGTATGCAGTGACTGGATGCGAGCCGTCATTTGTGATAGCACCACGCAGTAGTTGAAGAAGCAAGTGACGGATCATTCCAGCGACCATAAGATCCGAGTCGTCCCCCCTTGTCCATCGAGAGGCCCCGTGTCATTTAGGTACTGAACCACGAGGCCAGTCATTTGTGCCTGAAATCAAGTCCAAGTCTCACGAGGCCGTTGTGGGATCTTTTTATTTTTCTAGGGGTTTCGAGGATGATTCATCACTTGTTCGCCTCATTATGCAGCACAATGTTCTCGAGTCTTAGCGTCAAGAAATGAGATAATTCTTACAGAATTTGATTTTTTTTTCTTATGTCAATTCCATGCTGGGTCGGCATCGGAAGCATATCGGCTTCCGGGACTGTTCCGACCCACGATCCTGGTTCCGAGGTGCGCGGCTGATAGCGGTCAGAAGTCCGCGGTGTGCAATGAGCGGTCGGGGACTTCTGATGAAATAATGACCAGGTAGGTCATCCTCTCCTCTCCCTCGCTTAGACGATGCCATGCCGCTTCCGGCAGGTTGCGTCTCTCCCAGTGCAAGAGGCGCCGTCTGGAGCGCGTGTGAATTATCGTGATTCCCCGAATCTGCCAAACTAGCACACACGGTCTGCGCCGGCCGGCGAGCCAGGGTTCTGTTCTTCAGCCCGAGTTATTGGGTGACGTCCAGTCTCGATCAACTGCAGGTGCCCGAGACCATTGCCGATTCTCCAGCCAGGATTCGAGCCCGCGCTCGCCGGTAGCATTACACGGGGCAGGATGATGATGTTGTGCGACTCGAACAACGCACTCCACACCCCCTGAACCTGGCTATGTGCACATTGCCGATCAGGTGTGGGTGGAATCGGCGGATCGAGCATGCAAGATCGATCCTGTTCCCAGGCTCATGGGATTGTACCTCGGAATGGCATGGGAAGGATCAGATCCGGAAACAACAAAAAACAAATAATTCAACGATTTGATTCACTTCCAGTTGCTTTTGCGGATCCCGGAATGCGTTTCCAGCACTCGGGGCCCAAGGATGTGCAGCCGGCGGGTCGTCTCACACTAGGGATCCTATGTTCACAGTATACCGGGCCGGTTCTTGGTACAGTTGCTTTTCCACGGCCTACCACGTGTCTACCAGACAATAGGTTTCTTCCAGGGGCTCGGGACAAATCCAAAATATTATGTCATAAACAGAGCTTAACTGACTCGAAGGGTGGAATGGAGAATTGATGCAACACTGAGACCCAAGTGGTTAACACGATGAGTGAGTTCAGGGGAAGGGATGGTCGTACAGGCATCAAACTAGAAGAGCAGCAACAGGAGACTGGTATTGCAACTACAGGGCTACCTAGGTATGGAGTTAATAACGGGTCCATCAACAGTCCAAATGACATTGTTCGAACAAGCAACAAGTGAAATGCTTGAAAAGTGACAAATCTCAAAGCTGCAAGGGACTTCACCGGTGGCTGGAAATTCACTGCAACTTGGCTGCAGGTCTGACAGCCCAAAGTGACTTCCCTACACCTGGGAGAATAGATTCCCCTTCCTTAGAAATTTATTTAAAGCCCCAGCATCTCCTGTTATGGTGTGCTATCGAAACCGTCGTCCAGAACTGCAAACTGCGTAGCATTCAAAGATTCTACCTCCAATCTTGTACAACATCTATCATCATGGGTCTCGCCTTGTCTTTCCTACGCCATGCCTTCCCAGATCCTACGGAGCCGTCCCACGAGAAGGTTCCATACCCAATGGATCCCAATACAGCTCTTGCGAACGAGCTCCGCGGCCAGAGGTTCAGCGTAGACATGACAAAGAGCTTCTGTGACTGGCCCTCTGGTGCAAGGAACCCCCACTACAGACGTCTTCAGATTGAATGCGATCGTGTCCTCGAGATGTACAATGACCCTTCCTGCTTTATTTACGGCTGTGCCTAGCTAATACTTCTTGCGTGCCCTAGGGGTGTTGCTGATGCTGAGCGATGCAAGAAATTCATGAAGAGTGACTTCGCCTTGTTCTCTGTGCTGTGGTGGCCGTCCGCCGACTGGGAGGACCTGTACACTGCGATGTTATTCACCGTGGCCCTCTTTGTCTGGGACGACACGATTGATACGAACGAGCACATGCTGGCCTCCAACTTCCAGCAGGCTGAGGTCTGGCGTAACCAGTCCCTCGCTTATTTCAGATACCATCTGCAGCTGTCACCGCACGAGAAGGAGCCATACTGTCCCGATGATATCTGCCTACTATTCAAGGAATTTGCGGAGAGATTCTGTGAGAACTTTGGCGACGGTACGTGATGATCGCTTTGTTACTGTCTGCGGCGTTGTGGTATCTGACCGTCTTGATCCTCAGAGCAACGTCGCCGCATGTACTCCAAGATCGAGCACTTCGTCGCGCACAACAGGCTCGAGCAAGCCGAGCGCCTGGCTGGTCGGATTCCCAGCTACGATGAGTACATGAACATCCGTTACGGCGTGACTGGCGTACGGATGTTCACACTCTTGCTTGAGTATGCTCGCCAGTTTATTTCTGTGAACATTCCCAATAGATCTGACCAACCACAATGTTTGACAGGATCACTCAAAAGACGAAGCTCCCAGCGTGGGTCATGGATTCATCTGAGATGGAGGAGATTGTCGAGGAATGCAATTTTATCATCATTGTGTATGTTTTTGCTTCTGGCAAGATGGACAAACAGCAACCTAACCGAGAGTTCCAGTGTCAACGACATCCTGTCACTCAAAAAGGAGATTGTAAGTTCCCTGGCCCTGGCGAGACAATCAACTTGAGATCGAACACTGGGTGGCTGACACGGCTATAGGCCACGGACTGCGTCGTCAACCTCGTGCCTGTCCTGTACAAGACGGGCCTGGACCTGGATCGGGTCATCCCACATCTCATCGATGAGATGCACAGATCTCGAGACCGGCTTGACTCTGCTGCTGCAAGGCTTCACACCATGACGCTCGCAGATCCTCAGCTGAACCATGATGTGACGATGTTCATCAACGGCATTCGCATCATGGATACCGGCACGCTGGAGTACTCGTAAGTTGACTGGATCACCCTGACTATGGAGCCATTTGCTGACAATAGCAGGATCGAGACATTGAGGTACGGTGTCCGCAAGTACCTGCAACCAGATGGGACTCTTGAAATAGTGCTGTGACCTGTCTCCTGGTAAAGTGCAAATGTAACTGCGGCGGACCAGAGGGGCTTGCTGATCACCACAGACCTGCGGGAGTGATTTAGACTTAGATTGAGATCCATGGGTACTGGAAGTCCGTTTCGCAAGATGCGGCAAGAGTGTGTGGACACTTCAGAAGATCGATTGTCATAGATTTAACAAGCACTCCGAAGCTCATTCCCAGGAAAATTTGAGCGATACAATGTGCTGGCTGGTTCGAGCCGGCATCACGGCCCAGCCTCGAGACAAGGACTTCCTGTAGAGCCCGAATATGCTCGTGAAACTTTGGTCTCTCGTCAAATCCGCAAAACGGATCACTCTGTAACTGGCCATAATGAACTAAGGGATGGTAGAGCTAGATCTTGCAATTTGATGTGCTTTTGGCCGATCGTTTTGCATCAACACTATCAATATCTCATTTTCGCTTGTTTGTATCAAATAAAAGCGCCAGTGGTTTAGCGGTAAAATCCATCGTTGCCATCGATGGGCCCCCGGTTCGACTCCGGGCTGGCGCATGACTTTTGCATTTTGCTTCTATTTTTGCAATAGAAGCAGTCTTCTGTATTTATTCAGTTATTCCGAGATCGTTGAGGTTTGTTTCAGAGGTTGTGGTGATATCAGAGCCAAGGTTATCCCATTAACCAAGATAGGAACTAACCAACTACTTCAAGTTGTTCCCTAGACTGTCTATATGCTTGGTAAGTGCAGGTATTCTGCATGGAGTCACTATATAAAGCCAGTAGTGTATAGTAGTAGCATTTATATCGTATCTACGAACCTCGCTTCTTGTGACAGCCTCTCTTAATTAAGATTGACAACTCGCAATGACCCCTGTGGTGTCTCTGCCTCAAGCCCCTCTGTCACGGCCTCCTCACCCTCTGGAACCCAGTCTGAGCCAAACAGTGGCCCACACGCTTCAATGAATTGAGTATCATCATCACCAAAGGCGTCACCGCAACCAGAGACAGTTCCATTGACACAGTACTACCGATAAATGAAAATGTCAGTACGCGCACTGATTTCCACAAGACTTTGTACAACTTACGCGGTAGGGGTAGAAGTACAGCTGACTATCGACGTTCTCCGACGCCCATTGCACTGAGAGTAGTTAGCTTCATGATCCGGGCAAGGTTTTCGTATGACGGGAAGAGAGTGGAAACCGCTGCAGGAGCAGGAGGGGAAAAGTTTACATACTGTGCAGGCTGACACCACTCAGGGCCGGGTATCGGCGACCCGTCAAATTAGCGAGAACATCGAAGAATGCATCGTAGCCTGGCTCCGCGGCCGAGGTGTCGTTCACGGTGCGGTTGTTCTGGGTCGTGCCCGTGTTCACGTAGGCGCCCGACCCGATTGTGCTGGAGCCGCCGACGGTGGCGGTCAACACGATGCCCTCCCCCTGGCTGGCGTATTTGCTGTCGATCTCGAAGCCGCAATCCGAGCTGTCAGACTGCCTCCGCGTGAGCCCGCCGTCGAGGGAGTCGACCACGAAGGCGGAGGCAGGCAGGACGGCGAACAAGGTGAGGAACAGGGCGAGCAGGAGGCGGGGTGGGGAACCCGTGCGAGGGACTCCGAATGATGCCTGGATGGTTTCGTTCTGAGTGCTGCTGATGCTGTCCTGGCAGTATGTGAAACCGCCGTAGATGGCGTCGGTGTTTGTGTTGTTGAAGAAGCATTGGCTGAATTCGGCCGCGCTCATGGACGTCTCGCAAAATGCGTTGCACCAGTACAGCTGAACCTCGCCGTCGCAGCAGGATCGGATGCTGCTGGTATTGGCACTCTGGATGCCACACACGCGTGTCCCTGTGTTGTTGCGCAGAACTGGAGTGGCCCCGGAGAGCCTCGAGTCATTGCAGTTGGTGGTCTCGCCCGCAAGGGTATATTGTAAGCCAGACATGGTAATTGTTGTGTCGATCCTGGGGACCCAAAAAGTGAGGACTGGTCAGATAGTCGGGAAAAAGGTCACGCAATTGTGCTGTGCATACGACGTTGACATTTGAGGACGACTTCTTGGTTCAACTACTCTTATATACTCCATTGCCGCATATTTCTGACTTCGCAAGAAAATTTCCCGTGACGTGAAAAAAGTGGCAGAGAATGGTTCAGCCAGGTTGCCAAGCTTCCTTCTGAATCCTGAGCTTTGTGCGTGGCCAGCAGAGGGCCACAATAACGGCGATCATTGAGGCGGTGTATTCGCAGCTCTAGGCGGCAACGTGCAATAAGCAACACATACCGAAAGCGGAACTTAGTATTTAGAGTTGCCTCTGTGCCCCAGTATCGCATGTAGAATAGATCGACGGATTGGATCTCTTCCTGGTCCTCGGGACACGCCAATAGAGGAGGTGGATCGGGTTAAGATCCACCAAAGAGGCCAGGTCCACTTTATAGGCGATAATATGTTGAGGCGAGCGACTCAGGCAAGCCAGCCACTCGACCTCACCCCATGCCATGGGAAGGCCGGAAACTCCTCTCTACTCTTTTGTAATTGTTTCGCTCCTGGTTTCTGAGGATTAGGTGGCAGTGCGAGAAGCATCCTGCCGCAAGGAGGCGGAGGCTGCTGTGTGGATTGACTGATGTTGATTTTCTTTTTGTATTTGAATCAAAAGGCGGACGCTTGGGTTAAAGTGAGCGGAATATGTGAACAGATATGCAGGGATTAAGAAAGTATAGACTGGGGATGTATGGGTCAGACAGCCTGAGATGATGATGGCCATTATTAGGAGACTGATTGAATAGTCTAAAATAGCCCCTTGATTCAGGACTACTTCGTATGACAAAGTGTTCCATGGAAATTGCACTAAAGGCAATTATGCTCCAGAGATTCATGGGTGAATGAAGAAGGGCATTGTAAATGGTCCTGGACGAGATTCAAATAGGTCTAGACCAACGTTTTCAGAAGTGGTGACAGGAGAGAAACCTAGATGCCAATGTCATTCTAGGCCCGGGCCAATTGGAGTTGATCTTCTGCTTTTAGCCTCTAGAAATCCCCATAAAAGTTATTCACTATTTTCTCCAAAAGCTTCTTCTACCAAATAAACCTGATACTGTAGAAACATGAATGGACTACTTCCTTTTAGTCACTCCAGAAGTACCCTAAGCGCCGTGCATCGTCATGCGTGGATGAAACTTAACCAGCAATTCCGGCTTCTTCCACATGCCATAGCGCTTGCAAACCGTGCTCCAGTCTTCGATATGCGAGACCATCTCCAAGTCATACGTGAATAGTATCTTGGCCAGGGTTATACGCATTTCCAAATACGCCAGGTTCAACCCCAGACAAGCACGTGGGCCGGTGAGAAAGGCTGGAATGCCCTCTTGTCGTCACCCAGCCCTTCTCCGAACCACCTCTCCGGCCGGAACGACTCGGGTTCCGCCCAGTAGCGCGGATCACGGGACAAGGCATAATTTTCGGTCGACACGACAACTCCCTCCGGAATATGGACCCCGTCGATGACAGCGCCGGGGCAGTCGCGAGGCAGCCCAAATGCCACAGGCGAGAACAGACGCAATCCTTCTTCGATGGCGCCGTGGAGATACGGAAGGGTAGCCGTCGAGTCACTAGTAATCTCCTCGTAAGAATTGAATGCGGAGCGGACCTCGTCGTACAGCTTCGCGAGGCATGTTGGATTCTTGAGGAGGTAGTAAGTGACCCCAGCCAGCCCCGATGCCGTAGTTTCGGGCCCTGCAACGAGCAAGCTCCGCGCATTCCCTACCAAGCTGGCCTCGGTCAGGACGTTGTCCTTGATCAGGTGGCTGAAGAAGTTCTGGCGGTTCAGGCTCGTGCCGAGCTCAAGACGTTTCTTGTCCTTCCGTCTCGCGAGCTCTTTGTGCTTCTGCAGCTTCTCCTCCATGCCCTTCGGCCAGAAGAAGGGAAGGACGAGCCTAAACAACAGGTTGCGCTTCATGAGATGTACCACGCTGGCCCAAAGGATCGCATCCAGGATCAGCGATGACCAGTACAAGGATCCTTCCGCTACTGCTCCGAACGACTCGCCGAATGCCAAGTCGCCTTTATAACCTTGATCAGCAACCGGGAGAAAAGTAGGAGGTCACGAAGGTTGGTATATACTGACCGATAACATCAAATGTCAGCCAATTATAGGCAGCCGAAACATCTACAGGCTTGCTGCCGCCGCTGCCGAGCTTGCTGAGCTGCTGCACTAGCAAGTCAAGGTAACGGTGGATCACAACCTCCTGGTCTCGCAGAGCCCGAGCGCTGAATGCGTTGGAGAGGAGTTTTCGTTGTTGAGCGTGCTCCGCCGGGTCTCGAACGTTGGCGATGCGCCGCTGTCCCTTGTCGTACACGGCCGCCTTGATGAACTTCTTTTGGCCCTGCTTGGGATGCCCGTAGATGATCATGTACGACTCTGGGGTGGCGAATGACAAGGCATTAGGCCCAACACGGACTATGTCACCTACAGGAGCACCCATTCAGTTCTGTGTACTTGTTGGATCTATGGTTACTGAAAAAGTCCCGCAACAAATGCGGGCTTACCGTGCTTGCGGTGCAGGTCTTGCATGATCAAGCAACATCGGCCAGACGCCGTCAGCCACGCGTGCCATACCTGTCGCATTGTGTCAGAGGCATTGATCGAGCATGAAAACATTTGAGGCTCTGGGAGGGTCGGGCGCTCCTGACCTCGGTGACGGCAGCAAGTCGGGGACCCGGATACTTGGCCAGCGGGTGGAAGAAGAGCATGTAGGCGCATCGTGCAATCACATACAAGGCGAGCTGATGTGTCCCTCGGTCAGCAGCAGGAACCGTCTGTAATGTCTTAAGAGCCAGGGAAACTTGCACTAAGAAGTCCGACTAAGAGAACTGAGGCCGCCGTTCTCGCTTGAAAGGGTAGATCCAACATCATGTTCTTTTCTGGCAGAGTATGGAGGTTGAGAGGTACGTCTCTTTCAGTGAAGTCGTTGCAACACGTTCAGCAGAGGGGAAGTTGGTGGTCGAGACACGCCGTATGTGGAATGCAACTCAGTGGCAGCTAAGCAGCGGTGCTCGCATATTCGATGGGGCTTTGCTTCCGGTAGATTTTGGGCGTTTAGGCCAAGAAAGTAAGGGTGAACATATTTCCGTCTGTACCGCGACGATACGTAGTATAGGACATCTGGGAGTCACCAACGCAATTTGTAGCCCAGACCGGTCGTCGCCCCTGGCTCTGTGAGCACCTCCGGCGGTTCCTAGCGCACTCCTGGAAGTTCAAGTTGATGCACAATAGCGCGCGCAAAGAGGAGTGCGAAACATGCGAGGACGTAGGTATGAGATGGCAACCACACACAGATAGATGAAGGTTTCAACATAGAAGTCTAATCTCCCCTGACCAAAGCATCCATCCCACACTCCTCCCGAAGACGCAATAGAAAGCCATGCTTCTATTTCAAGTGCTCGGGTCCAGCCTCGAATACCGGGTAATATAGCAAAGTTTCCGGCAGGGGCTGGTCTGCAGGAGGCTTTTAGAGTCTGCGGAGCACTATTGAACAAAAAGTGGCTAATGACTTAGTAACACTAGGCTTCATAGGACTGTTTTCAAGTCTCCACTGAAATTGAGCCTAGGCGAAAGCAAAGTGATGAAGACTGGAGGAGCCGTAGGTTAGTACCTACGTAGTCACATACAAACGTCATCTGGGAATTTTAAAGTCAACTTCAAAATGCGTTTCCCCACGGAAGAGAAGACGCGAATAGGAAGGGTGGCAAGAAGGAATTTTCATTTATTTTGGTGTTGGTGGGCTTTCTCCGTCCCATATGATGATGTTGAGGTACACAGGCGGCAGCCTCCACAGCTGAGTGCCCGTCGGAAACTGTCCTCGTACAGCTGCCCTAGGGAGTTGTGTGTTCCTTGAGAGGGTACAACACACTTCCTCGTTGGCTCAGGCGGATAATTCATGCCATAGACTCGTTGCGCAGAGAGCTATCACAGGATTTACCCTTCTCTACACCCTCGTCTCTCATAGCATCTTTGCGGTCTCAGCACAGCGATCAAGCATGGCCAAGATCTTTCATGCCCAAAGCCTGCGTGCTTTGGCTTTGCAAGCTTCAATAATTCCCCGGCGTCTGGGGTCTGTAGCCTGCTTGGACTCAGAAGCCACCTGGACGAGACACACGGAGAGCTTCTTCCTTGCTCATTCTGTGAGCATTCGTCGGCCGTGGTGCCTTTCTCATGGTCTAGGAGCTCTGCAAATCCTTCAAATATTTTCCCCCAGATGTCTGCAGAGGAAGGCCGGGCGAATTGTGCGCCCAAGGCCGTCAATGCGTACCATTTTTGGTGACTACGTCGGCCCAATTGCATTCCTTGGTGCCGCCGCTCGGATACCACGTAAATTGCCCCAAATGTCTGCTCATCAGCGTTTGGTCCTGGTTATGAAGGCGTAGTTGAGGAACCACAAAACAGGTCTTTTCGTAAAGCAGACTCCCCATCAGCGGCGCTGGGGAGCTCTTGGACGTTCCTCACACCTTCTCCAGGAAATGCGGTTTGAACTTCCTATTAGCTCGATCGGCTGAGCGAACAGCGAATTGGTCACCGTGGATCTCGAAGACCAAGCTCTTCTTGGGTGGTGTTCGCTGCCCCTCACCCGCCTCACCATCATTTGTCGCGCCTGGGGGTGGTACTTCGACCCGGAAGAGAGTTCCCTCCTTTGGGACGAGCTTGATCTTGTTCTTGGGCGTGATTATCTCGAACACGAATCTGGCGTCCTTGATCACAATCCCCTTGATGCCCACTCGTCCAACACAGCCACTCCGGACGACCTCAACCTCGGCGCCGTGCATGTCGGCCGAGCTAAGCTTTGATGCAGCGCCTTGGCCGCCTGTGTATACCTCGCTTCCTAGTATCTCCCTCACGTAGCCCAGCCAGAGGTTGTGCAGCGGGAGGAAGGTGATATATTTCTGGCCATCGCGGGGCACATCGTAGAGGCCAAGCTTGCGGCGTTGCTTTGAGGAAACCGGTTTTGGCTTTAGGGCTTTCTTGCGCTCCTTGGCCTTGCGCTCGCGTTCTTTTCGGCGGGCTTGTCGGGCGGTGGCTTGAGGTGGAGGGGAGGTTGGGCGCAGGAAGAGAGGGCGGTGTTGGATCTTGTCTGAGTAGATGCGCTCGGCCGATGTTGGGGAGTGGGCGCGCGCGAGGAGCGCTTGGGTGACTGGTTGGTTTTTCGAGGTCATTTTGCCGACACGTAATGGCCCTGCGAGTGTACCATAGTTTTGTGGAGAGACAGTTCTTGTGTGCCGTGTCTCGTCGTGTTATGTTGGGTTGAACTAAAGTCCACCCTTTCGCAAAATGGAATATCGCAAGTTGAGGTGATGGGAGCTGGAGCTCCAACTTTTTGGCCGAGAGGCTAGAAAGCTTGGGCTGCATGCAGGGGCCCACCTTGGTGCTTCAATTTACCCCATCTTTTAGGTACCGGTAGCACCAGACTTCACATGCTAGAACCCGGAGCCTTGGAGAGGCGAGCTCGGCAAGTAGCGGCCACCCCACACGGAAGGTCACAATGTCACCGGATTCCTCGCTCTATGCGGCAAGGTGACGACCATCTCTCGGCCTGCTTAGGTGCGATTGACTTCCGTCAGTAATGCGCTTGTTATTGTCTCATTTGCACCTAAGAAAACCGTGACAACCATGACATGATCGGACCCGACACCGCTGCCAACAGCCTGTCATCAAACAGAAATTGGATAGACGAGTCCAATCCGCCTTCCACTTCTCCACCGGCCTGCGACCGCCGTCATGGCCAACGGTGATGACGATGCCTCGCGCGACTCTGCGCCCGATCTTCAGATCCTCGGCGATCAGATCACCCTCCAGCCCTCGGGCTACGTCGAGCCTCCTGTGGCCCATCCAAGCCACCCCGCCCACGATGCCGCTGTCGACGACGCCGCCGAGGCCGAGAAGGAAGAAGCCCTCATGAAACACACTGCCCACTTCCGCTCCGAGCCCCTACAGTTCCTTCGCGAAGTGTCTTTGTACGTTTCTGGGACAGGATGGCGCGCCTATGACGATGTCATCGGCCAGCCCATCTTCTACTCGGGCTTCTCCGAAAACATGAAGAACACCATCCTGTCTGCGCCCCTGCTGAACGTTCGGATATCCAAGCTGGCAGAGCGGAGGCTGGCAGTGGAGGAGAGCAAGGGCTTGCTGGGGGACAGAAAGAAGGACAGCCGGGAGTACGATATTCGCAAGGCACAGCGACGGAGTTTCCTCGAGAGCGGCTTGAGGGAGGTCGCCGAGAAGTGGACAGACCAGATGATCTGCAAATTCGAGAGCAAGACCTTCATCAGGGGCGCCTACTATCTCGTCACCCAGCTCCTGACCAGGGCGTACCACCAGGGCATACACGTGTCTTCCGAGGAGGTCCTGAGGTTGCGGAGAGTTGCCGAGAAGGCTGCAGCCAACAAGCAGAGCATCGTCTTCCTGCCTTGCCACAGGTCGCACGTCGATTATGTCTCCATGCAGCTCATTTGTTACCGCCTTGGAATTGCTTTACCAGTTGTCGTTGCCGGCGACAACCTCAACTTCCCGCTGGTGGGCAGCTTCCTGCAGCACGCCGGCGCGTTCTATATACGAAGGGCATTTGGAGACGACGCCCTTTACACAACTCTTATCCAAACTTATATCGATACTTTGCTACAGGGTGGTTTTAATTTTGAGTGTTTCATTGAGGGCGGACGGTCAAGAACGGGCAAGCTGCTATCACCAAAGTTCGGCATACTGGGTTTCATCATCGACAGCCTGTTGTCCGGCCGGGTCAGCGATACCATCATATGTCCGGTGAGCACCCAATACGACAAGGTCATAGAAACCGAGGGCTATGTAACAGAGTTGCTCGGAGTGCCCAAGAAGAAGGAGAACCTCGCAGACTTCCTGAGCAGCGGCGGGTCCGTACTCTCGCTGAGGCTGGGAAGAGTGGACGTACGTTTCCACGAGCCCTGGAGTCTACGAGGGTTTATCAACGAGCAGCTCACAAGGCTGAATCATCCTCCGAAATCCCTCAAGGTAGACATAGACCCCAGTACGCGTCAGAAGCTCCTTCGCATCCTCGGATACCGAGTTTTGGGCGATATCAACGGCGTCTCCGTGGTGATGCCCACTGCGCTCATCGGAACTGTTCTCTTGACCCTGCGCGGCCGCGGCGTTGGCAAGACCGAGCTCGTACGGAGGGTAGAATGGCTCATTGAGAGAGTGCGCGCCAAGGGCGGGCGCGTCGCGCACTTCGGTAATGCGCCTCTGTCCGAGGTTATCGACCGCGGCCTCGAGGTGCTCGGCAGGGACCTGGTCGGCGTCATCGATGGTCTTCCGGAGCCTACGTATTACGCCGTGGATCGCTTCCAGCTGAGCTTCTACCGGAACATGACCATCCACCTGTTCATCACCGAGGCACTGGTCTCGGCAGGCATGTACACTCGCGTCAAGCAGGGCGGCGGGCCGGCCATACAAGACATCTCATACAGGGATTTGCATGACCAGGTTCTATTTCTCAGTTCACTTTTCAGAGGGGAATTCATCTTCTCGGGCGAAGGACTGGCGGTCAATTTAAACAAGACACTCGCCGGCCTTGAAGCCGACGGCGTGTTAACTCTGAAACGGGACGACCAGGGCCAGGTAACAACTGTTGGGCTATCTGACCAGGAGAGGAAGGTCGGTCGGGAGAACTATGACTTTTACTGCTTCCTGATATGGCCATTCATAGAGGCCAGCTGGCTGGCCGCCGTGTCATTAATGGGCCTTACACCACCCTCCGGGCAAGAGACCGAGGTTTGGATCGAGGTGTCCAAGGCACAAAATAGTGCTCAGCTGGTAAGTTCTGCCCCAGTGACCACACGCCCGAGCATCTGAATCCTAACCTGTGTCTCAGCTCGGCAAAACGCTTTATCACCAAGGCGACCTCTCCTACTTCGAGGCAGTTAATAAGGAGACCCTAAAGAACGCGTACACACGCTTCGAAGAGGAGGGCATCATCCAAGTCGTCAAGTCCAGAGACACAAAGATCCCACCACGACTGCGCCTGGCGCCCGAATGGCAGCCAGCCCGCGACCCGACCACCGGCAGTCTCAACGCCATAGGCTCCCGGCTGTGGAACTTCACCGAGAAGATCGCCAACAGCCGGCGCGAGGGCAAGAACAGGCGTGACGGCGCGACGGTGAGCACGAGGGTGGTCAGGCTGACGGACCTGCTCGGGCGCAAGCTGTTCGAGGAGGCGGTGAGCGGTGCCGAGGGCAAGGGCAAGGGGAAGGGCAAGGAGAAGGCCAGCTATCCAACCCTCAGCAGCGAGGACGCGCTGGTTCTTAAGAGGACTGTGAGGGAGCAGCGCCGGCGGAGGGGCCTTGAGAAAAGAGCGCGGCTGTAGACATCCCTTGAGATATACGTTGTGTAAATGGAGCGAGCTGCATGTACCAGGCAAAAAAGGATTCAATGAACACATTCAAGTGCGACTTGCTTGGTAGCGCAGTGTTGCCCTGCTGTAGTGGGTATCATTTTATCTATCCTAAACCATTTCTGCCGTTTTCTGTCCCGGGTCACGTCCGCCCAAGGCCATCCGCAAGTCTACGCCTTTGGCGGCAAGATGATGTTGTCTATCAGTCTCACTGGTGGCCCGTCGTTGTGACCCAGGTCCTCGCCTTCCTGTGGCGCATACACAGGCAGCATCTTGATGGCCCCGCTCAGGATGGCGCCCCTGGACGGGTCGATCTCTTCGATCTCCTCCATCGTGTCCGGGTCAGCCAGCGATATGTAGTCGAGCTGGAACAGGACGCCCTCGTGGGGCGGCAGGTCCTTTTGCGCGTCCAGCGTGTCCAGGATCACCTTGAGCGCGGCGGGGACGACCTCGCCCGCCTCGAGGGCCCCGCCGGCGAGGTAGGCCTCCTCGGCGGCCCTCAGCGCGCGGTACAGCACGGGCGCGACGCGGCGCCTCCTCGCGCCGAGGTAGACGTTGCGGCTGCTCAGGGCGAGGCCGTCGGCGCCGTCCCGCACGGTGGGCACGACAACCGGCTCGAGGGGCATGCAGAAGTCGCGGACCATCCTGCGGATGACGACGGTCTGCTGGACGTCCTTCTGGCCGAAGAAGACGCGCGACGGCTGCACGATGTTGAACAGCTTCATGCACACGGTCGCCACGCCGCGGAAGAAGGTGGGCCGCGTCCGGCCCTCGAGCACCGAGCCCACGGGCGTGATGGTCACGAAGCTCCCGTCCGAGTCGACCTCCTGGCCCGGGAAGCCCGAGGGGTACATCTCGCGGGTGGTGGGCGCGAAGACGGCCATCTCGAGGCCATGCGGTTGTTGGGCGCCCAGCTCCTCGTACAGCGCCCTCAGCGCGGCGCAGTCGGCGTCCCATGTCTTGGGGTAGCTGTCGAGGTCCTCTGCGACGCCGAACTGGGCCGGGTTGACGTAGACGCTCACGACGATCTTGTTGTGGCCGCGGCGCACGGCCTCGCGGATCAGGCGCAGGTGGCCCTCGTGCAGGGCGCCCATTGTGGGCACGAGGGCGAGGCCCTGGTCATCGCCGTCAGGCGAGCGGCCTCGGCAGGCGAGGGCGGCCCAATCGCGGATGCCGGTGGCGGTGCGGAGGACGGCGATGGGCGAGCCGGGGACGGTCTCGCCGAGGGGCTCGCGGGGCACGGCCGGGTCGACGGGGATCTGGAGCTTGCGCGTCACGAAGCCCGGTCGGGGCTGGGGGCCCTTGGCCGCCGCATCGGAGGTCTTGGAGAAGCTTCGAAGGGCGGCCCTGGCCGCCGGTGGTGTCGGCGCGTTGAGGGTGGTTGGTCGCGTGCGGCGGGCGGCTGATGCGACTGCACGCGACGCGGCACGGGTTTGCATCGCGCGGGCGAACATGGCGGAAAACGGGCAATCCAGTGATGTGAAGGGCTCACTGGCGTCAGAGGGTGAGTCAAGAGAAGGTCAGAAATTGCCGTCGCCCCATCGCAATGGGCGTGGGCGGTGTTTTATGTGGACATCGTGATAGATTTGTACAGCGCAGTTTTGAGGACGTCTGAAGCTGACGTTGGGAGCTCCCCGTCGGGGTTGAACCCTCGTGTGGGACCATGTGCCCAGGTACCCTCCCCACTGCACGCCTTGAAGACTCGCCCCATTTATAGACCCATGTCTTTTGTAGACTGTGTATCTAATAAGTTGCACCCAGGGATACCAATTTTGAGCCTAAACCATAACATTTACACTCATGCAGAAACGCTCCCAATAATCTCTATGTCTTCTTCCCAAAGTAATTCGTAATGGTATTCCCCGGCTTAGCATCTCCCGCTTTCTTCGGCGTTCCCCCTTCAGGCTTCTTCTTCCCGACCTCCATGATCTCCATTAACTCCTCAAACTCCTTCGCCGGGACAATGCCACCGCTAGCTTCTTTGTGCCCCCTCGCAAAAGACTCGCCCATCCTCTCCCGTAGCGTCTCATCCGTCGCCCTGGCCGCGATCCCCTTCAGCACCTCAATGATATTCACGGGCGGATCCCTCGCCCTGGCCGTCCGTGGGATCCGACACGAGAAGTTGACCATGCCCGGCAGGTACCCCTCGTTCGCACACATGACCACCTCCAGCTTGTTCGACTGCAGGTGGCCGGCCCACCTCGTCGCGATCACCGGGTGGATCTGCGCCTTGGAGCTGATCCTGAACACGGCGACCTTGGCGTCCGAGCTGAACTTGGGCGCCGTGTGCGTGCACCGCTCGACCTCGGCGTTGACCTCGGCGCGGGCTGCGAGCAGCTCCCTGTTCCTGAGCAGGTCTGACGGCGACTGGGCTGCGGTCAGGGCAGCCCACGCCGCGGGCACGCCGAACGCCGCCGTGCGCCGAGGGGCGTTGACGAGCGAGACGGCCTCGTTGATGGCTTTCTTGGTGTACTGCTTGAACGCGCCCTTCATGTCGGGGAATGGTGGCTCCCACTTCAGGGTGTTTCCGAGGTCGCCGTGTGTTCCCATGATGCAGAGCCAGTCGCACTCCTTTTGCACATCTTCGTGCAGGTCTCGACAGATAATGTAGGTCAGCAACGAGCTGGTCGCGACTGGCGGGCTGTTACAGGCAGTAACATGCTGAGAGCCCTGTGGGAAATCGTCCTCGAGGGCGTGATGGTGGTCGATGACCAAGGCCTTGTGAGGCTTATCTATCACTGGAGGTGACTTCCTTGATCCTTGATCGAGTACGAAGATGTACTCTGGGTCATGGGTGGCCATCGCGCTTCTCTCGGCGTCATCGTGAATGCTATTCCCTTTCTGAAGCAAGTGGGATGATATTTTATCCGGGCCTAATCCAAGAAGAACGAGTGTCTTTTGTAATATCGCTCCGGAGCTGAGCCCATCGGCGTCTTTATCCGGCACAATCAGAGTCTCCCGTCCAGACGTCGCACTTTTCATCTGTCAGTTGCATGGAAAGCAGTGTCCTCTGGTTCGATTCACTTACCATTCGAGTATGAAATTTCTGGCAGACTCAATCTGCTTCTTGGGGGCAGGCCAGATGATTTCTCCAGACGCTGTCCTCATAGAAGTGGTTGCATGATACTCAGGCAACTCAACACGTCGCTTTTTCGTCTTTGATGCATTCGAGCTTGACACAGCACTTCTTTTCATGGTGGATAGGGGCTTCCCACTACTGGCTTTTGTGATGCTCGATAGCCTCCTCGCCAAGAACCGTGTCGTCTGAACGGATCGAAGTGCAAGTCCTGCGAACGATTGGTATTGGATGAATGAATGACTGGGAAACATTCGCGCATTGCTCGAACATCTGAAAGCTGTGGGCATATCACAGTGTTGTGTGTGCGAATCCAATAGTCTCGAACTCGCAGGCTCAACGGGTCAAACCGATGATCTTGGCTCACTGCACAGTGGTGACGTCAGTCCACGCCCAGGCCACAGAGCCCTTGAAACTTTATACCTCTGTAGTGCCTCAGACTAACTCAATATCAGTCGCGCCTATCTCATACAAAATACCGTCGATCTCATGGTTCATTAGGCCCGGAATCCAAGCGAAACAAACAAAGGTGTATCCGCTTCCAGTCTTTCTGAGAACCATCGGGTGTGTGTTGGAAGTCACCAGGCACAACACATCGTCAGGCTCAATAAGTCTGGGACTGTAGCCCACAAAGCCATATGATGTCCTGAACCACACGGGCTCAGGCTCCGATATGATCTTGGTATAGTCGAGAATGCTCTTCCACCAAAGGCTGGTCAGGAAGGGGCTCTCGAGGCCTGTTGCTGTGTACCAGGCGCTAGCAAGGTGAAAACCGAGTCTCTCGGTGTCGAGCAGCTGGTATTCGAAGACAGGCTTGAGACTTGTCCAGTCAGGACTTGCAAGGCCTGGCTCAATGATGTCGGGGCGGTCACCCTGCATCAGAGCTTGACGGGGGTGCACCTTTGGCATCGATGAGAAGAGACCTTGGAGAGACGAACGGTATTCTTCGAGGCCGAGGCATGTCTCGCAGCGATGATTGGCAACCGAAGATGCACGGGTCATGTTGACCACGCGGTCCAGAATGAAGCCCGAGAGTCGAAGTCTGGAAGCGTCCTCGCTGAGCGATGGCGGTGGTGGTGCCTCGATCATGTAGTCATGCCATATTTCCCGGCGTCTCATCTTCGACAAAGTGCTTCTTGCTAGCTCTAGCTGAGCATTGTCGACTTCACAGCCCGAGAGGGTGAAGTCCATGGCCCATGATGGCATGTCTCCGTGCTGTGCTAAGCCGATGCAGGCGAGGTGTTTCTCGGACGAGACAATGGCGAAAGTTGCTTTGCTATAGCACTGGGCGGGTGGCTCGTCGTAGCTCGGGGTGATGAGGTCGCTCTCTTCTTCCTTGATCAGCCCGAGGAGGCAGTAAACCATGTCCCGAGGGTCCGCAGCCTCACGGCCTGCCAGGCTCGGGAGGAACTGTATTAAGCCGGCTGTGTTTGCTGGTTCTCCGGTTGTGCTGTATGCCGCTTGATTCCGTATCCTTTCCAGTTCAAATACTTGAGCTCGGAGTGTTCGAAGCTTTTCAAGAGCATCGCGTGGCATCTTTGGCCATGGCCACTGGGTGAACTCCTCACTGAGAAGTTCCCAGCTCCAGGTGATGGAGCCGAATTGGAATGTCGGTGGAACGGCTGAAAGGACAGCTGCCTGGATAGACCAGGCACATTCAGACCAGAGAGGCTCGTATAGTGCGCGTCCCAAGGCTCTGCAGCTTTGCCTGAGCCATAGTTGCCGCTCCCTTTCTCGATTTGCAGTAGGCTCGTACTGGGCCTCGTAGTCCCCGAGCCAGACGATAACTGTGTCGGCGGCCTTTAAGGTTTGGGCCATGAGAGCTACTTGCCAGTTCCGTTCGGCATTGTTGTCCTGGTCAATGCACAAACCATCGACCCAGAGGATCCTGTTCGTTTCCGTCTGGCGTAGCCGAACCAGTGCGGAGTAGAGATTATCCGTGACCTTGAAGTTTGTCTGGCCGCAAAGAGTGATTGATCGGTTGGTATTTGACTCTCCCCAGGTGTAGGATAAAACCTCGTAGTGTAAGGCGTGTGGCGTTGGGCCTTTCTCGCCGGATGTCCCTAAAGGTGCAACGCGAAATTCGCACCGCACCTCATCTTGTGGATTTGAAGCTGGCAGGAGCACCAAGAGACGAATCTCTCGGCATTCCTTCCTGACGGAATGATCTGAAAATACTAGAGCACGTTGCTCATTGTCTGCGAGGCTGATCTCGGCGGTGTTGACCTCCGTGACTTCTGTGATACTGCTCTTCTGTGGTCGGTGGTAGACTGTGATGACCTCACCCCCGGTTGCTTCCTCGTCGCCGCTGATCACAAACGTGGCAGACATACTGACTGCATGTGATGTTTCGTGTTAGAGTTTGCTGGCGTTGATGCAAAGTGCGGTGTTCGCATCGAACCGCCGCTTCTTGTGGCCAACGAGAGCTGGGAAAAGCTGCCCGGATAGGGGTAAGACCATGGCGAAAACAAGGCCGAATTTCACGATATCCTGCTACCGGTCCGATCCTACGAGGGATTGTACCTGAAAATTAAAGCGTGTAAATCAGGTTATTCCCCTACCATCCCGGGCAATGCAACCGCGGCCAAGCATTGCATCGCCCCCGGACTCCACATTAGCAGGCATTACCTAGTTAAAATGGCCGCATCCGTCCGCAGGTGAGCATTACGAGCCCCCAAATTATTACAGAACTATTGACGGGAGCGTAAAGTGCTATACGTGGCGGCCGTTATGAAGACCGGGGATTCTCCGACACTGAATGAAACTGGCAGCCAACAGACTGGAAGATTCTTGATTTCAGGGTCTTGGTCAGGCGGACCGAGGACCAGTCCGACACCGAGACGAGACGCCTGCAACGCGTGTCAGCTTTGAGGGCCTCGTCACCTGTCCCACACATGGGAGGCGATTTCTCATTCAACGCTTTGGCTGGCTTTAGTTGCGATGTTGTCAAGAGCGCGGTATGGGACATGCAGGTGATTCTCAAAACTGAACAGACCCAGCGGTGATCTTTGTTTGCAGCGAAGAAACAATTGAGGGCACGGCCATCCAGCTTGATGACATCAATAAGGTTTCGCACTTCCGTGGACGGCTAATTTTATGGGGCCCAAGGAACCGGAAACTCTGGCATCATCAGCCGACGGAGTTGGCACACAGACACCGAGGATTGGACCCCGAGGCCAAGATCCGGGGCATCCCACAAATCCTGCCCTTTGAGCTCGTACATCAAAACGAATTTGTGGGCTCAACAATGCACTGTGTCTGGTTTGGCTCATCAACGACTGCGAAATGGCAAAGGGGTGTGCCATAGCCCATCCGGATTTTGCTGGCCAGACGCAGGGCTGAGGAAAGGTCCAAGCTATCCATATCTTCCTATGGGTCGATGTCACGGGCAACTCCGGCGTGGATTACTTTATCTGTTTACAAGATAATTCGTACGTAGGACATAATGTGGTTATCAAATATTTTTACAAGGTATGTTATAATCTTCCTCTTACATGAAAAGAATAATCATGTGTCCGACACTGCTCTGGCCGCTCGGCAATAGCACCTGACCTAAGGAAGTCCTCACTGTCATTCGGCCACTTTGCATCACGCCGAACGTCTGCTCCATATCACTGCGTCTCATGCCCCTCGGCGGCTCGGTCACTTTCGGATCGGGATCCTCCCACGCGAATGGATACCGGGAAAAGCTTCGCCAATTGCTCATCGACAATGGCTACACTATTGAAATGGTTGGATCGCGAAGGTCTGGTTCCCTTAGTAACAATCACAACGAAGGGTGGCGGGGAATCCGAATCGACCAGATCCACAATAAGGCTCAAAAGAGCATCCCGTGGCTCCGGCCGAACGTCGTTACGATCAATGCAGGATCTAATGACTGTATTCAGCGGTTCGAAATCGATTCTATTGGGAAACGCATGGACAGGTTGCTGAAAATGACGTGGGACGCGTCGCCCAGATCAACCATAATCTTGTCGACCCTGCTACCAACCTCGGATACGAGCGTTGAGGCCAAGATATTGCAAACGAACGCCCGGTACCGAGACTTGGCGGAGAAGAAGACAGACGAAGGTAGACGGATCGCGCTGGTCGACATGCACAATGCAGCTGGCCCAAACCTTGACGACCTCGTAGATGGTGTACACCCCAACGACCTGGGCTACCAAAAGATGGCGTTATTGTGGTATGAAGGAATCCAGGATTGTGCAGCGAGAGGTCTGATAGAAGAGCCAACGTGAAAAATGTAGGGGGCCCGGGCAAAGAGAAGTTTTTCTCAAATAGCTGATGCTTGAGCTTAGATACCGGTAGCTTGCAACATACAACAGGAAACATGAACACTCAGCGGCGTCAAATCCTTTTGATGTGCCCTGGAAGGACTGCTTTTTTTATTCAACGAAAATTGGGCTGAGTGTCTATTGCAGTACCAGTGCTTTACGAACCAGGTTGGGTGACAGACATGGCCTAGTATTCCAGGTCGGCCACCAACGACCGACAAGTTCGGTTTTGTCAGACCGTTTGTCCCAAATCATAGGCTCGGCCACCCGAACTATTCGCCGACAGGGGTTGAGACCCATCTTTGATCAGGACGCTAGGTTACTTAGATCACGGCGAATTGGCTTATGCCCGAGCTAAACTTCTGTGGGGCGCGCCCGGGGCGATGTAGATCTCGCCGAGATCACTGCCTTTTCTGTACTTGTTTGAATGCAAAGCGGGAATGGGCTGATATAGAAAGCTGATAGATGCCCGTTTTGTACGTGACATCGATTGGTACGGAACTAATCTTTCGCATCATTTGTGCCCACATCTCAATATCTCTCTTTGCTCTTCAAACCTCTTTTCCCAAGCCCATTACCGTGAATCAGTACAACGATATACATTTGGTACATTGGAACTGACGGTCGGTGAAGGCATGGTTTTGCACCTCGTGCCAAGGGGTAGCAGTGTATGCGCCACTTGAGTGGAACTGAGACTGAGACTTGGTGTGCGCATAAGAATGACTTGGAACTAAAGCTGAGGAAGCCCGACAACAGGGAAATTGTGGAGCGAGCGAATCTGACCACGCTCAAGGCATACGTCAACATGATCTCAGACAGCACTGCCAGACTGACATAGATTGACTGTGCTCGTCATCAAAAGTTCCAAGAGGCTGAGTGGCTGCGTAAACAGATACAGCGGTGCTCCGGCTGTGACTCGTGCAACCGAGATCAGTCTGCCAATCATTTACAGTACCGAGCGGGCCTCCCGATCAGGGCACGCACATAATCAATTGTTCAGGGCATCTCTGATCGAACGGGCCGCTGATTACGGAACCGCATGGATCTGGGTGGGAGAATAGGGCCGCAAGCTCGCAGCACAACTGTTCCGACGCGGGCAGTGCTGCGCTGCGGCCGTGGCGCACGACGACAGGACCTGCGGAGACAGTCCCACAAGCAATGTCGCTAAACACTCGATTTAGTTTTGGACGGGTTGGCCCGGCCCCAGGAAACAATGGGAAACGAATGAGCCGCGCAGACCTGTTCCCTGCAGCACCGCTCCATCTACAGGGCAAAGCCACGGTCCGAGTCAGAGAATAAAACCACGTACGTGTGTAGGTACGCAAAGGTTGCACATGTGGTCAAGCTGCCGATTTACTAGAGTGCGGGAACTCCAACTCAGGCCGCATGTGTCAATTGGAAAACCGAAGTCTGGGTGTGGCCACAATTTCATTATAATTTTGATATCAAGCGAAACTGCTAGAAGCTCTTATTTTCGAGACACTCTTCACACTCTCCTTTCGCAAGTGCCTAGCACCGTGGGACGTGTTGTTGTTGTTTATCTCCGCCCTGGTACCAAACTCCTCCGGTTCCTTGAACGGGTTGACCTGCTGCGCAACGTAAGGATCCTCGTAGTAGTTCTTGCTGCTCTGGGCCTGGAGCCCGCTCTTGCTCCTCTGGAGCTCGATCCCGTCGTCGTCAGGGTCGTTATCCGTGCCGCCGGTGCTGAGGCGGCGGTGCTCGAGCGTCACTTTGACCTCACGCGTCACCAGGATCTGAGACATGTCGATATTTTGAAGAACTGGCCAAAAGACAGGCAAAGAAGCGCATATTGTAGCGACATCTACCTCGAGAGCGGCGAGGACGATTGGTGTAGGGCCGTACCAGGTGGGATCGAATCTGAAGCGTTCTAAATCAGCCATCAAAGCATCGAGGAAGTAGTTTGATACAAATATAGGGAGAACCGGGCATCAATGACTATAGCCTGTCTCAAAATCTATAGCCTATAAGACCTTCACGTCACGGGTTGCAGGTGGGAGATGTTTCTTCTCAAGGGGTCTAAGAACATATCCGAAAGCTGCTTACGTCGGGTAGGTCGCGGCTCGTGTTTCGATAATGGACGCAAGACGCCATATGGAGAAAATGCTGGCCCTGTTGAAAGATTAGCTCCATCGAAACATGTCTTATGTGCGGAAACCTTACATGCTGCCGATGCTGAAAAGGCAGATCAGCGCCCATCGCGATTTTGTGCTGCTGGTCTTGTTGTACAGTAGCAATGGTGCAGGAATAGCGAGGATGATGATGTCCAGGATCATATTGGTTGCAGTCAAGCTCGTATAAGTGTAGACGAACGTTTCGACTTCGAGAGAGCCGAACGCATATCGTGTTGCAGGAAGTGTGAGGTCCCAGTAGGCCTGGATAGGTATCGTTGGTACCCAGCCCAGAATACCATATCCTATACACCACTGCCACAAATGTGTGGTCAGCATTGAGTTCAACTGACTAAATGGAACACGAGTGAGGGGTCACGTGTCGAATTGGGGCGAGTTGGGTCAGGAGCGTGCGGACTTCACCTACTGCGAAAACAATGACGATAGTCCCAACGGTAGTATACCATAAGCGTGAGCCCTTCTCATAAATTCGGAGGAACTGGAATAGCAGAGCAAGCTTGATGAAACCTGCAGAGCTTGGGTATGTGGCGTTGGCGATGTAGAAGATCTGACCGCAGCGTTGTTCAGCTTGACACGCAATGGTAGGTGGAATGGGAATGCATGCTTACTCTTAGATATTCAGACATCTTTTGTTCTCCGAGAAGAATAAAATGCTGTCCGAAGCCCACAGTAGTCGAAAGGCATATTGCTATCGAACCGGCACTTGTGGCGGCCTGTCGTATAACGTCAGTCCATATATTCCTCTCTCTTCAGATCTCCAGACCGCATGCTAAACCACTCACAAGTGCTAGGACAACAAAGAGGTCATCCCACCAAGGCGACTTGATGATAAAGAATCGAGTGTAGAGTCGTAGTAGGGCACAAATCCACTGCAGCACCTGTTCGTAGCATCGAGAGCTTGTCAGAAGGACCTTCCGAAGACATGACAACCCAAGCGAGTACCAGTACAAGCCGACCGACCCTTCATCCGAGCCGACGTACCATTCCGCTTATAACGACTCCTAGGATATTCCGAGAAGAGTTGAGAAATGATGGTTCCTCATGGAGGTTGTCTTGGGAGCCGATCAAATCGGTCATTAATGCCATGATCGTATCATTGCCTTGTATCCAACGGGTTCTATTTTTCTTTCAGATGTTCTCGGTGTTGGAGTCGTGCAGTTGATCGTTGGTCGTTGAACGTGGATCGTGGATCGCCAGCAAGAGGTGACCTGTCAAATTAGAGTCGGCAGTGATCGGTAGTGATTCGCGTTTTCCATAGATGCCAAGGCCAGACTGCCGTGGATGGCTCCGGGGAGCGTGCCTTTTTGTGATCCTGCATGATACGTTGGCTTCCGGGTCGGGTTGTGGGACGGTGGGCCGTTCTGGGGGTTTTCACACGGGCCCCTGATGATCGCCAGAGAAAACTGGGCTGGAACTGCCCTCAGCTCCGCCGCGCATGTTGATGGAGGGAATGTTTTGCCGCAGGGTATGGGTGAGACGAGCGGCGTTACCTAAAAGACGCGCCCACGGAGTTAAATTGCCTTTTACGGACACCCTAGGAAACGGAAGAGAGGCGAGCTCGGGAGGGATCACAAGACGGCATCTCGAAACCTTGATCTTGCGGATTATGGGATGGCAGGTGTGTATCTCGAAGCGGTCAAAGCTTGCACATCAAGCCGCCAAGCTTGGCCACGTTCCTAACCCTGTAAAACGAATGTGTGACGACTCCGGCAAATATTGTGGCCAATGGCTGCGGTTTTGAGTCAAGAATCAAGATGTGCTCTGGCCTTTTTTTGCGGGACCTGCCATAAAAGTGGGTATTAAGTGCAGAGGCGATGAAATCCCCTTTCCCGGAGAGTCGACTGATCAAGCAGGGATCTGTACCTGAAGGTGTGGGCATGCTAGCTTTGACCTCGCAAGGCACGACAGATCTGGGTGCTGTCGCCGGGGCCCCTCATCTTTTACATGACTTGTTGGTTTGAATAATATAGCCTCAGTCGACTCGCCAACCTTAGTGCGGACTATAGGCCTCCTACATTATACAGTCAACCTCATGTCTGAGTCGCATGTACCTTGACAAATGGTCAAGTCTCAACAATTATCATCTGCTATAGAGCTGTTCTGGTGGGGGACCCGGGTGAGATTGGGGCTATAGTGAAAATGAATCCCTGTGCAAGGGGCAAGTCAACGGTCTTGCGACGTGTCTGACGACCGCGGGTCTCACAGACTGAGAACTTTCTCCATGTTCCAATGGGAGGGGAAAATCGTCGCTGCGCAAGTACATTGGCTCCAAGCCTTCACCTATGTGGGTAGGGACAAGTTCTTTTTCGAGGAGGTACCTCTTCAGCCAGACGAATGGCGAGAATGTCGAAACGATAGTTACAAGCCACATCGAAGCTACTGTGGTATATTTGCTGATCCCCATAGGCGATCGCCCGGGCCCCCTCATGGGGCTGGGCATGAGCGGGTATCCATGGGTTGTCGTTTGAGGCTAGCACGGGTGATCAGCAGGGCTGTTTTGCGTGATATGCCTGCATGCTCGGCCTGCCGACTTTTCGTTTAGAGGAACATTTGAACCCAGCGCTGCCGGCCGGACACCAACCCGGCGACGAACATGCAAATACGTGCGGCAGGTTACTGACTGACCCATGGCCATAACTGCTGCAGGTCAAGAGTTAGTTGACGAACTACGGCTTCCGGCTTGGGTCCGATCCAATAAACTGCACTCAAATCCCCGATGTGACTCTCAGGGACTTCCGAATGCCGCAACAGCCAGGTTTTTGATTTTGATCCGCAAACAAATAGAAAAATTTCCGTCAATCATGCAATGTCAGGAGCCAGGACTGCCGATGAGCTACCTAAGATTGTGGACGAAGATACAGCTCTAAGACCAATGGGCTGAAGATATTGAGCCAAAGTCCAGCCGGGAAGCACACACATGAAGTTATTAGTTATACCTTTCACCGGGACTAAATTGCGAGTGGTTGCATGTGGCGTGCAAGACACGGCCGCATCATACCCTCTCACCTTGAACAAAAATCATTAACGTTTACAGAACTAGGCAAGAACTTCAAGCACGTGTCCCTAATCGTGCTCAATCCTCGGTGCTAAGGCTGCCGTTGTTTAAGATAACCAGTCATTATTGACTTACCAGCACGCCCAGCTGTTATGTGCTCTGAAATATGTGCATGTCCAAGTTTCGAATTGTATGATACCATAGCATTCTGACACATAATTCACTTGAAGTGCATGTGAGTGCCCAACTGTAAACTAGACTTGCCTCTGCTCGATATTTGCTTTCATGCAGGCTGATGCTCAATAGGTTGGAAGGAATGCGGCCATCGTGGTGGATGACGTGTGCGCCAGCTGAAAGAAGGCAAGGGCCGGCAACGAGGCGTCCCACGGGCTAAGCATCATACAATCAACTCAGCACGCATGGGACCAGCTGTCACACGCGCAACAACATTGATAGCCAAGTGCTTGGCCAACGACATTTGGTTTACTCGTATTGCATTTGTTTTAGCACAAATATGGCCGCCGAACAAGCTAGTAGGCAAACCGGCACCGCAGCGGATACTCGTGCCGCTCTGGTGCCTGATGAGGCTCACCTTGACAGACGCGAAGCCGACGATGGCCTCGCACAGTACAGTTGCCAAACCTGTGCCAGTCGCAAAGTCAAATGTGATAAGACAAGGCCGATCTGTTCCAGCTGTCGCAGCCGCGAACTACAGTGTCTCTACCAGGCGCCTCCGCCTCGACGGCGTAAAAGGCAGTTGAGCGACGGTGACGTCTACGAAAAGATTGCTCAGTACGAGCGCATTCTGCTCGAGCACGGGTTGCTGCCGCAGGGTGCTCATACATCGCCTTCCACTGAGTGCTCACCACAGGAGCCGATATCTCTGCGTTTCATCGAGCCAAACGCAGAAATGTCGAAATTGGGTAAAGTTGTGGTCGGCCATGGTAGGTCGAGGTACATCAACAGCACCACCTGGCGTAGCTTAGAAGATGATGAGATGCAACATATGTCCATGGAACGAAATCACGAGGAAGAGGAGTGTGAGAAAGAAGGGTCTGGATCATTTCTTGCTTCAGCAGGGGATTTCCCAGCTGATCCTTTAACGGGAGCACTCATGGGCTTCCGGCGGAACCTGTTGCACTGCCACCCAACGCACGCGGAAGCAATGATTCTGTGGAACACTCATATCGAGAACGTGGAGCCTATTTGCAAAGTGCTGCATATTCCCTCGTCGACAAAGATGGTCGACGAGGTTTCACGAAAGCCTGAAACAGCATCGAGAGAGATCGAGTGTGTCCTGTTCGCAGTATATCATTTCGCCGTCTTCACCTTGACGGAGGAGAAGTGCGAGAAGCTATTTGGTCGATCGCGAGATGCTTTGATGCAGAAGTACCACCTCGCAACCCGGCAAGCCCTCGTCAACGCGTCTTTCCTCACGACCACTGATATATCCGTCGTACAAGCTCTCGTACTCTTCCTGCTTGCTTGTCGACATCAATACGACCCAAACGCATACTGGATCCTGACAGGTGTTGCCGTCCGCATAGCGCAACGCATGGGGCTTCACCGCGACGGAGAGGCGCTCGGCTTGTCACCGTTCGACGTACAATTAAGGAGACGCTTTTTTTACCAACTCATACCCCTTGACGGTATAGCAAGCCAACTACAGGTACCGGTATTGCCATTGCGCCGGAGTCATGGGATACCAAGGAGCCATTGAATATCAATGATGACCAGATCTGGCCAGGAATGACCACGGCGCCACGAGAGCAGAAGGGGGCAACCGAGATGATCTTTTGTCTGGCCCGGGCATGTATCGGTAAATTCTTTGCCAGGTCGATTCGTGGTACAGCTACGGACCACTCTCAACACCACAGTACAGTTGAGCCTCTCATCCGGGAAGCTGAGAGCGAAGTAGAGGAAAAGTACATCCGCTACTGCGACATTACCAACCCGCTGCACTTCCTAACCATCGGCATGGCGAGGTCAGCCATTACTGCTATGCGCATCAAGATCAGGCTGCCGAGAATTCGAGATCAGACCGCCACGGACGCGGAGAGAAAAGAACTGTTCCAACTGGCGCACAAGATCATCGACACGGACGCAGCTGCTTACGCCCACACAGGCCTCCAGAGATATCAATGGCACGTCAGGTCCTTTTGGGCATAGGGATCTTGGGATTCCCTGATATATGTCCTGACCAGCCTGCGGAGACCTGGCCTGCTCTCGCGTGATGAAGTCGACAATACCTGGAGCAAAGTGGAGAAGGTTTACATGAACCACGCCGATTTTTTAAAGTCAAAGCAAGCCCTGCACACATCGCATTTCGGAGTCTAACGTTGAAGGCCTGGCATGCCAAACCTCCTAGTAGCAGTGTACCTGAACCGGATTTCATCAGCACTCTGCGCTCCCGGCAGGAAGGCAAGCTTGCGACCAGAGCAGCCATGGGCAGCAGCAAGGCAACGACGTCTGGCGTTGGAAATGATACAACACCACCAACTGGCCTGAATCCGGCGGTCGATGCAAGCTCGAATTTTGATGAAATCGGCATGGGTCTTGATATGAGCAGCGACTTTAATCTTGACACGGAAGACTGGATGCTTTGGGATCAGCTCATCAAGAATGACCAGACTCAGAGGGCAGTGAAACCGTCTTGATGCTTTCAATAACGCATATGTTGCGTTTTACGTGGACTGCTTATCAAAGAAGTGCTTTGAAATGTTTAAAACGTGATCAATAAGTCCAGAGACGGTGGGAAACATCAAGTCCGCAGATTCAACTTGTGTTTACGATAGATCACCCCCATAGTAAAGCTTGGAAATATTATATATATATCGGAAGCTTGCGAACCTAGAAAATCATATATGCTTAAAGGAGCGCCGACCTTCCTTGAGTTGCAACCTCACCAGCATCAGGCCTCTGTCATGACTCCTCTTCCTTGCCTGTACCCGCCCATTCATAATCAGGTAGCCCGAATTTGTCGCCCCCAAATGAACTGGAGAAAAGCGCACTCGCCCAAGAAAAGAATCCGCTGAAAGCCATGCCCCAGCAAATGACAGTGAGGGCTGCGTTTCGAAGCCAGATACCCCAGGCAGTCTGCGGAGCAAATATCCATGGGATACCGGGTGGGATCTTTTGTAGGTCGTCAATTATAGGCCTCATGCGCTCCTCGTAGCCCCGGAGTCCAGCCTCGATGTCGCCTTTGCACATGCTGACCTCGCCAGCCAGCACATAAGCACCGGCCATAGCGAGGCTCGTGCCAGTTCCGGTTGGACCAGGCGCGTAGCCCGCATCACCGACCAGGACGAATCGCCCCTTGTAGAGGCTGGGCACCTTGACCTGTACTATCTCCGACGCGTAGAAGTCGTCCGATTCCATCATGCCCTCGAGGATGTCCTCCGTCTTCCAGCCGGCCCCGGAAAACTCCCCGGCAATGTACGTCTTCAGCGCATCGGTCCCTTTCTTCGATGCCTCCCTGAACGGCAACGTCGCATCCTTACTTCCGCGTGGATGGATCAAGTGTGTGATAACCCGAGTCACCCCTGAGGGATCGGGCCCGAGTCCAAAGAAACGACCACCCGTGGTTGTCCACGCCTGCCCAGTCTTGCTGCCATTAAGCAGGTCTTTCTCCACGGAGAAGTACGCCGCCCAGCAGTCCACCGACCTGATGTGGTCCCGGACGCCGCAGCCGAAACCCATAGCTCGAGTCCGCGAGGTGGAGCCGTCGCAGGCGACGACGAGGTCGTACTGCGCTGTCGGGTGGCCGTTCGCGAACTCGACCGTCACCGGCCCGCCGTCGTCGACCTGCTGCATGGACGCGACCTGCTCGCCAAAGACGTAGTTGATCCTCTCGTTGTCCTTGGTCATGTCGAACAGGATCTGCGCCAGGTCGCCGCGGAAGATCTCGTACTCTGACACGAGCGACTGCTGGTTGGGGTCGCCGGTGGCCGTGATGGTCGCGAACGGCCGGCCGTCGTCCCTCACGAAGCTGATGCCCTCCATCCCGGTCGTCTTGGCCCTCACTGCGTCTTCCATCCCGGGCATCTTCCGCATCACCGAGACGCCGGCGTTGCGGATGTCGACGTTCTGCCCGCCGGTGCGCAGGCTTGGGAACCGTTCGATGATGGTGACTTTGGCGCCGGCTTTGGCCAGCCAGTAGGCTGTTGTTGGTCCTGCGACGGACGCGCCCACTACGAGGACTTTCAGGTCAGGCATTGTGAAGTATCGTATGTATGTAGAAAAAGACTAGAAATATTGATGTTACACAATTATTTCTCCGTGTGATGGCTGTTGCTTGCATCGACTATATATGTCAGACGCCACGGACCAATTCGGCCTTCAATCCAATCCTCGGCCGTTGAGGCCCGCTGGCTCGGGCCCGGGAGGGCTGGGAGTCAACGGCCGAATAGACGAAGGATTAGATAGGCACCGGGTCCGCAGCAGCGCTAGTTTGGGCGTAGCAATTTTGATGTCTTCGGTTGGCTGTTTTTTAGGCTGTTTGCAGGTCGGAGTTTCGCATAGCCATATGTAGCTAGGCTAGGGCCAGAGACGTGGCGGCCCGGCTCGCATAAGGAGTACCCGAGACCGAAAGTCCGGTCTAGTCTCACAGTACCGAGCCAGGTCAGCAAGTGAGCTGCTCTCATCTGCATCGATCAGGCTTCACATGTACCACACACGAACTCTCACGGCCAGGGAGCCTCCAGATGTCTCCTCGCTACTCCGGAGTACAAAATGTACCAAAAGAACACAGGTTTCTCAGCAAAATATAAATAAATCGAGGAACCACAGCCTGTGCTACTTCAATGGCTATTGGGGGTTATTTGGGGTTATACTCGATACCGCATGGAAGACGAACATAGCCACAAACAACTTGACGGCTGGGGTGGAACTTACTCGCTTTCGATCGGCCATGTCGACCTGCTGTCCTACGTCCAAAGAACATGGATTGCATACTTGTTGGTCAGATGATCGGCCTGCTCATGTCTAATCAATGTCGAAGAATATAATTACGTGGGAAAGTTTGTTCACCTTTACGATGTCGTGACATGGTCGTTGCCGCAAGCCCATTTCGGGAACCCTGGACAAGAGAGGCCATTGTCAGCATATCATCAAAATGAGGCCCACATACTGGGTTCCATGAGGCGGAGCTTCAGGCCCAGGACGGACGATCACCTTCATGGGCATCACGCCGACGACCCATAAAGCGAATGCTCACTGGTCGCAAGCCACGGTGAGGCGCTGACTGATTTTCGCCAAAACGGGCAACTTCTGAGAGACGAGCTATGTTAGAACCCTGCTCTGCACAAACAGAAGAACCCACAGGTTGGTGGGCGAGACTCAAAGCGAGTGAGAGGGTGATAACGTCCATGTGCCGTTACCGCAGACGTCAAGTGCGTAGAAGGTCGTCGATGCAACAATAGAAAAGCATTGTGAGGGTAAACTGGGTCACAATTCCACCTTGGATAGAACAAACGCTTAATGATGGGTCACCCGCGCGCTGCACTGACAAGGTCAAGTATTTGCACCTTGCATTCGAACGAGTCGCCAACTACGTAGAAACTATCGTGACAAGGAAAAGAACACTTCTCTGGTTGCATTCCCTTTGTAGTCCGAGAGCCATGAAAACCATCCTGGACCGAACGGAAATGGTCAAAAGTTCCTTATTATATGAAGGAAATTCGGCGATTTTGCGTATCTTTTGGAAAACAAATACGCCCTTTAACTTCATGTGGGTGCATGAAGTGTTTCACGGGTATTTACAGTGAGCACCTAGGGGTCACTGATCATCTTAGATAAAGTGACGACCTGACAAAACAGCCGGGCCAGCCGGGCCAGCCGGGCCCCAGATTTGCTTTAATGCCACCAACAGGCGTTCATCCTGTCTCTGGATCTGTGCATCTCGAGGTCGCATTGGGATCTGTGCATAGTAAGGATACGCGGATCCATCATATGCCCGCCCTGCGATGGTTGGCCCTATCAGATCAACAACTTCTATAAAGGTGTATCTCCACTCTGCCGCCGCGATGGATAGAAGAACCGCTTGCGAGTCAGCAAGAGAGCCAGGGGCTTGAAAATGCGCAGCCGTATGCAAGTGATATAAACTGCCGCCGATACTATCGCTGTTATTCCGGTCTGGCCCCTCCACCTCGAATTGATCCTCCAGATGTAGTGCTTCTGGAGTTATCAAAAAACCAGAATGTGGCACCAGAATGTGGCCATGGCAGTACCCGATGTCGGAGAAAGTACCTTGCGATACAAAGATCACTACTTGCCAGTTCTGGTTGAGAGGGGAGGCTCAGTCGCTCGTGTGTGGGAAGGGAGGCACACAAGGATACGATCCAAATGACCTATGAGGCTTACATTCTCTCCTGAGGCGTCGAGTTCCACGGATGAATACATAGGTACAAATCCCCAGTTGAGGTTATTGGTACTGCCTACCGAGTCTCAGGTAGATCCTGTAGGACTCCAAATCAAGCCTTTTCCCAGCCCTGGGATGATTCTTGATTCTCCACCACAGCTCGAGGGATCTACCACTTCAAGAAGGTCGAGATACTTGCATATGGGTCGTTATGGATGCAGACAGGGGTTGAGTTTGTACCGCGAGACCATGCTACGAGGCTCTCATGTACAGGCATTGACTCGGATATGAACTGAAGATAATATCGCCACGTGCATCAGTACGACTCGCCAGGATCGAAGTAACAACTGTATAAATACACCCGATATCTCCTGTTAATTTTCCGCCAAAGGTCCGGGAATTCACATCTGCGCGGGCAGGATCCAACAGGGCTGTCTTCTAAATTGCTCTTGCCACCAAGGTAGCCTCACAGCCTTGTAACAATGTTCAACCACCTATTTGTGGCCGCTTTGGTGGTCAGCGTCCCTTGCAGCACTTTAGCAGCCGTTATAAAGCGCCATGCCACCGATCTGGACGGAACCTATGATTTCGTCATCGCAGGCGGTGGCACTGCTGGCCTGACCATCGCTGACAGAGTCTCGGCTGCTTTCCCGAATCGTGAGTCGTCTTTGTCCCTCCAGCAAACGTCCCTCGATACCCCGGAAATATCATCTAAGCTCAAGTCCAAGGGTCCGTTCTCGTGGTGGAGGTTGGAAATTGGGATCCTCGCCCGCCGTGGTATGAGCCAGCCTCGGTAACCTGGGACATGGGCGGGGCCTTCGTGTACTCGCAACCCATTCCGACCCTGGACAACAGGACGCCCAGGCCGTTCATGGTGGGAAAGACTCTCGGTGGTAGCTCTGCCATTAATGGCCAAGTGTTCGACCGTGCTTCTCGCCATGACTACGACATGTGGCCCAGCTACGCTGGGGCGGATGGCTGGGACTGGGAGGGCCTGAAGCCGTACTTCCAAAAGGTCAGTCGGGTTGCCCGAAAAAGTCCATGCTCCATGGCGTGCAGAATTCGCTGACGGATTCGCCGTAGAGCGTGACCTTTGTTGAGCCAACGGCAGAGGAAGTCGAGCAATATGGCTACACGTGGGACATTGAGTCTGCCTATGGAGGCTCGACTCCGGTCAACTCCTCGTTCCCGCCTTTCCAATGGCCAACAACCGGTGAGTCCCGCCTGACTTTCGTGACAGGGGTTACGGGGATGCTGACAGCCACTCGCTCAGGTATATCCCGCCAAGCCTGGCAGGAAGTTGGACTTGAAGTCAAGAAGGAGTGCGCCGGGGGCGACAAAGCCGGCTTGTGCTGGGTTCCGACCTCCCAGAGCCCTTGGGATGCCAGCAGATCGCACGCCGGCATTGGTCACTACGAGCTGATCAAATCTCGCCCAAATCTCCACGTCATTGCCGACCACAAGGTGATCCGTGTTGTGTACTCCGGGGATGACCTCGCCGACCAGGTGCCGGTCGTGGAGATAAAGTCCCTCAACGACAGCTCCGTCTACAACGTCAGTGCCAAGGCCGAGGCCATCATCTCTGCTGGTACTGTCCACACTCCTCAGGTCCTTCAGAGAAGCGGCCTCGGCCCTGCCGCACTCCTTAAGGACGCCGGTATCGATGTCGTGCTCGAGCTTCCCGGTGTCGGGTATAATTTCCAGGACCACACGGCTGCCCAGTTTGCAGTCAATGGTGGGTGCAAAACGTTCTCGCCCCGATTTGATGAGCTATCTGACAAGACATACAGTTACCAAAGACCTCCTGCCTAACGAGAACGAATTGAGCTCGAACAAGACCTTCCTGCAGGACTCGCTTGCCCGGTACGCCCTCAGGCCGGCGCAGGGCCCATACACACAAGGCGTAGCCAACACAGCAGCCTTCCCTGCCCTGAATGTCATCACCGGCGAGTACAAGGCCCTCGCTGCCGCCGTCCGCGACCAGATCGCAAACGGCTCTGCGACCCAGTATCTGCCGCACGGAACGCCCGAGACCGTCGTCGCGGGCTACTACAAACAGCTGGCATACATCGCCGACGCAATGGAGAACACTGACCAGCCCTTCATGGAAGGGTGGACCTCCGGGGTGCCTCAGTACGGCACACTGCTTCACCCTTTGAGCCGGGGCTCGATCCTTCTCAACGCATCCGACATTGACGGCGAGCCCATCATAAACTTCAACACGGCCAGCAACCCGCTGGACCTCGACATCATCGCGACCTTCGTCCCCTTCTTCCGCAAGCTCTGGGCGACCGACGCGTTCAGGGCCCTCGGCATCGTCGAGACGTCCCCCGGCGCCAACGTCACGGGCGCCGCGGACCTGAGCCGCTGGCTCGTCGGCGAGGCGCTGCAGCAGAGCGACTACCACCCGTGCTGCACGGCGAGCATGGCGGCGCTCGAGGACGGCGGCGCCGTCGGCGGCGACCTGCGCGTCCACGGGCTGCGCAGGCTCCGCGTCGCCGACCTCAGCGTCGCGCCCCTGGAGCTCGGCACCCACACGCAGTCGACGGCCTACGCTATCGGCGAGAAGGCAGCTGATCTGATTATTGCGGACTGGTCGTGATTCCCGGGTGCGTCTCTCGATCTGGATGCCTCTGTTGCTCTCGAGCGCCTCAAATTCTTGTACATACCTAGGTTAGTGTGCTCAATGGTTTTTGTACAATATTCAGCCCGCGATATTCTTTCTGAAGGTGTAAGGTAGCGTGAAATCCAAATTTAGACTGAAACCATGATCTCAGGTTCACGCCTTCCTGAGAAAGACGCAGTAGGCCAGAATGCATACACGTATCCTACATATTCATCGCAATTCGTATTGTTTGTTGGATTCCAGTGAAGACAGGATTCTGATTGAACTTGTAAATTCATCATGTAGTATCGTTATAGACTATTTGTAATGTTTGAGTTCCTCTATTCAAGCTGGAACAACAGCGATTACCGTGATGGAATAAGAGGCAATAATATTATAATTCATAGGTAATTACATTCACTTGAGCTATACAGGGTTTTGAATCATGACTATTTAATCTACGTCTGTAAACCGGTGTTGTGTCAAAAGCCACCATTTCGCACCAAAAGTCACAGCATCAGCCCGCAGCTGTCAAGCTTGAGGCCATCTCTCTCTTGACACACGGTGAAGCACTATATCAAAGTGCCTTCGCCATGTGGCTCAGCACTTGAGGCCTTCGTACACGTTAGATCATTGTTATAAACACTTAAAATCAATAATTGATATCATCATACCCAAGCTTATATTCTCATCTCATCTTAATACAGCTGCCCAAGTTGAAAAATGCTTCGATGTCTGATTACATAAGCAATACTGTCCCTCGGTCTGACATCACAGGTGCCTGGCCTACTCATCTTGCGTCAAACACCAACTTGCCGCTGCAGCTTGCCTTCATGAGGTCAACTTATTCCAAGCTAGAGAGAGAATGAGCCATCGGCTTTCAGTGGTTTTCAGGTGACTCAAGGCGATGAAATGGTCAGGTGGGATGTGAGACGTGTCACAGCCAGCCCCACACTCTTCTCGCTCCCGATGTTGTAGGTGCCGGTATGAAGGCAGCAGTGCACAGCCCCGCCCATCTGGTGTTCAAAAGGTGCATCCGGCCCTCTCATACACTGCTCTCAAGATCCGGAAACACTACCTCACGTCTTTTCTGGACCGGCATCAGCTCCCCTCAGGCAAGATCAACCATGGCTGCCCGTACCTCCGTTGAGGACTTCCAGGACCTCGTCAAGTCCAGCAACCGCATCGTCGCCCTCTGCGGCGCCGGCCTGTCCGCAGCCTCGGGCCTGCCCACATTCCGAGGAGCAGGTGGACTATGGCGAAACCACGAGCCTACGTCCCTCGCAACTCCTGAGGCCTTCGAGGAGGACCCCGCTCTGGTTTGGCTCTTCTACGCCTGGAGGCGACACATGTGTCTCAAAGCACAACCCAACGCGGGCCATCACGCGCTTGCAGAGCTGGCAAAGAAGAAGGACAATTTTGTCTGCCTGACGCAGAACGTCGACGGTGAGAACGAGCACTCCTGCCCCGGCACACGAGAGAAGGCCCCAAGATCTTGCAGGCAGACAACTGACCGTCACACAGGCCTATCAAGCCGCGCCGGCCACCCCAAAGACCGGCTGCGCCTCCTCCACGGGAGCATCCTGGACCTGAAGTGCTTCGACGAGTGCGGCTACGTCGAGAGGGACAACCTGTCGGACCCGCTCTGCCCCGCCCTCGAGGCCGCGTCCGCGGTGAACACGCCGCCGGACCAGTCGGGCAGGCTGCCCCTGCTCGACCCCAAGGTCCCCGTGCCCAGGATCGACGTCAAGGACCTGCCGCACTGCCCGAGGTGCAAGACGGGCCTCCTGCGCCCGGGCGTCGTCTGGTTCGGCGAGGCGCTCGACGGGGAGATGCTGAACGCGACGGACGAGTGGATCGCCTCGGCCCCGGTGGACATCATGCTGGTGGTGGGCACCGCGGCCGTGGTCTACCCGGCGGCTGGCTACACGCAGAAGGCCAAGAGGAAGGGGGCGGTCGTGGCGGTCATCAACCCTGACAAGGGTGCTTGCGCGGGACTGGGGTCCAAGGACTTCTTCTTCCAGGGCGATGCTGCTGAGATCCTCCCCAAGCTGTTTGCAAAAGTTATTTGAGGCACGGAACCCGGGACAGACTACGTATCTTGAGAACACTGAACAAACTGAGGGCTTGCACGGGCGATGGTCAGTGGAATTAAAATTATCATTGCCTGATTATCTAGACGGGTATCATCATCTTTCCTTTCTTCCTTTCTCTTTTTTACAAACTAACAGAGACCTTGGCCCCCGCCTCGGTCGAGTTGCATAGCTCCTTAATGAGCTCCGACGCCCGCTCCGCCGCCACCATGACGCCAAACTGCGGGTTGACCGTCAGCGGCGCGACGATGCTCGCGTCGACGACGTGCACGTTGTCCGTGCCGACCACCTGCGTGTGCGCGTCCACGCACTTGCCGATGCGGCAGCTCGAGCTCCAGTGGTTGACCATGCCCATGGCGTAGTCGGAGGCGGTCGTGATGTAGGCCCTGATCTCCTCCTTGGTGGCCGCCTTGGGGATGTTGAGCGGCTCCAGCCCGGAGTCGCTCTTGTCGAGCGCCGCGAACAGGTCCGCGATGAACTGCGCGATGTCGTCGGCGTCGCGGCCCTCTGGGTCGCTGTAGAAGTTGCCGTTGCCGCCGCCGGGGACGAACTTGCCCGTCTTGGGGTCCTGGGTGAGGACGACCTTGCCCGTGGACAGGAGGCCCGAGGTGCCGTAGATGTTGAGCGTGATGGTGCTGTCGTTGGTGAAGTCGGAGTATCCGGCCGTGCCGATGGTGCCCTGGAGGCCGGTCGGTGCGGTGCCGTCGGTGTGGTTGATGTACGTCCAGAAGGCGGAGGTCTGGCCCGCGTAAGAGTACGGGCCGGAACGCTCGTTCAGGTACATGTCGCGATCAGCCTCGATGGGAGATTCGTAGGAGTATGTGTACGAGTCGAGGCTGGGGGCGGTCAGCTCGATGAAGGTGTTGGGGTTGTCGAAGAGGCCGGCGCCGACGTCGCTGTTGTTGAGCCAGGACGAGGGTGTCATGGCCGGGTCGAGGGCACCTGCTTCTGAAAGGGTCGTGAGGACGTCCGCTGGTCCGATTCCTGACTGCATCAGGAGCGCGGGGCTGAAGATCGCGCCACCGCTGAAGACGACGCGGCCGGTGGAGCTCAGGTTGATGGTGGTTTCGACGCCGTCGACGGTGGCCAAGACTCCGGTTGCCTTGGACCCCGTGCGCACTGCCCGAGAGACCGCGACGTTGCTCTGCAGCGAGAAGTTGGGCCGCTGCAGAGCGGACTGGAGGTACGTGGTGACGGGTCCGCCACGCTGCCCGTTGGCGTAGTCGTAGGACGTGTGCCCAAAGACGGCCTGCTTCTGATCTGGCACATTGTTAAAGACAACCTCAGAGTATCCCGCGCCATCGACAAGCCACTTCCTGGCTGCCTCGTAGCCCGACTGGACATTAGACGGAGACGTGACCTCGACCGAGGGCTGCCTCTCATACAGCCTCTTGGTGGCAGCAGCTACGTCGGAGCTCTTCCAGCCGTCTGGGTGGAAGGCGTCCCAGTCCGACGCTGGGGGCTCGAAGAAGAGGCCAGCGTTGATGGCGCTTGAGCCGCCGATGGTGCAACCGCCGTAGGCAGCGCTCCTGTCTCCACACACAAGGGTTGGGGATCCTGTGAAGATGGTGTTGTCTATTTGCAAATCGAATTGTCAGTTCATAGGCTTCCAACACGTCGTTCGTGACCAACTCACATAGTCCTGGGACGTCAACACGGCTCAAGTCGGTTCCGTCGAGCCAAGCAGGTCTCTCTGTGCCACCCGTGATGCCATATGACGGCCCTCCCTGTTCCAGGAGCAGCGTCTTCAAGCCCGTCTCACTCAGCCTGTCCGCAACAATTATGCCCGCTGGTCCAGCTCCTACGACAATGAAGTCGTAAGAATCCGTGGTCCAGTCTGAGGCCCTACCAGCCACGGGAGCAGCAGCCGCATATTGTAGCAGCAGCGCCGCCAATGCCGATATTTGGAGTGATCCTCGCATTGTCGATGGCAGTGTTTTGATCGACAGGCTGCTCGAGGAGTTGCTTGGTTAATCGTTTATGCGGTGGCGGGTTGGCAAGGTGAGGCCAAGATATCGATACCACAACCCGGGGTGAACGGGAGTTTTCAAACTTTGGTTTTAAGCTTCAACATCAAGAACGTCTGCAGCTCAGCTCTTCGTGCGGGTCGCGGCAGATTGGAGCCTCGATCAGAACTTTGAAGCCAAAATGTCAAAATAGCACCGTGAAATGAGGTGCGGGTCTTGGGCCGAAAGGGGTAGTGGGAATCTCCAAAAACCGTCGCGCAGCATTGCACAGCATTGCGATGACTTATTAGGGCCATGACTTTTTTCCCTTGTGCTACTGTACAGCTCTAAATGCTATGACATAATTGCGCATTCCTCCCTTTGTCTGCGCCTCTGTCGTGTTACCGTAAACGTTATTGTTATTGCATGGTTCTGCTAGCTTGGCTAAAGTGGCCCTATCCGAACATGCCGTTGCCTCTATGCTTGCAGAGGTCTAGCACAGTCAGCCAAATCTCTTGGCGAGTCGCGTTGGACACTAGCTGCACGTTGAGGCTGTCGGCCTAGTTCCATTCAGAGTCCCGCGCAATACGAGCCTTCGAGAAAACTCCACCCAGACGGGAACTCCGACGCAGAGTCTCCGGCCGGAGAGGACGCTGTCGAGCTGAAATGCCACCAAGTGTGCACCTCAAATAGATTTCGCGTGGCACAGACTGTAGATCTTGGCGCGTAGCCGCTGAGACGGTGGACATTTGTGCAACTATAACGTTACGGTGACCGACGCTGCACCTAAGCCAACTAGCTAACTTTGAATGCATGAATTCGGAAAGCCACCGAGGACTTGCGAGCTGACTGCTATCGAACCCGGAGTATCTTCAGCCACCGTTGCTGCAACGTGCACCCGCGCCCAAGGATCGACCAGAATGTCTCCAAGATCTCCAAGTGTCTCGTGTGTAAAGTGAACCACAACTCCTGAAGTCCTGAACCCAATGACTAAACGCCCCTTTCCCAATCCAACCAAATAGCAAACGACCTATCGTATTCGGCAGGGTCCCGCAAGAGAACCAAAAGAACGATCTTTCTCCCCTACCTATCCCGGGCCAAACTCCTTTAACAAATGCACCAAAAATTGAGTGCTACCACCGCCATGCAGATCTTGCCACCGCAGTTTCTCACACCTGAGCGGGAGACGGGTTGAACGCCAGGGGCGGCCGCTGTGGTATCTCATAACTCCCCCTCCCATAATCCTGGCCCTGCACACCACCACCACCACCACCACCACCACCGGCCATCGCATAGTACTCAGCCGCTGCGCCCTGGCCGCCGCCGCCATCTCCAACACGGTACCCGCTCGAGCTGGCCCTGCCGTAGTCGCCATAGTCGCCCGCCGGGTGCTTCTCCTGCGCGGCCTCACCCCCGTGGAGCTGATGCTGGCCGCCGCCGTCCCTGCTCCCGGCGTAGTAGCTGGGCATCCTGCCATACAGGCCGCCGCCGTTGTCCGTGCTGAACCCCGGCAGCGTGCTGCTGTGCTTGTTGGCCCTGCTCCTGGCCTTGCGCCGCCTCTGTATGATGATGGACGCGACGATGGCGGCGATGAGCACCACCGCCACGACCACGGCGATAGCGATTGCTGCTGGTTTTGAGAGCTTGCTGCCCGATGAGTGGCTGGTCTTGTGGATTTTTGTTTTCCTCCGCTCCGGTAGCGTGAAGGTCGACACCGGGTCCACGAGGAATGGTGCCATTTCCAATGGATTTCGTTATGGTAGTCAGGCCGTTTCAGGTTGTTGAGCCTTTTGAAGGAAATGAAGTCGGTATCAGTGAGGAGTGCGAAGAATTCTTTGCTGAGGCATCAAGTGAGTGCGAAGCAAATTACGAGAAAGAGTTCAAAAGGTCAGGTGCAAGCCCTACGTGAGAAGGAATGTGTCGCCGTTATGTATTCTTTGTTTCCCCCAAAGTCTGTTCCCGGGCCTTGTTCTGACCTAAAATGAAGCCTAGAGCCCTCAATCAGACCAAGCGGCCCTGATTCGAACGAGAATCAACCCGGGTGCTGGCAGCTCCCGACATCTTTCAAGTTGAAGCAGGTCGATAAAACAAGCCCGGCCGCGGTCGAAACTGACATCAAATGTCGATCAGGACCGTTTCATGGGACGCAGCCTTGATTGGCTGGCTACGTTCAGCGGCTGAAAATTGGGGGGGCTGTGCCGCAGGCCGTGAAGGAATGATTGGGTTTTGGCATCGCGTGCCTGAGGCGGGTCGAATTTGCGGCCGACCTGAGTTGCGACTTAGTAACTGGCAACACCAACAAGGTTGTGTGACGATAGGCCGGATTTGGGGCCGAAGATAGAATCTCGAACCACCACAAGATTCTGAACAGCACCAAAATCTTCAAGCGCCCACCACATGGCCTGAGATCGGGTGCGGGAGGGAGACTGTGAAAACAAAATTAGACACATAATGGCCGTGTTCATGGAGAGGTAAGAGGGTCCCAGGGTCCCAGGGCCAGGCGGGCATCGCAATGACCGGTGACAACAATGCTGGGCAGGGCCGATGTGTCTTAGGATTGAGACTGCGGACTTTATGATACTGTGACGAACAGATGGTGACCGGGTACATATATATATCCCATGTGCCTGCCACCCACAAGTACTAGCGTTCATCACGAGGGGTCCTCACCGTGCTGCTTGGTGTGTATCACATCGTCCTCTGAGGCTCCCCTCTTGAAGTTCTGGTGCGCAATGGTCTCCAGCGACAGCCCCTTGGTCTCCTTGAGGAAGAAGAAAGCAACGATGGCGATAACAACATCGAAGACGCCCCACAACAGGAAAGTGCCCCAGCCCATATTCGTCATCATGTACGGCGTTGTCAACGAGAAGACAAAGTTGAACAACCATTGTGAGCCCACGCCGACGGCCACGCCTGGCTCACGAATCCGAGCAGGGAAGATCTCAGCCACATAGGGCCACGGCATCGGACCCCAGCTGAAGTTATATGCGATGACAAAAAGGTAAATCAAAGCAACCGTGGCGATGCCAGAGCTGGTGACATTGCCCTGCTCGGGTGGCGGGATCGCCTTGACGACGGCGGCAGTCGTTATCTGGCAAGCGGCCATGAAAGCCGCTCCTCCGATCAGCACATTCCGCCGGCCGACCCGCTCAGAGACGAACAGGACGAAGATTCCACAGGCGGCGACCTTGATGGCCCCAAAGATCGCCGTGAGCAGCAGGCCCTTATTTCCAGACCCGACCAGGAGCTTAAAGTACTGCGGTCCAAAGTAGGCAAAGGCGGTTGCGCCGGTAGCCTGCTGTGCTGCGAAGATGGCGAAGGCGGCGAAGACCCGCTTGAAGTTGTCGCCCTGGAGGAGCTCCCTGGGCCGGAAGCCCTCGGTGGCGCGGGCCTCCATCTCGACGCCCAGCCTGATGTCCTCCATCTCGTCCAACACCGCCTGTGAGTCGTCCGCCCGGATCCACTTGAGGCTCTCGAGCGCCTCCTCGTGACGGCCCTTCTTGGTAAGCCACCGGGTGCTCTCCCTGAGCGTCAGCATCCCGAGGCCCAGCAGAGCCCCGGGGACCAGCTGCAGGCCGACGGGGATCTGCCACTGCCGCGAGTTGCTCGGGCCCAGGGCGACCCCGTAGTCGACCCAGTAGCTGGTAAAGATGCCAAAGGTGAAGAACCACTGGAAGAAGCTCCCTATCTGGCCCCTGATCTCCTTGGGCGTCATCTCCGAGCTGAACATGGGGACAACCACGGTCGCCGTGCCGAGCCCCAGCCCGGCGATGACCCTCGCGACGTAAAACGCCGCCAGCGAGTGCGTGTTGATGGTCTGCACGAGCGCGCCGACGCAGAAGACCAGGCTGGAGATCATCAGCGCCTTCTTGCGGCCGAGGTAGTCCGTCAGGGGCCACGCGAGGAAGCACGCGACAAAGGCCCCGAGCTGCTGGAGCCCGACCGACAGCGAGTTGGTCCGCGTCGCCCCTGCGGTCGCGTAGCCATAGTCGCGCTGGAAGGAAGCGAGCGTCAAGACACCGCCGACTATGCCGGAGTCGTACCCGAAGAGAAACCCCCCTACGCAGACGACGCTCCCGAGATAGTACGCGCGTATCTGACCGAGCCTGGTGCCCTGCATGCTTGAGGTGGGACGATGCTAGTCTCGTGGGACGGGCGAGGACGTTCGCTAATGATTTAACGAGTCGTTAAATTAACCAAGGGTGGTATGCAGAGAGAACAAGTCTACCTCAACATATGAGACCAGACGGTGGACTTCACAGGAATGTCTTTGGTCTGGTTGAACAGCAGAGGAAAAAAAGTGTGAGCACACATTTCCTCTGCTGAAGTTTGTTCAATCCATTCTGTGCTGGGTACCTGTCTGAAGGTCATGCGGGAGCTGACGCATTCCTGCACACCTGCAGTATGATTCCCCAACCCAGCCGAAAACCTTCTCCCTGTCTCGCCAGGAAATGCTACACCAAGCCTGCCATTCGCTGGCCGGCCTCGGTTGGCTTCTTCAACTCTGGTTTCCCCCATGACTTAGCTGCTCTGACATGCATGAGCGACACCGTGGATTTCCCTACTAGCTACTAGGTGAGCCTTCTTCACTATCATGAGTAGTCGTGACCAGCCCCGGCAATCATGTCATTTCCAGCCAGTCAGAAAAGAAAACAGGTGGGTTAAACCCCAGGAGAGTAAAGTCGTGTCTAACCGACATCCTGCCCCCGCATCCCGGGTTGCCAGTTCGTCACATCTCCCGAACCTGCAATGTGACCGACTTCCAGGGATCGGCTGGAAGTCGGTCCCTGCCACAACAGCAGCACATGTCTGCAATTGATGAGGAAGGGTGCTGATGCGGGGCCGCCGCGACCCGGGGAATATCAGAGCGTAAGGCCTGCAGGAGGGAGGAGACCAGCTGTTGCACAGGAGCGAATCAATGTGAGTAATGGCCCGACTTCCCCTCTTCGTGGTAGGGAGTGATCAGCTGGAACTTGTTCTCTCGAACACGTCTCATAGGTGCGTAGACGCAATGTAAGTGACATCTCATGCCGCGCAACCACATGTGGGGTTGCTGGTTCCAAATGTAAACACCACAGGGAGAATGATAGTACTGTGTAGCAATCTTTCACTGTACCAGCTTCCAATTTGATTCGCGTCTTCAACGTTCGAAAAGTTCAGTACACGTTGTACCCATATTGTCACACTCTCGGGCGTACATTTCCTAACCTTCAGGACCACTCTATTACCTGTGACTCCAACCAAGACACCGCCCATGGCTCCCGGAAAGCGCCCCAACTTCCTCGTCATCGTCGCCGACGACCTGGGCTTCAGCGACGTAGCCCCCTTCGGCGGCGAGATCAACACGCCCCACCTCGACAAGCTCGCCGCCACCGGCCTGCGCTTCACAGACTTCCACGCCGCGGCGGCATGCTCCCCGTCCCGCGCCATGATCCTCACGGGCACCGACCACCACATCGCCGGGCTGGGCAACCTCATCGAGTGGACAAACATCAGCGGGCAGAACGACCCGAACGGCGGCATGTCCACCGCCCCGCAGCGCGGGATGCCGGGCTACGAGGGCTACCTCAACGAGCGGGTCGCCGCGCTGCCCGAGATCCTGCGCGACGAGGGCTACCTCACCCTCATGGCGGGCAAGTGGCACCTGGGCCTCACCCCGGAGCGGTCCCCGCGGGCGAGGGGGTTCGAGAGGTCCCTCGCGCACCTGCCCGCCTGCAGCAACCACTACGGGTACGAGCCGCAGCTGCAGGGCCAGGACAAGATCCCCGAGTTCATGACCATGTCCTTTATCGCGCTGCACAGCGAGGACGGGGAGTACGTGAAGGAGCTACCCGAGGGCTGGTATTCCAGCGATGGGTACGGGGATAGGATGCTGTCGTACCTCAAGGAGTGGAAGCAGGAGAGCGAGGGCAAGGCCGGGGAGGAGAGGAGGCCCTTCTTTGGCTACCTCCCCTTCACCGCGCCGCATTGGCCCCTGCAGGCGCCACAAGAGTACATAAAAAAGTACAGGGGCGTCTACGACGGCGGCCCAGACGCGCTGAGGCAGAGGCGCCTGCAGCGCCTCAAAGAGCTGGGCATGGTGGACCAGAACGTGGAGCCGCACCCCGTCGTCGCGGACGAGGTCAAGGAGTGGGCCGAGATGGGCGACGAGGAGAGGGCCAACAGCTGCCGCGCAATGGAGGTGTTCGCGGGCATGGTCGAGTGCATAGACGCCAACGTCGGCAAGGTCGTCGACTACCTCGAGTCCGTGGGCGAGCTGGACGACACGTTCGTGTGCTTCCTGTCCGACAACGGCGCCGAGGGCGCGGCGTACGAGGCGTACCCCATCGTGCAGGGGAGCATGATACAGCACCTCAAGAAGTACTACAACAACCACATCGACAACCTCGGCAACGGCGATTCCTTCATCTGGTATGGCCCCCGTTGGGCTCAGGCCGCAACGGCTCCTTCGAGGTTATACAAAGCCTACACGACCGAGGGAGGCGTGCGCGTGCCCTTCATGATGAAGGTGCCGAAGCAGTGGGAGGGGAGCCTTGAGAAGGGTGGCGTCACGCACCAGTTTAGCACGGTAATGGACCTTGCGCCAACAATTTTGGACATGGCTGGCGTCAAGCACCCGGCACCTCTTTACCAGGGCAGGGAGGTCGTTAGTATGCGAGGTAAGAGTATGATGCCGTACCTGAAAGAAGAAGCTGGGAGGATACACGAGAAGGATTTCGTGAACGGGTGGGAGACATGCGGACGGGCAGCTGTGCGGAAGGGGGACTGGAAGATCGTGTTCATTCCGAAGCCCAAAGGCCCGGAGAAGTGGCAGCTATACAATCTGGTGAGGGACCCCGGCGAGATCCACGATCTGGCGGACCAAGAGCCGCAGAGGCTGAAGGAGCTTATCAAGCTGTGGGATCAGTACGTGCTGGAGACGGGCGTGGTCCCGCTGTCAAAGGACCTGGGAAACTGGATGGCGGCGATGGAGGAGCAGATGCCTGAGAATGCGTGGATTGAGTATGAGTATTGGAAGGACGGCGCGAGGGATGACCCAGCCAAGTTTACCAAGAACATTCCCAGATTTGTGCGCCAGGTCAAGGCCTTATAGAGGCGTGCTTACAAAAGACGCTCATATCTTCCTATGGGTCTAAAAGGACGCTCTTGTCATCGATCCTGCATCTCTCTTGCCGTGCTGTTGGACGGCCGGAAGAGGTCCTCATCTGCATCGAGATGCCACTGCAACCACACCCGACAGGTGTAATATCAGGTTTTGGCCTCGCACTGTTGGCCACTATCCACTGGTGTCCTCTGGTATTGAATTCTCCGGGCGTGGGATATTCAAATTGCAGCACTCGCCCAAAAGACTTATCTCCTCGTTCCCATGTGTCATCGCCATGCCGAATGTGATATCATGGGACCACTGGTTTATATCAAAGCCTCTCTTTCAGTACCAGCTGATGTTCCCTAGGAAGTTCAACATCGAGGTGCCTCTCAGTAGTTGTGCCTTATTCGGCAACTTGGGCTCGACACAAGGTGGACAGAGTGTGTGGTAAGAACACATTGATGCCGGAAGGATTCGGAGATGATTCTGCATATACCTGTCGGGGGAGGGCCTAGACGGATGGGTGACTCGTCTTCTAGTCCGACTTGAAGTTCATGCTGTATCCTCCAGTCTTTGGGTCCTGAACCATCTGGAACTGCTCCGTCGACAGCCCGAACGGCTTCAGTATTCCGTTGCCGAGCTATGGGACAAGGCAAGGTCAGTCATCAAAAGATACGATCGCCGATGAGAAGAAGGAATGTGAACCTAAGTCTCACTCACGTCTTTCAGCTTGCCCCACATCTCAGCAGTCTCCTTCTCCTTGGCCTCGTTGACGCGTGCCGGTAGCGCTTTCAGCTGCTGCTGCACAAGCTTCCTGTCGCCGGGGCTGACGTTGTCCATCTTGGCCAGGAGCTTGTAGTCCTCCTCCGCGCCGGAGAGGTTTGTCCATCCGCCCTCCTCGCTCCGGGCGCGGGCGCGCCTGATCAGGGCCTTGTACCGTATGCGCTTGATGTCCTCCCTCTTCTTGTCACGAGCCACCTGGGCCGGGTCCTCCTTCTCGTCTGCTGGGACTGGCGGGCCCGCCTTCTCGGCACCGGGGCTGATGATCTCGTCCTCGATCTCTTCCTCCTCCTTCGCCTTGGCATCGGCAGCGGCCTTCTCCTCCTCTGCAAGCTGGGACTCGAGCTTGCCCAGCTTTTCAAGGGCGGCCGTGGCGGCGGTGTTGGCGTTCTTCCACTCCTGCAGCTTGAGGTAGCACGCGGAGACGTTCGACTTGAGGACGGCGAGCTCGAAGTCGAGGTAGTTGGGGCAGACGGCGACAGCCTCGTCGTACTTGGAGATGGCAGCGTCGTACTTGCCCGAGGTAAAGAGGGTGTTTGCTTCGGTCTTGTGTGTGTTTGACTCGTCGAGAAGCTCCTGTACGGGATAATCTTGTCAGAAAGACCAGATAGAGCCGGCTTGTGGTGGAATAGTATAATCAGCTGTACTCACTGCCTCTTCCTCAGGCGAGAACCTTACAGGCTCGGGCTCCTCCTGGGAAGTAACGCCATTGTTTACATCGTCCTCAGGGTCCGGTTTCTTGATGTACTCGGTAGGGTTTGCGGCGGAGATTTTGCCAGACATCGTGACGGACCTGCTCCTCCTAGCAGAAGAGAAAAGTCAGGGTACAGAAGAGCAACGCAAGCAAGAAAGGTTGAGTGTGGTTGTCCATGACCAAATCAAAAAAAGGTGAATGGGCAGGCAAGCAAGGCTATGACGATATACGTCTTTCACTTTGGACCCCACAGCCTGAGACCCCTGTCTGAACCCCACCAGATTGAGCTTGGGATCCTTGAGCTCCCAGCATGCCCCTCCATGTAAGCAAGTGGTTGGTTGCCGATGACTATGACTGCGATTTCCATAGTGGTATTGTATAGGCCCCCATGCTGAGATGACACTTCACACCACGCCACGCTCTGACGAGAACCGTACAAGACGTCGAATTTGTCCAATCTTGGAAGGCACCTCTCTTCCCTCCTTCCTCTAGCTGCTAAGCACCAGAATGGCCCCCCGAACAGAGTCAGTCCCTGCTTGTGCATGCACCTTTGTGCCTACCCTGGACTGACAGACTGACCGTGTACCAGCTTCCCGCCCATACGGGCCTGCCTCTTCGACATGGACGGACTGCTCCTCGACACCGAAGACATCTACACCGACTGCATAAACATCCTCCTCTCCAAGTACGGCCGCCCGCCGCTGCCATGGTCCATCAAGGCCAAGCTCCAGGGCCGCCCCGGCCCCCAGGCGAACGAGCTCTTCCACACCTGGGCCAACCTGCCCATCTCCAACGACCAGTACATGGACGAGTACTCGGCCCTGCAGCGCGAGCACTTCCCCAGCGCCAAGGCCCTGCCCGGCGTCGAGCAGCTCCTCGAGGACCTGGGCAGGACGAGATACTGGGACGTGAAGGGCGGCGAGAAGGGCGCAGCAAAGAGGGTGCACATAGCCCTGGCCACGTCGAGCCACAGCGGCAACTTCGCCCTCAAGACCAACCACCTGACGGACCTCTTCTCCGTCTTCCAGTCGCCGCACCGCGTCCTGGGCGATGACAAGAGGATACAGCCCGGCCGGGGCAAGCCGCTGCCCGACATCTACCTGCTCGCGCTGGAGACGGTCAACTCGACGCTGCCCCCGGGCGAGCCGCCGATCAAGCCGGAGGAGTGCCTTGTCTTTGAGGACAGCGTGCCCGGCGTCGAGGCGGGGAGGAGGGCCGGGATGCGCGTCATCTGGTGCCCCCACCCGGGGCTGAAGGAGCAGTACACCGGCCGCGAGGCCGAGGTGCTGGCTGGGCGGACGGGCGAGGCCGGCGTGGGCGTCGATGAGCACCAGCTGGGGGAGATCGACGACGGGTGGGCACAGTACCTTGAGAACCTGGTCGACTTCCCTTACAGCACCTATGGTATTGTCGTCCCGCCCAAGGGCGTCGAGTCAGACCCCAGTATGAAGGAGACAGCCGAGACGGAGACAGTGACGGTTAAAGAGGCACCAAAAGTTTGAGTGTGAATTGGAGCGGGTCGAGGAGATGTTCGGGGACCGCATAGTTACTGTTTTGTTGATGCATTTGTGTCTGATGTATAGAGCACGGCTGGGGTAAAGTATATAAATGCTACTGAAACACCGCGAAGGTCAAGGGAAGACGACCATAGAGCCAAAATACATCTAGACAGACGAACAGATACAGTTGTGCAACGAATGTTGAGTTGAGGCTGGGTGCTTGTCTTGCCGTCACACCACAGATCCGAACAACCCTGATGCTCCTCTTAATTGACAATTATCAAGGCGGCTGGGTCGCTGACTGTCCTCGTAATCATAGAATTGCAATTCGATGTGTGCCAATCAACAAATCGCGACAACCCTCCTCGGGAAGAAGGAAGAATGACCACACTTTTGGCATCTGCCTCGAAACGTGAGCTAGTTCGCATTCTTCCAAGCACATGAAACAGCCTAAATCGGAGATTCTCACAGAATTCTTGTATTCATCCCGAAAATCCTGCTTCTATATTCTTCGCTTTGCTACCTGCTGATAATAATGGGTATCATGCACAACCTATTTGTCCCTCTCACCAGTGAGGGGGCCGCAACTTGACCCGCTTCCCTTGAAATCAAAAGGAAACCCCCGTCGCGATACGCTTGCTCACGCCATGCCATGCAAGACCATCCCTCGAATCCCAGACAAAACGCCAGGTTGATATATACCAACATACGATGAAAAGATCCACTCGATTACCTCCACCCTTGCTCCAAGGAGGCATGTGGCCAAAACCCCGTCCTAGCGCCTCGCCCAGGCCAGCCAGAAAGGAGAACACTACTCCTTGCCGTCCTAGTAAGGCCAGAGACCCCCTCCGCCCGACCCAAACGAGTGGTGCGAGCCGCTCCCCTTCTCAGGCGGCTTGTACCACTCCCGGTACGGGTGGTTCGGCTGGTTGAAGTCCGCCTGCGCGAGCAGCGGGTTGACCATCGGCCGCGACGGCGGCGTCGGCGCGTTGGCCGCGGTGCTCGAAACCGACGCGGGCGTGTGCGCCGTGCCGGCCGGGGCTGGGGTGGTTGCTGCTCGTGATGCTGCCGTGCCTCGCGCCGCCTCCGCTTGCCGTGTTGGCGGACGCCGCCGAGAACATCGAGTACGACGGGAGCACGGGCGGCGGCGGGTTGCTCGTGAGGGAGGCGAGGCGGTGGCGCTCTGCTGCTGCTGCCACCGCCGCGGAGGGCAAGACCGGTGGGAGGGGCGGTTGCGACGTGCGCCGGCCGTCATCCTGCTGTTGCTGCTGCATCGCGGACTGCGCCGACGAGTCGCGCGGCCCGAAGAGCTGGCTGATCACCGCCGCTGCTCCCAGCGTTCCGCCCTGTGCGACAGGGGCGATGACAGGCGCGGAGGTAATATGCGATGGTAGGGACTGGCCTGTCGAAGTCGCCGTGCTGGGCGGCACATCTGGCGGGTCCCAGGCCCATGCCCTCCGAAGCTCTCCTATTATTCCTTTGAGATTCCACCCCGTCATGCGGTAGATCCGGTTCACCATTGCCAGGACCTCGTTCTTCCCTGGGGTCCCTCAGCACGGCTCCCGCGATGGCGAGAGACCTGATTGCAACGGACGAGACACCAGCGTCCTTGGTGTGCGCAATGATTCCGCAGACTTGATGGGCATGGTGGAGCTGCTGGATTCTTGACTCCTCGTCGTCGTGATGGGGAGGCCTCAGTGGGTTGATCTGGGCGAGGAGGCACATTGCAGTGTGGTAGAACAGGCGGCCGACAATGGCGACGCGCTTGATGAGCCTGTATTTCGTGGTTAGTACGAATAACTGATATCGGATGTTGTTGTGCTGCTGGTGAAGGAGCAAGAACGTAGCGAGTTACGTACCAGACATTTGGGAATGCCGACTTTGTCGAGGCCGCAAAGAGATAACCATACGGCCTCAACGACCTTGGACAATTGGCATTCCATGTATCGCACCAATGCTTCAATTGCTGCCATTCCTGAAAGCGGCCCTGCAGCTTGACCTGTTCGTCATGCGGATTCGGATTCGGCTCGTGGAGCTGTGGTATGCTCGCCCTGAAATTGGCTACCTTGGCCACAATGTACAGTATCCTGTGAACCCAGATCTCCTCGTTCCCAACTCCAGCAATGCTGCTTAAAAAAAACGGTAACTCCTCGGCTGCTGCCGCTGTCATATGATGGCCGGTTTCGCTCGTATTCGACGTCTTGCCCTCGCGGCCTGGCGGGTCGGGGGTCATGTTCATCAATTCGTTTGGATCAATGCCCCAGTGGTCCGGGTCCCATGCTAATTCCCAGTTGGATCCTAGGCAACTCAGAATCTCCATTCCAACATTGAGCCAGAAACATGCGGCTCCGATCCCCGTGCTCTTAGCGTTCCACTTGCATTCGCGAATCAAAGCTCTTGCCCCGGCGATGTGATTCATCCTGGCTGCTGGCCGTTCACTCATGATTTCGTACACGTTCAGCACCACTGCAGTGGTCGCGCACTCCTCCGTGTCGCGCTCCGGATTTTGCAGACTTCTGAGGAGCTGTGTCGTCGCAGTATCGTAGTAATACAACGCCCTGTCGTCCTTGTAGCTGCCACCGTCCACCAGAGTCAGGTGCTTCACACCGCAGGCAAAGAAGGCATTGAGCAGCATGGGCGATTTCAGCGCCAGGTATGGGATAATGCGGCCAAAATGCTTCTGGTTGTCTAGGCTGTCCATCCATATCGCCACGTCCTCGATGAAGACCTGCATATAATGAATTTCCTCTGGCGTATTCAAGTAGTCCCGTTCTCCGGTTCTCTCCGACTGTGGTGTCATGAGTCCGTCGTGCGGGTCGGGAGCGCCAGATCCTGTGGCGTGTCGGTAGGACCCAGAAGAGGAGGCAGCAACACCCTGAGGGACGAGCGAGGATGCTACGCTGGATCCGTCGCCCGATCTGTATCCGTAACCTGTCTGATAAGCCTCCTCCCGCATGCCGTACGGATCGTGCAGCGGGCCCAAGCTGAAGGATGGTGCTCTGCCGCCGCCGCCCGAATGCGATGATCCAGGTGTTGGTCCAGAGCTCAAGGCAAGGAATGCGTCGCTGCTCTTCCGTGAATGGGTGTGGGCTAATTGGTCCTCGTAGCTCGTGAAAGTCTGCTCGTGCATAGGGCGAGGCAGTGCCCCTGGATAGTATACTGCATGCGTAGGTGCGAACGGCGCAGTCCTGTTGGTTTCCATACCTCGGCTGGAGCTTGGGTCTCCGGGGGCTCCTGGACGTTGGGCTCGTGATCCTGCTCCGGGTGTCTCCCGTGAAGGTGTGGCTGGTCGCGAAGTTAGTTTTGCGTATCTTGCTGCACCTCCAACATACTCCGAAGCGATCTGTCGAGATTCATCTTGAAATTTGACTGCAGAGTATCCGTTAGCGCTGTTCTTTCACGTCTGGCCATGCTGAAAGTGTTCCATGGACTGTTGGTCGAGCTTACCTTTCCAATCTACTGGTGGTAGCAAAACCGGCGGTTGCTCCACCTTGAGATCTATGAAATTAAGCCGCACACCACGCTCGCATTTGCGATTACTTTTCTGGCAGTTTAGACAGGTAGGCAAGGCCTCGTCACACTTGAGGTGCCGATTCCTGCATGTCAAGCATCCCGTCCGCACACGCTTTGGCTTGGCCACCGTTGGCGATACTGCTGGCGGGCCCAGGTCCCTGGTTTCGCTCTCCTGTCGACTTGCAGCCTTCCCACGCCCTGTGGATGCCTCGTTGCCTCTAGAGAAGGAAGGAGGAGTCGCGCCATCTACCGCATGCGGATTTCTGGGGCTGGCAGTTGCCGAATGGGCAGTCGTTTGACTAGGTCGCCGTGAGACACCTGCATCAGACACCCTTTGGCGTTTGGCAGCCGGCATTTCGAAATGGCCATGTGGCGCTGGACTTGTGGTGTAGTTCCCCCCACCGCTGCTAGCGCTCGTGGTGTATGTCGGCGAGGCATTGTCGATTCCGTAAGGGGAATAGGGATTCGGCTGCGGGCCAGACAAGTTGTGATGAGCTGAATATGGTGAGGGAGGAATCGAGGGATGGTGTTGGCCGCGAGAATTAGACTGATGCCGCTGACGTGCAGCTACCACTGTGCCTGCGTCAGGGCCGTAGCCCGACGAGACAGCACCAGGAGGTGCCCCGTAAGCCGCCACGGCTACTGATATCCCGGGCTGAAAGGGAAAGGGGCTGCGGCGCAAGGGCCGTGCCGTGCCGTACCGGCCTGGAGTGGACCGGTGGCACGAGGAGGACGGTGTGGGGACAGAAACGAGAGCAGAGATGAAGAGAGCGGGCAGCCTACGACTCGGCCGCTCGCAAAATTCTCAAAATATCCGAGCCGATGGCTGACGTGAACCAAACAGAATGATGGTGGTCGGAACTGAGGGTGAAGGTGAGGGTGTTGTATCTGTTCCGATGGGTCAAAGAGCATGGGCAGTGATTCGGCTGTTGTCCTGCTCATTCCAGAGTCTGCAAGAAGCTCACAATTCGCTCGTGGGATCCGGCGCCTGGTGGCGGCCGTGGAGTAGCCGTCCAAGCCAAGGTGAGGTTGGAGCGGCAAGTTTGATATCTGAGTATGCCAAATGTCGTGGCCCAGGGATCGCAAGCCGTAGTATTCGTGGCCGGGAGATCGGCATCAACCTGCCGAAGATTCTGGGGACGTTTGGAATATGGAAAAGGGCCGGTAGGTTGCAAGACCTTAAGCAGGAACGCACAGCGGGTGCGCCCCATGTGACCAAGGCTTTACTCTCACCGCAGTGCGTCGAACTGGGCACGGGAACGACAGGTTGTGACGACTTGTGGCGTCTGTGACTGTTCTCTTCCTAGTCCTCGACTGGGCTGGGCGCGAAAGTCGAAGGGAGAATCACTGTTGTGAACCTCCGGGCTAGCCGTCGATGCCTACTGAGCGCCCATGGTGAAGGAAGAGGCAGCTCTGATAACACGTGGAGTCCTTGACAATCTCGTCCGGGGCGCAGTCTAGGCGCCTGAGATTGTCCAGAATCGATCTTGAGGTGATATGGCCTGGGGGCCCAGCTGAGAGTGCGTCGCACACGGTTCGCGCAATTTGAAATGCTCACCCAGTATGAGAGACAATTGGGCGTTCGAGGTGGTGCCGGAGCATCAGTCTTGCACGGTGGTACAGACTGTGTCCCGGGAAATGAGGAGCTCTGCTTGGGACGACAGTCACCGAAGAGCTTCAGAGACACAGAAAAAAAGGCTTGATCGTTGTCCTCGAAGTCGAGACTCTGGGAAAATCTAGGCCTCGGGATTTCTTCCCGAGGGATGGAGGTCGCTTGAGCGGCAGTAGCTCTGCATTTAGACCAGTCAAGAGCCAACAAGCACAGGCCTCTCCAGGAGCTCTCCCTGCTGGTGGCTAGTGTCCGCAGCCCGGGGTGGGGTCGCATACGGTTTTCTGGAGAACAGGGCCCGGGGTTCCAGTGAGGATCAATCCCCAGGTCGTGAGCTTCAGAAACAAGCCCCCACTGGGTCCAGGGTAACAGCTTCCGCCTGGGAAAAGTTGCGATATCTAGTCAGGAGAGAGACTTGGATCCCAAGAGGGAGCATCCGTCGGCTCTCAGAGCAACACCTTGCCCGTCAAGTCTTTCATGTGAGAAGGCGCTTGCGGGCCTGCCGTGCAGCGAGACATGCCGAGGCGGCGGCGGTGTGGGTGTTGCGCGCTTGGGCTGCCCAGCTTGGTCTTGCAGCATTCGCGAGACTGATCACACACCTGCCATGACCATGCACAGCGCTGCAGGCGCAGAGGCCAGAGGACTCAGGTGCTGCGACCTCAAGTCTTGTTTTGGCATGTCCGTGCAGGGATCTCTGCCCGTTTAAAAAGTGCGGAACGTTGGTGGACGAAACATTCTTCGCAATGTTGTCAATGTTTGATCGTCCATTTCCACTCGGCCAGTCAGCAGGGGCAACTGTGGGCCTGCCGGGGCGAATTTCGTGTCGAGTCCCGGAGAAGCAAAGATGCACGCATTACGACACCTTTGCAGATGGAGGGCGTTGTGCCTCGAACACGAGCTCCTCCCCAAGACAATCAGTCACGTGGGCAGATGGGCAGGTGCAGCGAGCCTCCCTCGTGCTCATTCTACTATATATCGCCGCCGGCCGCTGTCACGGCGAAGGAGGAGGCCAAATTGCCTGCAGTGGACTCTGAACTCGGCAGTAGATCGTCCCGAAAGTGCATAGTGGAGACAGGCCGGAGCCGTTGTGCTGTATCGGCCGATGTTTTGCAGTTGGCCAGATGAGACGGAGGGAAAGCCTTTCCGAGCCACCATGACACACAGCACATTCTTGGCAGAGGCTGGCCGGAGTGCGTGGCCTGTTTGGCTTCCAAATAAAAAGAAGGCTGAAGCTTCACGAAAAATCGCACGAGAAGTTTGCGGAATCCTGTTGCGAGGCCCTCGAGGAGAAGAGGTGTAAAGACTCGAGATGGGCGCAGTTAGTGTTGTGGTACGTTGCTGCATGGATCGCCAATCCCTGGACCAAAGCTGGGTGGGTGGGCAGCCATGAGCGCACCTAGACCGAGTCGAAGCGTGGGGGAATGCCATTCCCACTCCATGATAGATGAAAGGTGTGTGCGAGGCGTGTGTACATCTCCAGAAAGAAGGCACTAGGTCGAAGTCATGTTTATTTGGATGGTGCACTGGCGAGCTTGAAGTGGTAGATAGGGGGCATCTATGGCTAATCACACCTGGTATGGTTGCCGATTGGGATCACAGTCTGTCGACAACATGCACTGCGCGCCTTATGCTCTCGCTGCACGCCTCAGTATCGAGACATGTGAGGCATCACGAGGCGATGATGCATAGAGCGAAGCCATCGTGGCCGTACTTGCAGGTGTGGGTGGTAAAACACATTAATAGAATAAGGTTCCATTCTCCGGGTCGGGCTCGCCCGCTCAGCCCGCTGTGGAGACCCCTGGCTGACAGACACACACAGTGAATGTGATTGCACCCTCCCTTCCCCCAGGGCTGAAAAGCCACCGCCTAGTCATACACAGTAGTGGTAGCTGGGCAGGGGATGAGTGCCGGGTGCCGTCTCCCGCTGCAAAATTCCCCGATGTGTTGTGCATTGCCAGGGTTCCCAAGGCTGTGGTCCAGAACCAGCGTGGCATCGCCTTGTCCGGCCCGATTCGCACTTGACACGACACAATGGTTCTGGATCGCAGCAGTCACAACTGTCTGTCGTGGGCTTGTACGCGCAGAGAGGCGCGGAGGCAAGGGGGCAGGCGACCCTCCCCCAAATTCCCCGGTTAAGAAAGCTGCGCTGGCGTCATGAGCTCCTGTTGCCCAATTTCAGGCCCGGATCGACACGAGGCCAAAGCGACAGACGAGAGAAACATCTGCAGTGCAGAAGAAGGCGCAGGGGGCCGTCGAGAGGAAGGAGATCGGGTCGCATGAATGGAGCTGCCAAGCAATGGCACCTCGTTTCACGATGCCAACCTGCAGAGTCGGGCCCGTATTGGCAGCTTGGGGAATGTCGGCAAGTGGGAGCAGCCAGTCGCCGGCAGGGAAGAAGCAAGTTTGAGAAACCACAAAGAAGTGGCTGCAGAACTGTAAGGTACGGCGTCACTCTAGCAGCAATGCTCATGTCCCCCAGAGACTTGTTCTTCAACGCCTGTATGCCCAGGTGCTGATGGGGTAGTCAAGGTATTCGAGTCCAAGTCCAGGTCCAGGTCCATGGTGTTCTTGGCAGTCGCTGGCAGTTTGCGGGCGGAGGTACCGAGGTACTTGGCTCCTGCCGTGGAATGGGGGATCCGTGGGGCTGGACCGTGACTACTCAGTAGGCTTTGCAGGAAAAGACAGCAGCATCGTCGCTGACGGCTTCACCTGCCAGCCTCAATCAACATCAACAGACAACGGCTCGCGAGACAGAGAGCCTCCATCTCATCCCAGTCCGTCCCATCTCAACTCACCTCACACCCTCTCCTCGTCTTGCTTATCCCATGCCCTACTCCAGCTGCATGGTACACCAATTTTATCGAGAAACCGCATCTGCATCTGCATCTTGCGTCTGCGTCTGCGTCTGCGTCTGTGTCTGCTTCTGCAACCTCCCGAAACACGGCAATCTCCTCCTGAATCCTTGCCAGCAGACTTCGACGAGCAACGCCATGACATGTACAAAGTCGCTTGAGTAGAGCTTTTGACCTTAAGCAGCCATGTCCAACCAAGCTCAAGGCCAGGATCCTGCCCTCCCTCCCCAACCCAGGGCCATCCTCCGTGGCCACAAAGCCCAGGTCCACGCTGCAGCCTTCATCAGGTCCAACCAGCGCCTTCTCACCGGGGACGCCGATGGCTTCGTAGTCGCCTGGGATCTGGCCATCATGAGGCCTAGGGCCGTGTGGCAGGCTCATGGCGATGCGATCCTGGGCATAGCAGGGTGGGCGCCCGACAAGATCATCACCCATGGGAGGGACAACAAGCTCATCGTCTGGAGGCTGACCTCGGATGACGAGTCTGCTCTGAGCTCAACGTTGCCTTTGGATCCAGTGACTGAGCTGAGGCCCAAGCCTTGGATGCTACACCTCCTCGAGGTCAACACCATGAACTTCTGCTCTTTCGCCTCCTGTCCCACCTCGTCCTCCGCGTTACCAGCGGCGGCATCAGCCACACCAGCCTCTTCATCTGAGAAACCATCAATACTGGGCTCAGAGCTACTGCTTGCCGTTCCCAATACGCTGGCTTCCGAGGCTGTCGATATATACCATCTGCCGTCCCAGACGCGCATTCACACTGTCAGGCTGGGTCAAGACAATGGCATGGCCATGGCACTTGCGCTTGTCTGGCTGGGCGATGTGCTCACACTGATTGTCGGCTATGAGAACGGGCTGGCTGTTGTTGCACAACTCGGTCCCAGTGGAGATGGCTCCTGGGCCGCCATATACCGCAACAAAAGCCACAGCCAACCTATCCTTTCACTCGACGTCGCACCGAATCGAGATTATTTCCTGACCACAGGTGCCGACGCCATCATCGCAAAGCATCCCCTCCTTCCGCCAGCGCCTCCTATCGCAGACACGGAGCGAGACGCGCCTGAGACCGCCCCTCCAGAGATCAGTTCCAAAGACATGCCTTCGAAAGAGGAGCAGAACGGAGAACCAGACACAGAAAAGAAGCAGCCAAGCTCCGCTCTCTCCGCGCTGCTAGGCAGCCAGAAGTCAGCTGCCCGTCCAGTGCCTCTTGAGAAATCCGAGATCAAGACTCAGCCTATCAAGGTCCTCGATACCAAGCACTCTGGTCAACAGGGACTCAGGATCAGATCTGACGGGCGTGTCTTTGCCACCGCAGGCTGGGACTCCAAGACACGAGTCTACTCGACCAAGTCAATGCGCGAAGTCGCTGTCCTCAAATGGCACGCGGTTGGTTGTTTCTCTGTAGCATTTGCAGACACTACTCTTCACGAGTCCAGTCACGACGTAGACACACAAAGCAAGTCAACTGATGACGATGTTGCTTCGACGACAACGGTGGTTCCGCGGCTGCTCAAAATGACGGTCAAGGAGAGGAGAGTCAAACAAGCCACGGATGCACATTGGTTGGCAACTGGAAGCAAGGACGGCAAGGTGAGCTTGTGGGACGTGTTCTAGTACCCTCTGGTCGCCTTTTCCTGGCATGACACCGGTCCAGTCCCAGTCATTGCCATTATCTATACTGCCTAGAGCACGCCTGCGGTTCTGAACCACGATCTTTTCTGGGCCAGGAGACTTCTTCCGTGGTCATTGTTTTGTCTCACTCGCGACGCTTCGGCACCACTGGTCGCTGTGCAAGGCCCTGGTCAAGCATTGACCGATGAGATGACATCTGGATTTCGCGCCCAGAATTCTTTCACGGTTGCTGCACGGCTATCGGTACTGGGCTTCAAAAGCCGGTAGGGCGAGCTAAGCTTTGCTGCATATGCTAGATCATCCAGATTTGTATAGTGCTAACGTCATCTCTGTTAATTGGGAATAACGCGTGTGCAGGAGCGATCTCGACGCCATATGCAGCGGTTGGATTGGTAGTTATGCCTGACAGATACGGACCATGAGCCTCCATTATGCATAAAACTGGACTGAAATCAGCCGAAATGAATCGGCCCTGTCCCTGTCTCAGATAGCATTCAGGGCAACGGTACTGCGGTCAAGTCATGTCAGCCCCGGACGCTAAGCACACGGACCTGTCCACACCCCTGAGAAATCCACCCACAATGGCTATAATGGGTGGTTGACCTCATCAGCATCGAACGCTAATTTATTACAGCCTGCCAGCTTGTTCAGGCTGTTTGCTAGATTGTTTCAGACCGGAACTTTTCCTTATGGAGACATCCACAAATCCGAACCTCACTCAAGGATGCCGGTATGCCACCTTTTGCGGATGAGCTCGAAGATCACAAGACTACGCTCTGTCCAAAACGTGGTTCGGCCCAACCGCGCTAGAGCATTTTGCCTATGACATCCTTGAAGGCATGTTTCCTCCACGGAGCTTTTTACGCCCTCGTTAATTTGCAACCGTCGTCGGCAGACGGCATGCCTGCCTTAAGGAGAAAAAAAGAAGAGGCTCAACGGGGTAGCGGAATGTGACCCAAGCTCATCTGCCGGGGCGTGACTGGAGCTTGTTTCTCCACCATTTCGTGCCCCCTTTCCAAATTCGACGACGACTCGCCAGCAAGAACAGGAGTCGGCCTACTGCGTATAAAGCACTTCTCACCTCGCCCTTGGCCCTTGATGATCTACACTTCTCAAACATATCGACGAGAGACTCTGTCTTCCAGCACCTTGTCCGCTCGCTCCACACGTTTCTCTATTCCACTTTCGTTACAATGAAGGCCAATACCCTCGTCCTCGCAGCAACCCAGGCACTCCTCGCCGCGGGCAACCCCGTTCCCGAGATCCAAGAGCGCCAATCCTGCCCAGGCGTCCACGTCTTTGGTGCCCGTGAGACAACTGTGTCTCCTGGATTTGGCTCGTCTGGCACCGTTGTCAACTTGATCACACAAACCTACTCCGGCTCTACCTCCGAGGCGATCAGCTATCCCGCATGTGGAGGCCAGGCGTCTTGTGGAAGTGTCAGCTATGCGGACTCCGTCAAGCAGGGCGTGTCTGCCGTCGTTAGCGCAGTGAACGCTTTCAACAAGAAGTGCCCCAGCACTTCGCTCGTGCTCGTGGGTTACTCCCAGGGAGGCCAGATCTTCGATGACGCATTTTGCGGGTAAGCAGCCTCCGGTTATGATTTTCCTTGTCCGGTGAAAGGTGTACTACCCTCGCAGTCTGTCACTCCTTGCTTTGAAGCTGGGTTACATCGGGGCCTACTCCTCCCCCCCCCCCAAACTCGTCTAAAATATCTTTCCTCGGTACCTCAATAGCTAACTCCAGATGCTACAGGGGTGGAGATACCGCCGAGGGTATTACTAGCACCGCCGTTCCCTTGTCTTCGGCCGCTGTCTCGCAGATCAAGGCAGCTATCTTTATGGGCGACCCTCGCTTCGTTTCTGGCCTGTCATACGAGGTTGGCACTTGCAAGGCTGGAGGGGTAAGTGTCTTTGCCTTGTGTATATATTCCTGCATTTGCTAACTTTCTTGACCCCCTAGTTCGATGCCCGCCCCTCTGGTTTCTCATGCCCCAATGCCGCCAAGATCAAGTCGTACTGCGACGCAGCTGACCCTTACTGCTGTAACGGGAACAACGCTGCCACTCACCAGGGCTATGGAAGTGAATACGGGCAGCAGGCTCTCACTTTCGTGAAGAGCAAGATTCCTGCTTAATTACGACACCTTCCCTGTGCCGATGTGCACTTAAGCATCGCAGCAGCGACCACGTTGGATTTTCTGACTGTGTGTCGCCTTTCTATTGTACATAGATTGAACATGCTTGTAACTACATATCCCAAAAACAATGCTTGCTATGCTGAAAATACCATGAACCGGTGTTGATTTGTTGGCAACGCAGGAGCTGTTCTGTACGCTTGTGGCTGTCTCCCGAGACGTAGTGACGGCAGAGTAATTGGTACCTGACAGACGCACGTCTTGTCTTCCTCCGCCATTGACCGTCGCGTGATCATGAGCTACTTAAGGACTGCCGTGTGCGATATGGCCACACTTGCAACCCCATCTTACTCTCCCTTGACGCGCCTGGACAGCAGCCACCACATCATCTGTGTTCAATCCCTGTCATCACTCTCCGCCACCGGGACATCCACGACGCCCTGCCACTCCCACTGGAACGGGTTTGATATGTTGGTCTGAAACTCGTTGATCACCCCGTCGACCTTGCCGATGGCGAACATCCTCATCGTCTGCGTCACCGCGACGGCCGAGAACCCGTCGTCGACCACGCCGTCCGGGCTGCCGTCCAGCGAGGCCGCCTGCACGGCCCAGTCGCTCCCGCGGTAGACGGAGGACTGCAGCGCACCGGTCGTCTGGTCGAGGGTGAGGACGATGTTGTTGGTCCACCCGTTGGTGCCGAAGGTGAGCGAGGCGATCTCCGGGGACGGGTTCACGGACAGGTCTGAGGTGATTTGGTTTCCTGTCGAGAATGTGAGTCAGTCATGGCTTTGCCTCGTGGTGGGTTCCAGGAGAACGCCACTGGGAAGGGTTTCGGGCCTTACCAAAGTTCCCCGTCTCCAGCCTGAAGTCCGTCAGGGGTCCCCTCAGCTTCTCGATCAGGTCGCCCCCGTCTGCGTAGTACATCCGAACGGCATTGAGATCCGTGCCCGTCGACCCGTTGCCGCCGAAGTCGGTAAACGCCGAGACGCCGAGCCCCGTCCCGGGCGCGGCGCTGGTGCTGACGACATCCCCCATTGCCCACACGAGCTTCGTCATGTTGGCCATCTGCACGTGGCCCGTCGCGGCGTCCTGGTACAGCACCAGCAGGCTGTCGGTGCAGTTGTCGCAGCTCTGCCACATGGCCGCCAGCCCGGACCCGGGCGCCGCCTCCGGGTTGCCGAGGCTGGAGCCCATCGTGCCCTGCAGCCAGCCCGTGGGCGACGAGGGGCTGGTCGAGTACACCTCGGCGACCCTGCGGTCCGACGTCAGGTAGTACACGTTCCAGAGGCCGTTGTTGCTCGCCGCCGCGAGGGGCGTACCGTCGAGCACGTCCAGCCCCGCCGCGTTCGCGGACGCGCTCACGTTGACGGACGTCCACGCGTCGGCCGTCGCGGCCCGGATGGCCGCCATGATGGCGCTCCCCGTGGCGTTGGAGCTCTGGTAGAAGACGCCCGTGTACGTCGTGCCCGTGGAGTCGGTCCAGTTCATGGCGGCCAGCCTCGACTCGGGCATGATGATGCCCGCCGCTGCCGAGGGCTTGGACGCGCTGTCGTCGCCGTCCGAGGACAGGGCCGAGGTCTTGTTCCATGGCGCCGTGACGGCGAGGATGGTCACGAGGAGGCCGATGATGAGGAAGGCGATCCCTGCTGACAGCGCGTAAAAGGTGCTCCTCCGCAGCCCGAACAGTGTCTTGCGCTCCCCGGCACCGTTGCCGCCGCCGAAGATTCCCGCCCCGCCTATCCCTCCGAGAGAGCCACGAGCTGTGGGCGATGGATCCTTCGCATCATTGGTCGGCGCAGCATATAACGCTTGTGTTTGGCCCTTCGAGTCGACCAGATAGTATGCGGGCGGGCCTACTTGAGGGCTGTCCACTGGGGAGAATCCTAGGGCTTTGTCATCTGAGAATGGGTTTGCGTTGTTGTTCGCACTGCTTCCATCTGAGATGGCGAACTTCTCGTTCCAGTATGAAGTTCGGGCTGGTGGTGGTGCGACAGTGGTTGAGCTTGGGTCAGGTACAGCAGGGACGTCGTCGGGGATGATGATGGCTTCGAGGTCCGAATAGGACTTCTTCCTTTCCCTGGCGTCCATGTTCTCGGGAATGGATAGAGGAGAGTTGGTGATGGCGTATGGGTATTAAGCAATTATCAGGTTGAATAATTGGTCTTCGTGTCCAGGTCACCGTGCCCGGTGAGGTCGAAGCAGGTACACAAGATGACGGGACAGAATTACACAATACTAGCCCGGAAAAAGAGCGACAGACAGGGAAAAGAGTGACAACGGACAGATGACGACCAGCGTATCAGAGGGGATGGTACAACAATAGAAATGGTCAAGGGCTAGTGGGAAGGGAACGAGAGGGCGGAACAACAGACGGGGGGCAGTGAGACCAGGGCTAATCTATAATTCAGACTTCACAAGGTAAGAATTAGATGACGGAGGCTTGGTACGACTCAACCCGAAAGTCTGATCCCTTGCCATCATAGGGCTGCGGCCAGGCCAACAACCGGGCCCAAGTTGCCGGATCCTCGGATCAAACCACAGCTGGGGGGAGGGGAAGGGGTTGCCGAGGGGTTCAGCCATGGGCGAGTGAGGGTATGAGGCATCCACGAGTCAAGCGCGGAGGAGCCGGCAGGCTTGCTGGTGTATCAGATGTATCATATCGGTGTGGCGTGGCGAGGCGAAGTGCGAAAGATTGAGCAGGTGAGAGTGATCGATCATCTGCTTGAGCCCTGACCGGTCATGGTATGCACGCAGCTTGAACCGCAGTCCGGAAGCCATGTATCTTCGAATGAAGGGTGTCAGCAGCCCTTGGCCGCACAGTCACTTCTGGTGAGAGCCTCAATGGCGTCAATGGCCCAAGTTTAGCGAGATCTTGCGGGGGGTATCGATCTCGGTACGGTCAGCTGGTGGTCCGCCCTTTCAGCCTCAGACATGACAGTGGGCCCCTGAAATCTCCACATCGGTGTTTCGGTAGCCTCACCGAGACAGATTGGCGCATGCTTGAAGCTCAAGTCTTGGCCCACCACCGGAGTGCCCTTCGTGTGACTGACTCGCCGTCGAAAAGCTGCTGCTTCCTGCCCTTGATTGTTGTCCACGAGGTATCGCTCAAGAGCGCATTGTTAAGATCCACGAGGCGCTTAAGATTGGCAGCCGACATGATTATGCCACGAGTTGAGATGATGGGAGGAACCACTGCATTCGTCAGCTCACCTTCAGCCCTGGGTGTGTAGCAGCTTAAAGTATGGCTATTCTGTGCCGCTGTTCCTCATTCTGTGTCCCAGAAACCTTGACGCTTTCCTTCTGTGCCTTAATTTGCAGGATGGCAGTAGAATGTAGTGCGACCACACGCAAGTCCTTGGCGGACGACTCCATAAAATAAAGTTCGTTCGTCTACACTAAGGAGAAGAACTCAAGTTTTGTATTTTACCCTTCCCGTAGTATTGTGGCCGGGATTGTTAACTTTTACCTCCTCAGGATACATCATGTGGTTTTAGCTACTTGTCAAGGGTATTCAGCTTGGGTTCGCGAAAGATCTTCGTGACAGACGAGCCGACCCAGCTGGAATGTATCAGAAACACTGGATCACTGTATGCTCAAATTGCCCAGAAGCCGTGGTTTTAATGAACAGTCTCGTGCGTCTGCTATTGAATCGTTCCCGTTCTCTCGTAACGTGTATATGGAGGATGTCGTTGCTATCTGCAGGAGGCCCTTTGTCGCGGTTGCTCGTCAGACGTCCTCGTGTAAATTAAGTCCAACCACACGCATTGCCCGTCAAATTCACAATACTGAGTGTAATGTGGTTTCCAATGGTTGATCGACTTCACGAGTTCTATTCATTCATGTTCACAGGCGGGACCCCACTGGCCGCCTTTACTAGAATTTGAGGCATCACACAGGCAAGCATCGTCATTCCGTCAATGGCAGGAGACAATAAAGTCGGCGAAAGATTAACCGAGCATTCGCGCAGTCTGGCATCACGAAGTTTCGGAGGACCGGAACGGGTCTGGCGTTGGGTACAGCGTCGTACCTGCGCAGTTTCGAGAACCTCCGCAAATGCGTCACGATATCGTGGCGACTCTCGGCGCAACAATACGAGAACGACGACGCTCCACCTACTCGCCACCTGGCTGTTCAACATCATTTTGACGATGTCTTTGCAAGATATCTACGTGCGATGAGAAAAATAACCAAGTTTCTTCGCCGCGAACAGGGTTGACACGACGAGCGAGTCAGCGTTCAGAATCCTCAGACGCGTTTTTCCAAGATTTCTGGACGAAGGTGAGGCACGTGGACACCGAGATCATCAGCTCGGTTGTTACACCGAGCATGAAGAAAAAGGGCGGATTTCCAATCTGTTGAAGCCGAAACGAGGAGTGATGCCATATCTCCACACATTTGGATGCCGAGCAGGCTTTTCAGCATGAGTAACAAGAGAACTCAGCCTCAATCTCTGGGCGGGACGGACGGTTGCCCAGCTACGTTGTACAATAAATGAATTATTCATCAACCATACTCAGCTGCGCTCTTCTAGCTTTTTCGAACGGTTGACTTGAGGATTCTTGCATATGGCGGCGACATACAGCACGAGCCTTCCAGTGTGCCTGATACGTCCGTGGAGGTGTCAAGTGACGCAGGAAAGTGATGAATAATAGGAACGCGTGGTAAGGCGTGTGCGTATTGCACTACGCTGTGTGTTTTCCTGGTCATAGAAGCCATTAAGCAGAAGCTCCAGACCTGTTTATGTCCACATACAAGGTCTTCTCAAGCACTGTTCACGCAAGCGGCACCACAAGCCTCATAAGACATACTCTTGATAAGTGTTTGTATCGTGCCATGTAATTGACGACAAGTGGATCTTGAGAGGAGAACCCTTCTGCAATGGGATACTATGGACGCGCCAGGGACCTTGATTGTTGATAGATGGCTTGTCACTTGATGCGTGGGCTGAGATACACTGTCTACAAGTGAGCAGTGTACGGGAACGTAGTCTTGACAATTTCTCCGTCATGTCAACCGTAAGACATCCAGGCCAAAGTACTGATGACAACCCTGTGTAGAAGACGAAGCATGCTTGCATCTAAATGCTACTCTTTAACGCCAGACAATTATGCCTGGGTGCAGAAGAGCTATCAGCCATCTTGTATCACTGCACCCTGATTTTATTTCAGCCAGCAATGTTTGTTCGAGCCTTGGCCAGGAATTGTGCATACCACGCGTGCACGAGCCTGGAGTCCAGATTGCTGCCTTGCCATTGTGAACCTCCGTGTTAGTTTCGTGACAGGCCCACTTCCTTCCGCTTCGCCCTGTGGCAAGTCTCAAAAGACCAGAACACATTGCACCACGGACACAATCCCTGACCTGGAAATATCGCCGTCCCAAAAACTTCCAGACACATTTCTTCCATCAGAAGTCGGCATCACTATGGCTGATACTTGCAGTCCCCAAGGATTGCCTCCCGGCCACCTGCAGTCGCCGCTCTTTAAGGTGATCCCGACAGAGCTGCGTCTCGACATCTACCGCCATACCTTCGCTGGTTCTGAGATGGTTCTGCAACTTCAAACAGACGCACTCCGATTTTCACCATTCCACAGCTGGTTTCCTCGCGTCCTGCGGTCTGAATTCTTGCCAGTCGGCGGCAGACGTAGTGTTTTCCGCACTAGCGGACAGTACCTAACGTACCAGCTCCTCCTTACCTGCAAGCAGATCTACGACGAAGCACTCGCCATCTACTGGTCCGAAACTATTGTGAGCAACCACGAAGGATACTTCAGTCGCGCCCTGTTCTTCGAGCGCATCCCGGACTTTGCCAAACTTCACATTAAGCACCTGCGAGACGTACAGACCGGTGTCAACCCTGGTGTCAAGGCGCGGCGAGGCGTTGCCTTCAGCAGGCAGGCTTCATTTGCTGAGGCCCTCGACGTGTTTCCAAAGCTGCAGACTTGCTTGATCCGAGACGGGGCGTGGGAGGAGAGACCATCCAAGGCGGTGCAGGAGGCTCTTGTCAGACATCCCGAAGTTTACCTCATCAAGACTTCCCCGGAGACAGAACCATACAAGGGGCACTTTTGGCGGGAGAATACGCATGTGATCTATACGGTATGTGTTTGACCGGCTACCTGGCGCGCCTCCCTAACTTTTCCTGGGGATGACCTCTCGCGCCAAGTTAAGTTCCGACACAAGACTTGTTCGCTAGGTATCTGACTTGGAATGACTGCAGACTTACAAGAATTTCACCACCGGCATTAAATGTACCGTGGCAGAAGAAACGTGGAATCGGTTGAGACGGATAGATGAAAAGGAGGGGTTTCAGCGTGTGATGGAGTTCCAACCATCCGAGAAGGCCGGTGGTAATATTGAGGGTTGAGCAACATGAGAGATCAGAATTCAACTGGCAATCGGTAGTATAGCTCAGCTGTAGGACTTGTAGTGATTGGAAACTCCTTGAGTTGACATTGCAAGGCGCAAGATTCCAGTTGTAGCTTACTGTTACGGCACAAGAAAAGCCTTTTGCGCCAAAACACCACAAAAGAGGGACGTTGCAATGCCGAGAGCATTACCATGGCTATCACCTATATAGCGTACTGTAACACTTACAAAGTACACGAGGCCGTTATGAGAGGCGGACAACACTCAATAGCAGCATTTGAGATCACTGTTGTTTGAGATTGAGGGAACTCTCACTATGATGCAGGTTCTACAGGCCTGGAATCAATGTTTCTAGCGCCCAAAGAGAAAAGAATCGCAATGCAGCTGAGATGTGTCTAACGAGTTCAGGATCATGAAACCTGTGCATGATCTCTATGTATATGTCACATTTCGAAGTTCAAAACTTGTACGGTACTCGACTGACTACCCGATGGCATAAATGTGGTTTGATTCTGATTGTAATTGTAGACCATTCAGGATGTTGAGGATGGGCTAGCTGGCATGGGCTCTCACTTCACTTCTGCGCTGGCCTTGCCCTTACCCCTCAGCTAGACCAAGATCATGACCAAGTGCTAAGGATCTCTGATTAGGTTCGTCAACTAGATCAAATGGGCTCCTGGGGCACCTTTGTGATGGAATGTACGGCCCGGCCTCAGCTCTGCTGCCGTGAAAGCTGCGACCCTAACGACTATCCTACCTCTCTCTAGCGAAGCTAACTCCAACACGCTTCCAGGTAGTACGGCATAAGCAAAATCACAATCTCGATATGTACTTATCGCTGCCCCTGATGAGCTCTAAGAAGACCAGCAGGCCACAACTGCGCCTAAGGCAGGTCGTACGCGCCGTGAGATCCCTCCGGAGGACGGAGGCCTGAGGCAACCGAAGCAAGGGAACAAACAGTCCGCTGCTTGATCAATGACAGTGCTCGGGTGGCAACAATGTCTAATTTTTGCAAGTCTTGATTGGATGACCAAGAGCCCCGCGCGAGAGCATGCATTTGCTTGTGCCGTTGGCCTGCATTGCATGCCGCATACATGATCGGGCGGAATTACTTGGGCAATTCCGCCAAATAACGTCAATGTCTTACCGTGTACAGAGCTGAACCAGTTGCCTATTCCGCGTCGTCTTGCTTATTGTCGCCGAGAGGCCGTTGCACAACTTCTGAATGGCCACAGGGTCGGGCAGGTGACGAAATCCTCAAATCCTGGCCAACATCTCATGCACGGGATGCTGCATATTCGGCCTAGGCAAATCTCGCCTGGACGCAGGTATCCGGAAAATCAGGACCAACAGTCATCCCCCACCACACTGGCCCGCCCGGAAGGTCTTGAGCTCGGTCTCCAGTCTCTTTGTTCATTTTGTAAACCCTCGAAACAAGCGTTTTTGGCTGATGGTATCGAGACGCGTGGAGAAGCCGGACGGAACTCGTTTTGTTGCTACAATTTCAAGATGAGATGCACCAAGCTTCTCAGTGTGGTGCCCAGCGGGACAAAGCTTGCATTGAAGAGGAATCTGGGGACAGGTTCCAAACCACGTAAGCCGTCGCACCCAGAACCCCAGAAATCTCAGCAGGTATCAAGCAGATTTCTCCCTGCACGGCCTGGCACAGAGGTTACCATTCGCAGTCCCCCGCAGCCGCATAGGACACTTCCACCAGGGAAGATTCCTCCAAGAGGGGCTCAAGCGGCTCAAGCGGCTCAAGCGGCATCAGAAAATGAATACAGTCCGGCGGAAGTTCTTCACATACTCGATGTCCGCAGCGAGTCGGCCAAAAGAAGTTACTGGAGATTTGTCCTCCCAAGAGGAGTGTGCCCCAGATTACCCTGGTGGGATTCGTACAAGCCAGTTGGAACGAAAGCTTCGGAGTTGAGGTGGACATCTGGGCGGATGTATCCTCATTTTGGGAAGCGATCTGGCGCAGCACTCGCCCTTTCTGGAACCTTGTCGTCGCTCCTAGGGGGGGGGGGGGCAGGCTGTTGTTGGAGATCGTTCACGCTGACGGTCTCGTCCCGACGAGCACATGTCTCTCCATATTTGCAACTGTGGCCCTACCAAGCTTTGCTTATGGCATCTTCAGATCTCGGATACTTCAAGAAGCTTGGATGGGTCTCGTTGGAAGCTACGTGTTTGGGTCAGGGCGCAGCATGATGCCATCCATTCATCCCGATACGAAATGGATGTATGAATGGCGCTTTCGCCCCATGGTTGTCAAAGCAGGCGACGTCGTTTCAGTCCGGTTAGTAACCATCAACGGTGGTTGTGAATCTCACAGGCAATGCCGCGACGACATTGACATCTTGTGAAAGCATACCATCTCACTTACTTTCTAAGTCTCACGAAGATGCTGCCCTGCGGCTTGGGAAACGTGTCATCGCCGCGGAGCGTGACGTGATCAAAATGGAGGAGCTAGGTGGGTTTGACACTGAGCACCACAAAGCAGATAATAGATCTGTCGTAGAATATCCAGTGACCACCAAGCGTTGTCGAGAGTGTCCACTGACTAATAGAACTGTTAGGATTTCCACCTGGTACATACTTCCAGGTCCCCAAAGGCCATATATTTATACTCGGGGATAACAGAGGAGGGAGTACGGATAGCAGGCGCTTTGGTCCCGCACGAGTACACGATAGCGGCGGTCGCATGACAGCATTGACTCTGAAATCGAATCCAAGATGGTGGTGCTGGTGGGACTGGTGGGTTATGCCAAGAATGGAGGTCGCTCATTTCACGATACAAGACCGTGCTGAACGGGAGGCAACCCAGCACAAATGGGAAGGGAAAACCTGGGAGAGCATTCCCCGGATTCTGGAGCTCGCTAGGAACAAAACGCACCACAAAGTCAGGCGCTACCCTCTAAAAGCGCACCTAAAGAAGCGATGAGCACGAATCGCAATGGCTTTTCAGGTACGGGCTAATAGTTCCCCGAATGTGAGTATTGAAAATCAAGTCTCTTGGGTGCTGTGAGACGTCTTGATTGCTGATCCGGTACTCTTACATGCCCGTAAAGATGTCGTACCTTCGCTGCCAGGCTGGTCTCCTAATACCTAGCAATGTCTCTGCCCCCAAGCCACACAAAAAGCCAACTGATCGAAATCATCAACTTCCTTCGCCAGCTCCTAGTCCAACCCAAAGAGCCCGATCGCCACGCGATCCAGGCTGCTTGGCCAGTCCAGTCCTCCTTTCCTCCGATGATACCGTCCCGTTGTCCGAGATATGCCAGGAGGGCGCGTTGCTTATACTCAAAAGGAGGGGCGTCTCCAGATTCCCCGGTGCTATGGTTGTTAAATACCTTGGTGAGGTACTCGCCTTTCTGCAGTGCCACTTCAGCCAATGTGGGCAGCGACTCTCCCTTGATATCCGCAGCGTCGCCTAGTGCGTACACATCGTCCATGGAGGTTCCGTCTGAACGCAGAACACGGAGGTACTTGTCCGTCAGGATTCTTGGTAGGCCCTTCTCGGGCAGCATGATGCGATCCGATACTGTGTCCACGAGCTTGTTGACCTTGTTCCCAGTCGCCCAGATGAGGACGCCGTAGGGTAGACGCCCGTCTTCCTTAGTGTAGATCGCGCCGGCGTCAACCTTCTCAATGTGCGAGCTTGTCTTTATTTGTACGACATTCTGCTTGCCCTTGGTTAATGACTCGGTGGCATACTCGGCCAAGTGTTGATCGAAAGTGGTCAGGATGGACGACGCCACGTCATGAATAGTTATTGTGAGCTTCCCGTCGAGATGCGGGAAGAGGAACCGCATGTCCTCGTTCCACAGGTCGAAGAGCTCAGCAGCTGCTTCAATGCCGATGGCGCCACCGCCGACAATGCGGATGTTCAGGATGTCGCGCTGTTTCTGGGGATCATCGAGGAAGTTTGGCAGGGAAGCTTGATCCAGCATTTCCAGTAAGCGCTGCTGGAGCAGTCGGCTGTCGTTGGTTGTCCTCAAGAATAGAGCATGTTCCTTGGCTCCCGGCGTCCCGAAGTCTTGTATGTCACATCCAGGTGCGATACAGAGTTTATCGTATTTGACGTCGAAGTCTTTCGGATCCTCCCCATCAACCTCTGCTGCTGTCTGGCATCGGATAACACGCTTGTCGAAGTCGATGTCTAGTGCAACTGCTTTGTAGTATTCCACGTCGGTGCGCTGTTTCCTCCTGACGGGCTCTTCTGCCAACCGAAAATTGAATAGACCGCAGGCTGCGCTGGCCAGTAGAGGTGTGTATTGAATTGTGCGTATTGGTGAGATGATTTTCAAATGGAATCGCTCTAAGGAGACCTTTTGGGACAGCGTGAAGCCGCCCCAGCCGGATCCAATCACAGCGAGAACGGGTTTGCTCATTTTCACAGTGACGATGCTTCCGCTGAGCGTCGCTGAGCGTGCAGCTGCCTCTCTGCAACTCGTTGCACTGCCAGATTCTATATCTACCGTCTACTGAATTTCTTTTGGCACTAGGCTGTGATCCAACCCTTACCGACCACGGAATGTAATGCGTCACTGCTTTAGCATCATGACTTCTGGTTTGGGGATATGGATAACGTCATAGGGCCACCAACCACTCAGATCAGTCGGATCGCTCGGGGTTCGGTATCACCACGCTGCATCCGTGATTTCTCCGACTGAATCAGAGCCAGATATCATGCACATCTGCGACAACCTCAGGTCTGCTTTGATGCAACATAACTGTCAGGTTTTGGCAAAGCGGCTCTGATCTAGGTGATCGACAGCAACGCGTAGCCTGGACCAGTCCATTCGGCAGTTTCCCAGAGTGAGCTGCTGCAACCCCTGAAGCCCACGCACGCCAATGATGCAGTCAGGACATCCCAAGGATAGGACGGCACAACGATTTGGCATGCAAACAAGTTTCGCTTACGATTCGAGGCCCGGTGAGTTGCGTGCAATACTCGATATTAGTAATTCAGAATCGCTGTTCTCGCCCTCGGCAACGGGGGAAAGCGCGCTTTGGATCAACTCTTTGAAAGACAGAGGCCAGGAGCAAAACAAGTGGCCAAAAGCCACCATTTTCATATGTGGCACGCAAGCAGGTGATTCCCCGACTGCATACACCATCGCGTGCGAAAATTTGAGATCAACCAAACTCCGGCCACGCATTGTACCAACCCGCTCGATTTCGATAGGCAATGTCGAATGAAACGGCCCTCACGCACGGCGCAAACACTGAAACATACGTACTTTGAAGGACTTGATCCCGGATGGTATCAGGCACAGGCGCGGCAGGAATGAGATGTGCTGTGCCCTAAAATTACTATCGGCAGCCTAGCCCTGTCCACCGACTGTGGTGGCTCGATCATCTTGCTCAAATGCCCGTGCGGAGGGCCGTAGGAAGTCACCAGGGCCGACTTTGTCGAAGCCACTATTATTAGTTAAGGAGGTGTAGGGGTACCTTCTCACTTACCTGAAAAGCGGCCAAGTCGCTCAAATGGGTGTTTCTTGTCAGAGTTCTCATGGTGGTCTACAGGTCTATCAGAATGCACGACAAATGCTTCTAGCGGTCTAGTGTTCGTTCCGGTGCATCGGAACAGGCAACTCATCATATGGAGGCTGAGGTAATAGGAAGTTTTAGAACAGCAACAAAGCACCGGAATGTGCCTAGGCCAAAGAAGATTTGTTTAGTGAACGAATGGAGCGGGCCTGTTCGCCATAGCAGTGTGAACTACAGTGCTCAGCAAAGTTACTGAACAACTGCCAGTCCTGAGTCCGAAGCTGCAAGGGCAGAAATCTCTCACCTGTCAGCACATACGTGAAGCTTTTATCTCCTGCAACATTGTGGCCTTACTCAAAATTACGTCGCCTCTCTGTCTTGGTCTCTGGTTCCCGTCCTACGCCTTACAGAAATTGCCCCAAGTTAAACAGAACTCGAATTGTCCTGACAATGCTGGGCCGTCACATATTACCCTGGATAGTCGCCAAAAATGGCCAGGTGTCACCAATACCGGCTTGGAACTTAGCTCCACAGTCTCTTTTCTCCGAAGTAAGTAATTCTTGGCCTTTGATACTTGTTACGGTCAGGCTGCATTCCAAGGCTCCAAGACGTAAACCAATTCCTCATGTCCTTCCTTGAGCCCTCTCGCTTCGGAAGGCTATGGATCCGTCTTACATTTTCCACATTTTCATAAAGCAGGGACTCTCAGATCATGATTGCAATCCGTTTTTCTTTGGTCCTTCCTCCTCTCGTTGTTCGCAGGAGACTGTGAAATCTACAGAGCAGACAAGCCCGTGAGGATGTTCTGTTGCTTGAGGATACATTTTCCTTGAATAAGAAGTATGTTGACTCGAGTGTACTTTTGTAGCATGTCTCAAACCTATCAATGCCTGCCACGGGGCAGTCAGATCATTGGCAACACGTGCCAGTCTCGAAATGCACACTGATCGGTTGTCTACACGCTGCGGGGATCAGCCCGTGGAATGACCTCGCAGAAGTCTTCACAGGAGATAATATGGAGACCCACGGAATGAACAAAACTTGGAAAGAACCATGGCTATATCGACAAGAGTTTTCCCTAAATCCCGGCTACGGGAAGCATTATCTTCTTGAAACAAACGGTATTACTTCCAAAGCCGACATATACCTTAATGGAAGGCAGATCGCGAACAAAGACTTCCAGTCGGGCTCCTACGGCGGTCATACTTACGATTTTACACCAATGGCGTCCGAGGCCAACGCAGTATTGATCAGAGTCCATCCAACCGACTATAACCACGATTTAGCCCAAGGGTTCAACGACTGGAACCCTGCTCCCCCAGATAACGGCTCGGGTGTTTGGAGAGACGTCAACGTCAAGCAGACAGGAGCAGTCACACTGGGGCCTCTCAGCGTTACGACACAGTTCGAAATGTCTGGTACATCCGCCAAAGTAACGCTCAGAACTCTTGCGCGTAATCTCGAGAACCGCACAGTAGAGGCTTTTCCTGTAGCTAGTGTTGTCAAATCTGGATATGGAACCAGCTCAATGGACGATCAACCGCCGACTGGTATGTCATCGGCGCAGGTCGATCAAGGACACCCCCCAAGAGAGGTCGCACCAGAGCTGCCGAGTCAACCGAGGGCAAATCCATTCTCTAGTCCGAGCATGACTTTGGCCCCGTTTGCGTCAGAAGAGATACAAATTCAGGTGGATGTACCCTTTACAGCTTCAGACATCTGGTGGCCCAGACAATGGGGGGCCCAACCGCTTTTTGAAGCTCGTTTGAGCGCTTCAGTCGAGAATGTTACGTCCGACTCGCGCAATAGCACATTTGCATTCCGCAAAGTTACCTCGCAACTCAACACGCACGGCGACAGGGTGTTCGAGGTCAATGGATTGCCTTTCCAAGTCCTTGGCGCAGGCTACACACCTGATATTTTTCTTCGCTGGGATTCCTCGCGCTTCACGAAAATCGCCGAGTATGTCCTCGATATTGGTTTGAACACCATTCGCCTTGAAGGGAAGATGGAGCACCCTGAGCTCTATGAAATATGCGACCGCCTCGGGATCATGGTGCTTCCGGGGTGGGAGTGCTGTGACAAGTGGGAGGCGTGGAATTATTCTGAGGAAGATGGATTGCAGGATTCGCTCTGGGGCCCAAGAGACTACGTGACCGCAGGCGCGAGTATGAGACACGAGGCAGAGATGCTGCAGACTCACCCGAGTGTGCTCGGATTCCTCATCGGAAGCGACTTGTGGCCTGACGAAAAAGCTACATCTATCTACTTGGACGCGCTGCGTGATTCCCATTGGGAGACCCCCATCATCGCGGCCGCTTCGAAACGAGGATACCCAGAGAGCCTTGGTCCCTCGGGTCTCAAGATGGACGGGCCCTACACCTGGGTCCCACCCAATTACTGGTACGATGATCGTTTGGGCGCAGCATTTGGTTTCGGCTCGGAATTAGGTTCAGGAGTGGGCACGCCGGAGCTTCCAAGCCTGTCTAATTTTCTCAACTTGTCCGACATAAACGACCTCTGGCAGCGACCTGACAAAACCTTGTACCACATGTCGCCTGGAGAAACGTTCTCTTCGAGAGAGATGTACAACAAGGCACTTTGGCAGAGACATGGCACACCGAGAAACCTGTCGGATTATCTATTAAGCGCTCAGATGATGGATTACGAAGCAACAAGGGCTCAGTTCGAAGCTTACGCATCGAATTGGTCCGCCGAGCGACCTGCCACAGGTATGATCTACTGGCTCCTGAATAGTGCTTGGCCAAATCTCCACTGGAACCTGTTCGACTATTATCTGCACCCGGCCGGATCGTACTTTGGTGCGAAGACAGGGAGTCGTCTGGAGCATGCAGCATACAATTATGCGCACAAAAGCGTGTCTATAATCAATCGTTCTATGGACAGGAAAGGACCCAGAACGCTTGAACTAGACGTCATCAATTTAGATGGTGTACACGTTTTGAACAAGACGGTTCCTCTGGTCACAAAGCCGAATTCCAGCAGTACGCTCTTGAAGGTCAAGGAGTTGAAGAAGATCAAAGACGTGGTGCTTCTCCGTCTGGTTCTCAAGGACAGTCGCGAGAACAGAGTTTTGAGTCGGAATGTCTACTGGTTGTCAAAGAAATCTGACAAGTTGAAATGGCGCAAATCAGACTGGTGAGTGCATCTTCGAGTACATGAAATTCGATGACCTCCCTGTATTATTGCGGAGGTTGCGCAACGATGGTCTCTTGGCTCGCACTGCGAATATAAAAGTGCTCTCTCTGCAGCTGTCTGGTATTGATTCATTGCTACAAATGCACTTCTGCTGATCTTTTAGATCTGCCTGACCAAGTTTCAACTGACCTTCTTCACATTAGGTACTACACGCCGGTCCGAAAATATGCCGACTACACATCCCTGAACAAAATTCAACCAGCTAATGTGTCAATCTCAGCCACGATGGACAACGGAAATGGGCGCAGCGTCACAGTCACTCTTGAAAACCGCTCACCCTTCCCAGCAGTCTTCATCCGGCTGAACCTGGTCCACCAGAACAAGGACGCGACACCGGGGCACTTCAAGTGGGAACATGTCACTCCTGTGAAATGGTCGGATAATTACGTTACGCTATGGCCTCACGAAAAGATGTTTCTGTATGTGGACGTGGCGGAGGGCGCAGGGCATCCAGACATGCTGCTAGTCCATGGGAAGAACGTTCACGAGACCGAGGTCCCATCACATAGGGCGCAATTGGCTTTCTTCCAGACGAATTGAAGGATTCCCTTCAAAAAAGAAATCCCAGGAGTTTCATAGGTTAAGTTTACGAAATTTGATTCAAGCTATCCTATGACTGAATTTCATTATCGTGGATACTTGGGATATGGGGTTTACAGTGTGACATTGCTCAAATTTAACATTGAAAGTCCTTACCAAGGCTGAGTGAATGCAGGCTGACTCTTGTTTCATGATGTGTTAGTTGCTGACTTCGACGATTTTTGATAGGCTGATTTGGCCACTCTGACCTCATTTTGCTGTTGTGTCACTTTCCAGCTCCCTCATGGGGTCCAATTGTTGAATGTGGCTGATGGAGCCTGAATTTGCTGTTTCACAGATTTCTGGCCCCCAGCTAGGCTCTCGTTTCTACGCGTTGTGATCTTATAAAGCCAAGACCCTTGCCCATGTATAACAACCTTTCCTCGTTCCTGTTTTCCTTTAAACTACTACGTTTGATTTCCTCGCGCCTTTATTTATTACACGATTAGCACAAACCCTTCTCGGCGGGCACTTGCCAGTGTTGCTGACACTGAACACACTGCTACGATGTCCAGAGCCTCCGACGTCAACGTCCTACTTTATGACTCTGAGTCTGCCCTGTCTCGCGACTCGCTCGATGTAGGCAATGACAGCGACTTCTCTTCGCGCTCCTCTGGAATTTCGGCTCCAGCTGCTCCTCAATCGATTCCGAACAACGCACACAATGGTTCCTCAGCTTACCGACCGGCGACCAACGCCGCTCACTATGGGCAAGTTGCCAGTCCGACAATTGAATTTGTGGATACATCCGTTGGAAGAAAATCGAAGCCCAAAATATCTTGGTGGTGGTGGTGGGAGATCGGCGGGGCGCTCCTAAGCATCATCTGCGTGGGACTCGTCCTAGTAGTCCTCTTTGAAGCAAATAATCGTGCTCTTGCGGCTTGGCCATTATGGATTCAACCGAACTCTTTGATCGCAGTGTTCACCACGGTCGGGAAATCGGCCATGATGGTCCCCATTGCATCTTGCATAAGTCAATTGAAGTGGAGGCATTTCGAGCTACGCGCCAACCGACTGAGCCACTTACAACTTCTCGACGAGGTCAGTCGAGGCCCGTGGGGCTCGCTGATGCTTCTCTCCGACGTTCGTATCAGGGCCTGAACCGCACGGGCTTTGGCTATTGTGTCACTGGTGTCACTTGGGTTCGATCCCAGTGCCCAGCAGATTCTAGAATTCCCGACAAGAGAAATCAGGCTCACCAATGTCTCTGCTTCCATTGGAGTTGCGAGTTCATATACTTCCAAGGCGTTCGTCGAGGATACAGACGGGTCTACAGCACGTGAGTGTTAGCCCATCTGGGAAATGCTAGAAGGAATCTATTTTTGCCTGCAAAGGAAACCCAGAAACTGACCAAGTCAACCTCCAATGCGTATAGGATTTGATTTGGCTATCGAGTGGAGCCAAGACCTCTTCAAACTCCAGTCCTCAATAATTGATGGCATCTCTGGATCAGTCTTCCAACCAGCATATTCATGTCCTGGGGAACATTGCTCTTGGCCCAACTTCACCACTCTCGGAGTATGCGGCGACTTCCTGGACTTGACCGACACAGTCAAAGTTGACTGTGTCGGAAGATTTGACGACCAACAGAATTGTTCCTACCGATTTCCGAGTGATCTTCCTATCAACTCCTACTACTCGGAACCATTCGTCTTAAATGTTTCTTACGCCGAGCAAGCTGGTGGCATGAGTAATCCCACTTGAATCTTCGCCTCGCGTGGAGATATAGGTGTTTCTCCAGGGTCGGACAGCGGTATCAAGGCCGCGGTAATGTTCGCAATCAAGATGGTAAACGACTCCAGGGCGAGCCTCAGTGATGCACCCGAGACTGAGGCGTATTACAGTACGTGGTATTGGTGTGAGCAAACCTACCAAAACGTCACCGCGGAGCCTGGCAGAATCAGCAACGCAGACTTTGCCTCCGAGATGCTTTCCCGTCCAGATGGCGTCAGCAATGAACAAGGTTTGGATGGAGCTGAGTATTTGCCATTGGTTGCAAATTCAACTGGCCATGGCTTCAACATCTCTGCCACACCCAATAATGTCCTGTTCCCGTATCTGTACAACCTGCTCACACGAGACATCGTGGACATGTATCCGCACACAGGATCAGACTTTGATAATAACTCTCTCGACTTGTCAACATTTCTTTACACGACAGACCTCAAGAATTTCACCGCAAATCTAGCAAAGACGCTTACGAATCAAATACGAAGCGCGGCCCCGGGCGACAACAACAATGCCACATCATTTCCCGGAGATGTGTTTATCAAGGAGATTTGTATTCGAGTTAGATGGCCTTGGTTGATCATCCCTCTTGTCGAGACATTGACCACGGCGGTGCTCCTAGTCTCTTGTATAGTCCTCTCTAGGCACAGCCGTCTTTTGAAGACGTCCCTTATCGCGCTCCTTGTCCACGGGCTAGACGGCTGGAGCGCGGATGAGATCAATCTTCCGGATGCTGAGGATTCTGAGAAGCTGGAAACGGTGGCGGAAGGAATGAGGGCGAGATTTATAGCGGATAGTGATGGACGGCTCCGATTTTCTAAAGCCTGATGGCTGATGTGACTATAGAAAGTCGCTCCGCTCATTTGTGAAGCAAAGGTACAACATTGATGAGCGAAGAACAAGGCCAATGCATTTCCTAATATGATCGCTATCGTAGAAAGGAAATCGCAAATTTTTTGATCTCGGGATGTAAAATGGGAACCGTGACGAACACTTAGGGCTTGCTTAGATGGTTAAATCTTATAACCTAACTTTTAGTAAGGTCAATCACTCAACAAGAGAAACAGCTGATCTAGTCTACACGGTCTTGCTAGACTGGGTAGCATCAGTTGGAGCTTCGGCAGTCTTGGTGTTGGCATCAATGAATGTTCCTTGGGAGGGAGTGACTGTTCTCGTCTTTGCATTACATATCTGCAGGGTTATCGGCCTGCTCCCCAAATCGGATGTGATTCTTCAGGGCATATTGTGCACACTAGGCGTCATTGGACTTGTACTCTGCACAATAGCCATCGGGGCAAGGTTCCGAAATTCGCGCTACAGCCTAGCTGCAGCCGTTGAGAAGTGAAGCCAGGATGGCGAGCTTGTGCGCTTGATATCAGAGATCGATGGAACGCAGAATCATTAGCGCTAACAGAATTTGCGGTTTGCATCCAACTCCTCAGCTTCCCAGACACCCTCCTGCAGGTTTAGTTCTTCTCCTTGGTTCGGCGTTGCGGCCTCTGTGTACTTCGGGGCCGACCCATCCGGACCGATGTCTCTATGTCGGCATCTGGTTGACACGGCTGTTGGATTCCCAGTTGCAATACGAGTTCTATCAAAGTTTGTATTCAGTCGAAGGGCGAGCCCAGGCGGAGGTCGGGCGCGGAGGTCGGGCGCGGAGATGTTCCTAGATTGGTGCCGAACGCGAATAGATTGCAACTCGAACACTCAGTCCGACGTGGGGTTCGTGAATTTCTACCGGATGCAAGGAGCGCCGCATTGACTTTCACAATCTTGAAGGGGAGGCTCGAGTTCGTCACCACTTTTTGAAATGGGCGTCCTGAATTACCCCCTGACCCGGCATGGGCAGGGCAAGGAAGACCCCTTCATCGTAGACTTGAGGGATGAACGCCTCTCCCGTAGCGCCACAGCCGATCTCACAGATCTTTCTCAAAACCAACTGGACCTCCTTGACCCGGAATAAGCGTCCAATAGATCTGAGCTCTAATGATGGCCGAATTGGACGAATCGGCTTGGCCTACCAGAGACAGGCTGGAGGTGGTATTGATCTCGACGTGACAGAGGGTCAAGGCTGATAAAGCTGCCGTGCCAGGGTCCAGTTTCAATGTTTTCTAGAGTTTGGCACGCTGCTTTTCACATTTCATCCTCCCAACTGGGTGCCGCGTAGTCTGTGTTTTGTAAGTGCTCGGTGGCCGCACTGATGACCGGCGAATGTTGACTGTTTCATTTGTAGCTACAGTCCTACTTTTTCACGTGGCAGTCTTGTTAAGAGGCAATCAGCATGGTTCCTTTCAGGTATTGGCTGGCTGCCATATTGACCGAGTCTGTTCAAGCGCGCCTTCTTGGCTCCTCCTTCGGTGTCCCAGGAAATTCCACATTCGACTACGTTGATGTTGGTGGAGGCACCGCAGGTCTTGCCATTGCGACCAGACTGGTCGAGCAAAACGCAGGAAGCGTAGCAGTGGTAGAAGCGGGAACATTTTATGAGCTGTCGAACGGAAATGCGTCTCAAGTTCCAGGACCCGGCGTTAATTACGCTGGCAAGAGCGCGTTAGACTGGCAGCCATTGATTGATTGGGGATACATGACAACGCCTCAAGCAGTGAGTTCCACACAGCCTTTACAGTCCTATCCAAGCCACACTGACCACGTCTAGGGAGCGAACAACGCGTCCTTACACTACGCGCGAGGCAAGGCGCTCGGCGGCAGCTCGGCGAGGAACGCGATGATATACCAACGTGGAACGACAGCGTCTTACCAGCAGTGGGCAGACCAAGTTGGAGATCAGAGTTACACTTTCGAGAAGCTTCTGCCGTACTTCGAAAAGAGTATCAACTTCAGCGCGCCCGATATGAGTGTTCGATTCGCAAACTCGACACCACAATACGACGAGACGGTGATGGGAGACGGCACAGGTCCTCTGTCTGTGGCCTTTCCTAACTCGCCTTCTGCGTACGCGACCTTTGCGGCCGAAGGCATGAAGCAGATCAACCTCTCGGCCATCGACGGATTCCAGAGTGGAAGTTTGCTCGGTTTTTCGTACAGCATGTTCACCATCGACAGTGGCACAATGCTTAGGTCTTCCTCGGAGACCTCCTTCATGCGACAGGCGTTGCAGTACGATGCTTACCACGTCTACCACCTGACTATGGCCAAGAAGATACTATTTGACTCCAACAACACAGCTACGGGTGTCATGGTCGACACTCAAGGGTTCCAATACACCCTGACAGCAAAGAAAGAAGTCATCATATCCGCAGGTGCCTTTGCATCTCCTCAGATTCTGATGGCATCTGGCATTGGTCCTGCTGATACGCTGTCCTCGTTGGGCATCCAGGTCATCGCCGATAGGCCGGGTGTCGGTCAAGGCATGCAAGATCATGTTTGGGTCACGTTGGCGTACCCTATCAATGCGCAGACCAGCTCCTCCCTGCGCTACCCTTCGTTTCTGTACGGCCAGCAAGCTCTATTCAACAACTATCCAGCCACGGGGATCTACTCGAGTCCCAACTGCGATGTCATAGGCTGGGAGAAAGTTCCGCAGGACCTCAGAGCCAACTGGAGCAACACGACCAATGGCATCCTCAAAGCTTACCCGGAGGACTGGCCGGAGCTCGAGTACATGAAGGTCAACTCATACGTCAACGAGCAGGAGATCTATAAGCTGATGGACCCATTCGACGGCACGAACTACGCCTCCATAGGAGTGATCCTCGCCTCGCCTGTCTCGCGGGGAAGCGTCACCATCACTTCTCCCGATACCAGCGTCCACCCTTCCATAAACTCGGAGTGGCTGACCAACCAGGCCGACATGGATATAATGGTAGCCGGCGTCAAGCGGGCCCGAGAGTTCTGGGGCACGTCAGCCCTGCAGGGCCTCGTCATCGGCGAGGAGGCATTTCCGGGATCCAAGGTATCTACCGATGCCCAGACCGAGACCTTCATCCGCGGCGCGTTCAACACCATCTGGCACGCCGCCTGCACGTGTGCGATGGGGAAGGCTGACGACCCCAATGCGGTCGTGGATACGGATGCAAGGGTGATCGGGGTACAGGGACTTCGCGTCGTGGATGCGTCGGCGTCTCCTCTGTTGCCACCTGGGCATCCTCAGTCCACTGTCTGTAAGTCTAAACCCACGACACTGCCTCCTGTGCCCTTGTTATGGTCTGCGGCTGACTCTGAATCATCTAGATGCCCTCGCTGAAAAGATAGCCTGTAATATCTCGGGAGCCTGCTGAAGTCATTTATAAATGAGCAGCGCAATTTCACTTACCTACATATTTAATAGAATAATGTGGAATACTCATCGTCATGTTAACACCAAGAAATAATCCCGCCTCCACTGGCCCTACTCAGAAAAACATTGTTGTTTCCAAACACAGATTTGTCGTGCCGCCACTGGGCGTTGTGCAGGAAATCGGCTCGACGAGGTTCGACCTGGTTACCCCCTAGGATGCGGGAAGTTGTTCCAGCAAATGTTGTCCCAGAGGAGGTTGTCCCAAAGGAGGTCGTCCTAGAGGAGTTTGATAATGACCATTGAGTGGCGTCATTCGATAGCAAAAGCTTGACATGGGTACTATGAGGAATAGCTGTCTGTTGTTTCAGCGCGCTCCCAACTAATTGACATGGTGTGGCTGGTGCACAATATTGAGCATGCCTCACACATCGATAGCGGTTGGCGCTCGGTCAGAGGGAGCACTACGGAGACCCCTTGTACATATGGGCGAAGTAATTGGACAAAGCTTCATATTTACTTTGATATGAGAGTCAAATATGTACAGCCGAAAGGCAGTGTCGACATCGGTTGCTGATGTCATACATGCCATCTCCCACTGTTAAACCTCGTGGACCTTGGACGCGATCAGTTAACACGAGATGCCCGAAGGCACATTTTGGCAGTTGGTGGCCTTCTTGCCGCCGGTCACCTTGACATCGGTCCACGTCCAGTCGGTGCAGCTACCCTCGCCGCACTCAATGTAGGTATTGACTGCATCTTTGTAAACCGTGCCCGTGACGTTCTGGAGAACAAAGTTCTTGATTGAAACGCCATTTGTTGGTTGGCCCTTGACACCATTGTACGACTGGGACACGATAATGCCGTAGTCGGCGTTGTCAGCCGTGCTGTCGATGACAATATTGCGGTAGGTAATGTCTGATACGCTCCCTGTTTCGTTGGCAATGGTTTTCTGCGATGATAATTAGTCCCATGGTCAAGGCCTGGTAGATGAATGATCGACGTACAATTCTGACGGATTGCTGAGAGTTCTCGAAAAGGACGTTCTCGAACGTGATGTTGTTCACAATGTTGTTGGATCTGCCCCCCACCGACCCTATAGAACAGCCGTGGCCGCCGTGGCAGAGCGCGTCCTTGAACAAGACATCCTGGCCCGAGTTCACCGCGACACAGTCATCCTGGTTCCACACCCTCGCATTCTGGATGATCACGCCGACTGCGTTGTTGATGTTGAAGGCATCCGTGTTGTGGCCCAGCGTGCGCCCATCGGCGTTGAGCTCGTCACCGGCAGTATTGTTGCAAATGACGTCCTTCACCAAGAGATTGTTCACGTAGTTGATGCTAAAGAAGTTCTTGGGGGCGTTCTGAATGTTAATGCTGTCAAGGACTGAGTCGTTGAGATTATTCGCCTTGAAGAATTTTGGCTTCGTCACGCCGCCGCCGCCACCTAGGCCATCCCACCAGAGGGCTCCTTGGCCATCGAGAACATGGCCGGGTGCGCCCTTGACCGTGATGTTGTTGCCAGAAATTGAAAAGAGCGACCCTTCCCATTCGGCGTAGGCCCAAGTAGTGCGACCCTGAAAGGTGACCTGGGCCAGCTGTTAGTACAGAGCTCGCTTGTGCTACAGATGTAGTACAAACAGTTGTGCCGTCGTTGAGCTTCTCGAGGTTCAGAGTTACCCCTCCAGGAATCTCGAGGCTGTCCAGAACAATGTTGGAACACGACTTCTTAGCCTGGCTGATCTGGAGATACCCGTCCGGGCCACTGAAGGTGCAATCAGAGGTAGTGTTATCAGCAACCAAGGCGCCTGAGGCGAGCCCCAGCAATGTGGCTGCGGCGATGATGATGTTCCTTGGCATCTTGGCGGTCTGGGGAATTCGATCTCACGGTCGGATAAACAAGATCATCTACAGAGTTAAATCCTGATGGAGCCGAGATGGCAGGAAAAGGCCTCTTTAAAGGCCCCACACTCATCAGAGGCCATTGAGTCGGAAATGCAAATTTGTCCGACTTGGGACCCCGGAGAGCTCACACAGTGGTAAAGGGGCATGCTGCGTCGTGGTGGGGAGGCGACCCCTACCAAATTTCGTTATCCCGGATTCGTGGAATTTTCTGTCGACTTTTCGGAAGCAACTCCGGGGAACAAGCTTTCCCGAGCAAAGGCGAAGACGAGCCGCTGATCACAACGCCAGGAACGCCTGATTCCCATCCCATGATATTTTGGGTGCGGACATGCTGGAGCCGATCATCTCATCGAGGACCAAGGCGCATCCTACTGCACCATTTATTGGGCGCCTGCATAGGCATCTATCTACAATAGACAACTTCAAATCGGGAAGAAATTCAAGATTTGCACTGATACATTGATAATGCTGCGATAATTGGCCCGTGTCCTGTCTGCGGAGGGAGGGGGCTCGGCCCCAAGCGGATACATCGACATTGACGCAGGGGCTGGCAATTTTTGAGATCTCGATACGCGTTGTGTGGATACAAGCACTCGGTCTCGGTGGCTGCCATGGGATCTTTACCGAAACCTGGTCTACCTATCTCAATTACCCTTATTCAGATCCCGATCAACTATCCCACCAAGCCACGGCCACGCCACAATCACAATTGTCCTTCTTCACACCCATATCTATTTGAAATGCTCCCAATCCGCTGGTCCACAACAAAGCCTTCCAAAAGATTACTCTGAGCCAGCAGTTCTACTTACTGATCTCCATGTTGAACTAGGTAAGGGCACAATATATACACAGAGTCGAGCTGCAAAATGAATGAGAACGAGCCGAATGTCCAGGTGTCCCAAGTTGGTTTCACTTGAGCGGTACAGTCGGTTGGGTAGGGCCAGAGCGCATGTTCTCTGTATCTGTCTTTGGTGAAAAACACACCTACACACCACCCTTCCTCTCTCATTTCCTTTGAATACGGAGATTCGCACCTGCAAAAACAGAGGGTACACCGGCACAACAACTCGTACCATAGCCATAGCCATAGCCGTAGCCATAGCCAATCAGAGCACATTACCCATGCCTGATTCGTTTACCTACACCTAACACCTATATACCTAAGTTGAATTAGGTATATAGGTGTTAGGTGTCAGGTGTAAGTATAAGCAAGAGTGTGGGTGTGGGTGTTAGGTATGTAGGTGTCAGGTATATGGGTGTTAGGTGTAGGTGTTGGGTATGGGTGTTGGGTGAGGTAGTGATGAACTGGTGTACCTTCCATTTTTGTTAGGGCGAATCTCGGTATTCTTTCCTTTTGCTCCAGTTGAAAATTGAATGGATTGACATCAAAGGATGCGGTGGATGGACTGCTTTAGGGGGTCATCTCGCATTTCATAATCTCGGTGTGGAATTCCCGACAGCGCACGACAGCGGCTAACTTCTCAAGCGGTATGTGACCTATCGTTGTCTATTGCCTGTGGCACGTATTCTTTCTGCTTGCCTCTGGAAGACCAGTGCTCGCGGCCGGCTTCACAACGCTCCATCACTGAAGCCTCTAAGTCATGCATCAGTCATACAAAGTCGCAAGATACTTACTATGGATGTGGAGCCGCTATTTTGGACAGCTATATTCGCTAATCCTCGGATGGGTTGGACAAGTCACGTTGCGATTAGAATAAATCTAGAGTCTTGTGTCCCGTGATACTTAAGTAGGACGCCTACTCTTTGTGGTGCAGATCTACCTATGGACCGAGGCACATGCATCCCACCCAATAGGTATGAAGAAGCCGCTGAATAAGCACAGGCAAGTCATGTTTGACATACTCTCATATGCAATCAATCATACCATTTTCGCGCTAATGACCTGCACAAAACACATCACACCCTTTTTCATATATACTTTTTCCAACTCTCTTAATTTAGCTTTAATCCATTTAAAATATATATAAGAAGAAAGCTACTTCTTTTCTCATTTTATTTCTTCTTTCCATTATTAAATTAAGTATTTAAAGGAGGAGCAATTTATATTTAAATTAAAGTTAAAAATAACTTAAGTTTAAGTTAAATTTAAAGAAGAATTAAAGAGGGGTAAATTTTAAAAATTACATTAAAATTACTAGGGAAATAAAGTAAATTTAATTAAATTTACTTAAAATCACACTCTTCTTAAAATTTTAAATTTTCTTTTAAAATAAGATATTAATATACTTTATACCTTTAATATTTCCTTTACTCTCTTTAAATAAATATTAAAAAAAATTAATAAAGAAGCAGCTTTCTTTTAATATAAATTATTATTAAATTAATAAGGTATTTATTATATAGGAGGTGAAAATATATAAAAAACAAAGTATATATAAAAAGGGTGTAAGGTGTTATGTACAGGTCACTAGCGCCAAAATGGTACGATTGATTGCATATGAGAGTATGCTGCCGTCGCGGATGATTCCCCGTGCTTTGTCAAATGCCAGACGGAAACGAATACTCGTGGTGCTCGTCCGCTGCTCGACGACAGAAACACGTGCTGACCTGATGGCTGAATGGACGCTTTTTGATTCAGCGCTGAAAGTCACAGTCCTGAAGTGGAATCATGCGACCAACCAATGTGACACCCTTGTTCTCGGCGGTTGATCTGTCTGCACATAGTACCTACATAGTAGGTAGTACAGTTAGCGTTGGCGCTCGATTGAACTGACAACATCAGGATACTGCAAAGACCATAGCATGATCCAATACTCACAAGGCACCGTCGTTGACATCAACTGCCGTTCCAGTTATAGAAGGCGCTGAACGTTGTTAATATCGACAGATCTATAATGTTTCTGGTGGCACCCTAGACGTGCTGGCAGGGCCGTCTGATATTATACCCGTGCTTCTGCCGAGCAAATGCAAGGAAGACAGGCCCTCCGACCTATAGTGTTTCGAGGAAGCCATTGAGATTGTCCTTTTCCAGAACCCGCCTTATAAGGAATTAAACATCAGCACGAATTTCATCTCATCCACGCCGTCAAGCGCCGCACCCGAAGTGCTAATGTGGATTGGCTTTGCAGATTGGCTTTTTGCCTTGATTGTCCCGAGAAACCGTTGACACTTTAATATCTCTGGACGATCTGGTTGACAGGCGGCGAGGAGTGTGCGCTCTTCTCTCTGTGCGCCAATCACCTCTGCACCTTCTACCACTTCTCTTCTCCTACCAAGGGCTTTCCGACGCAGTAATGGCACCCCGACCGTTCCGCTTGGTTGTCGGAGTTCCTCGCGATGACACGATCGAGCCCTTGACACCAACGACAACGCAGCCACAGAGCGTCGCACCTATGACGGCACGATACCAGCCTGACCGGACCCAGGGCGATGCTCACCCAGAATGCCATGCCTATCCTGGCAGGTCCGACGTCGAGGCACTCATGTCCCGCAAGCTCCAGAGGAGTCGCCACACCAGCACATCCCAAGAAGGGATCTGGGACTGCCTCTCCGACTTTTGGGAAAGCTGGTGCTTCTTTGACCGTTTTTGCGATAGATGCTGCGACCGCTGCTGCGACAGGTGTTGTGACCGGTGTTGCGACAGGTGCTGCGATCGATGCTGTGATCGATGCTGCGATAGGTGCTGTGACCGGTGCTGTGACCGGTGTTGTGATAGATGTTGCGATAGATGGGCCACGTGAGTTCACCAAACATCGAGCACTTCCACCGTGCCATCGCTGATCATTGTCCTACAGGGTATGCATCGAAGTATGCGGGAGGAGGACGCCGTCCGGTCAGTGACATAGCGACCGTCTGGTTCTGTTAGCTTCGCATTTTCCCTTACATGGCATGGCGTATAGGGTGTGGTCTCTCATACTGGCAGAGACATTCTGTAACAGGGCCATTGGATACCTGCTTTTTTGAGGGAAATAGCGTCAAGACGTAGTTGGTAAATGTGTGATCTGAGACTTGGCTTGAACATCAGCATTAGCATAGTATCGGAATGGGCGCTCATTCCACGATCATGTATCCGCTAGTAAATTATGCTCAATAAGAATGCTTGCGCACATTGTCTTTCTCTGACTAACAGCTCTCTGGCTTCGGTCTTGGAAAAACGAGATGTCAGAGAGCATGTGTGTTGTGCTGGGGCTGGTGGTTGGAATGACAGTAAGTGTTCACCAACACGAGCTAGCAAGCGACGGAAGGGTGGGTCTAGGCTGGCGGAGCAGGTGGATCTAGCGCCCCTCTGTGACTTGGAAAAAGTCTTATCGCCCCAGGCGCATGCTTATCAATCCAAACTTGGCGGGGCGACTTTGGAATTTTTGGAGGGGACGGCAGCGCATCCATTGCTTTGATCCCCTTTGCCGACACGCAGAAACTCGACGAGACATCGCAACCTTTCCCACAAGCACCATATTCTCACGAGCCAAGTCACCATGGACGTGGATATGGAAGGTGCCGTGTCCATTGCGGCCCCCACGGGGACTGCCATGAACGGCGCAACCATCCTCTGCTGCAACTGCGGAGCCCCCATCGACGGAACCACAGCCGCCGGCGCACTCTGCTACGACTGCGTCAAGCTGACCAACGACATATCACAAGGAATCCAGAGGGAGGCCGTCCTAAACTTCTGCAGAGACTGCGACCGTTGGCTCCTGCCCCCGAACAGCTGGCTTGTCGCCGCCCCAGAATCGAGAGAACTGCTTGCCCTGTGTCTGAAGAAGCTGCGGGGCCTCGGAAAGACTCGAATCATCGACGCCAGCTTCATCTGGACCGAGCCACACTCGAGGAGAATAAAAGTCAAGCTCACAGTACAAGATGAAGTCTCAGATGGCGTCCTCCTGCAGCAGAGCTTCGAGATCGTCTATATTGTCGCCTACCAGCAGTGTCCCGACTGCGCAAAGTCATACACGGCCAACGTGTGGAGGGCGTGCGTGCAGGTGCGGCAGAAGGTCCTTCACAAGAGGACGTTCCTGTTCCTGGAGCAGCTCATCCTGAAGCATGGCGCCCATCGGGATACGATCAACATCAAGGAGGTACACGCCGGTATCGACTTCTTCTTTTCCCAACGGAATCAAGCAGAGAAATTCGTCGACTTCCTGAAGTCGGTGGTACCAATAAATGTCACCAAGAGTCAAGAGCTCATCTCCGAAGACATTCACACCTCCAAAAAGAGCTACAAATTCGCATTCTCCGTCGAGTTGGTGCCAATTTGCAAAGATGACCTCGTCGCGCTTCCTATCACCATGGCAAAGCAGCTTGGCAACATCTCCCCGCTAGTCCTTTGCCACAAGATTGGTACTTCCGTCAACTTCCTCGACCCAAACACCCTGCAAACAGCCGAACTGCGACCCGATATCTACTGGCGCGTGCCATTCTTCTCCCTCTCCGACCAACCTCAACTCGTTGAGTTCATGGTATTAAACATCGAGCCGACGGGGCCCCAGAAGGGCAAGTGGCTCGTCGCGGACGTCGAGGTGACGAGGGTGGACAACATGGAGACGACCTACAACGTGCGGACGCACCTGGGCCACTTCCTCAACCCGGGCGACTCGGTCATGGGCTACATGCTCACGGGCACCAACTTCAACAACCCCCAGTTCGAGGCGATCGAGAACTCGCACACCTACGGCTCGAGGATACCGGACGTCATGCTGGTCAAGAAGCACTTCCCGCGCAAGCGCAAGCACCGCAACAGGAAGTGGCGCCTCAAGCGCATGGACAAGGACGAGGGCGAGCTGCTGCCCAAGAAGGCCGACCAGGAGCGCCTGGACAACGAGTACGAGGCGTTCCTGCGTGACGTCGAGGAGGACGAGGAGCTGCGTGCCGCCCTGGCGCTTTACAAGAATACCAACAAGAACAAGAAGAAGCAGGAGGGCGAGATGGAGGTGGACGGCCAGAGCGTCGCGGAGACGGAGGCCACCGGCGACAGTGATGACGATGTGCCCAAGGTGAATATGGACGAGTTGTTGGATGAGTTTGAGGAGATGACGATGGAAGATCAACAGTAGAGAAATTTCCTCGAACTGGATGAGGTTTTCAAGGAGACCATTCTAGCATAGTGGGCTTTCTATCTATGGCTCAAAACTGCGTTAACATGCGCATTAGATGAATATGATGCATGACTGCCTAATCGGACTTTTGAACTTTGTATTTGGGTTGTCGGCCTTGTTCATCAAAGGCCGTCCCCAGTCTCTGCTACCGCCTTGCCCGTAGAAACCACCCAGACAGGCCCCGCTTCGTCAGGCGGCTTCGTCAAGTACTCCACATACAATGCTTCGAGCTCATCCGAGCACATCAAGTAAAAACCATGGGAGGCTGCCATTTGGAGTTTCCGAATGCTCGCCTGACTTTGTACCTGGTTGGGCTCACCGTGCTTTGGCCTGTAGCTGACGTGTGAGGCGACAGTCCGTGATATGACCAAGGTCCAGCCCCTCGCTGCAGGCCATGATCATATCATGAGCTGCATGATCACTTCTGTCGCGCCTGTAGAAAGGCATAAACAAACCAACAGGCAGACTCGCGGATTTTCATGCAGCTCTTGCCCATCAGCTCCACTGGGGACATTGCAACCCGGCGCAATGCCTATCTCTCAACTGAGCATTTATAAGGCAGCCCGCACTGCAGCTTGACGGTGTAGTGTATCGTAACCACAGGTTCCAGGCCATCTTATGGAGTAAACAAAGATGGGTATCCTCATCCTGGGCCGGCAGGCTTAGAAAACCTTGCTGAGAGCCTTGCTCGCCTTCTGCGGCTGAGCTGATGAAGTCGCCTTCTTCTGCGCCAGCGAGTTCTGCTTGAACTTCCTGGGCTTCTCGGAACCAGTCGTTTCGACCGTTGACGTAGGCGCGGGTGCAGGAGACTCCGCTTCCCTGTCATGCGTGCTCCCCTTCTGGGCCTTCTTGCTCTGTATGCCATCCAGCATCTTCGCCCTCTCGACCCTCTCCACGAGCTCCTTGTTCCCCTTCTTCTCCCTCTGGAGCTCCGCCATCATGCGGCTGCTCCTTTCCGCGCTCTCCGCCGCGATCTGCTCCGTCAGGTGGTGCCACTTGAACCCATTCAGGTACTTCAGCGTCCATATGTCGTCCCTGTAGTAGCTCCCCTTCTTGCCGCCGATCGTCTGCGCGTTCAGCATCGCGCACACGTCCTTGGCGTCTTTCTTGTTCACGAACTCCACCCAGCCCTCGGTGTACATTTTCTTCTTGTTGCCTCCATTGCGTACCCGCCGTTGGTGTGCCATCGGGTCTTCGGGGGCGAGGAAGATGCGGTTGATCGTGCCGTAATTTGACAGGAGGGATCGCAGCTTGTGGGGTTTCATAAACGGCGGGATGCGCGAGATGTATATGACGCCAGACTTTTTGATGGCGGCTTCTGTGGCGACAGGATTCTTCTTCAACAAGGATTTGACTTGTAGGATGTCGTCAGGCTGTGTGTCACTGTCTTTCCTCGGCCGTGTCTCCCCCCGACTCTTCTTCCCAGAGTCTGGCTTTCGTAGCTTGGTGCTCTCGACTTGTTCAGGTTCGTTATCGCGGCCCTCGACATCTGAGCCCTCATCACTGGACCCTTCGTTGTCCAGATCGCTGTCATCTTCTACTTTCCGCCTCTTTGCCGTGCGTCCACCCTTTTGCAGTTCGTCTTCAGAGTTGTCCTGGACGGCACCATCGTCACTGTCCTCGGCATCAAGGAATTGGTTCCGTTTCTCGGGCGCCATGATATGATTTCCACGCGGTTGACTGTCGGAAGCGGCTGGCTGAATGAATCAGTGGCGGTATGGGCGGTAGATATGGATTGTGCTGGGCTGATTCGGCCTGTCAAAGGAATTGGAAATAATCTGGCGGCTTTCGAGGATGCTGCTTCGAAATTTCAGTGGGGCTCATGCAGCTGCTGACCACAAATACCAAGTTTCGGCCTGCAGGACCCCACTAATTCTTATCTTATCGAAGGTGGCCGAGATCGGCTCCGTGGGGCGACCCCAAGGGACAGCGTCATCCAGGGCAGACGATGGAGGGGTCGGGCAGGCAATGGATAACAAGCTACAGAAATCCAAGCAGACGACACGAGGACGTGGAAAAGCTATATTTGCATTTGATTCTGCCAGGACCCTTGGCACGCGTTACACGCTTTCTTCCTTCTCTGTCTCATCCCACAATCATACGCTCCCTGTCACCGCGCCATTGAACATACTCAAAATGTCTGTCGAAGTCATCCAGACCATCTCCCCAAACACCAACGAGGCCATCATCACTCGCAATGGCCCCTCGGCTGAAGAGATAGACAGTCTGCCCAAGACTTCCGCTGAGGCTTTCAAGACTTGGAGCAAGACCTCTCTGGCGGAGAGACAGGAAATCATCAAGAAGGCGCTCAAATTGCTTGCCGACAACACTGATGAGCTGGCCCTCGAGTTGACTACCCAGATGGGCAGGCCTATTGCTTATGGAGCAAAGGAAGTGTCCACAGCCATCAGCCGGTCCGAGTATCTTGTCAAGATAAGCGAGGAGGTGCTCAAGGACACTGATGGCGAGCCGGAGAAAGGATTCAAGAGGTTTATTCGCAAGGTCCCCGTTGGGCCTGTGCTTGTCCTCTTCGCGTGGAACGTGAGTTATCTGCAAGCACCTACCACTGATCCCGTGGCGAGATGGCTATAAAATCCTTGAGAAGGCAAGAACCAGATGCTGACAGGCTTATCAGTATCCGTACCTCATCCTTGTTAACTCTCTCATCCCTGCTCTTCTTTCAGGCAACACAGTCATCCTGAAGCCGTCGCCGCAGACGCCTACTATTGTGGAGCAAGTTTCCAAGGCCTTCACCCAGGCAGGCCTGCCCTCAGGCGTCCTTCAGTACTTCCATGCCGGCTCGCCCACAACGATCGAGTCTCTCGTTCGCAACCCTTTGATATCCCTGGTGTGCTTCACCGGCTCAGTCGCCGGCGGTCTTGCCGTGCAAAAGGCAGCCTCAGACCGCATTGTGGACGTTGGCCTGGAACTTGGTGGCAAGGACCCTGCCTATATCCGAAGTGATGTAGACATTGCTTGGGCGGCAGAGGAAATTGTCGACGGAGCCATATTCAACTCTGGCCAGAGTTGCTGCTCCATCGAACGGGTCTATGTTGACGAGACGATTCACGACAAATTCGTCGAGGCCGTTCAGGTTGTCCTCAAGAGCTACAAGCTTGGCGATCCATTTGACAAGACCACAAACATTGGACCTGTCATCTCGACGAGGTCAAAGGCAGCCATTGAGGCACACGTCAAAGACGCAGTCGACAAAGGCGCGAAGGACGTGACGCCTGAGAACGAATCGTTCAGTAACCCTCCTCCAAAGGGAAACTTTGTCAAGCCTACCCTGCTGACCGGCGTCACGCACGAAATGGCTGTCATGACGGAGGAGACCTTCGGCCCAGTCATTCCTGTGATGAAGGTCAAGAACGACGAGGAGGCTGTCAAGCTCATGAACGACAGCGAGTTTGGCTTGACCGCCAGTATCTGGACCAAGGACACTGATAAGGCGTATGAGCTGGCCGGAGATGTCGAAGCTGGTACCGTGTTTGTGAATCGTTGTGATTTCCCCAGTCGCGTAAGTTATGCCGATCGAGACCCGTTCACGAAATCGCCACCACTGACGGAGACACCTGCAGGATCTGGCGTGGACTGGTTGGAAGAACTCAGGCAAGGGACAAACCTTGAGCCGATTCGGATTCGATCAGTTTGTGAAGCTGAAGAGCTTCCACCTGAAGGATTACCCCAAATAAGGTCAGATGATGACAAGTCGACCGAGGCAAGGGATGGCCTTTGCGAGCAGCCTAGATCAAATCGCACCACATGCACGGCACTGTTCATCTCAATTACACTCACTCGCTCCCTCGTGATTCAACTCTAACGCGTTCAAATCCAATTAAACGCACGCGTCTGCCTCGCGTCCTTCCTCCTTGGTGCGTGCATTCCACAGGATGGCCGTAGGCCGCCCAATATCAAACCCAACATTCCAGCACATCTTGCCGAGAAGGGCGACTCACCACCCCTTTACAGGTCCCATTTATCGTTCTCAGCAGCGGTCTATCCCTCGAGCGAGCCACACCGGTGCCGTCTGGAGCTTTCTTCTTCGGCGGCAAGGTGTCAACCTCCGCACCACCTGCGCAGTAGCCCGGCCGTCATCCTCGAGTCTTTTCCTTTGTATTCCTGTGAATAAAGGCAATCACTTCTTGATTTGGACATTTGGTCCTCGAAAACCCCTCTTCGCGGCATGTATCATATTCTACTGGTCGTTCTTGGCCACTCCTTTGTTCGATATCATCGAGCTCATTTGCTTTGCACCCCTTTGGCGTCCGAGTCTTGCTCGCTTGTGTATTCCGCTGCTTTAAACCCTATCGCAAGCTATTAGTCCTACTTCGCCCCATCTTTTCGATCTACTTGGCATCAAGCATCCTCCTGTGCCTGTCAATCGTTTGCCCGATCCAGCTGCATGGCCAGCCTTGTCTGCTACGCCATCTCCCACCTCGACCTTCCCTTCGACCAACCACCCAAAGCAGCAGAGAAAAGGCTTCCCTTCCTTCGCCTTCGCTTCTTCCACAGGGGCATCACCACTCTCTTTTACCAACGAGTCGTCCCCTCTTTTCGACTTTGGTATTTCGTCCCAGCCAACTTTGCCACACTCTCTTCCAACCCCCAACTGCCACTCACTCAGGACCCAAGTCACGAATATCGATATCGACTCGCCAGCTTTCGCCTTTCATTCGTCCAAGGAATCCCCAACACCATCCAAAATGCAAGTTTGCAACTCCTTCAAGCTGCGCCTCGCGCGAGTCCAGAGTGTGGTGAAGAATGTGGTCAACCGTCGCCTGCGGAAGGAGAAGAAGAGACGCTCAATCCAGATTGTAAGGCATTGCCAGCTGTTCAACTTTTTGTCAGTCTGAGATAATACTGACCGCAGAATAGTCCGAGCCCTTCGCATTCAGGCACGTCACGACGAACATAAAAGGTCTCAGCGAGGATGAGTACGTTTCCCCATCTTAACTGCGTCCCAAGCTGTCAAGCACCACCTCGCAGATACATTGGCCAGCCAGCCACCCTTCCCCGAGACGGCACACACCCGACCAAAAATGCTGACGCCAGCTTGCAGGCTCCAGGTCCTCCGCGAGAAAGCCATCGCCAGCCGCTTCTCCACCATCGACGCCCAGCTCGCCCAGCAGCAGCAGCAGCACGACCTCCACCAGAAGCCGGCCCGGACCAACAAGACCCGAGCGGGCTACCGCGGCCTCACGTCCTCCCCGCTGAGTGCCTCACGACCTTCCATCACCCAGTCGTTTGCGGCCGAGGACAGCGCCTCGCAGCTGAGCCACACGACGGCGTCGTCGACGAGCGGCGGGAGCGACCACGGCTGCGACCTGGGCAAGGAGACCCTCATCTAGCTTAGAGATCCTTCTCTCCCCTCTCCTTCTTCCTTCCCACGGACCACCGCACTTTCTTTGTGGACCGGACGACAGGAGCTGGACTATCATCACTATTACCACCGCAACGAGACGATAGAGCCTGGTGTTGCTTGATTAATGTTGCGATTACTGGACTTGCAAAACCTCTCACAATGACAAACGCAGGCAGCCCCGCATACGGCTGTTGTACGATCATGAACTGCCAACGAGTGAACGGCATAATTACCTTGTGTTTTGCCCTTTTTTTTTTGGAATGATTATGACCTCGCCTCGAACGGGAGAGCGACGAAGGAAGATTAGAATTAGCAAACCGACACATCTGGACCCACGGCTCGGGGAACCACAAACTTTCATTACGATGTTCAGGCAGCAGCTGGCTTTCCGAACCCAGCCCAGGCAGAACAGAAAATGGTGGTTTGAAGCTTGGGGGTCGCCGGGGAGAGAGGGAGGAAAAGTAGGAAAACCAATCATTCTGTTCTTCCACTCGTTTTTGGAATCGACACCCTGATACCGGCTGTCAGATAGAAGAGAAAGCTTTTTTTGGTGGTAGAAGGGCGGGATGTCCGGGCCATGAGACACGATCTTTTTTGAGACGAACTACTGTAGCATTACTCACATATCAGTTGGGGCTGATGCCAACCTCAATAATGCAAAGCACGCAAAGCACGCAAAGCTTAAGAATCAAACAAAATTTCGATTCGATGGCTGAGTGACTGACTGACACAAAAGACCGGCCTTGAAATCCACTTTGCTTTTCCCTTATCCGCCCGACTGGGTCTCGTGGTATATACGGGCAAATTACACGCAGCCTCCCATTTCTTTCGAGCAGCAAAAAGTAAAAAAGAGGTTTCCAACGGCAGAAGAACCCCGCGAGACTGTGCGTGCCCAGAAAAGCAAGCACGCATCAGGAAAGCCACCCGTCAAACTCCCTCAGCTTCTCGATCCTCACGCCCTCCAGCTCGCCCTTGACACCGAGCAGCTTGACCTTGCTGTCCTTATTCTTGGCGGACCACTCCTCGAGGAAGCGCTCCAGCCGCGCGACCGTCTCCTCGTCGTCCCTGACCAGGAGCGACACGGCGTCGAAGCCGCCCGCCCCGGGGACCACGCCGCCGTAGACGCCCTCGACGGCCGACAGCGCGTCGATGAGCTCCGTCTGGGACTCGGGCTCGATGGGCACGTCGGACCGCGAGCCCATGGCGCGCACGAGCTCCCTGCTGGCCTTGAGCGCGGCCGGCAGGTCGTCCACCTTCCCGTCGGCCAGGACGCGTGCGAGGGCCTCGTTGCGGCCCTGCAGCTCGTCCCACAGGGCCCTGGACCCCTCCGGGTCGGCGGCGCGCCACGCGTTGACGGCCTTGACCATGCCGACGGTCTGGGAGCCGCACTCGACGTCGACCATGCGCATGGCGACGCCCCGGGGGAGGCTGACCTTGTCCTTGTGGATCTCGGTGTCCCACTTGGTGCCCCTGATGGCCTCCTCCAGCCTGGTGCCGAAGTGCGGCTGGCCCGGCTGCGGGACGGCGTCCAGGACCGAGGGGGAGAAGCGCCGGTACAGGCAGCTGCCGTGGACGGCGGCGGCGACGTCGAAGCCGGAGCCGATCTTGCCCTGGGCGCGGCAGTGGGCGGCCTGGGCGAGGTTGTGCAGCACGGTGCGGCCCTTGTCGGTGGACAGGTCGAAGTGGATGGGGCCCAGGTAGTGGGACAGCAGGGCGGCGGTCAGGCTGGTGACGAGCGCCGCGGAGGAGCCGAGGCCCGTCTTTTTGGCGTCCTTCAGGGTGGTGCCGAAGGGGATGAATCTGTTGCTGGATGGGCTGGCTGTGGATTCTGTTGATGGTGATGATGAGGCGGCGGAGTAGTAGTCAGTGTCGGCGAGGATGGTGAGCCTGGCGGATCGGATGCTGTGTGAGGGCCGCTGGTGGGCGACGCGGGAGATGTATGTGAGCGCGTAGCTGAGAGTTGTCTCGATGAAGGGGTTGGGCTGGTACGATGAGCCGCTTTTGTGGTGGTTAGTTGCGATCAGAGTCCAGGGGGAGGAGAAGATGAGTGAACATAGAGCTGGCGTGGTCGAATAGCCGGCTGGAAGCTGACTGGGCACATGTCTCTCACGGGACACGACGGCGAATGCACATGAGTGTGGCCCATTGCAAGCAGTGAGGCAAGAGGGGGTAAGGGATGGAACAAGGTTTTGAGGCTGAAGCATGTGGGCAGGTGCTTCCCAGATGAGACGTCACTCACACCTGCAGCTGGGTGACGGTGATGCCGCCGTCTTCAGGGGCGAGATGATAGCCATACCGCCAGATGCCGCCGACGAATTGGGGGCTCTCGACGACAATCTCGGTCAGCTGGACGCCCTTTGAGGTGGGGATGCCACGGGCGACGACGTTGATGCGGGCATCGAGGCCGAAGACAAGGCCGGTGTAGTCCCTGTCGGTGACGAGGTAGCCGCCGGCCAGCAGCACCTTCCCCGGGGCGGACACGGCGGTCGTCGGGTTTTCGGACTGGACGGTCATGGTTCTGTTTCTTGAAATCGAGACGGGGGTTGACTGATTGCTATGCAGGATCCCGGATACAATCTGGTGGGATACCAATGCCGATGCAGGTCACGGTGGCACCCGGGAGCAGCACAATGGATAGATACAGTACGGTCAAGACAGGACAGGACAGGACAGGACAGGACAGGAGAGTCTCGGTCAATGTCAGCTTGGTCGGGCAGACGGACTGCGGGAGGATATGAAATAAGCGAGCGGGATCGGCAAGGCCCCGCCAGATCCAGTGCTTGGGTTTGCCCTATGTGAGTAGCACGATGCCCTCAATGACGACAGCGGCGATGCTCAAAGTTTAATCCCAGGTATGGGTGCACCCAAGCGGCGTGGGATCTTCAGGCACGGATGGGAGTTAACGGTGATCTCGGGCAACGATGGATGGAGGGGAGCTCGATTGGGGAAAGAAGCTCCCAGTCCATGCATGGGCATGTCTTGGTACGCACTGTGATATGCACACAGCAATAAGCTACGGGGACTGTGGGACTGCGGGGCAGGCCTGCATGAGTCTGGCCCCTTTTCAGTCAAGCTTGCGCCCCTTTTTTCACTCTACTGTACTTACACAGACAGAAACATGCAGGATCCTGATTGAGCCAGAGTTGGGACTCTTTTTTCAGCTCAGCTAGTCCGGAGCGTGCGGACGAGCTCGTCCTTGGCAGCCTGGTGCTGTACGATGTGCTGTCCCGTGCCGTGTTCTGCTGTGCTGTGGCCATGGCTGGCTAGCCGCTCAGCGCTGCCGATGAACTCAAATCCGCCGGCTTTGACATGCACCCAAGCCGGCCAAAGGAAGGTGAAGTCACGATGACGGGCCTAGTGTCGGGCATGGACTTTTTTGTTACGCATAAGAGTGAGTGCAAATGCTACCCCAAGTAGTGCGTTCAAGAAGGTCGGCGTCGCGGCGACTACGACGTGGGCGACTGCTTTATGGCGCCTCAAATGGCAACACGCCATAGCCAATGACGGAAGAGCACTCTAATATGGTAGTCAGGCATACACCTTCTATGCCAGGTCTGATTGTGTCTATGCTCAAGCACAGGCAGTGAGGCTGTCTGGGTCACATAGTGTGAAGCCCGCCCGGGGGCTGGATCTGGGGGTTCGTGGCCAATCCTAACCCTAGTAGTACAGGCATTGCGTCGAGTTTGGATTTATGATATCTACTGTAAATATGACATCCTGGAGCTTGTTAAGCTGTTCAGCTACAGTATCAAGCTGAGCGATGCAAACACACTAGTCTTGTTCAGCGTGCACTTTCCTATCATTTCGTCAATCTCCCAATGTTACCGGTATTCGGTGGCTCCCATCTGGGCAGTGTCAAGCATTCCACATGGCCAGGGCGGTTCTTTCTCTCGTGGATCTCCCGGCGCAATTCAAAGGCTGGACTGAACTTGTTCAACAAGACAGATAGTTGTCCTCTCATCCAACGGCAAATGTCCTCAAACCTAGATACACCTAACGAACAAGCCACATGGCTTGATTATGGTAAGCTCACAGTGGTCAGGTACGCTCGGGGAAACGGTCACCAATTACTTCTGACAAAGCCATTGATTGCTTTTCAATTTATGCAAAAGTCATCAGTAGATGGAGTGACCTAGTGTCGAATTCTAATGTACTCCAAACTTCCAGCTGGAGGCACTTTTGAAAGTGGCCGTCGAGTCCAAGTGCCGTTATGTGCTGCTCAAACCTACAGCTCATGTACCTTTTTGACGTCATGTATGCGCAACGGCATCATACAGTGCAGGCGCGAAGCACATGCAACAGCACACCCATTACATAGGACCAACTTTTTGTGAATTTGCCGTTATTTCTGACTTCTGCATCAAATCACCGTCGTATTCAACCTAGGAATTGAAATTCTCAAAACCATCATGCCATCATACGAAGATCCTCCTCCACCCTACGAGGCAAGCTCCTCCAGCTCATCGCAGCCCCAGGCAGCCCACACTGCAGGCGTTCCTCCCCAAGACACAAATAACCTCACCGTACCTTTGCGAACTCGCAATGGAATCCCACCTGAAGAGCGACGTAGCATGGAGGACTCGGCCCGAGGTCTTCCAGAAGGCTGGGTGAGACAATACGACCAACAGACGCATCACCAATTCTTCGTCGACACGCGAGCCACCCCGCCCCGCTCAATCTGGCACCATCCTCATGACGACGAGCAGTACCTAGCCTCCTTACCTGAACAAGAGCGAGAGCGAATAAAGAGCATGCAGCGCGTCCACAGCCTCGCCGACATCGAGGCAGAGAGCAGCGACGACGACACCGCCCGCACCCACGGCCAAGCGGCAGCCACAGCGACACAACAGCAGCCGGGGTTCCTGGACACGGGCCCGGAGAAGCTCTCCGGGCCCGAGAAGTTCGGCCGCAAGCTCAAGGACAAGCTCACCAGCTCGACCCACCAGGAGCGCGCGGCCAAGCGCGAGAGGCGCGCCGAGGCCGAGAGGCAGGCCTACTACCAGCACCAGCACATCCGGCGCCAGATCGCGCGCGCCGTCGAGACGGGCGAGCCGCAGCTGCTGGGCAGGGACGGCGAGGGCAGGGAGGTCTGGATCGAGCCCCCGCAGGGCGCGCCGGGCCTGCGCGGGCACCCCAACGCTCGCCTCGTCAACCCTTGGAACAGGGGAGGGTACTTTGGTGGTCCGCCCGGGATGATGGCGGGCCCTGGGAACATGTACGCCAGGCCGGTCGGCCCGTACAGCAGGCCGTACGGCCGCGGCGGATATGGGTACGGCTACGGCGGTGGCTTGGGCATGGCTCCGCTGCTGGGGTTGGGTGTCGGTCTGGGAGTGGGTGGTCTGATGTTTTGAGCTTTGTATCAGGAACGGGTCTGGTAATTGAGGTGTGAAGATACCCTAAAGTGTTAATTCACGCTTTCATTTGCGTTTAAGTTGGGTTCAATGCTGAAGTTCAAAAGACTGCCTGGCATCTGGAGCCATGTTGTCCACGTCGAGTCCAGAAAAGAAGACCGCATAACAGAGCCCTCCCATTACAGCGGATGTTGACGCAACGCTGCACATACATAATGTGCGTGCAGACTACTTGGATATGATATTTTGTGATTGGCATATCGTCTTCGCGGTTTTGACCGTGGTTCCCACTTTGACGAGAGAAATAAATCCCATGTCGCATAGCTGCAAGGTCCAGCCCAGGCGGCGCAGAGTGGGCCCTGACCAACCGATAGGCGGGGATAGATCCAAGGCCCACTAAATTTTCGTCGTCCCCAGGACTCGGGTGCCGCTCGTATGGGAACAGAGACTTTCTGTTTCCCGTCCCCTCGTCTTCACGACTGGCCATACAACACCGCAACGACAATGGCTGATGATCTGGTCCTCAACCTGGCCCCTATTGGGGACAGCTCATTCGCTGCCAAGAAGGTCAAATATGTCGGAGGTTCTTGGAGAGATCGCCGCCGTGCTCAGAAGAAGGACACTGCCCGCGAGAACGAGAGGACGGGCTCGACATCGAAACCCCCACCCACCGACGGTGCCTCTGCTCAACATTCCGCTGGTTTCTCCTCAGATCGACCTCCGAAGCGACAAAGGACCGATCATGGGCCCACCAGCCGCCCGGGCGGCAACCACCACGACCCCTCTAAGCCGTTCCAAGTCACCTCCAAGCTCTTCACCTACAACCCGACGGCCAAGACCGTCTTCGATGACGCCGCCCCGGCGAACGAGCCCGAGCCGGCGGCTCCTTCGAATGCGCCTCTGTCCGAGGAGGCCTCCAATTTCCATGCGCTAGGCTTGTCGCGGAGGATAGCCCAGCACCTGTCGTCGAAGCTCGAGATGAAGGCGCCCACGTCGATCCAGAAGAACACCATACCGCAGCTCGTCGAGGGGGACGACGACGCTTTCCTGCAGGCGCAGACAGGTTCCGGAAAGACTCTGGCATATCTACTTCCAATAGTGCAACGGATCGTAGCCCTGAGCCGCAACGATGATGGGAGTACTACGGGTGCGAATGTACACAGGAATTCGGGCTTATTTGCCATTATTCTTGCGCCGACTCGAGAGCTGTGCAAGCAGATATCTGTCGTGTTGGAAAAGCTACTGCGCTGCTGCCCATGGATCGTTAGCACCACCGTCATGGGAGGCGAGAGCAAGCACTCGGAGAAGGCTCGTATTCGCAAGGGCTGCAATATCCTCGTCGCCACGCCTGGCCGTCTGACAGATCACCTGGAGAACACCAAGATTCTCGATGTTGGAACAGTTCGGTGGCTCATACTTGACGAGGGTGATAGGATGATGGAGATGGGTTTCGAACAAGATCTCAAACAGATCGTGACAGCGATCCGAGAGGAGCCACTGAAGGAGAAGAACAAGGAGGGCGTGTTGCTCACAAAGGCCATGCCAAAGAGAAGGGTAACAGTCCTCTGTTCCGCAACGATGAAGTCAAATGTCAACAAGCTCGGCGAGATCAGTCTGCAGGACGCTGTCCTCATAACTGCCTCCAATTCCAAGGACGACGCCGAAGAAAATGCGAAGACAGAAGCGATTTTCGCCGCACCGGCTCAGCTGAAGCAGACATATCTGGTTGTCCCAGCCAAACTGCGCTTGGTCACACTCATCGCCTTCCTGAAGGACGCTTTCGCACGGAAAGGCTCTGTAATGAAGGCAATCGTCTTCATATCCTGCGCCGACTCGGTTGATTTCCACTTCGACATACTCAAGTCCACTACGTCAGCGCAACTGCCAGCGCAGACTTCACAGGGCAAACCAGATCACACGGCCACAACTGTACATCCTGCTGGCTACATTACGTCCCCGGCCAACCCGACCGTCCTGCTTCACAAGCTCCACGGCTCTCTCAACCAGCAGATGCGCACTTCGACGCTCCGCTCCTTCTCAACCTGCAAAGACCCTGCTGTGCTCATCACAACCGACATTTCCTCTCGAGGTCTCGACGTCCCTGCCGTGGAATTAATCATCGAGTATGACCCGGCCTTTGCCATTGCGGACCATGTCCATCGTATCGGGCGTACGGCTCGTGCAGGGCGGCCCGGAAAGGCCGCCTTGTTCCTGCTGCCCGGCTGCGAGGAAGGCTACATCGGCATGTTGCCTACCACGCCTCCGGCGGTAGCCCAGTCTTACGAGACTGTCCTTCAAAAGGGCTTTTCCACCTCAGTGGCGCTTCCTCCCGTCCCGGGCAAGGACGAGGAGGAGCAGGAACAGCAACAGCAACCACCACAGAAACAATCCCCACACGCCAGGGCAGAGGCCCTACAGCTGCACCTCGAGCAGCGCATCCTGGCGTCGGAGCCGCCCAAGCCAGCCCCGACCAAGGGCGGCAGGAAGCCAACGCCGGCGCCGAAACCGCAGCAGGGCTCCGGGGCGGCGATCATCGACTCGGCCCGGCAGGCGTTCAGGTCGCACGTGCGCGCCTACGCCACCCACGTCAAGGAGGAGCGGCACGTGTTCGACATCCAGCAGCTGCACCTGGGCCACATCGCCAAGAGCTACGGGCTGAGGGAGGCGCCGGGCGGCATCGGAGGGGGCGTGCAGAAGCGCACGCACAAGAAGGGAGCCGGCGCGCAGCAGCAGCAGGCTGGCGGCAACGCTTCTGCTGGCTCTGGCGGCGGTGCTAAGAGGAAGGCCGACTTCATGGACGATGCGGACGGTGGTGACGTGGATGCGGCGGCTGCCAAGAGGAAGATGGAGGAGATGCTTAGGAAGATGAACGCGGCCAGCGAGTTCAATATTGCATAGATGGGGTGGATATAGCACAATTAGCGACGATGATTTTTCTGTTCTCCTTCTCTGGTCTCTCTCATGTACATAAACCTTTGCCAATATAGCGGCCCTTTTATCCCCGCGCCCGATCGGTCATCATTGTCCTTCTCTCCTTGTGTCTGGTGAAATCTCAGGACTCTACTGTATTGCTCAACGTCTCACTTCTCCATCACGCGTCACATGTCTGGCTTTATACATTGACCAACCGACTGAACTGGACGTATCAGCAATCACAATCACATAAGTCCCAGGCCAGTTTCCGGAAAGTCATCTGTTTGGATAAAGACACCAACTTGCCGTTGGACATTTATCATTACCAACGATGGCTCTATGTAATATACACAGGCAACGTCCCAACGTCGCCGCCGCCCATCATCTCTAGATGCCTGCCGTACCCGAGTACACATTCCCCTCATCCAGATGATGACCGACCCAACCGACCCGAGACCAGCCGCCATGCCAAATATTCCGTTCCATTCGCCCATCGCTTGTTTAATATGTCCATGTCTTTTTCTTGCTGATATGCAGAGTAGAGATTTGTCTATACGCCGCCAATGGCGACAGATGCGAGCAGGAAGATCGTGCCTCGACTGCTTCAAATAACAAAAACAAAAGCGTCCCATGCCGGAATTTCCTTCCATCCGTACACGACGATACCTCACCAGGTTGGGCAACCAGACCCAACCAACCAGATAGACCATTCCATCCTAGGCCATCCCTCAGCCAGCATGCCTCGTGGGCGCGGCCGTTTGATCCAATTTTCAACACACCGACGCCCGCTGTAATGACAAGACATAGGAAAATTGGATAGAAAAGATATAGCCAACACGTGCCGGCCTCACGGTCATAGACACCCCTTTGCTCTTGTACGTCCACCGGACAGTGTTTCTCGTCCGTCGTCATTCCCCCGTTGTTGTTTCACGCACCGTATCAAGGGGTATCAAACAAGACAGCAAATCAGAGGCGCGACACAAAGGAAATGGAGAACAGAGTCGATCGAGTGAGTTCGCATCCTCAGGTACGTGGTTTAAACAGCTGCAGCCTCGTGCTCGCCACCACCTACGAGCTCCACCACCTTCCCGACGACGGCACTGGGGTAACCCCGTCCCATCATCTCTGACACGATATATCTCGCCTTCTCCCTGTCTTCAACAGCGAGATATGCGCGAGTCATTGCTTCGTACGTGCTCGGCTCGCGGCGGTCACGTCCAACGGCGCCATAGATATCCTCGGCACGCGCGATGTTGCCCTCAGAAGCCCATCCATGGATCAGAGTGTTCGCGATATAAGGAGTCAGCTCGACTTTCCGCCGGCGCATCTCCATGAGAAGTGGTTCAGTGTCAGCAACACAGTGGTTGGCCACCATACTCTCGAACAATGCCTGGAAGAGGGATGCCGTCGCGGTGATACTGCGGTCGTTGATAATTTGGTCGAAGGTTTTCCGGGCTGCGGCCATGTCATGGAGAACGCAACCACGGGCGTGGATCAACGAGGCAAAGTGCACCGGCTCAGGCTTGCCACCGCTAGCGCGAATGCTGTCCAGAACAGATTCAGCAGCCTGCATATCCACAGGCTCAAGAGTCGCGTGCGTGTCAACGAGCAGCTTGTAAGTGTGGGCGGTTGGCGAAATTCCCCTTGCCTTCATGCGCGCGTAGTATGCCAGGACCTTGGACTTGTCGCGCTTGGTGGTCAGGAAGAACTGCATCATGCTGTTGTAAGGTGCAGGCCGAGCTTTGTAGTTTGGCATGGCCTCCATCTCATCGAAGAGCTCCTCGGCGAACTTCACGTCAGACACTCGGCAGAGGGCGTTGACAATGGTGCCGTATGTGACGGAGGTTGGCTTGATACCAAGGGCGCGCATCTCAGCGAAGAAGAACAGACAGTCGTCGATACGGCGAGCCTTGCCCAGCTTGCCAATGAGAGCATTGTAGAGGAAGGAACTCGGCTCGACGCCCTCAGCCTTGGCGCGGTGGAAGATCTTCACCGCCTCGGAGGCCTCATCAAAGGTCTTGGTAGACTCCTTGAGCGTGGTAATGTACAAGCCGAAGGTGTTGGCCGACGGAGTGGCGCCCATGTCCAATAGCTCCTGGTGGTACTGCTCGGCCTGGCCTCTGTAGCCGAGGCTGAGGCAAGCACCCACCATCGAGTCCAGGATTGATGACCATCCATAACGAACAACGGCATACTGAGGTAGCAATGGAACATCAGTGCGAGCCATGTTGAGGATATCGTTGCACGTCTCCATCTTGCCGTCACGGGCGGCGGCAGAGATGAGCTTGGCGTAGGTGATGTACCGAGGGTGGCGGCCAGCTCGACGCATGTTGCGGAATCGGGCAAGCGCATCGTTCAGCTTAGGGCCCTTGCGGCCGTGAGCACCTTCTAGCTCGTCGGATATGAGCGACGAGCCTTTGAAATCGGTGTTATGGGCGTATGGGTCGAACGTGTCTTCGTAACTTGAGACGGAAGGTGTTGACTGGTATGGTGAGGGAGCACTAGTCTGAGAAGCCGCCAACTCTCGGGGATCGGTGATGCCCCGAGAAGTCATGTAGCGCGAGACAAAGTCCATACCCTCCTCGACCTCGGCTGCCAGGTGCGCATCGTCCGGGTTGGACGAGCGGATCCGGTGGAACATCGCCTCGGCCTCGTTCAGACCTTCGACAACCTGTCCAGAGCCGATCAATGCGACGGCGAACATGGCAGTAGGCTCAATGAAGGAAGCATTAACGGCAGTCTCAGGGCTGCTGAGGATCTGCCAATATCGCCATGCTTCCATCACCTCACCACCACGAATGCTTAGTGCCAAAAGGGCCGTTGCTGGGGTGGCGATGTCGTTGAAGGTGATGGGAATGTTCGCAAACGCGGCGATGGCTGTGAGCTTGTCGCCATTGTCCGCCGAAGACACCGTAAGCTCGGCCATGGACTGGGCCCGTGACTCGTCCTCGATAGCCTGAGCCCATCGGAGAGCTTCTTGGTAAATGCCGCGATGAACCAAACCCTTCACGAAACCAAGGCTAATGATAGCATCTTTGATGCTCGCGGCCCGTACGCCATACTCGTGCACGATCTTCTTGTAGAATTTCATGGCACCTTCGAGCTTGTCTGAGACAATGTAGGCGTTGATGACTGCTGCATAGACCTGAGCATCGAGACGGTCGTTGAGGGTGGCCTCGCCGTTGTCGTTGGCGATGGCAAGGGTCCGGTATTCGCTATAGCACTCTACAGCGCTGACCAGGTCTCCACAGTTAGCAAAGGCGGTGATCATCGCCGGGAATGTCGCAGCGAATGGCGTAGCCTTGTTAGTCTCCATGTGCTCGTAGAGGTGGAGCATGTCGGAGACGCGACCAGACTGAGCGCATGCCGAGATCAGCTGGTGGTAAGTCTCTGGCGAGAACAAATCCCGCTGGCAAGCAACGGAGTTCTTGAACAGCTTAATGGCCAAATACAGCCGGTCATCCTCGGAGAGAATTGCGTGCTCGAGTTCGGAAGATGCGAACATGAACTTGCCAGGCTCGTCCATGCCGCCATACCGAGCGCGCTTGTCCTCGAGCCTCTTCTTCAAGGAGGAGACCTCGAGTGACCGGGCGGCCAGCAGACCGACCAGGATGTTGTACGTATCGCTGTCCGGGGAAACCTTTCGGCGCATCATGTCGGTGTAAACGTCCAGTGCCTTGGAGACAATTTCAATCTTCTCGGCCGGAAGATGAATGGCGGCCATGAGAAGGGCATTGTAGGAGGTGGCCAAGGGCTGGATGCTGGCCACCAACATGGCCTCGAAGACAGCTGGGATTTCGGCATATCGTCCCGTCTCGGAGAGCTTAGTGAGGTGGTCCGCGTAGCTCTGGGATTGTGGATCAACCGGTGGTGTGACGGAACGGGCGACGCTTGCCGGCGAGAGAGGCTCAGCGGCCTTTTCAGGGGCAGACGTCGATGCGCCGACATCCTCGCCAGCTAGATGCTGCCTGGCCTCAATCTCCTTGGCAAGGGCAGCATCGATGTGGGCGAGGGCGGCCTGCTCCTCTTCCGAGAAAGCAGACTCGCTGACGCCATCTTCATCAGCCTCCTTCGCCTCAAGTGTCCGCGCCTCAGAACCAAGTAGAATGGATGCCGGCGAGGGCTTCCACTCGATCTTGTCCTGGAAGCGGTACTGGACCCACTCATTCTCCTCCTCGTCCTCGGCGGACTGCTTCTTCTGGAGGTTCTCGAAGTAGGCGTCTAGCCCTCCATGGTTGTTGGCGAGCTTCTCGTGCCGATGCTCGGTCGGGAGGCTGGAGGACTGGTGGGCGCTGGTATGGAAGGCGCTCTGAAGCTGCTGCAGACGACTGAGGCGATTTGTGGACTGGCGTTTCCGGGCCGCAAAGGACGGCCGGTTCTGGGAGTTTAGAACATGAGGGTGGGTAGCAGCTACGACAGACTGTGCGTAGCCGTGGGTGAAAGATTTGGTGAACCCAGAACGGATAAAGTTCGTGTATAAATTGTTGTAGATAGATCCAGGCATTTAGGTGAAGCCTTTAGAGTGGGGGGACTATAGATATCGGCAATTCCGGTCAGCAACGCGTGCATTTGGCAAGATATTGTTTGATTCTGCCTTGAATTGACCAGGAATTAAACAAATATTGGGATGCAGTCGTGAGGGATTGCATGTGGGAAAGTGTGCTGGGTTGCGTCGCCTCGACGATGCTGCGGTTTAGATCTGCACCCAAAAGTTTGGGTCTTGGCCGGGCGACAAAAAACATTCTCGAGGTACGCGCAGTACAGAGAACGTCATGGACTCGGGTGGAACCGAGACAAACGAAGAGTGGGTTTGGACTGGACTTACTCGGGGGAAAAAGTGAAAGCGCAACTGCAGGTTCATTTGATGCCAACGAAGACATCAAACAAACGCGCTATTCAGGTAGGGTGTATTGACCTTTTGGAAGGGTTTTTTGTGAAATGTAGGAGAGAGTGAAGGGGGAATCAGATCGAGGGGAGGCGTAGGAGGGAGATAAATTTGGGGGGGGGGTGATATGAAAATCGCATCGGGCTCTGCGACTGGGAATTCGGAGGCGACGAGTCACACACTCGCAGTTCTTTCTTGCCTGCAGGCCTGCGCAGTACCAGAGTACCTAGGTACCCCATACAGTAGGTGCTCCTTCCCAAACCTTGTTGTGGGGTCTGGCAGTGGGTGGGACCGACAGGGGGAAGGAGCGTGCCCATGAGGCTGCTGATTGGCCGCATGAAAACGTCCCGGAGCACTTGCAGGGAGGACTCGGAGCCTGGGGGCAGTGTGGCAGGCTAAGCAGGCCCTGTGGATGAGACAGTGAGCCCTGGACTTTACGGACTTTGGCACATGTTGGCCCTGAGGCCTGCAACCTGCTGGCATCCCAGTACCTGAGTACCTGGGCACCTGGGCTTGTCCACAAAGCATGTTCCTTCTTTTTGCCAACAAGAGGCATCAAGAACACGGAAGAAGACAGATGCTCCAATTTCCCGCTTGCCAGATAGAGCACAGAATGCCGTCTCCTCGATTGGCTCCCATTGACACCAATGTGGATTCAGTATTTGAAATTCTCTCGGCCCCACGACCAGTATTTCGTACATGACGGGGTGGGAACGGGAACGGGCACGAGATGGACTTCACAGTACAGTACATGGTCTACCTCCCTCGATCGGCTAGAGACCACCCTCCTTCTGTCCGACCGTGACCAACGACGCCTACGTTTGCATGTGCACATGCGGGCGTAGAACCTGTCAATCTGTCCTCACCGGCCCCAGGGCATCATACCCCAGACTATTCAGGGTGTCAGGCTGCCACAATTTCTACGATGATGACGGCCATCATCGCCCAGTCGTCTTGGCCTGAAGTCTGCGGCAGACGGAACTCTCGGACGCGCTGCGCCGCTGCCACTCTCAATCCCGCCCTAGCGCGTTTCCTGCGTCTTCTAGCGAAGAAAAGAAGCCGGCACCACAGCAAGCCCGCTACAGGGGGCTTCCCGTCAGGCCTGTCAGAACTGCCCTTCGTGCGTGGGGTTTCCCAGCATACCGGTTCTGCAATCCGGTGGCTGACAGACGACCGGCTGGCTTCCCATTGGCAGCCCGGCGTCTGCCCCCAGGAAGAAGCCGGAGCGCTGCGCGGCACGAGCCCAGCCGCCTGGGAATGAGGGTGTGCTCCATCTCTGCTAGAGGGAACCTGTCCTGTGAAAGTCGCAGTCACACATCATCCACCACCTAGCAAGCCACATTAGCAGGAAGGTACTTCGACTTTTGACGGCCAAGAGGAGACAGTGTCTCAGACAGGGGGGAATGCTTTTTTGGATCTGTCGCTGGAAGGATCCTGCATCAACTATTCCAGCATCAAACCTGCAACAGGTAGATCACCAAAAACCTGTACAACCGTCGGTCACCTGGACCTGCAGCGAGAATTTCTCGCCGATCTCAATAACGTAACCCGTCTGCCAGTGAGCCTGACAGCCACAGCCTGGCGGGCACAGATCCTCCTGCTAGCCTCAGGGACCGGCTTGTCTGATCTGTCCGTCTGACCCGGCTCAACGGCGTTCGCGAAGCCCGCTCCCGAGCCCGACTCGGCGGACCGAGCATTGCCAGCCAGCGTGGCCAGCCCTGTTCGCCATTTTGCGGGGAAATCGGGGTTCCATCCACCTGGCCTTCGCTTTGATCTCAACCCCCAGATCTTGGGGCCGAGGAGGCACGTTTCGGTTCCGAGATGTCGTATGATCCTGCCTCCCACGGATCTTATCAGATTGATATTCTCCAACGTTCGCTCCCTAGACCTTGCACCATGACGTGCTCAAGCACTGTAAGTTGTTCAACGATTGGAGGCTCGCCTGCCCTGCTGTCGTCCTCACAACACGGGGTTACGTGTGCTTGCCTCGGAAATAACAACACGTACCTTGAATTCACCGTGTCGGCGCGGATGCCACGGCCATTTCGAGTTCGAGGCCAAGAACGCTCCTCGTATCCACGCAAAGTATGTGTAGGATTTTAATGCCCGCACAGTTCAGAGTGATAGCCGAATGCTAAGTGGTCATGATGCCTCTTCACATGCCACCAACGACGCGATTCACCAGCTGTGTCATCTTTCAAAATAGCTCATGATGCAATCGGATATGTATGAACAGGTACAGGCGTCCCGTTGAACCCCATCCAAGTCGGAATGGACACGCAGACAAAGGACCTGCCCACCAGAACCGGTCTTGTTTTTTCTCCAACACGAGTGTAAATCCCATAGTGCCCGCCATACATCGTACCAAATTTCGTGTAGGTGACAACCGGGCTCTGTCACGAAACCGTTTTATCACGCGACAAATATTTGCAGTTTGACCGCACGCTGTCTTTCTTGGAAGGGGTAATTTCAGTCGGCGAACACACCTCCTCATATTAATCGTATGGTCTTTTTTTGGCTCAAACACCAGCGGTCTAAATCCAATTGACGGCGCGGAGTGCCGCGGCCGATAGATACTACATTCGTCCATGAAGCTGTGTCTGCTTCGAGTGAGCAAGTGAGGCTCTCTCTGTACATCAATAATGCTGAGCTCTAGCCGAGATAATCTCGTAAATGAAATCGACTATCGAAGAATGAACAAGAGGTTAAGATCAGCCATCACCGTGTTTGATTGTTGTAGCTCGACGCCGTGACGTCAGCCTGATGACCTCCCAAGGCACCAAAATTGCAACAGCTCCTCTCTGGACTGGAGCGGGAGTTCGCCGTTTTTTCTGATCCATGAGGCATTACACTGAGCTGATATTGTTGCTCGAGCCATCCGTTGTTTCCAAGATGCCTCCTCGCAAGAATCACTCACCCACTTCAGCGGGCACAGCAAAGCCTCAGCCATCCAAGACAAACGGCGAACCAAAGAAGCGCAAAGCCGCCAACGATGATGAGGCCGGTGGCGTCAAGACCGCCAAGCGCTCTCGCGCGTCCAAAGGCTCAGCGCAGGCCGGCAATGATCTCAGACAGACCGAGATCTCGACAAAGTCCACCAGCGAGCTCGAGAAAGCCATCATCATCAATCGCGCGCCGGTACTTGAGCTCTGGGGCGCGTGCGTTGCCCAATTCCAATACCCAGACTTCTCTTGGGACCTGTGCCTCAGCATAGGAAGCAGCATATCCACCATCACAGCCATCTCCAAGGGCCGGTCGATTGGAACGATCGCGCCGCCTGATGAGTCAAAGGACGCAGCCTCCAAGGACCAGAACAAGAAGAATGGAGATGATCTCCCAACAGTCAAGGTCATGGGTTTCCCCATGAAGATCAAGGACGACAGCGTCATTGTCAAGGGAAAGCCCAAGACGACGCGAGAGGTCAGTCTGGTGAGGAAATACGGTTCGGAAGAGAGTTACGGCAAGGCAAAGAACGCGATGACTGAGGCCTTGCAAGATTGGAAGGGTAAAGAGAACGAGCTGGATTTAAAAGCGTTCCACATGTACGAGCAGTTTCGGCCGGACGTTGCGAAGGGGCAGAAGGGCTGGGGCCGGAAAGGGGAGCTGCATTTGTCCAAGGTCAGGGACACGATCCGTAAATGAGGCCATGTAAACAAAGACTCAGGAAGCCTCAAGAACTGTCTGTCTATCTTGAAACGTTCTGAATTTTCATGAACTATTCTGTAAATATCTACGCCGAATGAGACCAGCCCACTCAGTTTTGCTTCGGCTCGTACTTCCCCTCTAGGACCTGCCAACATCTTACCTTCTCCCTCGATCTTGGCCAATACTCGAGATCCAGCTTCTTGCCTTGTCTCTCAGCACTCAGCCTCAGCTTCTTCTCAAAATGGATCTCGCAAGCATCGGGTCTCGAATACCATAATATCTTGTCCCCATCCCTCAGACCTGCTTCCCAAGCCCTTGAATGCTCCTCCACACCCACGACAGTCCCCGTATCCAGACTCTCCCTGGCGAATCCAAAATCCAGACCCTCCTGCTCAGTTGGTTGTGGTCCAAATTTAGCCCCAAAGCTGGATAACATGTCGTCCAGCTCGTTGACCTTCCCGCCCTCGTCAAGCATCTCACGGAAGCGCCTCTCGGCCTCGTCTTCCCCAAGCCAGTGTGCAACACCTCTCAGCCAGTGCTCCTTCTTGATCCTCTCCCCGCCTCGTCGTCGACCCAAAAGCTCGCGCATGAGCTCATCCATCGGCCTCAACACGTCTGAGCCCCTTGCCACGGCCGCCCGCCGCATGAATGCATCCATCTTAAGCATGTAAACGAAAGCCCGGTATGCCTTGGCCGAGGACGCATACCAACTGAGGCCACGCGGATCTTCAGACTGGGGAGCCGTCGGCGCCCTGCTGACGAGCGGGTTGGTGTAGTACGCCGAAAAGAAAGCATTGACCGTCGCGCGAAAGTAGTCCGGCCCGCGCTGGCCAAAGCGGAAGGGGAGGAATACTGTGTACAGTAGCGACAGGCCGTCGGTGAACCACTCGTTTGCGGTCCCGTCGTCCTCGGGGTCGAGACGGGCCCAGGTGGACACCATGGTGCGGTTGAGCAGCCTGACCAGGTCCCAGTCGTCCTCGTCCTTGACCGACGGGTCGTATTCGATGACGCTGCTTGATTGGAAGGCTGTGCCATGAAACCCCTTTGGGATGCGCCGGAGGAAAGCACGGTATGAGCCGGATGGGTCGTTGAAGTGCTCGGCCACGGGCGGAAAGATGTTGGCGGCGTAACTCGTGACAGCGTCTAGGTTCGCGGGCAGCTCGCCGAACCAATACGTGCCGCACGTATCCTTATTTTGCGAAGTCGGTGATTGTGAACCAATAGTATTGCTTTTTACGGGCCCAGCCATAAAGACACAATCGAGAAGACTGCCGGAATTACCCGTGAACTCGACTCGTTGTGGACCTTCCCCGAAGCTGGTCACGGCTCTGGTTCCCTGAGGGCAGTGGCATAGGTCCCACTCGATTGCAATGAGGACTTCGTTACCAAGGCTGAACCGTGGGATGAAGTACTTCCCCACCCCTATGATGCCACCTTGATCAAGAAGAAGCTCACTGACAGAGCCTGGGCCTTCTTTGGGGATGTCGCTCCCTTCGACGACGGGGACTTTCCACGCAGAGACAACACCGCCTTTGGTCTGTCTCTCAGCAATACATTCATCGTTGCCTTCGTCGGATGCATGAATGTCCAGAGGACCGTCATCGTCTGAGAACAGTGTTGTGATATCGTGTGGTCTGTAGTATGGATACCAAGACGGGTGCTCTCTGGTCACGCCTTCTTGACCGAAGTTGCATAGGATGTCCCCAGGCTGAAGTGACAGGCCGTGGATGGTGATAGTAAATGCAAGGCTGACTATTTTGCCTGTTTCGTCGGCTTCAGGCCTCAGCTGGAGATCAAGGGATGTGTTTGACATCTTGAGGGCCGAGGTCACTGCTGTCTATGGAATGTCTTCCAAGGTGGGACCTCTCAAGACTCCAATGTTGTACATCGAAGCTTGTACAGGGCGATGAATATGGACAGATCATCCACTGTGAAGAAATAAGTCTCCGGAACGTCGAGGCGGGCCATCTCTTGCCACGGACCGGGACAGGTATAATTAGACCCACCTTGGAGCTGACAGGCGGGGTATCTGAGAGCAACAACATCTGATTGGACAGCACACAGCACGTCAGGTTGAGGAGTAGTACGTGGGAGAAAAACACTTGTCCTGATAATGCAGCAAAATGTATCAGACAAGATACACTAGATCTGAGGCTCAAAGTTAAATTTTCGGGGATTGTAAGGTGTCAGTAACAACGTTGATCTGCTTGAGTCTAAGCCAGAGAAGAGGTGCTGAAGTGCAGACACACTTGACATTGGACATGTGATACACTTCAGGGTAGATCAATGAAATCGGCGTGTGACAAAGCGTTTGTGCAAATGAGATGCCAAAGATATCAGAACTCGGTAAAGGCCCCGGATCGCCATGTTTGCGTCTGCGGCCGGCTGCGCACCACGACGTCATCGATTGTCATCCGGGGCGCTGGTGCTGATCAACGTCACTGGTTTGCTGCGGGAAAACAGACGCTCTTTGAGACACGTTTAAAGCTTCTGTCGTGAATATTTGCCAATCTTGGATTTAACCCAGCTTGAAAGGATACTACAAGACGTCGATTATTCAAAGCCAAAAACAAGCCACCAACTAAACCTCAAGCCATCATGGCCGACCAACAACCATCCAACATCGAGCCCTACATCCAGCCGGGGAACCCCATCACGAAGGAACCGCTTGAAAACAAAGTAGCCGACCACCGCGCCCACAATCACTCGTCAACCCAGGGAAACGCCAGCGTGCCGTCCGAGCGCTCCCAAGGCCAAGACCAAGGCACATTCAGCTCCCTGGGCAGCGGAGTCCAGGGCGGCAGCGGACCGGTCGACGCCACAGAGGCGAGGAGCACCACCGGCGCCAGCGGGTCCGACGCGCAGCCGCAGAACCCAAACGTGGACGCGGAGCAGCTGGCCACGCTTGGCGAGGGCAAGGTCGCCGACGCGGTGCAGCGCAAGAGCGGGATCCAGAAGGCGCCCGGGGACGGTGAGGTCAAGTACGATGACTACGCGAGTGACCTGGACCGGTAAGTGTGCCCAACACCGATGTGAATGTCAGTGTGGACCTGGTGACTCACACCTCTTGCCTTTATAGAAAGAAGGCGGAGCAGGCGGCCGCGCGCAACGAGCTCAAGGAGGCGCGGGAGGCGGGCGATGATGTGGACGGTGGATCTGCGGGTGGCAATGTGAGAGGTGGTGTTCAGGTTGACTAGTTTGAAATGTATCGTTTCCAGCAGGGTGTTCGTTCTTGGGCAATGCTACTGTGGACGAATAATAATTTTGGCTGCACTTCACACTTAAAAATTGGACGGCACATAGACTGTCTCATTGTCAAAAGTGCATGTCTAATCACGCAAGCGCACACAACTGTGGTCTCTGACCATCATTCCCACATGGCATCCACGAGGATTCTGAGCCGCTAGCCCCAGTTCTCGAGAACTCCAAGCTCAAGGCCGGCTATCATCACCGCCGTCAGCGACTCTAAGTGAGTCACTCTCTGAATTTACTCCAAGGGCCGCGCAGCCCTGACCTTCATCGGCGGGAGAATACCAAGTCTTTCCATCTCCTTGAAAGACTCAAAAATGCTCTCAAGAGAGTCTACGAAGCCTGAAAAGCCATACCGACGTGCCTTGTTCATGGCCAATGTACCGAAATTAAGGTAAGCAAAGTCGCCCCCCATAATCTCCGGGCTGAGGCTGGCTTCGGATACAATCTTTCCCGAAGCAGCCTTGATCTCCTCCCAGACAGCCTGATTATCTGTGTCGCGAGACCACTCCGCCAATGTGAACTTGTTTCTCAAGACCAAGGGGGGTCCATAGCCAAGGGGCGCATCTTCTCCTCCTGCAAGATCCAGGGTGTTGCGATACTGGCAGACAGCGGAAGGAGCAGTGACGCCAGGCGCTCCGAACCACCGCGCCAACTCCTGAAAGAACCTGTCCCAACTCAGGCCACCGCCGTCTTGGGCGTTGAAAGCCTGATTTGCACAAGACTTTTCAAGTACGGCCCATTCGCTGAGATAGCCCGTGAGTCGGGCCGTGGAATGACAGGCCGCGAACTGCCATGAGTCGAAGTCGCCCCCAAATTCAAGTGCTTCATTCTTATGTGCCTGGACTGCGGCGTAGATGCCGAAGCAATAGAACGTGTTGAGGGGGGAGTTTAGCGTAGCACCGATGATGCCGGCCGGTCTGACGACGTTCCATTCGGTAGGGTTCCGCACACAAAAGTCTTTGAGCAGGTCCTCGAGAAGATAGTAGAAGTTGGGCTGGAGATGCCGGGGCTGGGGGTCAGACTCGACCAGAGGCGTCCGGACGCGGCCGAGGTGCATGCCGTAGTTCTTACCGCCGGTCTGGAGGAGGATGCGCTTGGGCTGAAGCCCAGCCGCCTCGATGGCGCGCAAGAATGTGTCGAACACGGGTACGTTGGCGTCGCACAGCCTCTGTGCCATGCGCGGGTCCATGCCTGACAACCCTTCGCTCCTTGGCTGGATGTACGTGTAGTAAAAGACATAATCGACGCGGGAGATGTTGTTCCTCAGTGACTGCACAATGTCCTCGGGCGAAGATTCAAAGTCCACTGCCACATGTTTGATTCTCTCGTGGAGTGAAGCCGGTATGAGAGACAGATGCTGCTCAGAAAGAGGCGTCCGAGAGACGGTGTAGATGGTACGCCAACGATCAGGAGATTCAAGAAGGGCCCGCAATGCGTGGAAGCCGGAAATGCCTGTGGCGCCACAAATGATGGCTGTGAGGTCTTTTATAGACGGATCGAACGTCGGAAGGTTCCGGTAGATGCCCGATTGTCGGAGAGGGTAATTCTGGGAGCTCATGATGGAGAAGGTGAAAGAAGTTTAGGAGAGATGGAAGAGAGTTGTGGTTTCTCGACTTGAAAGATGTGCTTCTCGATGCTTTTTTGTAGGTGGGAATGTGTTGCAGGGTTTCGATGGGGCTCAGAGACACTCGTCAGGAATGTTGGTACTCTCATACGCAATCAATCGTTCCAATTTGGCCCTAATGACTCGCACATAACACACCATACTAAAGATTATATTACCGCCAAGCTGAATGACCTCTCAGCCGAATAAGTAGTTACACGGATACTGACTAATGGTTCTGTTCTGGCACACAATCACTCCCAAATGTGCTGTTGGCTTGTGAATCAAGTCGATCTAGAGCTGGAATACATGACATCATGAAGTTGTCAAAACCCAAAGACTGACCACAAGTTGCTCACTTCAATGGATGGATTTGAAACCCACTTGAGTATCTCGATGGACCTTTCTCACTAGAGGTAGTCTTTCTTCACTCAGAAGTCGATCTTGCTTGTTCAGGATACCTTTTCAAGCACGAATTGGAAAGTATAGGCAATAAGGGTCTAGTTTCAGGTTGGTCTCAACCTAGCACCGCTGGCCACGCCCCATTGTCCTTCTCAACATGGCTCGTCGAACGAGAAACACGAGGACCTCTTCTAAGAATATTGACCATGCCACCACATAACTTGGAAGGGGCAACATTGACATTTTCGACCCTCCTACAGATGCCAGGGCACGTAGTCTTTTTACTGATTGACCAGCTTGAGATCTCTCTTGTCTCAATACTCTAGCAACTACAAGCTTTCTTGAGTCTACTTCAACAGCTTCCACTTAGTACACTCCCCCAATTGCCCTGCTCCCGCTCCTTGCCCATTTCCGCGTAACTCACCCTCCGCTTCTGAAGACCCAGAATGTAGCCCATGATCATTTGGGCAAAGGCGATAACGGTTTGCGCCTCGTCAACAGCACAGGCGAAGCCCTGGTGGGTGTTAAACCGCATAGCGGTGCGGTTTCGGGTTGTTAAAGGCGTTTGGGACACGAGATGAGCATGTTGTTCGGTTCACCATGGAAACAAGAGTACGACTTCAAAGACATGATCAATCACAGCGTGCTCGACCGTATTGGAATCCGCCGAGTAATCGAATCCCAGGCTGATGAGCAAATGAGCCCAGCACATACGTTTTGAAACCGCAGATGCCAGTCGTAACCAAACGATAGGCGGGACTCCCCGAGAGCTGCCTGGGGTCATGAGCTAGTAGTTTAGCTGGGGGCTTCCGGCCTTTTGGACACCATTTCTAGCGGTTTACTGAGCTAACTAGCCGACCAGTTTTCTACCCTGGCACTCTGGCGAATTATCTAAATCGGTACATTCTATCCCACTGATCAGGCTGTGGATGTTTCCAGACTCTCAATCAACATGAAGAGCAGCCACAGCGGTGCATAGCTGTATCCAATCATTGCCAACCTGCGTCAACTTCCACCGGCCGCGAGACCTTAACGATGGCCCAGGTTCCAGGGTAGAGCGGCTACATCCACAGGCTTCCCCACGCCAAGAGATGTCCTTGGTGGAATTATTGGGGGTTCAGCTCTGCATCCCTGCCAGGGACCGGAGATCACCACTGGTCACCAGGGGTCGCCTCTATTAAAAGTTGAGACCAAGCCTTTCCCACAAGGATGTAGACCCACTGAGATGTGCCCTATGTAGAAGAGGAAGCTCCCCAGGCCCCTCGCTCGCCCGTAAAAAGAGGCACGCGCACAAGGTTTAGAGTCCTCGTAAGTGACCCGCTAATGTACAAGACGGTGACAATGTGCGAACGAGCCCTTCTAATTTCTCCGCCATTGATGAGCTGGTCCCGTTCTGCCGGCTTCCTCTTTGAGACCCCACGATGCCCCTTTCCTGTCCGTTCAGGTATATAAGCACCATGCCAAGCCGTCGATCGATGCATGTAGTCGACAAATCTGTACACATGTGGCGAGCCTAAAGACCACTATTCATCGTCCTAAGCGGTTAAAATTTCCCTTTTCGTCGTTTCAATATGACCTTGAAGCAGTCTTTCGGTGCCGTGGCCGCACTGGTCGCGACTGTCCTCGCCGCTGCAAGAACCAGCCCTCCAAGTGGCAGTATCACAGTGTGCTCATCCGGCTGCAACTACAACACCGTATGTTTCTTGATCGTCCCAGGCTTGTCACACACTTCTTGACTAACGTTTCACCACAGATACAAAAAGCAGTCAGCTCCATCTCCACGTCTTCCAAAGACGAGCACAGCATTTTCATCTACTCCGGGACCTACACCGAGCAAGTCACCATCCCAGTGCTGAGTGGGAAGCTCAACATCTACGGATATACCAAGGACACTACCGACTACTCAGGCAATGTGGTCAACCTCCAATGGAAGTCGGCCCTGGCCACTGGGGCAGCCGACGACGAGCACACCGCGGCGCTGATTAACACCTCGCCGAACGTGGCCGTGTACAACATCAACATCAAGAACACCTACGGCAAGCCTTCCGGCAGCAATGGGCAGGCAATAGCTCTCTCCGCCTATAACACTAAGCAGGGATACTACGGTGTCGGCCTGTAAGTTCCCCGTTCGCTCGGGAATAAAGGCACCATTGTTTTACTAACGTGGCTATGTTACCACAGATACGGGTACCAGGACACGCTCCTCGCCGAGACCGGCAACCAGATCTACGCCAACAGCTACATCGAGGGCGCCGTGGACTTCATCTTCGGGCAGCATGCCCGGACCTGGATCACCAACTCCAAGATCGTCTCCGTCGGCGCCGGCGCCATCACCGCCAGCGGCCGGGCGTCCTCCTCCGACACGTCCTACTACGTCATCACGGACAGCACGATCGAGGCGGGCTCCATCTCGGGCTCGTCGGCGCCCGCCGCGGGCACCGTCTACCTCGGCCGGCCGTGGGGCCAGTACGCCAGGGTGGCGTTCCAGCGGTGTGATCTGAGCAATATCATCAACTCTGCCGGGTGGGAGGTCTGGAGCGCCAGCGACACCAGGACGCAGCATGTCTCCCTGGCGGAGTATGGCAACACCGGTGCCGGGGCCAAGGGCACGCGGGCGAGCTTTTCTTCCAAGTTGAGCAGTGCCCTTAGCATTTCTACGGTCTTGGGCAGTGATTATGCTGCGTGGGTTGACTCTGCTTACCTGTGAGTTGGCGAGGGAGCTGTTCCTAATTATGTCTTCCTTTGTAAATACTTTTCGTCCGATTGAAGCAATATGTATATATTTGCTGCCCTTGATGCGGCGCTGCTTATAACTGGACAGTCTCTTGGTGATTGTTTCTTCAAGCCGAATAGCAATATTTTCCCACAGTCTTCCTTCGTAGTTGCTCACAATGGATATCATACGCTACCCTGGTCCCAAATTTGAGACATCAACGCTCAGTGCCCATTGGTCTGCTTCGAGGCTCGGGCTTGATCGATCCAGTCGTGTTGATCCTTGAGATATAATTGACTCCGGAGGTCGCCCGACCGCGCATGGCCCTCGAAGTTCTCTGCCCTGGCGCACCGCCCGCAAAGTCTACCGAGCTCGCCGCTCGCCTTTTCAGAGACAACCTCCTGGTATGTCTGCGTCTTGAGGTACTTGCCCACCCAAAGGCCGCCGGTATACCTGCCCGCCTTTCGGGTTGGCAGCACGTGGTTCGTGCCGATGCACTGCGTACATGTCAGCACCACAGACTCATTAGAGATCAACACAAAGAATTCAGAATTTACTCACCTTGTCACCGTAGCTCACGCAAGTCTTCTCGCCCAAGAACAATGCGCCATAATTCGTCATCTCCTCCAGAGCTTCCCTCGGTTTCTGCGTGAGAATCTCGACGTGCTCGCTGGCAAAGTCGTCCGCGAGGGCAAAAGCCTCGTCAAGGTCGTCCACAACCACCACCCCCCCCCCCCATAGTCCCGCCACGACGTCGCCGCGAGCTCGGCCGTGGACAGCGTCTTGAGCTGCTCGTCGACGAGCCGGATGGACTCCCTGGCGACCTCCTCGCTCGTCGTGATCAGCACGGCGGGCGTGTCGGGCCCGTGCTCCGCCTGCGAGAGCAGGTCCGTCGCCACGGTGAAGGGGTCCGCGTGGCCGTCGGCCACGACGAGCGTCTCGGTCGGCCCGGCGAGGAGGTCGATGCCGATCTCGCCGAAGAGCTGGCGCTTCGCCTCGGCGACGAAGGCGTTGCCGGGCCCGGCGAGGAACTCGGCCGTTGATGGGCGGCGTGCATGCTATCACGTGCTTGACGCCGGCGACCTTGGCGGTTGTGATGGCCATGTGTGCTGAGGCGAGGAGGGGATAGCGGCCGCCGGGGATGTATGCCCCTGCCGTGCTGATGGGATTATTCCTGTGGCCGAGGAAGACGCCCGGCTGGACTCTCGATCTCGACGTCCTTGATGGAGTCCCTCTGTGCCTGAGCAAAGGTGCGGACATTCTTCTGCGCCTCTTTGATGTCCTTGATGGTCTGCTCGGGAACCTTGGATATGATGTCCTGTATTTGGCTATCTGATAGCTTGAACGACTCGGGAGCCCACTTGTCGAACTTCTCGGAGCAGGTCCGGACGGCTTTGTCTCCATTGGCTCGGATGTCGTCAATGGCAGACTTGACGATCTCTGTAACTTTCTGAGAGGCAGCAAAGCTGGCTGTTGCTCCAACGAGGGGAGACTTGAGACGACGAGCGACCATGTTGGCGTGCTGCTTGGCTATTCCGATTTGAATCGATGACGGGGATCTAGCCTCTGATATTCCAGGGTGGATGATGTTTCGTGTGAATGTTGCCCAATTCTTGAGGCATTCTCCAACGGCATTCCCCTCCGTTCTTATACAACCAGAGCCGGAACACATCTTCTCGAGGAGCCGATGCCGCAGAGAAACCCGAAACAGCTGTCGGTACCTACCCGGCAACAGTGTCTTCATGATAATGTCAGGAGAGAATACCGAGCTAGAAACACGCAAGACTTCCGAGTGTGTCAGTCTCTAGCCCGTGGAAATGATGCTGACCGGGCTGAAGCCGAGCTCCCAAAATCCAGGTTCCCGGTGGGGCCGGCCGAACCCCGTCATAGGACAACCGAACCCGTCCACCCCGCGATTTACCATTTGAGCAACGACGAATGCTGGGGATCGATAACAGGAGCTCCCAGTGTCCTGTATTGGGACATCGCATGGTTACTCATGGTTGTTTTCCCTCGGGGCAATCTGCTTCCGAATTGGACCTTACGTGTGTAGGCATGCGGGCGTGGAGGAAGAACAGAACAACTGCCCCTCGCCATCTACCAGCACACCATTCTTGATGCCCACTTCGGACTCTAGTGTAATTCAACCCACAATGTAGATCAGAGAATAATAATAACAACTTTATCCCACCTAGTCGGACGTCGCATTACCAACCGTCCCCTTCGTCCCATGTCTCCGCCTCCGCATGCCCACGCCGCCACAAGAGCATCGCCGGCAGTCTTCCGGATGCTCGCCCACATCCCGAGGCCCTACCTTGGGTGAGGTGCTTCGAGTTCGGTTGACTTGGCCAATGCCACCAGGAAGAAAAAGAAGGGAAGCACTCAGAAGGCACAAATTGTTCTAGCGGCCCAGCAGTGCTATCCTTCCCCCCCTGACTGCTCGTGTCCGGGCCGTTGGACTCATTAACTGCCACTTCGATGAGCCCCGCCCGGCGGGACGAAATGAGGACCACCATGTGCTGCTGCGGTACCAGCTCTGTGGCTCGAGATGGGTACGGTAAAGTGGGTAACTAAATACTCCCCGAGCCCAGGCGAGCGAGCGTGCACCGCGTGCCGTCGTGCCGGGCTCCGATACAGTGGAACGAGAGGCCCGGCCGACCCTGTGCACGGCGTTGTTACATCATAGGTATGCTCAGTCATTAAACATTAAGGCGATGGTGTTGTCTCAAATGTCTTGGGCAGGCAGAAACAGTTCCACGCCTGCTCCGACTCTGCAAGGCCACATCATGCTCGCCAGCAGAGGCCCGCAATGCCACAGCCGGCGAATCCATGAGGATGCAGCAGCAGCTGCGGGTCGTCAGCGCAGGTGGATAAAAACCTTCTCGAGTCGTGTGGGCGGCGCTTCCACAGCTGCAGGCAGCGGCAGTGGCAACGTTGACAGCATGTGCAGGCGCCCGACTTTGTTTTGGCGTGTTGACAAGTCGCACCGTCCACCATTTGACGGTCGGAATTTGCCAATGCGACTGACGATCCTGGCTGATCCTAATCAGCACCTGAGCTGAGGAGGAAATGATGAAATGCCAAAAAAGCATAACATTAACAGCATGTGCTTTTTTCCTTTTCTTTACCTAGACTATCATCCCGGCCTGCCCTTGGGGTCTCGGCAACTTCTCCCTGGAGCTGACGGCTTCACCCACGCGTCCAGACCGTTCAACCGTCTCCCTGCCCAGTCCCTCCTCGGCCCATTCGCAGATAAACGAGCCGCATGGGCGGCGAATCAAGCCGACACTTGCGTCCAGGGAGGGTTGCAGCGATCGCCAGGACCGCAGAGCTGGGCGCCCAGCTCTTTGAGCTCTCGAGCTTACTCCCACGCTAAGGCAAGCCCAGCGTTCCTCCACCGCCAGCCAGCCAGCCAGACAGCCCTGTGAGTTGCTGAGAGGGGGGATCAGAGGGGGTGAGGGCGAGAGCACTAGTATAGTGTAGGGCAGCGCAACCCTGCGCAACACAGCACAGCATGACAGTTCAGGCGGAGCCAGAGGCAAACCCTGGTCACAATCAGGCGCCAACCCAGCAGCAGGATCAGGACCTGGACAAGAACCTCGACCAGGACCAGGACCTGGGCCAGCAGCGCCTGGACGTTCCCACGCCCACTGCAAAACCGTCCGCAGGCCGCCGACTCAGCGCCGCCTCTGATGTGTCCGTCTCCAACATCTCCACAACCTCATCCGGCAACGAGAAGTGGCTGTCTCCCCTGGACAGATTGTCACTGCAGCCCTCTGAGAATGTTGTCATAAACACCAGTGCAGAACGGACCATGGACGACGATGGGGTCGACCTGAGCTCCCTCAAGGCGGGGCGCCCGGGGCCAGGACCGATACAGCGACGAGGACCGGAACCACTGTACCACCAGCAGAATGCATCCACAACTCGCATGCCCTTCCACGGCGACGAGTCCTTTCCCGGCACGCCGCAGATGTACACGCCCGAGCCGTACAACAGTCAATATGCGGGTGCCCAGCGAGACTCCCAGGCAGAGCTGCTCCTCGACTCTCAGCGGAACCGGCACTCATCCCGCTCTGTCTCGTTCGGGCCGTCGACGACCTTCATGTACCCCGGCCAGGACAAGGCGCCTCCGAGCCGGGCCAGCAGCCGGCGCCCTCGATCATGCAGCCCGAGATGGCACTCCTCATTCAGCATGTACATATGCTTCATCTTCGGGCTCCTCTGTGCCGTCGGCCACCACATCTTCTACGCTTCGCTCGATGGTGAGCCTGCTGAGAGCCAGACCGAGATGCTGCGGTACGGTACCTTCCTCGCATATGCAGCCAAGGCCGGCTTCAGTGCTGCTGCTATCTCAGCCTTCAAACAGCGCATATGGGTCACCGTTCGATCGAGATTCATGAGCATCTCGGCCCTCGACTCCATGTTTGCCGCTGCCGAGGACGTGACGGCCCTGCTCAACTGGGAGTTCATCAAGGACGCGAAGGCCGCTTTCGCTCTGGTCTTCTTCGCCTGGACGACGCCCCTGGTGGTCATTCTGACGGCGAACACGCTGTTGGTGGAGCCTCGAACCATAGTGAGCAACACGACGTGTCCCTCGGTACGCAGCTTGAACTTCACCTATGAGGATCTCAACGACTGGAGAAAACCGACCCGGATAGATGGCTTGTTTGAGATACCCGTGTCAATCTGGAACACTACCAAGCGGGACGGCCAGACCGACGACGACTGGTTCGACTACTACACTGGGCCAAGTCCAAACTTCCAGCAGACAGCAACACTGGGTGCCTTCCTGCAAGAGGTTGTCGCCCGGAAGAATGCATCCTACGAGGTATGCGAGTCTGGATATAATTGCACCTTTAACGTCGAATTCACTGCGCCCGGCTACAACTGTACAGAGGTGGCAAGCGGAACAGGCTCGACGCCGGTCAACCTCACCCAGGAGACGGGCGAGGCCGAGCCCCCTTTCGGCACCGACATCCTGCTCCCCCAGGGCCAATACAGCTATTATGCCTATGCTACCGGCGGGGAATACTCGACTACTCAGTTGAAGAACGTCGGCGTGAGCGGCATCCCCAACGTCCCGAACTCTGAGTTACCGGCACACTTCGGAGCTCTAAGAACAGAACCTGTCATCTGGGTCGGTTATGTTGTGCTGAACAAACCAGGAGAGGTACAGCCCAACCGATCTGACCCGGGATGGCAAGACGCGTTTACGCCCAGGATATTCGCCTGCGAGCACCGGGAGACAAGTTACGTCGCAAATTTCACATACACCGATGGAACGCAGTCCGCCAGCATGAGCAGTCGCAAGTTCGGCTCACCGATCATCAACACGACTTTCATTCCAAGTATAGAGGCAAACGACGGCACCGACGATAATATTACCGCCATCCCTGAGGAGAACTACGTCTACCCTACTGACACGGCCCGCTATCGACGGGTCGCTGCGTACCATTCGATCGGTTATATGCTGAGGAAATTCCTAAACGGCACCGTCGCCGTCGAGGACACACTCATCAACCCCATACAGAATACTGAAGCCATCCAGACAAAACTGCTCGACCCGCGCAACAACTACTTCCCCTACCCCGAACTGATGACCATGGTACAGGGGCTCTACGAAGACCTCATCCTCTCCATGTTCAGCAACCCGCAATTCGTCGAGGTCGTCTGGGCCGCGAGGCCCTCGGAGCAGTCAGGCACCCTGATCAAGGGCGGGGTCCCCGCGTCGTCCGGCGCCAAGACAGGCACGGGCGACGAGTCGGACTACTACTACGACTGCACGCGGAGCCGCACCGGCAACGCCTACGCCTACCACAAGCGCGACCTCTGGATCGTGTACGGCATCGCCGTGGTCCTCACGCTCACCTGCGTGACCGTCGGCGCCCTGGCGGTCCGCGAGAACGGCGGCGTCACCCGGAACACGCACTTCTCGTCCGTCGTCGCGGCCACGAGGGGCCCCGCGCTCGAGAAGGTCGCGTGGATGGGGCCGCTCCAGGACAGGGGGGACGTCCCCAAGGACGTCAAGAAGCTCAGGCTGGGCTATGGCATCATGAATGACAGCAAGGTTGGGGGGCTGGGCCCGGGGTCGCCGCCGCCGCCGGAGATCGGGCCGGATCCTAACCTTATTGGCGTCGAGGACTACAGCCAGCGTGTTGTCCCTGAGGGACGAGCGAGCTCGGGGTACTTCGGCAGGAGGAGGGCCTATTCGACCGAGATGAGGTGCGGGTTCGGACTGAAGGGCGACGTGGACCAGAGGCACCGGGAAGGGAGTTTGTTCCATCGGTAAGAGGGGTGAGGGGCATGTCTACAGGGTGCGAGGCGTACGGGAAGTCATGGGCACATGCGTTCTTGGAAACTCTAGCTTGGGGAAAAAGGGGCGTTGTGGCTTTTTGGAATGATACCATCATCGCAATATCTAGCACCGTAAATCTATCCATGTCTCTAATGCGAATTATTACCAACCCAGGTGCCTCACGTGTCAGTTAGACCCAGAGACAACGCCAGCGTCCTCCTGCCCCGACTCCTCCAGCGCCTCCTTCTCCTCGACCCTCAGCTGGCTCTCCGCCTTCCCCGTGTCAACAAAACAAAACAGCACCAGCGACGCGGCGGCGCAGCCCGTGCTGAACCACAAGGCCGCCTTGTAGCTGACCATGGTGCCGCGGTGCTCGTAGCTGGCCGCCACGACGTCCGAGATGCCCAGGAACAGGCTGATGGGCAGGAACAGGATGCTGTAGATGAGCGCGCCGGCGGCGCCCTGGTCCTTCTGCGGGATGTTGGTTGTGATGAAGACGTTGGTGACGTTGAAGGCGATGTCGACCCCGAGGGTCGCGCCGATCATGGAGGGGAGCACCCACGCCCAGTAGGACCCGCCCTCCGGGATCAGCGCGAAGAGGAGCACGCTGATGACGCTGCCTGCGCCCGCGATGATCAGGAGGATGCGGCCCGGGAGGAGGTGGAGGGTGAAGCCCCCTAGTGTGGCCAGGACGACGCCTCCTGCTGCCATGGGGATGAAGGCCAGTGCTGTTGAGAGGACGCTGTACTCCATGACTGTGTAGAGACTTTGGTTCGTTCGATGTTAGCGTGCTGCTCCGAGTGTTTAAAGGGATTGATGGATGCTTGTGTACTTACTAGAAACTGGCGTAGTACATAAAGATACCGAAGTTGCCGTATGAAAACACGAGGGCGGCCAGGATCGTCTTGACATACTTTGGCCTGAACAGGCTCCCTGGCAGAAGGGGCTGCTCGGCGACGTTGCGCTCAACGAAGAAAGCTATCCCCAGCATCACGAAACCCAGCACGACTGTGACTACGATGTAGTCCGTCGCCCAGCCCTTTGGCGCATGAGCGCCATCCGTGACGGCAAACACGATCAGGACGAGGGCGGGGACCGTGGTGAAGACGCCCCAGTAGTCCATTTTGACTCCCGGGGTCTGCAGGGCGCCCCGCGGGACGCTGAGGTAGGCGCTGACGGTGCAGAGACCGATGACGATGGCGCCGAGCCAGAAGTACCACCTCCAGCTCAGGTACTCGCCCGCGATGCCGCCCATGATGACGCCGAAGAAGAAGCCCAGGGGCGCGAAGGCCCCGTACAGGCTGAAGATGAGGTTCTTCCGGGGTCCGGGCCTGTAGATCTTGCCGAGGATCATGATCCCCGTGGGCAGGAAGGCGGCGGGGCCCAGCCCCTGGAGAGCCCGGGCCGCGATGAGCATGTGGTAGTTTACGCTGAACCCGGCGATGACGGTCCAGACCACGAACCAGGCCAGGCCCGAGGTGAAGACGATGAAGCCGCCGTAGATGTCGCCTATCCTGCCCAGCGGGAGGAGGATGGCGCCCACGATCAGGGCGAAGACGCTTGAGGGCCATATCTGGGCGGCGATTGGGATGTCGAGTTCTTTTGAGACGGTTGGGAGGAGGATGTTGAAGCCGGAGACGAAGTATTCCTGGCGTTGTAGATAATATGTTAGAGTGATGACGGGAGGGAATTAGGTAGTTGATGTGTGGTTATCTAGATGTATCAGACTAACCGACATCAACATCGACACTAACATCGACGTGCAGAAGGCTATCTCAGAGATCGCAGTCTTGAAAGTCTCCGGCCGTTGACGTCCCAGACGCTCCAAGTCGGCCTTTTGGAACGTGGCTGGGTCTTGTGCCGTAGGAGAGACATTGCGCTCTGTGTCCGACTCCGGCGAAGTGGACATATCGTGAAGGGTCATACTGTCGACTCAAGAATAGAGTATGGATAGATGATCCGTTGCACGTCTCACTGCGGTTGTTCGAACTTGAAGTGGTCACCTAAATCCATCCCACTGTTTCTCCCGATGGCAACAGCATCTTTCTTATACGTCAAGGTGGGTCAAGACGTTTTTCGACTCCACTTGTGCGTTGGAAAAACATGACAAATGACAGGAAGACATACTCCTCCTGCTGTCTTCAGTTTCTGTCTGCAATTTCTAATTGTCTTTGAAATACATGGTGTAGAAAAATGTGTCACGGCCTTGGTAATGACGACCCTCGATGCACGAGTTGCCATTCTGCTACCAAATGCGGCAAAGGTCGACGGACAGGGGCGACGTTCCCGTAGTCAGGGTCGTCACGGACGTCTGGGCCTAGTCCCTCGTCCGGGATGGTGGGTCGTCCGTCGGGGCTAATGCACGATTTGTGTCTTGGCTACCTAATTAGGAATGAAGAGAAGCTTATTACGTACGGGGATTGCTGACAAAGAGAAGGGCGGCGTTGGCAATGACAAGTCGTGCTCAAAACAAGAGCTTCTTTGTCTAGTCCAACATCTCAGCCTCGACTTTCTACCATACAATCACATGTGGACTCCACAGTTATCCCCCACCACATGCCTCGTTCTAGAACTTTGTGAAGCTTGATCTGTTCCGTTGGGGATAGAACTTTCTCGGCATACTATGTCTGTACCTTGCCTTACATCTAGCCGAACATACCCAGCCTGCGTGTGACTCACAGTACTACTACGGCATGATAGACGCGGACCCGATTCGGCTGAACGCATCCCCGCCCACGAAACCGTGCCATAATTGTCGGAGGAGGCGGCTAAGGTGCGATCGTTCTATTCCAGACTGTCATAAATGTGTCAGCAAAGGTGAGAAGTGTCTGGGTTATGGCAACCTGCTCCGGTGGACCAACGCCGTGGCCGTCAGGGGCAATCTCGCAAGCCAAATATCACAACACCAAAGCCATAGCCGGCCCAAAGATGTCATCATTTCACATAACGTTCTGCCAAAAAGGTGCCAAAAGCCGGACACGGTGCTTCAATGTCTTCAGCTTCCCCTGATCGACCCTTTGCTGGTCAGCCTCAAACCTCAACACCGTGTCTATATCGGCCACTGTGAGTCGCATCAGACACCTATTCAACAGACAGCTTGACAACGCACGCATCTGACTCTCTCATGCAAAGTCGAGCGATCCGTCTGTAAAGACCTAGTCTCGTGGGACCACCAAGACGCCTACAACCCGTTCCGCTCCATGCTCTCCCTAGTAGACAGCTTCGATTACATCCGCGAGATAACCCTCGCCACCGCCGCGGTCCACATGGTGACCATCCGCCGGAACCACGGGCTCACCTACCAAAAGGAACTCGTCGACGCCCTCGCCGCCAAGGGCCAGGCATACCGCCTCCTCCGCCGCGCCCTCGAAAACCTGGCCGCGGTCGACAAGCCGATCGCCGTGGTGGCCGTGGTATTCTTCATCAACTTCGACCTCATCGAGTCCGGGCGCGGCTCGTGGAAGACGCACATCGAGGCCGCGGGGAATCTTCTCAGGTCGATCCACGCCATGGAGATCAAGAACCAGGTCCCGCCCAGCATCGCCAAGCTCGCCGACATCGTCGTCGCGGACTGCATCACGTACCACGTGCTCGGCTCGGCCTTTGCCAGCTCCGGGGACACCGCCATGTCGGCGTTCGAGTCCATCGACATCAAGTCCGTCCTGCAGAGGGCAGCGCCGTTCAGCTACGGGTGCTACCCGCCGATCATGCTCGAGATCCTGTCTCAGGCCAGCCACTTGTCTCAAAAGGATATCTCAAAGGCCAGGGACCTCATGAATCAGCTCTGTGTGCTTGACTTTAGGGCCTGGGTATATAGTATCCCGGGCCTGTCGCCGAAGGACGACCTCGAAGTGAGGGTGGCCATAGCAGATGCACATCGGGCCGCAACATGCTTGTACATCCTTCTCGCCGTGCCGGCACTGGAGTGCCACACGCTCTGCGGAGAGTGCATCACGGCGGAGGCCCAGACCCGCACGGTCCTGGACCAGCTGGCGTCTGTGCCGATCGAGCACGCATTGGCCAAGGGGTTGATATGGCCCACCTTCATGGTCGGCGCCCAGACGGACGATCCCGAGGAGCGGCAGTGGTGCTATGGAAGGATGGAAAAGATATGGGTGGCCAGCCCCTTCATTTGCCCCTGGGGGTATATCGAGACTGCCATGACCATGATGCAGCGTGTATGGGAGACCAAGGATGCAAAGCTCAAGAGTGGTGGCGGAGAAGCGGGAATAAATTGGCTACAGGAGTTGAAGGGAGCCCCTGACCACGCTCTGATTGTATAAGACTAATGCGTTTGGTGTTTGGGACTCATGAATTGTTATGTTTTGTAGGACGTAGACCGCATGAGGAATCAGCCAGTAGTATTAAGATGACCATCTGGCTGTTCCCTGAAAACCTCGACGGTCAGTAGAGGGTGAATGATAATTCCGCCTGTTTTAGTCCCACGTAGTGATGCTACACTCGGCCTTGTGGCCCGTTAAAATTGTAATACGAGCTTTCACATCGTACACAATGCATGGTATTGTTACGAACGACTTACCATGACAGGACTTTGGGGTAGATTACAGTACTCACCTGAAGGGGAGAGCACTGGTAGTAGTTCTGTGGCAGTCAATGGTGAACGCTGTCGGCTGAATGCCTCGCTTGAGGACGTGCAGACACTAACTGGGTGATGCGAACCTATACCTGCAAAATCACCTGCCCACACAAGCGAAGGGCCAGAAAGAGCAAGTTTCATTAGAGTTTTGATACTAGGTGATTCACTGCTTAGGTACAGAGAGATACGGATCCTGGAATTGAGCTGACGCAGTGAGCTTGTGTGCCCATCCATTATTCCAGCATGTGGCCACTTCGGTGTGTGCAGTAGTCTGGACCCCATCCCGAACAATTTCCGCCTCGATAATACTGGGCACCCTCGCATTCCTTCAGAGCACACAACGGCGGGTCTGTGTAATCCAGTCGTTGGTACACTCTGACCATTGCCGCGTGCAGGTGTCTGCCTTCTGGGTCTACTCCACTCATCTTAGTCGAGTACAGGCTGTCCCAACTCGCGCTGTAGAAGAAGCACAGAAAATACAACGGGTCGTTGTCAGTGATCAGGGAAGTCTCAAAGATGGTAAACATGTTGCATTTCGGGTAAGCGCCGTTGATGTAGGGAGGCTCGTTGACCCTGTTTATGCTGTTGTACTCGGTGACAGCATTGCATTGCTCGGCGCAGACGGCAGGGTCGTAGCTGGGGCCGGTCCCATTTGGGTTATAGATCTCGCGGTAGACCGGTTCGAGAAAGGTCAGGTAGCCGTCTGCAGGCTCAAGCATCTCTGTGTAAGGGAAAGTAGACCCTGCTTTGGCACTGTTCGGCCTATCATCAGCAAATGTGGCGACTGAATTACCTCAGAAGCGTGTTTCACGAGCATCTTGGCTTCTGAGAAGATGCACGCGAATGATAGAGCACGTACTCGCCACGGGGGCCGAAGAAGCCAAAGTCGCTGAGGTTCTGGCGCGCGGCCTCCTTGAGATAATAATTGGAACCGGCGATGAGGACCTTGAAGTCGCATCTCTCTTCTCCCCGGTTCAGCGAGACTTGCGTGTTAATTGATTGGCCCCATAGAACACACTTGATGGTGGTGGTAGACGGAGGATTCGGGCACCCTTTGTCGTAACTGGGGTCGACGACTGGGTCTCGCTCGTAGTCTAGAAACCAACGCTAGCTGTCAATGGATGCCCTCGAAGAGACATAACGCAAGCGTCACGTACAAATATTGAATGAACTGCAATCTCCAATCGCGTTGCATTGTTCGGCGCACAGCGCAGGGTCATAGTCTTCCAGATAGTTAATCCCACGAAGAACCTTGCCGTAGACGCTGCCGTTCAAGGCTTGCCCAACCAGCTTGTATCCGAGCGGCGTGCTCGCGATACGCGCATTGGCGAAGAGCGTGGTGAAGTTCTGAAACTCTGCAGGAGTATCAATATCCGGTCGAGGACCATGTCCGATTATTAGCGGCTCGCAGGGATCGCTCCCATTAGCGATGTGTTTGTCGATGGCCTGCTCAGGCGATTTATCGGCGTGGTGAGTAGAGTGAGGGTGGTGTCGCGCAAGAAGCAACTGAGCGAGGCAGAGGCCCGAAAGAAGGGAGGCGGCACGGAACTGCATTGTTGCGATGGAAGGTTCCGATGAGATCTGAGGCTTTCGTGGAATGTGTTTTGGATGGGATGCTGATTATATGATGCTGTTGTGAGCGAGGATCAATGATATTGGGCTGCAGGTGAAAGGTTGGTGAGCACTCGGATTCTGAAGTCTTGAGAAATGAAGCCATACGGGGACATTGTGTGTGGTTAGCGGACAAGAGAAAGGCACAGGCGCTTTCCATGCCCACCCAGCTGTCCTTCCCGAATCGGGGGTTCTTGCTTCCAAATGGCGTGCACGTGTCACGTCTCTAAAATGCTTTTCAGGAAGTTCCCAAAGGCTGACTCCTGTCCCTCGAGACTGCCCTTTGTGGCTTCATGACTTGACGAAGCAGGCTACCCAAGGTGGCAGGAGCTGTGGCCACCGCCAGGCTAACGGCCCAGGTACATCTTCCCTACGAGTAGAGCACGTTGTAGACGATCAGCCCAAGAGGGTTATGGAATCTTGAATGACGACATACTGGAGACTTGCCTGCAAAGCGTATTGCCACTTTCACTCACCTTATCCATTCCCAACAACAGTCACCCTCTTCGCTCGGTCGATCCAGTGTGCCTATTCGCAATCCCTCAAAATGTCTCTCGCTATCCCTCCTATGAGACCTGACGTTGAAATCGATGCAAGACTTCTATACAATTACCATCGCATGAGCATGCCTATTCAGCAACCTGCAGACGCCATCTTCACCCTCTGCAGCTTCGACCTACGAGTTGCGCACCGCGCTGTGGACCTTTTCAACTGCGGAAGAGGGCAGTATCTGATTTTCTCAGGCGGGCACGGCAAGCATACGTCAAAACTCTTCGCCAAGCCAGAAGCGGAAGTCTTCGCAGACGTTGCACTGGAGCGGGGCGTCCCAGGAGAAAGGATCATCCTCGAGAGGGAGTCGACAAACACGGGCGAGAATGTCCGCTTTACATACGAGCTGCTCCAGACAATGGGGCTGAGGCCGAGGGCTTTGATCCTCGTACAGTCGCCGTACATGGAGAGGAGGACATACGCAACTTTCAAGAAACAGTGGCCCGATGCGACTGTCCAGTTCAGTGTCACCTCACCCCAGTTGGATTTTGACGAGTACCCATGCGAGGCTATTCCAGAGGATTTGTTCATCACTGCCATGGTGGAGACATTGCTACGTATGAAGCTCTATCCGGCAAGGGAATTCCAGATTGTGCAGGAAATTCCAGATGAAGTCTAGATGGCAGGAATGAGACTGCTTGCAGCAGGCTACAACGTACATCCCTGTTGAGACTCCTTGATAGACAATCAGTTATCTTCCAACGGATACTCAGGCAGACCTCAAAATAGAATATTGATAAAATGCTTATGGATAAAACGAATTTTTGTTTCTTGGAAAGTAAGCATGGACAGTCATCTTTGTGCAAACAAACTTGAAGCTTTGCAGTCTAGTCGCAAAACATTATGTGAGCATGGACAAACATTCGCAAGATTTTCAGACGCGCCTAGCAGCCCCAAGGGAGGTGTTGAAGCTCCGGACCTGCCCAGCCAAATGCATACAAAGATGCATCCAAACGCCAAGCCCAGATACACCGTATCCTCCGTTGCGGTCGACTGTACAGAGTCTAAGAAGTCAAATTACTTCTCCATGTGCTCAAATCTGGTCGTTTTAGCATCACCATTGCTGGTCACCTGACGCAGATCATCCTCCTTGAGTACACCAGTCTTCGATATGTGCCTCCACAGGCCCTCGTCGCCCTCACGGTGTTGAGCATGCCCTTTGCCGATAGTAAGGAACGAGTCCCTCAACAGAAGCTCGTCTGGTTCGTACACCATGTTAGCCTTTGACCGCCAAGGGGCTTGGGAAAAGGAAATGGGTATGGCTGGTCAAGCATGGATCTTCAGGTTTTGCGCAAAGAAACAGGGGCAGGGGAACAAAAGCTGTCAAAGGACCTTTGCTTACAGTAGGCGGTGGCAAACAGGGTCGCGGGGATATTGACAAGAATAGCGATTGGGGCGTATCCCATGTATGTGAACGCTTCCGGGCCGTAGAAGATCAAAGCGACGATCCTCGTCCCCAGGTCTCTTGCGAGGTTGGTGGAGATGGTGATATCCGCGAAGCCCCACACCATGTTTCCGTAGGCGAGACCAATGATGAAGGGTGCCGCGTATGGTGACACGAAAGGCTATGAGTGGGTCAGCTATTGTGCAAAGCGTGGGTTGAGACAGGGCCAGGAGACGGAAAGTGGTGCCACGTGCAGGCAACAGGGGCAGGAAGGACTCTTCGAGAAAATGACCAACATTTGCTGGATCTAAGCAGCTCCAGATTATGATGCCAATGAAGGAGTCAACAAAGAACTCAGTCATGAAGACCCAACCTAAGTTGGTTTGGTTTGGGTTTGGAAAAGAGCACAGGATGGATGCCGGTGCTCCATTAGCGACGAGTGGTTTTCCAGCTGCCAGGAACTGCTCGTTGGCGGCTTGGATTTCAGGCCAATACATGCCCATCAGGACACAACCTGCCACAAAGGCACCAAATATCTGGCTGAAAATGTAGTATGGCACCTTCTTCCATGGAAATCCTTGCCAAAGGGCCAGAGCAATGGTGATAGCCGGATTGAAGTGTCCACCGCTCGTCGGTGCGCAAGTGATGATAGCAAAAGCGATGCCAACCGCAAAAGCCCAGCCGATCTGGAAGATACTGCCAAAGGCCGTGACTCCGAGGGGGTTCTCGAGGTTCAGCGTGAAGGAGGCAATCGAGGCTATGCCGGGGAAGACGTAGAAGAACGTGCCTGTGGCTTCTGCCATGCACTCCCGAAGCCAGCGCGGCCGAGCATGTTCCAGGTCGAGGGTGCGCTGCGAGACGGGTTTTCTCTGTACGACTTGGCGACTGACATGGCCGACGACAGCGTCGGTGACACCGATTTCAAGATCGTTGGTTTGAAGGCGGTTGATGTCTGCCATTGTGAAGATCTGGGGTCAGAATCCAAGCTCGAGGGCTGATAGAGTCCCGGTGGGAAGTGAAAATATTTTTATACAACAGTTCAAGTTGAAGTGATCACTGCCTGGAGCAGTGAGGCGGGTCATTCTAAGGGACGAAGATGGGGTGAACCAAGTATTGTAGGCGGCGGCGGCAGAGGGACAGCCCCAAGGGTGAACATGCCGTCCTCGAACACCCGCAAGTCCGGCGTCATTGATCTTGAGCAGGGACAGGCCCATACCTCGGTGCCACCAAAGGATCGCACACTGGGAATAATCACAGCGCGGGCACTAAGATCCGGTATTCCCTGGCTGTATGGTTCAGCCCGCGAACAGTGTGCCGAACTAGTGGTAGTTGGGAACACACTTGCAGACGCGTCTCAATGCCGAGGTTCCCTTCGACGCTACCGCTACATCCCATTGGTCGTGACGCAGGAGGCAAGGGCACCAAACCTGGGGAATTTCGTGGGGAAGGAGGCGGAAAGGGGCCAGAATCTGGGGATTCGATGCTACCGACTAAAAGGACCGAGGATGGGTCGAACCACCCCGAACTAGACCATAATAGAAGCAATATTCGTAAGGATACGGGATTGATAGTCGACACCGCGTGCTGGCCAGGCTGGCCTCAGTCTGAGCATGATCTTCTGGTTCTTCCCTCGTTTCGCGATCCATCCCTCGGCAAGGAGGCCTGTAATTAAAAGTACGCACCTGCAACAAAGGACAGCGAAACTACTCTGCACTAATTGAGGTGGGCGTCTACAGGTTCCAGCCACACCATCCAGAACAGCTAAGGCTATCAGAGTTTGTGGCTCCCGCCAGCCAAGGAAGCTTGTACCCCTCGGAAGCCGGCACGAGGCCATTCCTGGTTCTTCCACTAGCTAAATTTATTCCTCTGTGCGGAGAAACGGTCGACGGGAAGAAGCCCCGTTTAAGATAGTTCAAGTCAAGTGACACCATTCAGATGCGGCGACACTATGCAATACCTAAGATGTGAACACCTTAAATGAGTGGGGCCGGTTCGTTCTGAGAAACAGTTGAGCCGCAATCGTTTTCTGCGAGCCTCTAATCCAGTTTTTCAACATTCTGTCACATTAGCGACATTGTCTGGGGAATGAAGCAAGCAGATGCCGGGGTTTAGATTAAGTCCGATGCAGCCGGTGACAAACACCGAGACCCTCAGACCTGTAGACATCGTTGCGACCATGCAACCCCGCTTCGATGCTCCTTGACCGGTTAAATAGCTGTAGCGCTATTGTTTTCAAAACGTGCGAGTGGCTCACTGTCGGCCTGAAATTTCCACAATCATCATCAATCACTCTTGAAATCTCGCCATAAACAGACAATTCCGAACCATGTCGCAGTCACCGTTGCCTCCCAAGCTCAAGGAGAGTCTAGCCAACTCAAAATGCGAGTACCGCCAACTCGGAAAGAGTGGCCTTCGCGTCTCAGTGCCGATCTTTGGCTGTATGAGCTTCGGTGACCCGAGGACTCTTCCGTGGGCAATTGGTGAGGAAGAGGTGAGTTTGCGAGCACAAGGCCACCCCAGATGATATCATCCACTGATTCTCTCCAGGCACTGCCGCTCCTGAAGAAGGCCTACGACGAGGGCCTCAACACATGGGACACCGCCAACGTTTACTCCAACGGGGTGAGCGAAGAGATCATCGGGAAGGCATTGAAGAAGTACAGCATTCCGCGGCAGAAAATCGTCATTCTCAGCAAGTGCTACGGCGCCGTCGCTGAGGATCCCGAGGGCCGCTACGTCTTTCAGCGAGACCTCTTCCAAGCGTCCAAAGACTACCAGAACCTGTACGGGCTGGGGAGGGCGGCCATCTTCAACCAGGTCGAGGCCTCGCTGAAGCGCCTCGACACGCCGTACCTCGACCTGCTCCAGATCCACCGCTTCGACAACACTGTGCCGATTGAGGAGACTATGAAGGCCCTCCATGACCTCGTGCAGAGTGGCAAGGTCCGTTATATCGGTGCTTCAAGCATGTGGGCGTATCAGTTCGCGCAGCTGCAGTTTTGCGCCGAGAAGAACGGCTGGACGAAGTTCGTAAGCATGCAGGTGAGTTGTCCTAGTCGATGCAGCCCGCTTACTTCTCTTCGTCTCTTGTTGATTGGTTAATGTGAGCTACTTTAGAACCACTACAACCTCTTATACAGAGAAGAGGAGCGCGAAATGAACAAGTTCTGCGATGACACCGGCGTCGGTCTTATTCCATGGGCTCCCTTGTGCCGTGGCCACCTCGCGCGTCGACCTGATGAGTTCGGCTCAACGGAACGAAGCAAAGGGGAGAAGGCCAACTCGGAAATTCCTGAGACGGATCTGAAGATCATCAAGCGGGTCATAGAGACAGCGGAAAAGAAAGACTGGCCGATGGCGCATGTAGCCTTGGCCTGGATCAACGGGAAGGTCGCCTCGCCGATCATAGGCTTCAGCAACGCCGAGAGAATCGACCAGGCTATCACGGCAAAGGGGAAGGTGCTGACCGAGGAGGAGGTCAAATACCTGGAAGAACTCTACGAGCCTAAGAAGGTCTCCGGACACACGTGATCATCAAAACCGGTGTCAAGGGCTTAGCGCTGGTCATATAGGCCATAAAAAAGGTCATCATGCAAGGGGAACTATTCAACGTTGAGTTTGTAGATGACACAGTGTGTTAGCTCCCCGGATCTCACTGTTTTCAACCCAAAGCGCTTTACTGCAGCTTCTTCCGAAGTGACCGAAGGTTTGTTGGAATAAGACATGAGCGGGAACGTTGTTGCTTGCGAAGCGACAGGTAGCCCAGTTCCATCCCTTGTTGCGAGATCCATGTAGCCACCGAAGCCGGCACATAAGTGATGCAGGAGCTCAGGGTATTTGTGACTTGTTAATTGCCTATGGGACAATTCATGAGATCGTGGAGTAAGGGTTAAGCAGCGGCGAATATTTTAACCCCATCGTCGACCATCATACGGGTCTCTCAAAGCAAAAAAGATAAATTAAATCATCTGTTTCCATTGCTTTGCATCCCTCTTGTTTAACCCCTCAACCGAAACCCTGATCCTCAGTGTGTCAATCTCGTCCCACCACATGTAGTGTTTTTGGATGAGTTCGAACCTTGCGAAACGATGAGTTGTGGTGCGAGTCTTGAGACCGCAGTCAGACTGAGTTATTATTCCGAGTTGCCAACATTCTTTCTGAAAATAGGCAAGCCAAACGATTCTGACTAGCAAACACGTCAAAACATGACATGTACAGAATACTCCTTTTCATTGTGGCATACTCTTCTATTTGAGCGTAAAGGTGCTGGATCTTTTTGGCTCTGAGCGTCATCAGCCTGATCTTCCGGCGATGGCTCGTGCGATTAGGCGTAGTCGTATCGCGTCAGGAGAACTATCCCAGCCCGGATCATATTTTCCATCGGTGTGCAGCTGAATTCGAGATCCAGCGCTTTTCTCCTCTTTCAGGGCTTTGCTTATCTCGAGAAAGTCGCTGTATTGCTGTGGATTCATTACGGATCTCAAGGCCTCATCAATCTTCTTTGGTGATGCTTCCTTCTGGTTGAACTTTGATTTGACTTTCCGGATTGCACCCTTTGTCATTCTGCAAAATTTCTTTTGCTCAATTATTGTTGAAATGGGAATTGGTAGTACTTCAGTACTGGAGAATGCAACAACTGCGGCGAGTGTGCATCTGACACCAAAATGTAGATAATCTGTCATCGAGCGAGACCCATCCATCGTCATGACCGAGAAAACCGTGTAACAAGTTCCATCTTGGAAACGTAGACTAAAGGAGAGAACGAGAAGAGTCAATGATTAAGGTCCAGTTACTCGAATTGCAATCTGCAGTGTTGTGATGCTCATACAGTAGTTAAGCGAGATGAGCCTCTGATTGTGGATATGTCATTTGACAGCCTTTTTATGTCCTTTATACGGTGCGGTCTCAACGCGGTAGAGAAATCACATACATGCGGCCTTATTCGCGACAAAGGAACTGCTTGATCATGGAATAGGCAGGTATCTAAGTAGTCTCTTTGTTCCTGTCCGTCATATCGACCCCTTTCTATAAATTGCTCTACTGCGTAATGAGACATGCAACTCAATGTATCTGTTTTTCGATATTACATTCGGGACTTGCGAATGAACCCCCTTCAGTGACTCCTTCGGCCTTACCAGGCTGCTTACACGCATTCAGAATCAAAACACTGTGCTACGTAGAGAAAGGTACTCTGCCAAATTCCATCTCCATGTATTGTGCTGCCCTCTACATACAAAGGACTCTAAAATAGCTCGGCATTGAACTAGGTGCTATCCTGGATGGAGCACACGTAGCCTCTACTCGTAATATGCTTGCATGGAGCCCCGGAGCCCACGGCAAGCTGGAGAGTGTTATTGAATCGCCAGGGCACGTGTGATCCACGAGTTTGTTGGCCTTGGTTTGGAGGTTACATAGATCGTCACCGACGACTCGGCTGAGGGGCTGCATGGGCGGCTTGTGTCCTTTGTTTGCTAGTGCACCGGACCTGCTGCTGGGCGGCTTGCTGCTGCTGCTGCTGCTGCCGCCGCCGCCGCTGCTGCTGGGCTTGTTGTTGTTGTTTTTGTTGTTGTTGCTGCTGCTGCTGCTGCTGCTGCTGCTGACGCGAGGAGGACATGATGCTCGAGGGAGATGAAACCTGTAGATCGCTTGCAGCTACGTGGTCGACCAGGTCAAGCCGTGGTCGTTTCATGGAGGTGCCGGTGCAGCATTCTTCTCTAAATATGCCTCACAAGATCTCCTCTTAGGCAACATTCGACGGTCTGCTGCCTGTTGGAATCCGAGACCTGAGGAAGGTCCACGTGCCGCTGTTCATGGGTGTTGTCTCCGGACAACCAAGGGCTGGAATGTTTGCGGATGCACCGGTCCATGATTGAGCACATCCGAAGAGGCGCACCACCAGGTGCAGTGTCTGTAGTGAGCGATGCTGCCTAACGATGCTAAATCAGTCCATCAGTGCACAGAGAAGCAAATACGCGCAGACCGATCGTCTACGTATTCCATAACGTGCCGCGGCTCGAAGTAGAGTTCCCCGCAGTTGAGCACCTGCCTAAAGCAGACCGTCCTCAGTCTACCATAGCATTGATCGGGGATGAGGTATCCGGGATAGTCTGGGCTGCTGCGTGCTATCGAAACCTAAAGAGGCGCCATTGCTGAGCGATCGCGCGAGCTGCAGGTGGGGAAGTAGCATTCAAAGTCAGGATGAACAGGTATTGGCACTACCCGCTGCAATGCAACGGTATGAACGTTCACGGTAAGCCGGGGGTACGCCCAGGAACCGTTGCACCATAGTGGCCGATCCGTTGAGTCAACATGACATTTCGCCGAGACTTACGCGGCGCATCTGACCGAATATGTGCATGCCGCGATGACAGCGATGGTATGGAGATATATCTAGCCCTCTGTAGCGCGTCTTTGTCCACGCCGGCCAGATGCACTTCACACCATCTCTGATTCCTTCACGTCACCCAAGTCGTCCGAGACGCGTGGATTTTCTGCTTCTTCTCTCAGGATGTTGACTTCTTTCTCGGCAGTGCTGACAACAGCATGCTTGGTTTTGCAAACTCTGGCCTCTCCGACCTCCGGTAGACAACTATCCAAGAGACAGGGCAGCGGGACCCCGGCAGCGCCGATTCCTCCCCTTCAAGACCCCTGGTATACTGCCCCTGACGGGTTCGAGTCCGCGAAACCAGGGGACGTTTTACGAATCCGCGAAGCCCCAGGAAATCTTACGTCGCTCGCTAGTAACTGTTCCGCTGCATACAACATTCTCTACCGGACGACAAACAGTCAATACAAGCCCGACTGGGCGGTCACCACTGTATTTGTCCCGGTAACCGAGTCTCCCGCTCTCCTCTCCTATCAAATCCCGTACGACTCGGCCTGGCTTGATGCAAGTCCCAGCTACGCTTTCTATACCAGCGATGGTGTCAGATCGCTCCGTGACATCAGCACAGGGCTGTCATCAGGCTGGTTTGTGAACGTTCCGGATTATGAGGGGCCGCTGGCCAGCTTCACCGCGGGGGTCCAGTCCGGGCATGCGACCATCGATTCCATACGCGCAGCTTTCAACGCCAACGAAACGCTCGGTTTGGATGTTGATGCTCGGTATGCAATGTGGGGGTATTCTGGAGGAGCTTTGGCGAGCGAGTGGGCGGCTGAATTGGCGGTCCAGTATGCTCCAGAGGTAAGCCTCCCCGTTCTCGATCCCTACTTGTCCAAGAGCACAATTTCGAATGAGCTTTTCAATTCAGCTCTAAACTTCCTCACCTGTGACCCTCCTCGCTTTCAATGGATTTTTGGGCTATGGGACGAGTTTTGATAGCTGATTGTGTGCTTGCAAACAGATGAACTTCAGCGGTGCTGCCGTCGGAGGCTTGACACCTAACGTGACGAGCGTTTTGTATACTATCAACAAGGGCTATGCCGTTGGACTGGCTCCGGTGAGTCTCGCTAAAAAGTGGATTGTTTGACCGGCCAGACCAAAGAAAGGCTGACATTTTGATACAAATAGTCTTCAATACTCGGGTTGTCCAGTCAATACCCTGAGGAAAGAGAGTTCTTACTCTCAAGGCTGAAAACTGAGGGCCCTTACAACGCAACAAGATTTCTGGCCGCGCTCAACTGTACGTACGATCTCACTCAAACGGCGGTGCTCCATGGGCCCCAAGAGAACCTGGTCCAGTATTCTCAATTTAGCATGGCTAACTTACAACTGACATGAGTAGACACGTTGAATCAGGCAGCCATTGCATATGCCTATCAGGACATGGGTGAATACTTCACTGGAGGCATCGCCGATATCACAAGCCCTATAGTATTGGAAATCATCAATCGCGACGGTATCATGGGCTACCACGGTGTGCCTGAGATGCCCATATTCGCTTATAAGGCTATCGGAGACGAGATCAGTGTCATTGAAGATACGGATGAATTAGTGGATAAGTACTGCAACAGTAAGGCCAAACCTACCCTGTGCTATGCATCTCAGTGTTTGAGGAAAGGAGCTCTGCTGATATGTGTGTGGACAGTTGGAGCCAACATCCTATATCAGCGCAACACCGTCGGCGCTCACTCCTCAGAAGCCGTCAACGGCCGACCCGCGGCATTGGCCTGGCTCAGTAGTGTTTTGGGAGGCACATACGCTGATGACTATCCTGCGTCGGGCTGTACCACGGAGACAGTGACCATCGATCTTACAAACACGTCGGCCAGCCGGAGAAGTCTCCAGGACAAGCCGGTTTGGTCATGGATAGATGCCGCGTAAGACAACGTGAATACTTGAAACTGGTAGGATAGATTTGGAAAATGGAACATTATCTACTCAATGACCAAGGAAGCCCGGATCACTGCCTCGCAAAATCCATACGATAAATAACTTGTGGAGATTAAATGGATCATGCCCAAGTTCGTTTCAAACTTTTTGAATAAAAACACACAAAAACCTGCAGCTGACAGGCGAAGTGTGCTCTATGCCGCCGATGACAGCTTGTGAGCTCAAAGACACCCCACGTGATTCAGTCGTATGATATTCAGCACATCGAAGCAGCTACTTCACATTTCATTGAATGCTATCCTAAAGAACGTATAAGTGAGTCGTTTTCCCCCAAGTGATCTGGCTTGTGTATAGATGTGCCTGCACCATCTGAGAAGCCGCTAAGACAAAATCAAGTACCGAGGTCGTCAAACCTCATCATATCACCTCTTCTTCGTAGTAGAGGTGTGAGCCCCTTTCCCAGCTCTTACGTGGCTGCCAGCAGGAGCGTGACTGCCAGCAGGAGCGTGACGGCTGGTCGCGGGCCGGTACTGCTGGCCTGTCTGACCCGCGTACATTTGTTGAGAGCTCTGGCCTTCGCCAGATGATCCAGGACGCGCCGGGGAGCTTCTTTCATAGGAAGGCTCTCGTTCCTCTCTGACAACAGACTTGTGTTTTCCTTGTTTTCCGATAACCGGGTAGTTATTAAAGGATTCGTATTTAGTGTTTCGTCCATGGTCCGGGCATTCGCTGCAAATGACTCGGTTTGCCGACGTTCCGAACTCGGTGTGGTCGTGAGCAGAACAAATCTTGATCTTCTTCCTGCAGCCCCTTGCTGCGCATGGTTCCTTTCTGTGGACGTTGTTCGGGTGACCGCAGACACGGCAATTATCCCTTGTCACCAGAAGAGAACATGTTGGTGGTGATGATCAAATGGGACTAACGTTAAAGAACGGTTATTAGCGCAGTAGATGTATGTGTTGATGATTTGTCTTACCGGTACAATTTGAAATATCTCGCGAAAAGAGGAACAACAGTCAGATCCAGTCTGAAATATGAATGAAGGTTGGAGTTTTTCTGGATGGGAAATAGTTGACCGGAACAAACGCTGGGTTTATATACATCTTCGGCATGCTTCAACAGGGCAGCTTTGCCGATAACCTCTCCGAAGCACGGTATGCTTGGTAGACCCTCGACAATGCTTTGCCAACTGACCAGTCGGCCGGCATCGTCAGCCACATTTTCTGCATCATGTCATGGACTGGCCAGAGTGGAGTGCCTTGGAGAGGTGGATGGTTATTCAAGTTTCATGGTCAAGAGCCTGAGCTGTAGGCCACTGCGGCCAGTCTTCTTGCCAACTCAGAAATAGAAAACATGATTTAAATTCCCATATTCTTCTTGTGGCTGGATGTAGAAGTGCCTCGCAAGCTGTCGAGTTTCTACTTTTAGCCACGGCCATGTGGTCGGTTCGCAAATCAGGGCGGCACGTTGGTCCGACCGGAAATTGATGGCAGTGTCATTTTCCGGTCACCATGTGGTCTTGAGTTGGTCCATAAACGTGTAAGTTCTCAAATCGTGTTGGCCAAGCCAGATTCGCGTTGAGGCCGAAATAGCCTGTCTCAAGGTGGCTCGAAGAGAAGCAACCGTTGTTGGGCTGACGGCTGCCACCCTGCCACAAGCAACTTTGACTTTGAGGTCATGGCATGACTTCATTTGGTTCTATTGTTGTGGATAAAATCAGCTCAGGAGGTGAAGAAAACTCCACTTTGTGGGGGCTAAACATGCTTAAACGGTAAGCTTCAGCAAGATGCGCATGAACACTTGTGCGGCGTAGACAACCAACAACCAACTCCGGCCATCAGGAACTAGACCACCAACAGTGTTTTGACACCAATCCGCTCAGCTAAATCTTTCTAAAAAATAGATGCAACCTTTGAAGACGCTTTGACTGATACGGATTACCTGGATCAATCATTGTGGCGAGATATTCAAGAACATGCCGAGATCACACGCATGACATTTGCGCGGAGAGTTAAGCTGCTGGACCCGATTGGACTTGATTCCAAGACTGCACAACCTGATAAATTTTACCGAAAATTGACCAAGCTCAGCCCTTCAATATTTCGAGTGTTGGCGCGATCTTGAGAGATTACTGCGAAACACGAAATATTGATCTCGCTCCATCACGTGACCTTCATCAGCCTCCAGGTCCCGATCCTCTCCCCGACACTGCCAAACTTGAAGTCCAAACCGGCCGAATTATTCCCGCTTTAACGCATGTTCTCAACCAACCAGTCCCGCCAGCTTGCAGCCCATCACACGACAGGGACTCGAAGCACTGGCTGGTCCGACGGTGTTCTTTTGCAGCCATTATACGATGGACGTCATGCGAGAAACCCTCGCTGGTCGCAAGGCACGTTACGCGCAAGGTTTCCGCGAATGGATGTTACTACGGCAACAAGATGAAGATTTGGGCTCGTCGATTGACGCTTTCGATGTTGAGAACCTCGGTCCGCTGCCCTTGCATCCTTATTTCCCGCTGGGTCTCGAGCTCGAGCTCTGGGGCAAAACACTCTACGCTGTCGGTTGCTCGAAATGGCGCACGGGATGCAATTCTCAGGACATTCCGGAATTCACCAAGAAATTTCGACTGGCGATATCAGTGCAAAGACCTACGTCCATTCAGTTCGAAAGCAGCGCATGTACCTTTCCTAAGTGGTTTGGCAACGACGGCGGTCATCTTGGAGTCTTGGTCCTGGCTTGGGCTTACATCCTATCTGCACGCTGGGCTGAGATCATGCCTGGAGCAGGGATTTGCTACACTGCACCATACGAGAGAGTTCAGGGCATTTCCGAGGATCCAAAGTTCAAAAAAGTGTTCACCCTGACTACTGGCACAAACAATGTAGGCGCACTTCATTGGTGGAAGGCACTTGTCGGCCCAGGTCGCCGGTGGTCTGCAACCATTTCGAAAAGCGGTCAGACATCTATTTCGCCATGGAGTACACTGATCTCCATGCCAGAAGATTTGGATGTACGTGTCACCGGCATTGAAGGGTCAGATGAGGATGTCACAGCGGAACAGAGTCTCTCCGCACCATCATCGGATCAAGCCATGCAATTTTTGACGGAATACTGCGAGTATCACAGCATACAAAACCAGTGTGCGGCCGCGTTGTCAGCTGCACTGGTGTTGCCTCTGGCGAGGAGTAGCAGGCGATCCGTTCGACTCCCAGTCCCTCAATCTTCCGCAAGGCGATCATCGTGGGGTCTCAGTTCAAAACCCTCTGTTCTCAGTCAAGAGCAGCTTGACAAGCTGCTCACGCTGAGCTGCAATTGCGAGGGCATCGAAGCTATCTTGAGTAGCTGCTTTCTCAATCCAGATGTTCCCGGGAACGTTTGCAGTGACTACTTGCAGGGCATATTCGCAGTCATTGATGCGACTCATGACATACAAGATCGCACCTCGCTACTGATGCGGGGACTTGGCCACATGGGATTTCTTTGGCTTGGTGCTGGTATAGCGGGTTTGCAAGACGGGCTGCTGAGACTATTTCGCGACCGTACTGCTGACCCCGAACTGCACTCTGCTGCTTGGACTCAGACGCTGCAGTCTTTCATCCAACAGCCAGTCTTGGGCATCCAAAATGGACGAGTCGCGCGCGCAGATGAGTGCAAACTTCTTTTCCTGACTCAGGCAAAATGGCACACAAACCCGCCCCTGTCAGCATGGCCTCTTTTCGGAACCACAGAATTGAAGGACGTCAACCTTGAGGTCGAGGAACACATCAGATGCGGATCGCATTGCTTATTTTATGACAGCTGGACTTGGAGCTGCCGCGACAAGAACAACCCCGTCTCTCATCGCCCAAGTCCCAGCATACCCAGGTTACACTCTGCACAGAGAGTCATTGACGCCACGATACCTGTGTCTTACCACGCATTTGACCCTGAAGAGGAATCCGCGTCGGAGAACACAACAATGAACAATTTCAGTTGGCTGCGAGGGACTGACGGGTATCCTGTGGCTGAAAGGGACATTCGAAATCACGAATGGCTCAGAGAAGATACCGACAGTGATGATTTTGAAAACGAGGATTCGGATCAAACCCACAACGGACAGAAGAGAACGCGGACACAGGCTCGCAGGCTTCCAACTAACTGGTTGCTGTATACGGAGACTAAGCACGCACGGGCTGATTCAGTATAGTATCGGGCTCTTTGTGGAGATTTCCTGCGTCAGGAAGCTCGACACGTATGGGGCCGGCTTTAGATTTGTACGTAACTCCATCAACGATCGAATGTGGTCTCAAGCCTTCTCGCATTGGGCGCGACCGGATCCGTGAGAGACATAGGCGAGGGCTTTGAAAACTCTGGCGGCGGTGGGCCCACGGCCGATTCGCTGTCAACCTATAGCCACAAGGATAGTCTGGGGGATCCGCTGCACTTACACGTCAAAATCCTGCGGTGAGAGGGCCAACAGTGGCTACAGAGTTTCAGACTCAGAGAATCTCCCCTTTTTAGCCGCATACACGACCAGTCAAGGGGGCCCATATATTCACCTACTGACACGTCAGAATGGCTGAAGCAAGCCGCAGTCGAAATTGGTTCCGCCTGATGAACCGTGCTCACCTTGCTCGCCAACGAACCTCAGCTGTGGATGTGGACCTGCAGGTGGAGTCCCAGGACGGACCCCTAAAATTCCGTTGCGGTGATCTTCTCGACACGTAAATAAACTCCCAAGTCGCGTGAAGGGAAGATTCGGTTCTCTCGACATTGTCCGAACTCACCGTCGGCAACCATGGCGTCAAATCCCTTAACCCTCGTGCGAAGTGAGACCAATCTGCCGGATGTGCCCACCATCAAGGATGATGATTCCTTCGCCGAGATCTCTAAGAAGCTAGCGCTGTGAGTACTGTATATCCTGACGTCTTTCTTGCGGTGAGATGCGGTGAAGATCGAGCTGACGAAATTTCTCTAGCTACATCATTGAGGCTGTCGACTCGCCTTTGAGTTGGGAGGACTTGCGTAGCAGCAAGCACCTCCAGCCTCTCCAGCCTCTCATTGACTACCTGTCCACTGAGTGCCACCACAATGCCATCGTCGCCGCTCTGGTGGCCCTGAAGGGCCACTTCAAGGCTCTCGAGTCCGACGACGACTGTGGTGTCAACGAGTCGCGTGGCTTTGCCAGCGAGCTGGTAGCATGGCAGTTCGTTCTGACCCTGTCGAAGCAAGATGCCCTAGAGTATCTACTGTTCGAGCTGCGCGACGACGACGACGAAGATGACGACGACGACGATGAGGAGAATGCTCTTCTGACTCGCAGGAACCGCCCCGCGCATACCAACGGCCGCGTTGCCCACCTCATCAACGGGCACCGCGACAGCAATGGCGACGCGAACGGCGACGCCAACAAGCCCAACAACGGCGAGGGCTTCTCCGAGCCGTTCATGAACCTCAACACCCTTGAGATCGCAGCTGTCTCCGGGGCAAAGAAGTTCCTCAGCCAGCGGGCCATCCAGGACATCGTGGATGGTATCTGGTACGGTAAGATTGTCTTCTGGAACAGGCTCAAGATCAATGCGGCCAAGAAGCCGCGGTTCCACCACAAGAGGACCGAGGACTACTGGTGCCGGCTGCGAGTACCCCGGTATATGAAGATCTTCGAGATCGGCTTCTTCCTCTGCTTCCTGGGACTGTTCTACATCGTGTGCCTGGAGCGAGTCAAGGAGTACGTCACCTTCTGGGAATGCCTCTTCTACGTCTTTACTCTCGGATTCGTCTTCGACGAGCTTGATGACTTCATCGAGTCTGGCATCTACTTCTACTCCACGGATATTTGGTCAATGTGGGATATCGGCATCGCACTGATTGGCGTCGCCTTCTTTGTGTTGCGTATGATCGGCCTGAGCACTGGCAGCGACACGACGCTGGAGTGGGCGTTCAACATCTTGGCGCTCCACTCGCTGCTCCTGACGCCGCGTATCTTCTCCTTGGTCAGCCTGAGCCCTTACTACGGCAGTCTCTTGCCGTGCTTGAAGGAGATGGGCAAGCAGTTCATCCGATTCCTGGGCTTCACTCTGATCATTTACCTCGGATTCTTCACCACCTTCATCATGCTTGCTCTGGGCCACTACCCGCTGGACTCACTGTCCATCACAATCCTCAAGTGCTTCTTCGGCGCCGGTGTGCAGGGTTTCGACATCGCCCAAAAGGTCTCACCATATCTTGGACTGCCCGTCATGGTCATCTTCGTCTGCCTGACCAACCAGCTTTTGATCACCTCTATGATGGCACACATCAGCAACAGTCTGCGCCAGGTCCTCGACTCATCCCGCGAGGAGTACCTTTTTGTGTACTCAGTCTACGTCCTCGAGGCGGTCACTTCAGACAAGATGACTTATTTCCAAGCCCCATTTGTGAGTTTTATTCCCTGGGACAAGCTCATGCCTGTGTCGATGCTAATATTCCGCAGAACCTGATCCCAGTGGTCTTGCTGAGGCCGCTCCTCTTTATTGTTCCCGATACCACAGCGAGCCAGATTCGCATCATGCTGCTTAAAGCAACTCACGCCCCTTTCCTCGGCGCTATCTGGTTGTTCGAGCACTGGGAAGTCCTTGCGTTGAGGCGCGAGGAGGAGGAGCGTGCTGTAATGGGTCTTGACCTTGACGTTACCGACAACACGACTTCAACCACCGCCAGCTCCCAACCTCAGGCTCTCAAGAGCAAGACAAACACCTCGTCATCAAGCAAGAAGCACAGCCTCACCAAGACCGGCAAGGTCAAGATTCCCGCGGCGCTGCTTGCCCAGGCATCCAGGAGGCCATCCAAGAAGGTTGGAGCTAGGCAAGACACAAACGGGAGGGTCCCGCCGACTGCCACCTTGACGGGAACCAACGGGGCTGCGGTCGCCGCACCACCACCACCTGCACCACCGGGACCGGCACCGGAGGCGCCAAACGCTGTTCCTGAGGCCGGGGCAGCGCAGCCCGCACAGGCCCTGGGCACGGCTGATGTGGGTGAGATGATGCGCTTGTTGAAGGAGCTGAGTGTCCAGGTTGAGGAGGTCAGGTCCGCTCTAGTGAAGCACGACAACGGTCCGTCCGAGTAGTGTGCTGGCAGTGGAGTGGATTTAGTGGCGATACGTGCCTATCCAGTGCATCTGAAAATTGGCGTGGGATCAGCTCAATGACTCTGTAGTCCCGGCTACCTTCCTCAGACCAAAGGGGACTCAGTCTGATACGTTCCCTCTTGCAGACGTGGACATGTATGGATTGGGACTGAACCAATCGGTCAGATCGACAGAATCAGCGATAAGGCAAGTGCTTGCCTAGCTCTATAGTATACTGAAGTTCAAATACTATGAAACATGAAGACAATTCTGTACTATGACTTATGTGCTTAGCCTTGAGATGTTCTCTGGGTCATGATTGTCTGAAACTAAGTACACAGCACCAAAGATAGCAGTTTGCTGTGTCTCAAAAGGGAGAGAGAAAGATGTCGTGCTCGCTGATTCTTGTTACAGCAATTCAGCCTCAATCACACACTCAACAGCCCGAGGGTGCCGAGAAATACCAACGATCCTGAAACCAGACTCGCCCAGGAGATTGCTCCAATCCTCTTCCGTCCTCTCGAAACCAGATGTGCAGTTCATCAGCTGCAGATCAAGTGTCGTCATCAGGCTTGTCGCCCCTTCCCTGGGCATCACTATCTCATAGATCAGTAGCTTCGAGTAGCCCTTCTGCATCGCCGCCTTCACGTTGTGGAAGATCCGCTTGCAGTCCCCGTCCGGCCAGTCGTGCGGCACGGCGTGTAGGAAATAGGCCCTGGCACCGAGCAGCGGTTGCGGCTGGAAGAAATCGTAAGCCATCCTCTCGATCCTAGGGCCCAATTTCTCCTTGGCGTGTGTCGACACCACCTCTGGCAGATCTTGTACAACAATTTTGGCCGACTTTGACAGTTCTGGGTGCTTCGCTAGGAAACGTGCACTGTCAAGACCGTGTCCTCCCCCGATGTCCACAAACAAGGCTGGCCCTGAGTCCGATAGATCGGCGTCTTGAACAAGACCATGTGTGTCATAAACATCGGTCCAATTCATCTTGTGGGTCGCGAGGGCTGTCATCAGTCCGATAAAGCTCCCGCCTGCGGAAGGGTCACGTTGGCAAAGATCGAAAAAGCCAGTCCCGAAAAGATCGGCGTAATTATCAAACTTCGTCTTATCGAGAGGCTCTTGGTAGTGATTTTTAGCGAGGAAGCGTGCAAGGTTGACCCCGCCAGGAATGGTATGATCCAGACTATTAAACACGAGTTAGCCTTGTGAGGTGTTGCTGTCAGACTGGCGAGATGTAATGTGTGAGCCATCACACAACTTCCCACTATGAGTCCCAAATCGACTGTGTTTGGCCTGGATCCGTGTCCTAATAAATCTTGTCACAGAGACATGTACAGAATCCTGATACTCCATGGTCGGAAGGCATTCAGGGGCCCAAATCTAAGACTCACCCGGCTTGTACAGAAAGATGGATGTGTGTGGTCTCGTCACCCATGGCTTTTGCAAAGGGAGTTAGCTTCCATGAATCAACTCCAGTCTCTTCGAGCACGTGCAAAGCGGCAAGATGTCTCAAGAAACGACCTGGGACAATGGGTCAGACAAGATCGGTCGGCATGATGAAAGGAATCATCGAGCTGACGGAGGAGGTTGGGCTGCACCGGAACGTCACACATCTCCAAGATCTCGTCCAAACTCTGTGTGCCTCCCTCGTTGCCCTGCTTGGTGACCCATTTAGACCATACTCCCAGGTCTTGACAAAGTTGCAGTCCGGCTATAAGAACCGGATTTTCAAACGAAAGGGCCCATGACCTTTCGAATGGAGTCTCCAGACGAGCCAAAAGTCGTTTTGCCGCCTCTTTGGCGTCGTACCGATCAGCGTCTGTCTTGAAAGACTGCACCGAGATGGAGTCAAGCATTTCGACCGTATTTTGAGGATTAGCGGTCATTTTGACTGAGTGACGAGCTTGAGTACTTCATCAATAAGCAGCGAGAAATGGATGATAGCAGTCAAATCAGTGATTCAAGCAGGGAGGGTCATTTTATTCACCCACTAGTCCGCCGAGACAGATGCTCTGAGTCCCGGAAATAACATGGATTGAACAAACTCGCTAAGCAATGACGTCTTCTCTCGGCATTCCCGAGTGCTTACCAAAGTGAAACGTCCTCCTCCCCAGGGCCAAATGGTGTGTTGACACCTGCACCTGCTGCAGTGGCATCTTTCCATCTCCGCTTTTCTCATGCGGATTCTCTGCACGTCAAGCCCACTCACGGATGTTGAGTCCGAGGGACCTAATGTCTTTGCTGGCTAGCTGGACAGTCCTGCATACTAGTCGTCGGTATGTGGGCGCAGGACTGGATGAGATTTGCACGTTAACAAGCTACGGAATATAAGAATATGCAACAAGCCCCCTAGTCTCTTGGACTCAAGCCTATGAATTGGTTGTTAGTCTGCCAGCCGGCCGGACAAACCAATTGCTTACAAGAGGTCGTCCGGCTGTTGGGCTCGGATTTGGAAAGATCTACAACGGGTGCACTCAAGTGCTTACAGAGACCCACGCGCCAGCCGTTGTATGTGACACTGGAGTGAGGGGCATCCTGGCGCATGCAGGCACGATGATAATTCGCAACGCTATGAGAGGTCGCAGCCAGAACTGCCGTGGACCATGAACTGAGCGATCGACTCGCTGTAGTAACCTCGTTTAAATGTAAGAGTGGGTTATACAATGCGAGCACCATCCAAGCGTTCAGTACAAAGAGAATCGGTGTGACCGTTGCTGACCATCCGGCTCTCTCTCGGTGGTCTCAGTGGAAGCAACCTCTTCAGAAGGCTGTGGTTCCTTCGTCTTTACGAGTCTACCAAACTTTCGAGAGTGAAGTAGATGCCCAGGTACTAGCCAGGGGGAATAATACGTCTACACCATGAATCTCCTCCAATCAGGTCTCGCTCTGGCAGTCTTGTCAATACTCTGGTATCTGACAACCGCCGTGCTCTCATGGTACCGCCTCCGACACATCCCAGGCCCCTTCCTCGCGCGGTTCTCCTACCTCTGGCTGGCATGGCTCCAGCAGAGCGGCCGCCAGTACTACATCGACCGCGACGAGCTGACCAAGTACGGGCCCCTCGTCCGCGTGGGCCCCAACGAGCTCTCGACGAGCGACCCGGAGGTCCTGCGCCGGCTGACCTCGGCGAGGTCCCAGTACACCCGGGACGCCTGGTACACGGGCGGCCGCTGGAACCCGTACGCGCACACCATGTTCACGACGCTGGACACCAGGGCCCACGACGACATCAAATCCAAGACGGCCATCGGCTACGGCGACAAGAACTCGGCGCTGGAGCCGGGCGTCGACGCCCAGGTCGTCTCACTCGTACGACTGATCCGTGAAAAGTACCTGACCGGCACGAAGCTGCTCGACTTTGGGACGCTGACGTCGTATTTCACCATGGACGTCATCACGAAGGCCGGGTTCGGTGAGGCGTTCGGGTACCTCGAGAAAGAGGAAGATCTGTTCGATTTCCTCGGCGGCGTACGGGATAACTGGCATTTTATGGGCATAACATTAGATGTGCCCTGGCTACGGGATTTGTTTTATTCTCCGTTTTTCCTCAAGCTGATCGGCCCAAGGATGACGGACAAAAAAGGGCTCGGCAGGCTTATGAAGTGAGTGTGCTCGCCTATTATCTCCGTGATTTAAAGATATTGATACTTGAGTGCAGAGTAGGCCACGACGTGATAGAGAAGCGGATGGCAAAGCCGAAGAGCGCGCAAATAGACGACATGCTGGTACGCAAAGATGCCGATTGGCACCCTAGGGAACCGGATTCACTCTGCCCAAGACGGGAACTCAGCCAACTGACCGCTATTATTAGGGTTCCTTCATGTCCCACGGCCTGACCCAGGAACAATGCGAGAATGAGGCCCTCTTCATGATCGTAGCCGGCTCCGAGACCACAGCCTCCGTCATTCGCGTGACCGTCCTGCACATCATGTCTGCACCACTGGTGTACAACCGTCTCAAGCAGGAGATCAAGAAAGCACTCAACGATGGCAGGGTCGCCCACCAGCCGATCAGGATAGAAGAAGCGAAGCGGCTTCCTTACCTCCAGGCTGTCATATACGAGGGAATGCGCATGCGGTCGCCCGCGCCAGGACTATACCCCAAGGCCGTACCAGCGGGAGGCGACACCCTCTGCGGAAAATTCGTACCCGAGGGAACAGCGATCGGAATGAACACTTCGGCAATGCTGGCCAGCACGAAACTTTTTGGGGAAGACGCCAATCTGTTCCGGCCCGAAAGATTCCTCGAGGTCGACGAGGTCAAGAGGGCCGAGATGCAGCGCAACGTCGAGTTGATATTCGGAACTGGCCGCTGGATGTGTGCGGGCAAGCCCGTCGCTCACATGGAGCTGAACAAGATATTCTTTGAGGTAGGCACAACGACTTGCGACGGGAAGACCCCTTCCTGCAAACTCCCAGGGCGCAATGCTAACGTTTTCGGCAGCTCTTTCGCAACTTTGACTTGCAGCTAGCTCACCCGATGAAGCCGTGGCACTCTTTGAGCTGGTCTGTCTGGGTCGACGAGAACATGTACTTGAAGGCCACAGAAGCTACGTAGCCATATTTCTCTTGGTGAGCAAAGGCATGCATGGGTCCGGGAAGGCTCGAACCTCCGACGCGGCTGCTCGTTTATTTGGCTTATTCCGTTTTCTGCCAGCTGAGCTTGGGTAGCAGGTGACCCTGAGGCTCTGATCATGAGAAGAAGTTTAGGCTAGATTTGAGGCCGATGGCAGAGACGTGCTTACAGTATCTGGTGTCGACGGACCCTTGGAGCTGACCACAACAATCGAGGCAACCAGTGGAGAAAAGAACAATAAATTGTGCATACCCTCAAGGTAGACTGTTCAGGCAGATTGTCCATAAATGAAGATGCCGGATCACATGTAACGATCGAACCTTTGACTGAGGTGCTGCTGTACGCTTCTCCATACCCCGTGTGCTTGCATTCATAGCACACCCCTCACCACCTACAGCTGCACTCAATTGAAGAGACCACGTCCGAAGAGATGATGAAGATGGTGAAGGTAATTTGTGGTGACAATTACAGAGTGCACGCAGACATAGGACCGCTTCGTGGTAGCTGTAGAAGGGCAACTAGAGTGGCCCTGGGCGTCCGCTCCGCTAGGCAGCCCTGTGACGTTTGATATTCCTCGGCGGAGAAGCCGTAGTCGTAGACCTCTTCAGTAGTTGTGGATTTCCCCTTCGGGTCTGATCAGGCGTGCCCTGGGCGGCATTATCTTCAGCGTCGGCCGACTCAGATCCGCCCCCGTCACTGCTGCTCTGGTCCCACTCCGACTGTGCCTTGTCATCCTGCACCCTGCGAGAGATCTCCGCCATTAGCTCCTGGTATCCCCCATCCTCTTCGTCATCCTCTGCTTCGAGCTTGACCGCAGGCTCAGCAGGTCCAGACTCGCTCTGTTGTGCGCCAGTGGCTACTCGTGTCCAAACAGGGTTGTCGTCGGGGCCGGTAACATCCCAACCAGTTTGGAAAGGAAGAGCGTGCTGGGGCCTCCAAGAAGGGTCGTTCATGTTCGGCGCTTCAGAAAAAGTATTCAGGTGAAGAGGCACGGTTGGCCCATTGCCGGGCGGTGGGAGCGCAATGACAGACCGGGACAGCTTGCTCGAGGGGGTGAGTCCCGCCTCCAGGTCATCGGCGACCTCCCACCAGGTGCCTTCGTCGTCGCGCATCTGACTCCTCATGCCGCGGGCCCTTGTCAACTGCCGCAGCTCCTGGACTATATAGGGCAGCCGCCCGCGGTTTCTGAATATGGCTGAGAGGACCGGCGGCCGTGACTCGTGGAGCTGACGCAAGTCAGGCAACCCGTGCCGGCTGACATACGACGGCTCCCGCCGGCGATGCTGGGCCTCCAGGTCCTGAATGCGTAGCTTGACCGCGTTCAGCTGTTGCGCAGCTTCCGCGATGATGCTGATCTGCAGGTCGATGGGCATCCTCTTAATATATTTGATGTTCTCGGTGAATGCATTCGGATCACCGGGCGGCGAGAAGTTGTGTTTTCTCTGGAGGTGTGTTGTCAGTTGGTTGTGGACGAAATTGTCTTGTAGCTGGCCGCAACCGGGCCACCAGCAAGCGCAGCTGTGGAGTGGGACACCGACAGCTGCCAGCTCGGCGGGATGGTGCCTCCTCTTGTGTCTTAGAACTGAATTTTGTGAGAGTTGGACACCACAGAATACACACGTGGCGACCGTATTCCGGCCGTCTCCATCGTCAGGGAGCAACCTGGGCCGGCCAACACGTCGTCGTCTGGGCATGGTGGCCCATTCAGAGGTTGGTGCTGGGGTCCGCGTCTGAGGCTCAGTCTGAGGAGAGTACGAGAGAGACGAATCTTGAACTTCGGAAGCAATGGCAGCCTCTGGCAATCTGGCGGGCGGGCTTGCGTGGCTGATTTCTGAGCCTCTGCTAGAATATTGGCGAGACTGTTGTGTTGATGCGTCGGGTATCGACGCACTCGCGGGTCTGGTGTGTCGCACGGGATCTGGAGACTCTGTTGTCGATCCCAGGAGCTCTTCCAATATCTCTGTGGCTTGATATCTTTGCTTCCCTTCCTCCTCCAGGCGCGTGCGAATCCGCTGCTGCTCGGCTTGCTGGCCCCTAGCGAAAGCAAACGCGATCTCGGAGTTCATCAAGCGACGCTGGCCAGCGGCAAAACCTTGGGTGTAAGCTTCCTCTGTATCTTCAGAAGCCGTCTGGCGCTTAGCAGCCTCTGCTTGGACGCCCGCCTCATAACCGGCCGCGTGCCCCGAGTCGTAGGCTTTGTCCAGGAGTTCCTGGCGCGTGATGGTCTCAATATCGCGGTGGCCATTGAGTCCATGAGTAATGTTCTCGTCCGCAGATTGCCGGCGCGGGTCTGAGCTGCATATCGTAAGCTAGTGAACTCTCCACGGATAAATGTACGACGGACTTTGGTACTGCCCCTGATGATGCACGCTTCACGAGCGAGAGCATTCTCCGATACAGTGTGAGCGGCGTAGGATCGTTGCGACTCCTAGCTCAGGAATAAGTGTTAGGGATATCTCGCAATGAGACTCAGTGAGCATGACAAGACGTACTCGTCAGGACTGTTCGGGCCGTACACGAGCACACGAACAGCCGCCGAGGCAGCAAGGTCGACGAAGCCATCGTAGGTCCCTGGAGGCTCCTCCTTCCGGCGTCTCACGTCTCTAGCGAATGCTTGAATTATCTCATTATTAGGAGAAGCGTTGCTGCTGCTTATTAGCATCCATATTATCGGTACAGGGCCGAGCCCGGGCAGGGATAGAAGAAGGGGCCTGGAGGCCCCGCAAAGAAGGGAGACTGGAGCACGAACCGCTGGTCCTGGGCCTGGCTGTCCGTCTCGGCCAGCAATTGCAAGAAGGCGTTGCCGACAGCATCCTCAATAGACCTATACAATGCCCGGGTCAACATGAGAGAACGTTAAAAGGGCATTGTGTGGGTGCTGGACTCGGACTCGGACTTGGTCTTACAGGGATTTTGGCCCGTCGCCGTTCGACGCGACAGACGCGTCTCCGCCAGCCTGGCTCTGCATCCTATAAGCGGGCTCAGTCTTATCAAAGCTTCAGTAAATCATGGCCGGGGGAGGCTAGAGGTCAGCGAGGGATGAGATGCAGTCAAGCATCTGCGGCTTCGATGGCATTTCTTTTCGAGGGACCTCGAAGATTTCCGAGCCGGCTTTGTGAAGCTGGCGCCCCACCTTCGCTAGACACGCACCGGACTTCAGAGCTGATCCCAGCTTGTGAGGAAGGAGCACCGCACAGACCCCTTATGGGCATTGATAGGTAGTCCTCGGCCCCTCGGCCCTTCAGCATAAACTTAGACAGAATCACAACCAGAAACCAAATATAACCCTCTTATTGCAGAACCCCTTGATAACTTGGCTTGGATTACGGGAATTAAACGCCAGCCGGTAACTACTATAGATATAGCCTTATTTAATAAGATAATGAGAGCATTATTGTAAATTTACCATTAATTTCCAACTGCTTGCTTCGCTTTCGCATAACCATCTTAATACTTATTTATCTAAACTATTTAGTTGTATGGCTTCGCGAGACTTTATGATTAAATTTAAATGATTGCATGCTTAATAGCTTTTATGGTTTTATTGCTTATTTAGGTCTTTGTATATTATAAAGATTTAAAACGATAAGCTTAAATATGCCTATTTTTTGCAGCCTATTTTTAATGAAAATGATTTAATTCCTTAAGGTGAGACTTGTTGGCCGTAGAATTGGTTAATAAAGCGAAAGAGCTTTTTTGCATTTCTTGCTCGTTAGCGGGCACTCTTATCGCTTAGATCCCCTTTAGCGTTTAATTCTTAAGCCACTTTTTTAGTTAGCTAAATGCCGCTTTTTAGTAATTTATTATATGCATTAACTAAAATGCAATTTCCTTAAATACTTAAGCATTGCTAAATAGTGAGTTTATTAAGTTTGCCATTATCCTTAAGAGTTTTCCTTGGAAATACGCTGCTTATATTAATATATAATTAAGATCTTGGCTTTTCCTTGCATTTAAAGAGGAATAATAAAATGGAATTAAAAGGCTTTAAATTTAATGATGATGATATAGCACTATTTATGGCTAAAGATGCTGCTAACCTTATTATATAAGCAATGGTATAGCTTTATAATTAGCAGAATTAAGATTTTGCATATTTAATTATTATAGTGTTTGTAAATGCATTAATTCCTTAAGTTTATGTTTAAGCTGGGCTTGCGTAAAATGGCGTTAATAAATGTTTTGATATTTAGCTAATAGATATTGGCTATTTTTATCCTTGCAAGTATATTGGTTTAGGCGTTTAGTTTAATGGGAAGATTATAAAGTATTTTAATGTTTTTTATTTTATTAAGCGTTTAAAGTATATTAAATAAGTTTATTTTATGGATAATATTTATTAAGTTTGGTTTTAATATTTCTTAAAGGATGTACTTAAATGGCACTTTTATATCTTGATTAATAATAATCGCTAGTTGCTTAAGATGGCGATAATTTAAGTAATTTATGATAAGTTGAAATTGTATTTTGTTAAGTTCTTCTTGGATATTATAGCTGATCTTAAGATGGATTATTTATCTCTTTATTAGGTTGCAAAGGAATGGGATATTACTTTGTTTTTTTAAACCATTATTGCGAATGCGAAGACTTGCAATATGGAGCTTTCTGTATAGTTAATTGCTATGTTTAAATCGCTTGCTTTTAAAATTAAGTTTAAACTTTAAAAACTTAATAAAGCAATGATATTGAAAAGCTTTTTGGATGATATTTAAAACCATGAAAGTGTAATTCTTAACCTAGCTTGATAATGATATTTATCTGCTTAGAATGTTATTTGTCCTTGTTAGCTTATACTTGTTTATAAAGATAGGTTAAATGTCCCCTATGCTTTATGGTATTTGCCTTTGCAGCCCTAGTAATGGTAATTATAGTAATGCTTTTAAGCGTAGCTACCTTAAGCTCTTTCGTAGTATAATTAACTGTATACGGCTAATTAAACTTAGAATTAGTTTTAACTGCTGGTTTGATTGGCTGGTTAAGGCTAGATTTAAAATGCTGGATATAGTTAACCTTAGCTGCTATTAAATTAGTACGCCGCATGGCATTAATAATAGGATGAGTAGTAATAACCTGCTTAATAATAGCTATAGCTAGGAGATTGCTAATAATAGCTTATTTTAAAGAATCGTTGCCTACCCGCCCTATAAGCCCTATTCGCTGTTAAATTATATTAATGAAATTAGCTTTATTAGGCCTATTATGGTAAGTCTGCGGACTTTGTGGAGCAACTTAATATGCTTGCATATTAATTACCTTTAGTTAAGGAAGTCTTGGATAAAGAGTTCTTTATAAATATAGCCGCTAAGGCTTTTAATTATCCCTTTAAGGAAGCGTTTCCTGTTAATAATTATGATAACTATTTAAATATTGCCTTTTTTGGTATATTAATGTCGTTATTATCTGTTTATTGCTATTGCATTAAGCATTTTTATAGTAATAATTTGCTAATAAATTATGTTTACTTTATTTATTTTAAAAAGCCTTAGCCCTGATGAAGATAAATATTAATGGCTTTTGCAGCTAAGGCGGAGATTGCTAGCTCATTAAATGATTAAGGCTTAGATGGCGCATTAAAAGATGCCTTAAAGCAGCTGGTAAAAAACTAAAAGGCTTTAGTGTCCTATTAAATATTATAAGGGGCGTGGAGATAATTTAGTTGCCGGTAAGGGTTAATTTAGAATTTAGGATAGGATTTGGTTTTTGCTTTTAGACTTATTTGCATCTTTTTATTTAACTGCTATTTAAATTATTATTAAATATTTATAGCGATATTGGCTGTAATTAAATGATGGTAGATAAATAATGGTTATAATAAAATTATCCCCTTTTGCTAATTTATAAACGTATATCTTCGCTATAATTACGCGGACTTAAAATGAAAATTTATAAGTTATATAATTATATACTTATGCCATTGCAATTCCTGGAAAAACATATTAATTGCGGGATCGTAGTAATTGCTTTATTTACTTGTAAAGTTTTTATAGTTAAAGACTTAAAGGCTAATATGCTTATTGGCATAAACGCCATGGGATTAAAGGGCTTTAATATTATTAATTTAAAAGGATATATTAATATTAACTTTTGCTATATTTAAATTCCTATGGAAATGAGAAATTATAGCCGCTTAATAAAGGCTAGGGTATTTGCTGTGCAATATATTATTATATTACCTAAATTAGCTATTTATTTTCTTATTAAACATTGCCTATATATTAATGATATTTAAGACTTAGTGTTTACCCTTATATTAACTTAATTTAGCGTTTATACTTTCCTTATGAATATTTATTTAGCTTATATAGTTATTAAAAATGAAATGAATAAGCCTATTATTATATTTAATAAAATATTTATAAGATACCTATATTCTTTAAACTTATAATGTTAAATTTATGTTATTAATAAAGATAATAAGATTATATTTACAGCCTTTTATGAATTCTTAAATTCTTAATGTTTAAAAATAATGCCGTTAAATAACTTTTAAACGCATATCTTAATAGGCATTAATGTATTTTTCAACCTAAACCTTATTAATTAAGATAAGCTTTTAAGTTTCCTTAATGAAAATATAAATATCTTTAAAAATAAAGGTTAAGCTAAAGCTTTATAAAATAAATGGCTTAAGATTTGCCTTAGGTAAAACTAATAAGATATAATTCTAAAAAAGTGCAAAGTTTATTTTATAATCTTAAAGGACGCTAAAATTATTAATAAAACTTTAAATAAATTGCAAGCTATTAAAAAAATTAAATGGATAACTTAATTCATTCCCTTTTCTTTTTCTGTATTTATTATTTAATAAACTATGCTAAACGATACTTAGAAAGGTTGCATGGTGATTAATATTTAAGGATTAAACCGTATATTGGTCCTTAATGTATACCCTATAAAAAGCCAAAACCAAATTCTCTTAAAGATTATAAATGCAAAATATATTACGGTTTTCAACGCTATTGCTTTCTTTTACTAATGGTGAATTTATCTTAAATCTTAATGAATGTTTATTATTATAATAGCTTATGGATAATTTACATTTAACTACGCTATTATAGGATATTATAATAGCCTAACCTATATATAATAATAAATGGATTGGCTCCTTAAAGATATATTTGCTAAAGTATATATTAATAATATAATTATTATTATAAACAGCTCCTTGCAAGACTATATTAATAATATTCATTTAGTTTTCAATTAACTATAATAAAAGAATATTTTAATAGGCTTAAAAAAATCCTATTTTGCAGCATTAATAGCTATTATGCTTAGCTATTATATTAACTCTTTTAACCTTTTTATAATTAAAGAACGTTTAAAGGCTATTAAAGCCTTAGAATTTCCCTGCTTATTAAAGGATTTAAAATATTTTATTAGCCTTATAGGCTATATAAGATATAACGTTTCGCGTTTTATAATAAAGATTAAGCCTTTTAAATAATAAAAAATAAATTTCCATTAACTAAATGCCTTAATAAAGCTAAAGGATAAAATAGCTTAAGAGAATTAAATAAAATGAATTATATTTGCCTTGCCTAGCGATGCAAAGAAAGCTGCCTTTAATACTATAAAATAAAACCTAACTAAGTTTATATTCATTATATACTTTAATTTAAAAAGGCGTTTATTTATTGATTTTAATATATTTGCGTTTGGAATTAAAGTATAAGTTTATTATATAGCGGATTTAATTATAAGGAAACTTATAAAAGATAGCCATATTATTATATACTTATTGTAAACTTTAATTAAAATAATTATGTACTTTAGCCGTACTTTATTCTTCGCGGAATGTTAATACTAGGCTATGAAAATGGAACTTTTTAGCTATGTATAGGTACTTAAAAAATGTTGATATTAAATTAACGTTACTAAGCATTATTTTACAATTTGCATAAACCACTTAGCAATCCTTGCCCTTTTTAAATAACTTAATATTATTAACTTTATTATAGCTTTAATAAATAATAAGAAATTAATCTATGCTCTTAAATATATTAGCGCCTTTAAAATTAATTTACTATATAAATTGAGAAGAGAGAATATTATGCTAAATGCATTATTATATATACCGTTATTAAACGTGTCATCGCTAACTAAAGATAGTAAACTAAATGTTTTCTTAAATAATTAAGATAAATATTAATTGTTTTTCTTAAAAATGCGCTTAATAGCCTTTACGATACCTTTGAAATTAAATTTATAAAATGGAAATGTATATATTAAAATATCTCCTGACTTTTACAAGCGCCTTTAAGATAGCTATTAAATAAACCCCTAATGGATAAGAATTTTGGATATAATATAGCGAAATAATGCTTTTCATAAGAATAAAGCCATCCTTTTATTTAAAATTCGCTTTAATCTTATTTAAAAAATATTAAATAAAGACGGAACTCCTTATCTTTGCATTCCTTAATTGTGTATAATTAAAATCTTGGAACTTGCTTATATAGGTAGCTACTATAGTTATGCTTAACTTAGTAAATTTCTTTAGCCCTTTTGCATTAAAAGATTGCATTTTAAGCTATGTAAATTTACTTATTACTGCCTTAATTACTAAGTTTTTAATATTAAAAAATATAAAGCTTATAGGAGCTTATAATCGCTGCTTAGCTTATTATATTTATATTATTGGATTATAATGAACTTTATTCTTAAACTTCCCTTAATAAAAGGCTATAACTATATTCTCTTAGTAATTTATAAATTCTTAAAGGATTTATTGCTGGTATTTGGAAAATTAATATAGAAAGCTATGGAATAAGCCTTCTCTTTGCTATGATACTTGCTTTAAAGTAATTAGGGCTATTTAAAAGTTATCCTCTTAAACCAAGACCTTAAATTCCTATTAAGCATTTAATTATTAATATGGAAATTATTTAGAATAAAGCTACTTTATATAACTATATATTATTTATAAATTAATAGCTAGTTAAAAAGGATGGTATAAATTATTAAATCCGCGCTTTGCTACTTTATCCACGGCCTTAATAATTCATGAAAATAATTAAATACTTTACCATGGATATAATTTAAATACTGTAATAGCAAATTTTAAGCAATCGGGATTTCCTTAAATGAAATTATTAAAGGCTTTATTTTAAATGATGTTTTAAATATTATTATGGATTAAGTACCTTATTAACTGCTAAACCTTTCTTAAAGCCATATTTATATATATAATGCCTTAGCATTTACGGTGATAATGATAAAAGCATATTTTAATAAATAATATCTTATATAATTCTTTAAAGTTAGAGCATAGGTATTACTTTAACTATATAAAGGATATGGAATTTCATAAGATGTTAATTATAAATATAAATTATAATATGTAAACTCTTTTAAAGTTATGGAAAGGATTGGCCGTTTTGCATATTAACTTAACTTTCCGCGCGCATAAAAGTTAAAGTATAATATTGTTTTTATTAATTACCTTAAGCCATACCCTTTAGATTTATTTAATTAAGATATACCTTGGATTAAATCCATTTAAATTAAAGATTATGTAAAGTGCATAATTAATTAACAATATTTAGGATTAAAGGATATAAAATATCTTATTAAATATATTGAATTGGGACCTAAATTCTGAGAATGGATAACCTTGCTGTAATTAAAACTTAATGCATAATTACTGCTTAATAAATTCATTTATAAATAATTATTTATTATAAACTTAATATAATAACTATTATTAATAACTATTATTAATAATTGTTATAGTGACTTATAATAATATTTACTTAAAAACTTTGGATGAAAAAATGGGATAAATATAGCATTACTTAAAGTATAATTTTAGTTTTTTCTTAGGAATTATAAACTTCTTCTTTCCTTTTATTTTTCTATTTATTTTTATTTAACGGAAGATATACTTAAGATAGCCTTGCAATTTAAGCTTATCGCTAATAGTAATAACGGAAGGAGATAAGAGTAAAAAGCTATTTAAAAACGAACTTAAACGGCATAAATTTAAAGCAAAGCGCTAAGCTGCAGATCTTTTTTAAAATTTAAAGCCCTAAATTAAAAACATTAACGACATTATGCATTGAAATAATTAAGTCGGCTTAATGATTATTATAAGAAACTTGCATATTATATTATAAATAATTTTTAATTTTAATAGGGTTAAAATTAATAAACTTAATAAAGCTATGGATCTCTTTATTTTTATCTACTTAATATAAAAGTGGGAATATGATAAAAAGCTCCTGTAATTCGTTAAAAGGCATAAGAAGAAGGAATATAAATGGTGAATATATATTTATAATAAATTGTAGAATATTATTAATGGAAAATTTAATTAATATCTTTTTTATGTAAACGCAAAGATAAATTAATTAATTAAAAAAGCTTTAATTTTGCTATATTCTTTATAATACTTATTTAATATAGTGGATTATAATATTTTTTCTTCTTAGGCTGAATCTTAATTTAAATTTAAAGGATCCTTAGGTGAAAGCAATTTTAATGAAAATGCTAAAGCCGTTAAATCCGTGCGTGATGAAATTAAAGAAAATCTGCTTAAAAAACTACCTCCCTTTAATGATTGCTCCTTTAATAGCGATTTTAATGTCTTTATTATATCATTTTAAATTGGAGAATATAGTTTATTAAAGAAAATTAATTAAAAAAAATTTAATATAATGCTTATGGCGAGTTTGCAATGCAACTTAAAGAAGATAAAGTTTGATATGTTCTTGCAACTCATTATATTTCCCATTAATAACGTGATGATTCGTTAGTTTATGTTACCTTTCTTGCCTGCAATGGAATATACCGATATTTATTTATATTTCCTATTAATAATGTCCTTGCCTTTAATAAAATAGTAAAAGTATAAGCGATATAAAATGGAAAATGCTAAGTTCGCCGCTAAAGTTAATAAATAGCAAGCCTAAATCGCAAAATTATAGTTGGAAAATACTAAATTGAATACTTAGCGGAACTTACTTTAGACATAATTTAACCTTAGCATTATATATATTACTAGCTTAAAAGATTAGTTAATTAAGAAGGATAAATAAATTAATACCTTAAAAGGCAGCCATTATATTTTATTTATTAAAATGATTGTGAATGAATTTAATGCCTTCCTTGTTATTTAAGATGTTATGGATATTATTATTAAATTACTTAATAATGGATGTACTTTTAAGTTGGAACTTTTTATGGATAACTTTAAATTAGGTGGAAATGTGAAAGCAGCTAATTATAAGGAATATAATAGATTACGGGATAAACCTTAAAATGACCCTAACGCTTTGAAGGATGGAAATAGAGACTATGAGGAAGATAGAAATAATTTAGGCTTAATACTTTGCTTAAAAGACGGAATATAAGATGATTAATTTATTAAATGCATTTTTTAGAATTATTTATTAGCTGCGAGGGCGCTGCTATTTTTTAGAGGGGGTAGATTGTAAGGAAGGAGCATTGCATAAACCTCTTATGGGCATTGATAGGTAGTCCTTGGCCCCTCAACCCTTCGGCATAAATTTAGATAAAACCATAATTAGAAATTGAATACAACCCTCTTATTGCAGAACCCCTTGATACAGCTGCAGGTGGTCACGCTAGCGGTGACTCGTCATACACTGTATGTGTGTGTGTGTGTTGATTGACACCTGGGGCCGAAGGCCCAGGGGTAGGTTCTATCTAGTGTCTAACACTGCTACTCCTGGGCTGGCCGACGCTGCACTTGGGCGTATTCAGGCGTGAGTACGGCTAGGCGGTAGGCTAACAGAAGCAGTATACAGTTACAAACCGAAGTCATCCCTTTCCACCAATCCTCCGTATTTCCTTCCCATTCCTAGGTACCTAAATTGTAAGCTTGATAGCGTGTCCGAAGATTTCAAGCCCCATATTACTGTCTTAGTCGTAAGCGGTGGGGCGGCTTCCCAGAAAAACCGCGAGGGGAAAAACCTGGGAAGACGTGGTTGGATAATACCAGGGGGGCTCCCTAGCAGCCCCGGCAATCGTTCCCACAAATTCAAGTACCACTGGCTGACACCCAGGGTACGCGCCGTAGTATTTTGACGTGGTCGGCTGTTCCACAAAGCAGATCGCTCAGAAAAGGGCACGGCAGGGTTCGAACCTACTACCTTCGAAATTCTGCTTATTTATTCGAAAGCAACGTCATGACTCAGAGCGGTTGAGCCACGCGCCCCGTCATACACTGTAAAACAGCGAAAGTTTCTGGGGTAGAGATCGTCAGGTACGGAGCTACGGGTACTCGGTCCCTCAAGCACGCACCTATGCAATCAACAAAGCATTCTCCTTTAGACGAACTTCTGTTCCGAATTCATTCATTTCTCCTTCGCCAGCACCAGCGTACCCTGTCATCCAGGTGGCAAGCTGTAGTAAGGGCTATTAACATCACCATCATCTATCTATCTAGGTACTCATACAGGAGCGGGAGACATCCACTCCCGACCCCGTCCTCACCCGAAAGAACCTCAATGGACCATCATTTCGTACAATAGACGTGTGCAAAAACCCCCTCGGAACTCCTTGGAAGTCCAGCCAGTCGCAGAAAAAGAACAGATAAAAGCATGGACCACCGACCCTCTACTGGGGCCTTGAGTCCTTAATGTGCAGGTTCTTCGTCCACCGGGGTAGCTTCCTGTCACGTTCGTACATGAAGCCGCAGTTGTTGCACAGAGTCTGCAGGCCAGCGTTAGCAAATCTTCCAAGTAGTAATGCGCATGTGCCATTTTGGAATGGGGAAATTTGGAAGCTCACCCTTGGTCCATGGGGCCCATCGCGGACGGCCCAAACACTGCTGCCCCATACCCTACAGTGGTAGCACCTCCATGTGAACCGCTCCTGTTCCGTCAACGTGCCGCCACCGCCGTAGCCACCGCCGGGACCAGCGCCAACGTCAGGCGTGAACCTGCCTCCTGGCGTGCTGGCCCTCCCCAGCGGCGACAAGCTCCTGAACCGCCGCTTCTTCTTGCTCCGCTCGCCCCGGCCCATCCGCTCTTCCTCCTGCTCGATCAGGCCCGTGAAGCCGAAGCCGGCAGGCACGCCGCCCATCATACCCGTGTTGCTCGAGAACCGTGCCGTTTCGCGCCGGAGTCGCCTTATTTGCCTCTCGCGGTCGCCTTCGCGCTTCTCGATCTCCTCCTTTGACAGCGTCTCTATCTTGGGCTCCCACTCGTCCGCCAGATGCTCCGGGTCGTACCGCCACCCGGCCCGCTCCCCTTGTGCCGTGATGGCTGCGTCGTTCGGGAAGTCGCCGCCGTTCATGGCGCTCGCGCCTACCCAGCCTGATATCACACCGCCAGATTCGCAGGCTTCCTTCTTGAGACGTAGGACAGCCTCGTAGATCGCGTGCGTCATCGCTGGGACCCATTCGCCGGTCAGGCCAAGATCGGCGCATGTCTGCTTGGAGAATGCTTCGGCTGTGCCTGCGGGGTGGAGGAGCGACCACTCGAACTTGTCCGTGTAAAGCTGGTGCCCGAGGTTGATGCTCAGGTTGATGATGCACCGGTAGGTGTCCTCAGGGTTGAGGTCGTCGGAGTCGGCTGTGATGTGCTCCGCGGTCGCGGTGACCTCGCCGGTGGTCTCCTGTGTCGGTACTGCCGTAGCCCCAAGGACTGGTGTCGATGTTCCGAGGGCCGACGGCGTCGCGGGCAGGTGGGACAGGCCGCTTCTAGCGGGCGTATCGGGTCCCGTGGACCCAGACGCCTTGAGTAGGGGAGTTGGTGGTATGCTGGTGCCATTCTGCCGGGGGCCTGATTCGCTACCGTTGGCATGTGAGTGGAAGAGAGGGTGCAGCGCAACGCCTGCGTACTCCTCGAGCTGAGTCCTGATCTGCTTGCTGATCTCTGCGATGGCCAGATTCCTGTTGGGGAGGTCGAGGTCTTGGACAAGGGTCGCCGCAAACTGGTCCGTGGTCATCAGCGTCTCGTGCAAGTTCCACAAGAACGTATCTCGAAGCTTATATGGGATAGTCATCTCGCCCGACTTGTACTGAGGCGCAGTGTAGTCGATGCCCGGCATGTTGGGGGCTGGTGGAGGATGCGCCGGCAGAGGTGTAAAGGCTGGGATGTCGAGGTCGATGCGGATGGGTATGAGGGTGAGTGGTAGGCAGGATTGCGCGTAGTTCTGCATGTCGGAGAGGCCTTGCTTTGACTTGTTCATCCAGTCTCGGTATACGCCTTGCACGTCAACGGGCTCGAAGATCTCCTTATCGAACTTGTCGCCGGGGTCGAGCTGTGCACCGCTGTCCTCGCGTCGCAGGCTGCGCAGTCCTGTCGGTCGCCGTCTCGAGTTGTCATCATCGGAGACATCATAGTCGTAGCCGTCTTCTGCATAGTTGATGATTGTGGTACCGCGCTTCGTCGTCCGGGACAGGGGACCTGTTGGTTGCGAGGAAGGCAGAACGGGCGTGAGGAGTGAATTTCTGTAGGCACGCAGTCGGGGCGCATAAGTGGAGAAGAAAGCCTGAGGCTCCTCTCTCACCGAAGTCGAGGACATTGCAGCTGCTTGTTGTAGTAGGTTGCTATCGCATGGGGCTATTGCAAGCACTGGCGCCACAAAGGGAGGTCGAGGGCGAGGACGAGGGCCAAGAACTGGTGGGCTTCAGGGTCAGGCTGGGCCCGGCGGAGGGGCTGCAGCACGCCGCAGAGCAATGGACTGGCACCAGGTGTGGGGATCAAAAGGTCAATTCAGGAAAACAGGGAGTTGGCAGCCGAGGTGGTGGTGGGCGACAATGACGACGAGGGTGGAATGGATGCGCAAATGATGGATTGTTTGCTGCAGTTTTTTTGCTATCGCGTTCTCGACCAGCTGAATCGCGCTCAAGCCAGCAGCTCCTGCAAGAGCCTCCCCGACGGCGGGGACTTGAGGACGCTTGGGCCACTCGCCCTGTACCTGGGTACCTCCTAAGCCGCACCCGAGCAGTGGTCCCCTTCACTCAATTGATGGACACCTCAATAAGGACCAAAGCTGGCGCCATATCAGTTTGTAATTATTTTTCACATGATCTGGTCAGATGGACGTATATATTGTATATGTATATCCTGACTCCAGGTTTCTCAAGATTCACTTGAGCCTCGCTCACGCAGCCCTCGGCTCCTCAACGCTCCACACACCTCACGACACTACAGCTCCATCTCAGCCTGTGGCACAGCTTGTTCGAGTTTACCTGCAGCTTGGTTAGTAACACATCTCGATATCCCAGGCTCTCTAACCAGCCGTACTCTTGGCCTGCTTCCACTCCTCCACCCAGGCCTTTACAAATTCAACCTCCTGTGCCTGAGCCTCCTTGACAGGAGCTGGAGGCAGTTCAGCTGTCGTCTGATTCGGGAACAGCCCGTTTTCATCCCAGTGGTGCACTCCGTCTTCGATCAAGATGAATGGCTCGCTCGTCGTGGACACCCTGTCCGGTAGGCCGATGGCATGAGGTGTCGCCTGCCGCCAGGGGTCCTTCTCGCCGTCAACAATGGCCAGCCGTGGGTATGAGATATTGAAACCGCCCCACTGGTTGATCCGCTCGACCTTGGAGGGTGTGGTAATGTTAAACGCCTCTTTGCAGATGACCGAAGAGTAGTCAAGATCGATCAGTCGGGAGATCAGAGGGAGCTGGTCTTCCGGGACGCCTGAGCCAGTCTGGAGGTACCCCCACTCAAAGCAGTATTGCCAGGGCCATGCACGCCATGTCTGTGTGATATCATCTTGCTTGTAGAAGCTGGGGTCGTAGTTGGTCACGCACTCGTCCTGGCTTGACCCCCGGGACGCACAGCTAGCAACGACAGTACGGTTGATGTATCCAATGTAGTTGAGGAACCGGTTCGTAAGCGTGTCCACATCGCCCTCGTAGCCACCGGCTTTCAGTATCTCGATCGCCTCGGCCTTCCTCGACACAGTGGCGTTGTAGATGATCGCATCACTGGATACGGTATCGCAATACACACCGAAGCTCGTGCTGTTCAAAGCCGGGTCCCAGTTTGTACCTTGCAGGCCAGCAACCCCGCCGGAGATTGAGCTCGCGAAGTCGTCGTCTCGGGTGACATTGCCCAGGCCGAACACATCCTTCACACGCTGCACCCACTCAGTGCCATTCTTGCCGATGAGGATGTTGTCGACAACATTGGTCAACTTCTGGGTCGTGGTCGCACAGTCACCTGGTGCAAATAGCCTCGCCGCTTCATAATACGCCCAGTAGTCATAGATAGCCTCTGTGACCCCGGAGCTTGAGATAGCGCCCCAGTAGACGTCAGGGTAGAGCTTGCGGAGAAAAGCCACAAATGCCCCAGCGTAGGACCCCCCGTACGCGATATATGGGGCGCTGGCCGATGTGAGGTCAATGTCCTCAAGCCCTGGAAACTTTATGTTCTGGGCAAAGTAGGCCATATCTGCCAGGGCCTGGTCCGTGGTGAGGAAGCGTAGACTCTCGATGCTGAGGTCGGAGACGGGAAAGCTCGTGCCATAGTAACGATGCTCCAGGATGACTCCCAGGCCACCCGTGGCTTGCGCAAGGATGGACACGATGCCCTTCTGGAGAAAAGGCAGGCGGCCAACACCGGAAGTCTCTCCACTCTGCAGGACGATGACAGGCCCGCCCTGCTCATAGTGGCTCGCATCGAACCAATATCTCAAGTTGAAAGTGTCGTTTGTCTATGGTAGCCCCAGTTAGCGGCTTGGAAGGCGGCTGTGCTGACGCAGGCTCTGAGACTTACGCGTGGGTCATACAAACTGTCATTGTGAAAGTGGTCGACAGGCACAGACAGGTTGTGAGCTGGATATAGCAGGCTGGGGTTTGTGTCGGCTGCGGCAGCGACGTCTCTCTGGACGCGGCTGTACTCTTCCTGCAGCGAAGCCTCACCAGCTGCGATGCTTGCAAGCTCACTGACAGAGAAGGAGGTCCGGAGACAGTCGGCACCGGTTGCAAGAGCCAAGGCCCCGCAGAGGACGGTCTTGATATTGGTCTTGCACGCCATCTTGACAAGTTCGAAGACAGGGAGGCAAAGAGACAGACGAACACACCCAACTCAATCGTCCCGCACTTGTGTCAAGTCGAAAGACGCACCAGGTATTGACATACCTCAATAATGAGGGGAGCCAAGAAGGGGGACAGGAACACTTACCGAGTCTCTGACGTTGTTGCACACATACGGGCAGGCGTGCAGCTGTGGGTGGGTGGTGGTGGTGAGCTGCAGGGCAGTGCAATCGTCGGCACGTCCAAACGCGACAGCCGGCCGAGCTCAGTAGCGGTGGGTGCTGCGTCGCGATCGCATTCACGGCAACCAAGGAAGCTTATCACAGCACCGTCGCGTCACAAGAGGGCAGGATGTGCAGGTAAGCGGTAAGATAGGCCGGTGTTGGCCGCTTCTGGAGGGGTTTGCTGACGATGAGTCGCGGCTCCACGGCGATATCGTGCTCGCGCCTATCCTCGATGGGGCAGGTGCGATCCCGGGGAAGGCACTGCCCGCCGCGCGGGAGCTCCGACCCACATGGCAGCTCGAGTAACGGTAGCCCGACCTGCCCGAGTAGCTCCAGGGTCGCCCCAGGGTCGCCCCAGGGCCTAGCTCGAGCAGCAGGCGTGCGGTGCAGGTACGCACGGACGGGGATGACTAACGTCGGCATGTGGCGGGAGCTTGGAAGCCAACGCCGCAGCCGGCTTGACCTGGCAGTCCGCCTGTTGTTATCACACCCCTGGCACGTATACCAGTCCCTTGCCTTCTGTCTAAAAAAGCAGCCTTCAGCGCATCAAAAATGCAGGGCAGCGACAGCCCAGGAGGGCTGAGCATGGCCCCGATCACTCCGAAGCCGATTGCGAAGCTACCGGATTCGATAAGTTGTCTACATTGAGCAGGCAGTCCTCATCTCGTCGTTCAGCCCACTCATTTGACCGGCGGAACCCACAAGCAGAAACACCTGGGTAGATCTACAAATGGAATAATAACAAAGTTACGGGCCATATAGCATGCACCCGGCAACAAAAATTTGGCGCCAGTCATGCGACTCATGGCACTAACAAGACACCAGCAACCGCTGCCAGTCCAGCAGTCCTATAGAAAGTATTCAACGCTCAAGCAATGCAATCTATTTGACTGTCATGTGTTTTCTGGGATGATGAGAATGACCCCTGCCAAGGCTATTGGCGCTAAGTTTCTAAGCCTTTGCTGCCTGTCTTCCGTATGTGTGATCCAAAGTGGATGGGCCGCTGGGGACGGGGTACCCTCATCAACAACGGCGGCGACTGCGATCGGCATCCCAGGCTGGCCAAATTTTAGTAGCAACTAGACATCTAGGCCGGAATCCTCTTTTGTTTCCTGCATGGTTTACTTCCCAAGAAGAACCCAGTTGACGCTCTCGCCATTTCACCTGGCATGACTCTTCAATTCCGTAGCAGAGAATGCAGACAGTCGCGCTGTAGAGAAAATGAAGCACAACGCACTAGGTCCGAGAATGCGTAGTGTATCTCATCAGGGTCCGGCTTCACTAAGGTCTGTACTGTAGATATCTCACAGCTTAAAATTCTCCTCAAGAGGTATGTTGTTCGTTCTTGCGGTCCTGATCCTATGCTGAGCTGTGGAGGGGAAAAGGTTGAAAACGCTCATTCAGTTCATCCAAAGGTGCAGAGAGCAAACGTGATAGCAGATGAGTACATGTGGTGACTCTCATTGAATTCCTGGCGGTCTCATTTCACGAACCCCTTGATTTGCTCTCCAACTTGTACTATCCGCTTGAAATAAGGCCTGACGTGACACTACACTTAACCAATTGATAGAGCGGGACTACACCAGGCTATTATCCAGAAGCCCAAATATTTCGTGGAGCAGTCGTGGGTTCTGAGGTGAGGCTCTAGTTACATGTCGACTCTGGAGTGAATCCTTCGAATTACGACTTTAGTTCTGTATGGCTGACACCTACCTCTTGTGCTTCGCCGCTAGCATCAAAAAACACGCTCCATAACAGCTCTGCCCAATGCCCGTTAATTTCAGTTCCTAAAACACTTTCAACGCCTGCACATGTAATCTGCGGGACGGCCTAGTTAATTTTCTGCGAAGCAAAAGGTCGTGTCCAATTCTCCTTGAAACCTCACTTCTCAACAGGTGGTGATACCGCCCGAACGATGTCACGTTGATGCGAGCATCTCCACGGTTGATACGGCAAAATTGAGCCGGCGAGTAGCACTTCCAAGCATGAGGCGAGCAGAGGGGAGAACGTGCCCGATATTGTGTGTTGATTCATTCTTCTCAGCCTCCTATCCATATGTACCAGTGGTGGGTCAGCAACTTATGCCGAGGTCACAGACGCCAAAGCAGGGGTAAAGTATAATACTCTGTCTCGTCCTCCCGATTGGCCATGGGGAAGCAGCGCCCAGACATCCTTCCTCAAAATCGTTGCGCCATTCTCATCGCAGTGCTCGCAGGGACTTAGGAAATCGAGTCCGTCAACATCCCCAGCAGCATCCACGGGATGAAGGGGCCGGACAGAAGGAAAATTGACGATACCGCTTAAGATTCCATATTGAAATTCTGAATTAAAGTTTGTGTTCATGAAGGCTAGAATGACCTCTGGGTCCATAAGAGCAAGTAGTATAACTGATATGATCCTCCATCCCTGGCATAACTCGTTCTCATCCTCTATAATTCAGTCTTCGTGTTTCTCATCCTGGATTTCGTTGGCTGATATACTATGTAGGCTTCGCAAAGGGTCACTAGCACTGCAGATGAGCCCTTGATATTAGTCAGAGGGTATGAGAGCCCAGCATCCTTTCATTCAATCAGGGCATAGTCATTATTATCTCACTAACTGAACACTCCTGCATCAGACCATGTTTGGAGTTCTAAAGTGGGCCCAGATCCATCCGGACGAATTGTTGAGCACCAGACGTTGGGAACAAGAAAGCTGGACTGCATGCAAAAAACAGGTCCGATGTCCCGGTCTTAGTTGATGATTCATGAGATCTTCCGCGGATGGCCATTGAAAAACGTCCAGTATGCTCTCTTGACTTCTGTATCTGAGGCTGTGTGTGCCGCAAGAACATCGACAAACCCCAGATTGCTGTGTCTACGAGTTTAAGCATCTTTCAGATCGACTTCATAGTCTCGGAAATACTTAAACTCTATCCGGCTGTTGTGGTCCCGCTGTTGCCACTTGATCACTCGGGTCAATTACCACCGTGGCCCAAGAATCACACGCTCATCACCTGGCCATAGTCATGACTCTCAAGCGTAATTGAATACTTGCAACGCTGAAACCAGCTGAACCGACCTCCAAAATTCTTGGCAAGACGAAACTCGGCAATCAACTTGGAACCCCATCTGATCTTTGGATCTAGAGTTTCTATCGGCAAACGTTTGCAGACGACTATCTCAGCCCCTCAACAGTTGATCGACCATCGATCGACCGGTCTACCCTAGTGTGCTATATATTCACCGTCAATAAAGAGGAAACTTCATCCAAAGCTTGGGGATGTTGCTTCCATTGGTCCAGGACACACAAGCATCTTGGCATGGGCTATGCCTCCACCCGATGGGGCTGAGAGAGCCGCAAGCGGCTAAGGCTCTTCCACGCGACAGCCTTCATGCCATGTATTGTAAGAGTCATGAACCTTGCTAGCAAGGCTCAATTTAAAGCCCCTGCATCCTACCTGTCCCTGCATCACCCCACTCACAACGGCCTGGAGGCTGAGGCCCTTCGCAGCGTCGGCAAGCGGGACCCCCAGTAGGGCCAGATCACCGCGCGCCTGATCTGAAAAGTGAAGCACTAGTATGTACATTCTAAAGTTGTAGTTCGGCAGAGGTTCACGCTTGCCAACGTTGCAACGGGAGGCCCATCAACGTGGAAAGCAGAAACGTCACCACCCGTCTCGACCCTTAGATGAAGTACTGGATTGCGGGAGGCTCAATTATTACCAGCTGTTGCCAAGGGCGGCCTCGCCGCCTCCAGGCCCTATTCGGCAATCTATCTAGACTTTTTAGGCTCAACGTCGTGCCGGCCTGTTCCGCCAGTCTGGTGATCGGTGTCCGTCCTCGCTTGGAGATGAACTCCCTGTTCTGGATGCTACCCTGTCACAGCGACACACGGCTGACTCGACATCTCCTACACAACCTCATCCCCTGCCTTCGAAACTCTCTTCTCTTCTTCCCGGTCCAGAACCTTGTCTCTCGCTGTGTCGATCTCTTTCCCAGGCTGGTCCAAATCGCTATCACCTTTCGATTCTTCCTCTTCTCCGCTGGCCAATCCACGATCATTGCATTCGCGACTTTCACTACTGTCCAGCGGCGCGCGCTGGGTGCGCTCTAGTATCAAACCCAACCTCAGTCACTCCTTTTCTTACTCGGCCTCAACTTGGAGTCGCCGATGGCTTGAGGTATAAGCCTTTCACCTACGAACTATGAAAAACTGCAGCAGCTTGGTTTGAACAAGGACCAGGACGAACTGTCATTCTCCCAACCTGTCTCCTTCGACCGAGCCGTCTGTTGACGAGATTCCACCGCGATCATCGACACAATGGACGAGGACACTGCCAGGTACGGTCCCGACTCAAGGAACCAAGCCAAGAACCCGGAGATTTCTGTAGTGGACGAGGTCGCTGGAACCACGCACTGGGACCTGAATACGACACCGACGGAGACCAGAGCGCTGCACGGGCACACTGACGGAACAAATTTGGAAATGGAGACGAGGCGGGTGGAGGGAACCACAGTAATCGAGGGCGATAAGTCAACACGGTCGTCAACAATGGATATCGACCCCCCGAGACCCGCACTCGTCACGGACAACAACTACAGCGACCTGCCCGAGGTGGTGGAGGCCATACCGCCGTCATGGGACCTCAACGACGACAAAATGCCCGTCATCGTCGACGAGGCAAGCGAGAAGATCGCCGCGATGGACGGGCAAATATCGGCGTCAATGGTCTCGCCGTCGCTGGCCGACCCGGTCCCAGCTTATCCCCACAGTCTCAGGTTCCGGTCGTCAAATCTGAGCACGGTGCCTCTGACCAGTGACCGCAGCGTGCCGAGCTCACCGTACTACGGCCAGATGCAGATTCAGGACGAAGAGTCGCGCGAGGTGAAAGTGTGCGGCATGGGAAGCCGGGTATTCATGTGCGTGGCTATCGGTCTGCTGGTCTTCGTCCTCGTACTGCTCGCCACCGTACTCGGCGTAACCCTGACCATGAAAGGGCAGAAATCAAGTAGTAGCTCTGCATCCACCGACATATTAACAATCCTCAACACAACGCAATTAGCTGCGGTGAACTGGACGGACACCACCGGTGTCGCTCGATCGGCTTTGTTCTACCAGGAATCCGATAGCAGCATATTAGTCTCCCTCCGCGACTCGGTCAGCAACGAGTGGTATTACAGCAACGTCACGCAAGCAGTCTTGAACATGACTGGGGCGGACAACCTGGACGTTCTCGCCGGCACGCCCTTGGCGGCCGTGACAAACTCCTACCAAGTCAGCTTGTACTATCTGACGAACGACAACTTCGTGTCAGAGATCTGGGCCTCCGATATCATCGGCGAAGTGTGGTTCGCGGGAGAACTAGGCACACGCCTGGCGCCGCAGGCCATGGAAGGGTCTAAGCTTTCCGCCTATTGGCAGATCTGCGAGAACTGCACGAACTCGTTGTTCCTGGCATACCAGGAGCCAGCCGGCAGTATTCAGCTTTGCAATCTTACCAACAACACCTGGTCGTTCTCGGGTCCAATTGGTACCGAGTTGTCTACCAATGGAACAGGGTTGGCACTGCGCCCATTCACCGACAACGATGGCACTGGTAAATACGGTACGACCGACAACGCGCTGAGGGTCTATCACTTTGGCACCTCGGGGAAGCTGTTGGAGATCATGCAAGGCCCGGAGACAAACTTCACCTGGGTGGACGGCAGCTCCGGTAGGTTCACCCCGCAAGACCAGACGGAATTGAGCCGAGAACTGACATTTTCTCCCAGACATCACAGCCGACAGTGCCGCAGCAATGATCAACCCCAGCCCGGGCCTGGCATCCGTCTCATACGGCGACCACGGGTGGACCAACATGATCGTGGCGTACCTCGCCTCGGACGGCACGCTGACGTCCAGCTTCTGGAACGAGAGCGCCTGGGCGAGCGGCCCGCCCACCCTCAGCGGCGGGCCGCCCGGGTCGACCAACTTCACGGCGATAGCCACGGCGCAGAACCGCATGATATACGGGCTGTCGGAGGGGGGCATCTACGAGTACCGCTTCGACGACAGCAACCCGCTCAATTGGATTCACACATCCGACGTGGCGACCAACTGAAAGAAACTGACTGACGTTGTATAAATCACATATTGAGGCGAGGCGTTCACGGTCACGATTCCCAGGATTTGCGCTTTAGCCTTGATTGAGTTTGTTGCATCAATATTCATACCATAGTAGGAACTTTCGTCAATCGACATATTTGATAGACATTGTTTCACTGGACCGTGCTTCAATCGGTGGTACCTGTGACGGGTCAAAGCGTCTAAAGAACTAACCCCGCCTAGTCACTTGCTACATCTGCTTGAGATTTAGCCTCTACAGTGACATGATGCCACCCCTGATATACCACAAGTGCTTTACTCATATACAAATGTATTCTAAGTCATGTCCCATGGGGTACTTGCAGCAGCCATCACTTTGCTAGGATCAAAATTGCCGCAGTATTGTCTATTAATAAGTGTTCCCCAAGCTGTGGAGACAGTCCTGATATGAAAAGATCGCAAATAGTAATGCCTCACTCGGCGCACCAAAGGCCTTTGGTTTCAACCAGGATACTTTTGTTTCTCAGATCATCGTTTCTTGCTTAGTAACAAGTTTCAAGCATGTCTATTCCTACCCAGGTCGATGATCATTCTGTTTCCAGTATAGAGCTATGCTTCCCATCTTATGTCCACTCCACTGGCGTGTTAACCCCAAATACGAAGCCCTTGTTGGCTGACTTGGAATCATGTATACCACGCGTCGAAAGAATAGTTCTAAAGAAATATAAGATACGTCTTGGTCCTGGTAAAAAAAAATGGAGATATTTGTATTGCCTAATGTGTCTGCCATTGTTGTGGCAGTGAAGGTATGCTGCCGGACGGGTAATTATTTATGTCGCCGAAACAGCACTTTGGCGCATTCTGCGCTCCAAGCCCCTGCAATATTTTGCACACTGTTCTTTGATTGTACATTCGTTTGATACATGGTGCAGCAGTACGGTGGTTCTACCCATATATGCGCTGGTGGACCAAAGGCGTGGATTCGCAAGGTGCAGTACAATTTTCAGAGCACCCGGGATGGAATCCAATGTAATGAATCCGACAAGGTCAACACGACCATTCGTCTTGCTATCAATTCGCATCTGTCAAGTTTATACTGATATTTCGTGGGCTGGCCATGTATTCGACATATCCGGGCGTATCATCGGAGAGCGCCGAAGACTTGGTGCTTATCAACAATTGAACTAATCAGCCGTCACCTGGCGTAACACAAACACCTTCCCCACGTTTATAAAGACCGCCTCTCCGCAGGCCCGTCTTACCTTCGACTCTCCATGTAGAGCATCATCGAGGCCAAACAAGATCCTGTACGACATCCTCTCGTGCCTGTCAATCAGCCCTCCCATCGCTTCAACGATAACTTGATCCGACGTCACCATGGCGACGAAGTACGTTGAAAGGCAGATCCCCAAAGTGAGTGTCCTCCCTGTTATTGGTCCTGTATTTGTGTACTCTCCGCGGGAAGAAGCCAGGCCCTGGAAGCTTTGCATCAGCGCTGCATTTGACTGACACATCAAGATCTCGCTGCGAGACTTCGAGAACAGAATTGACGAGATCACCTCAGAGCTGTCAGATGCGGCCGAGAACGTCGGCTTCTTCTCGATTGTTGACCATGGCATCACCCAGACGGAGGTTGACAAGGCCTTTGCCACCTCACAGGCCTTCTTTTCCCTCCCGGATGATGTCAAGGCTACCGTACCGTGGAGCCCCAAAAACGTCGGCTGGGAGAAGAATTCTCAGATCCGACCGTCTACGGGTGCACCAGACCACAAGGAGTCATATCAGCTTCAGTTTGGAGAGAACATGCTCTCCGGCGGGAAAGGCGACAATGACTATACTAGCATGTGGATGAGTGACACTCACCTTCCTGGATTTAAAGACGATTGCCTAGAATTTATGCACCAGATTCAGGGAGTGTCAAACAAACTCATGATCTGCCTTGCCAGAAGCCTTGGATTTCCAGATTCATACTTCCTTCAGTCTCACGATCCTTCCGACCCAAAGTGCCAGACCGTCCTCCGACTGCTACACTACTTCCCCACGCCTGAATCCAACGACGGGAAAGTCTGGCACAGGGCCGGAGCCCACGCCGACTGGGGCCTTATCACGCTCCTCTTCCAGCGTGAGGGCGAGAGCGGTCTGGAGATTTGCCCCGGGCGTGAGGCCGTGACCGAGTTCGGGCTCGGCGACACCTGGACCAAGGTCAACTTCGAACCGGGGGCGATAATCTGCAACATTGGAGACATGTTGATGCGCTGGTCCGACGACCGGTTCAAGTCGACGTTCCACCGCGTGAAAGCGCCCACGGAGCCGGGTGACTATTTCGGGGAGCGGTACTCTATCGCATACTTCACTCAGCCAAGCAAGGACACGCTCATCCAGGGGCCAAAGAAGAAGTATTCGGAGATAACGGGGACGCAGTTCATTGCGAATGCTATAAACGCGCATTTCGCAGCTTTGAAGAAGAAGGTGGAAAATCAGGATGGACAGGCCGACAAGATTTCATCAGCTGAAGTAGCACCGATTGTGAAGGCCACTGCTTGAGACAACCGAGGGCATTGAGTCCAACGCTGAGGCATATTCCTAGAAAGTGTTGATATCGAAGTGTATCCTATGTACCACTGCTTTCGTTCCGAAATTTGCTGGACATGAATTCACTGTCAATGAACATCTCCGATATTGCTCCTTCTCCTGTCTACATGTTTTGGATGATCTATCATGTCTCGAAATGCACGACTTCAGCCAAGGTCCGATTGCGTGGACCCACCAGCTGTAGGCAGTTGTGATATGAAAGCATTCCATCTCTCGCCGCACGTGAACCTAGGCAGACTAAAACATTCCGGGGAACAAGCTACCCCTTAGAACGCGTTTTCCCCAGGGGTAACCGACCATGTCGGTGCTGTGAAGTCTAACGTCCTTGACAATCTCAAAGATTCTGGGTCCACGTACACTCTCAGACCGGGTCCTTGATCACCCGAATCTAGCTGATACACTCGAAAAATGACGTAGATCTCACTGTTATTTCCTTCTGAAAGGGTAACACTTCTCATCTGCCCGAGATTTATCAATAGGTCTGCGCATTTGAACTTGGAGTGCCTGCACTTACTCTCTGATACTGGGCATTGCTCATGTAGAATGGGGCGTCACAGGTTGATGTTGTTGTCTTGACCTCAATGAAGTATTTCGGAGTTCTTCCAGTCCACCTGTCTCCGTCCAGATAGTGGTTGCGTATAAGCAGATCCGTTAACACTCCCTGAGTATCCATGTACGTGATATCCGAGGTCTCTCTTCCTGTCCATGGGCTCATGTTGGCGTAGTCCGGATGTACAGTAACATAGCGGCGCATGTTACTCTGCCAATTAGCCCTCGAGAAGTTGGGAAGCGCGGGATCCAAATGAGACAAGAGCTCAAAAACCTGTTCAGTCATGTCAGATTGGGCTTCAGGAGCCAACAAGTGAGAAGGAATAGCCTACGAATAATTCTCCCGCGGCGCCAACCTTGCAGTCCCTCTCGAACTGATCCAGACCATAGATATTAGAGCTCCCTCTCACAGCTCTGTTGGGTTGGTTTGCGTTTCGATCAGGAATTATACTCGTTCTTGCGGAGGCGATGACCCTTCCTAAGACGTTCAAATAGTGAGTGTCACGTATCGAGAGTTCCTCCAACGGTGTGTCTGGCCTGGACCGTGCGGCCAACCTCACTGGGAGGGTCCTCGACTCGTTCGCTGTTCCATCGGATGTGACAGACTCGCTAGAGTCGCTTCCAGAGGAGGTGCCTGGGGAATCAACAGGCATTGTGTCCGAGACTGACGCAGGAGTGTCCACAACCTCTGAGTCGTCGCCATCAGAGTCTGTGTCAGATGAAAGCTCTTCAATATGCTCATCGACATTGAGGGTGCTAATTTGCATTATGCCACTTTCATCCAAAGTGGTCGATAACATTTCAAGAGGCGCGTTCCAAACATCTTTAATCGCGCTGACTGCCTTGAAGCTTGTCTCATGTCGAATTTGAGAGCCTGCGTCAGTCATGAGCCACTGGAGAATTCTCTCTGGCAGGTGCTTGCTGAAAGCGAACTGTTGAGAAGACTTCCGGCGCGGCAAATATACCTTGAGGTCTGAGCCGTGCTCGTGAAGATGCACGTTCAATGATCCTCCCTGTGCATTGTGGGAAGATCCATCCTGTGAGAGACTAAGTTCCAGGAAGATCTTATCAGTCGCGAAGATCTTTGCGTTCCGCAAGAGCCCATAGAGAGCCTCTGAATGCTTTGCGTTTGTCACACGGGGACTCTCAAAATGCTCAGCAATCCTATAAGGGGTTCAATAAGCTTCTTCCGTGTTCATGTAAAGGTGAAAAGCATACCTCAGGAGCGCATGAGCTCTATACCGAAATTGTCTATCGAGTTGGGTCATCTGCTGTGCACCGGCTTCTTCGACAGAGGTAAATTGCCTCACACGTAGAGAGATATACCTGTCTTCAATTCGGGCCCATTTGAAGAAATGACGAAGCCGCACAGCCTCTTCCAGGCTGAAGTCAAGGAGCTTTACACGATTCTCGAATGGTGATCGCCGAGGCTCAAGATCCACAACGAAGAACTCAGTGTCTTCTGCGACACACTGAACTACACCTCCAGGGTGCCTCACAGGGAAAATCTTACTCTTCGCAAGTTCTTCTCGCTGTTTCTCAAGTTCCGCCCGCTGTTTTTGGTCCGGATTCGGTTCCGAGCAAAGAAGCGAGTTGACTGTCAATATTGTCGCCTTCACCTCCTCGACAGCAACTGATCGTCGACTTCCCGCCTGTTTCAACTCTTTGATCGCCATGTTTAGCGTCACTGGCCGAACACCGAGAGCATCAACGAAAAAGTCGTGCAATTCTTCGTAATCGTTGTTGAGGGACACCATGTCTCTGAGCTGAGCAGCAGTGGACCAGACGCACTGAGATGTCTTGCGCCACGACGGGCCCTCGTTTGATACCACATAAATCAGAGCGTGATCCTCGAACTGACCCCTAAGCCAGTTTCGCGTAAGTTCTTTGGCAATGCTGGATTGCCACAGGCTGTCGAGTGCTTCGTACACAGTGGTAATGATGTCACTGTCCTCTGAGCCAGAATTCCGGATGCTTTTGAGCTCCTCAACGTAGATCTCCACTGTACAGTCAAATATGCCCAAGGTATCGCAGAAAAGTCGCTTGACGTCTTCTCTCTTTTCAGGGCTCGTAGAAAGCCAGGGCTCATAGACGATCTCGAGGACAAACTTCGTCTGCAGTTCTTGAGCTGCACTCCTTTATATTGAGGTCAGTGAGGTCATGGTCCGGCTTGCCTGATAAGGTGACCAACTTGGATAAAATGCAAAATTTACATACCAAACACAGTCTTCTGGAGACACCCAGGTGCTCGAATCGGCGGGTGGTATATAGATGGCGTTGGCATCTTCAAACACCTCACTGTGTGTGCGTTTGTGTCAGAACAATGCAGATGACCACGACACATGAGGAAAGCTTTGCGCTTACCATATCCGACTTTTCGCTTCATTGTCCCGTGAACCTGCCAAGTATTGATACTGGATATGACAGTACAATTCAAACAACTTGTTTTCGTTCGCAGGAGTCCATCCTCTTTTCAAAACGCGCACGGAGTATCTCAGCATATCCAAAGCAAACTCGAGATCGTCCACGACTTTTCCACCGTTGAGAACCCGTATAAGTCTATCCCAGTCTTCTGGTATGGTGTCGGGGAAATTTTTCGTGTCAAGCCAAAGCCATGGGAAGGACGCGCCGTCCTCCACGAATCGTGTGACGAGAGTCTCGAGCCTTTCAATTGGGACATAGGCGTCCTTCAGACAGACCTGCTGATCCCCTCGGCACAAGATCTTTGTGTTTTGAACACTTGCAATGAATTCAGACGAGAAGTGCCCATTGTGGAGGTAACACATACGCAGGGCTCCGAGGAACCTCTCTGGCCGGTATTTTTGCAGATATTTGGCAGCGTCAGATAGATGTGTGTCCCCAAAATACACATACTTTGGGATCTTGAGGTGGCTATGAAACCATTCAACCCAAGTGAGCGTTTGATTCTGAGGAGTCTGTGGCGGATCCAGGAAATATGCCTCATTCATATAATGAGCCATGAACCCTGGCGCCTCACAACCAGGGCTGGATGTCGAGCCTCCTTCTTTCAGCAGCTCCCAAGGACTGTAGGGGTTCTTGTCGGTGGCCAGGTGTATGAATGTTTCTGGAGGCTTGCGGATGCACTCATCTTGGTCGAAAATAAAGATAAGTGAGTAAGAGGGCTCGTTCTCGGATTCCAAGTGTTGACTCAGATAGAGAAATTCGAGATGCTGTTTCGAAGTTTGCACCGATAGGTCGGGCAAGAGCCAAGGCTGCTTGTACATCTCCAAAATCTTCCTCCGAACCAGGGATATGGGCGCTTTCTGGACACCCAAGTCCCGGAAAAGAGTCCTTCTGTGGGCATTCGTAATGCTTTCGTCAATGATGCGGAGCCCGATGTCTGGAGGTATATCTATCCCATCGACCTTGGCGAAATAAACTGAACAACTGGTTGCCGAAACCCAAGTGCCCCCTTGCAGCGGCAATAAGGCCATTTCTTTCAGCTTGGCAATAGTATTGGCCCATTTCTCGGCGAAAGGTCGATGTAACAAGATCGCTGCTTGTGTGTGCCAACTGGTCGTCGTTGTGGTGGATCTCATGCGTGAATGTGCGCCTCGATTGAGGTCTGAGGCGAGCCACCTTTTGATATGCCCCCAATCGGCGTAGCCGAGGTTGTAATCAGTTAGAATTTCCAAGTCACTCCTGTTGTATTGCTGAGAAACGATTTCCTCTTGATCCCCGTCCTCTAACAGAGGTTCTCCATCAGCATAGAGATCATTCGTCAGGCTGACAAGATCTCCGATTACGTGTCGATCGAATTTCTTGTGGCAGTACAGCACAGGGATCCGGCTCAAGCGATCGGCGATTTTGTTTACCAGGGACTGCCATAAGGGTCCCCAGTTCTTGTCGTTCCTGTCTGGTAAGTACCTCATCCACTGAAGGCGCAAGCCGTCATGCCCACAGAACTGCAACACAGCTCTGGCAAACGCATCAGCTACTCCATCAAGTAGCGCAATGTTGCGCAGCGAGTCTTTGACGATATCTTGCCGACTAGCATCAGTGACGAAGTCGGCCTGGATGATAAACTTGAAGCCGGCGGGCCGGACAGGAAGGTACACAAATATGTCCTGTGGCTCGATGACAGGAACTGATGTCTCTGAAAGTGGAAAAGCGAGCACAACCTGCGACGTGTGGTCGGCCTGGCCGGAATAGGTCCGATTTTCGTGTCTCGGAATATCCGTTGCTTGGTGGACCGTCACATCGTAATGCTTGACATACTCTTGCTTGTTTCCATTTCCAATGACAGCTCGCTTCAGGACCGCGTGATTGACTTCTGGGCGTTGGATTGAGTACTCCGCCGAAGATGTTTCCGCTCCATCAATGCCGTGGAAAGCAACTCGAATGATTCTTAGATTTTTCATAAACAGGAGAATGGTCTCTTGAAGCTCCTGAAACTGTTCCTTGATGATTTGGTGCGTCTTTTCCAGCGCATCAGAGTCTCCAGTGTCGTGAAGATGAAGTGTGAGTCTCGTCAATGATGAATCTCGCTCTTCCTGGGTCTCTTCCCAGATAGGGGAAATCATTCCCATTCCAGATTCACCATTGCGGTGACTGAACGAGAAAGAGAAGGATCCGGATTGAATATGGGCTTTCCAAGCTGCCATGAAAACAGACTTGAATCCAATTCCTTTCTCCCCGATGTATCCCTGAGATCCAGTCTTTGAGCTTTTGCCAACAGAGCAAATCGCCTCGAGGTTCTCATTGGTGAATCCGTCTTCGTTGCATTCCATAATGATCTGGCGAGGAAAGACGCGGAACGAGACACAAGGTGCAGCGCCGAGGGCTGCCGCCTTAGCGTAGTTATTGTCATCGGCGTTCTGTAGCAGCTCGAATACGAATCGGGCTTTGCTGGTATACAAATTCTTGGCCAATCTTTGTACACAGAAAGTCAATGAATGATCTGAAGCTTGGTGCATAGAGCTTTATCTCACGTAATGACACTGGACCCAATCATCTCGTCTTTCTTTAGAAACGCCTCTTCAATCTCACGACGCAGCTCAGGCTCTATTGCCCGCAATTTCTCCTCGCCAAGGTAGCCATGATTTTTGGCAATCTGCTGGACGAGCTCTTTCGCTCTTTGTCTAGTGTTGGGGACAGCCATGATCGCATTCGTACAGGCGGAGACGCAGCTCGTTGGGTGAAGAGCCTCGAGACCGCAGACAAGCCCTTCAACAGTGTACTGAGGGAATAATCCTGACTGGCTGCAGAAGTGACTTTGTTTTCACCCACGTAGTTCGTTGAAGTCCTCAACACGAAAGCTGATAACAGCAGCTCAAGTGCAGTGTTAAAGGTCCGGGCGAGTCGCGAGTCGGTGTCTCTGGACTTCCATGTGCAGAAGATATGTACTCTTAGGAAGGGGAATGATCAAATAAAAGTCATGGGAGCAATGACACCGGGACAAGTTAATCAGAAATTGGTCAGCAATGGGTGGATCACCACACCTCATTGCCATCCTTGCACCAACAGATTCCTATTAGAGCCAACCACAATGTGCACTCGTTCGAAGCTGGTAATATCCAGCCTCTCGGAAAATGCAGGCGCAAGGGTAAGTGTCAGTCATGATGCAGGTCGAAGTGGAATGATCACCGTACATACGTTGTAATCTCGGTCCAGAGACCGCTTTGGAGGTCGCTTATGCAGTTGCATCAGGCGCCCGACTAATAGGCCCACCATCTCGAGCTGCAAAGGGGAGGCGTAGCTTTGAGCGTCGCGCCGAGCGCGGTAAAGTGAGTGGAGCTTTCGCAGGCGCAGTCTTTGGCCCATCGGAGGTAGTAGCTGCTCATTGCCTCATCGTCAGACCTGCAGGCTCCTCTTTGAATCCCACTCTCCATTCTCAGAGGCACACGAAGATCTAACACAATCAGACCCAGCATGCTACCCCGTGGGACCGCAACGAGCCATGATATGTCTCAAAATATTAAACTGAATCACCCAATATATATATATTGCGCTGTGATACAGAAAGTTTTCTTCAAACTATTGAAATGCAACTGAACCTAGATTCCATAAAGATAGATTTGCTTGCTGGAGTCCTTGAAAAACTCAAACGCTTCTCGCCGACCGAGTGAGAGACTAACTTGGCCACTGCTCTCGCTAGAGAATGACATTTAGGCTCTAAATACGTGGCCACCCAGCCACGGCTTGGAAAGACTGACTTTGCGGTTGGCACACGGAGAAGGGGAGCCAAGCTGTACCTTCGTAGAAGAGATTTGTGCTCCAACTTAATATTCAATATGCCATATCGCTGAAGTAACCAGTCAAGGTTTCAATATGATTATGGGTCACTGGGCTTGCCCTCCCGAGGCATTGAAATGATGCCCCCGGGAGAGACGTTTCAGTCGTGAAGGAGAAAAATGACAAATGAATTTATAACTGAGGACTTTATAGCACATGTGAGTTCTGGCTACGTATAACATTATTCGAGACAAGATCAAATAATTCCCTCCAACAAGTTCACGGTACCAATAACAACACCTCCCCGCCTGAAATCTTCGAGTCGTTAATGAGGCTTTGAACGTCATCCTCCAAGTGGTCCGTCGGCCCGCGATGTATGATAGTGTGAGTAGGAGGGCAACAACCAGCCGCGAATAATATCCAAGCAGGGTCGTGGAGTCCATGAACAATAACGAAGGCTTCATCTCTCACGACCAAGTTCTTGCTTCGCAGAAGATCCCCAGGTTGGAGCTTGAGTACATGTTTCGGCTTTTTGTAAGTGTAGAGTTTACTATCTGCCGCCGCAAGGGAACTCATCGGACGGCGCAGGAGATTTATCAAGATACATGCGGGGCTGAACTCAAAGACCAGGCAGCCACTGTACCAGCAGCAGAACACAGAAAGAGTTGGATTTTCGGTGCATGGCTCGAAGGTGAGAAGCATCTGGCCTTTCATGACTCTCATAGCGTGCGCGCTGTCGATTCGGTCAAAGTTTCGACCAATATCAGTTGGGTTGCTGCTGACTCTGTTGTTTCCTCGCACAAAATTTGTTCGAGGGTCACGTGGCAACATTGGAACAGCCCCACGCCAAACAGATAGTAGCATCTTCTCTATACCGTTTCCAACGAACAAGCGAGGGTCCCGAATGAAGTCCATGATGATAGTGCAGTTTGGTGCCACAACGCCGTGAACATCCTCTGTCACCCGCTGAGATCCTTGAGAAAGCTGGCTAGCGCCGCCCCAGAGAGTTGCGGCAGCCCAAAGAATCTGTTGGAGGGAGATACCCTCCGAGCACGCGGACGGGAGAAAATCTCGTAGACCCTGTTGGCCCTTTTCCAGTGTCTGAAGGTTGAGTGCATATTGCTCAAGACTGTCATCTGTTGTGTGTGTCAACTGTCGTATTGTGGTGACCGATATTGAGATCGCAATGAATTGCATCGCCAGAAGCACTTCGGGTTCGTCCTGAGCGAGGTCTGGTCCATAATCATCCACTGCGTAGAACTCATGAACAATGCTTGCGATGTTCCGGGACAACGGTTTGAGCTTCTGCTCACGACTTCCGTAAGACTTGGCCAAGGCGATTGCTTGTTGAGGCAGAGTCGCGTTTTTGTCATAACCTTCGATGGTCAGGCGCAAAGGAAAAAGCTTGTTCGGCTGGGGACGTACCACCCAACGCAAACGTTGGGCGAAGGCTGCTCCCATTCTCCACAGTTGTGACAGGGCATCCACTGGCTCCTCTATGATGGACATGTTGCAGCTGAAGCCAAGAGCTCGTGCGGTCCACGCTAACAGCTCCTGAGTGCCACCAAAAATAGTGATTCGCCTGCCATCAAGTCCCCGGGATGGTGTTCTCTGCCCATCATACTGTGTGCTGGATCTGAAGTGGTCAGAATAGCGAAGAATACCTCGCACATGCTCAGGGGGCTGAACGAGCCAAAGGCGCGGACCAGGAATATGGTACCCTGGTGGTGAATGGTAGGCTCTGAAGGGAAGAATTTCGAACCGTCTTGGGTGAAGCATTGCACTACCACATCAGCGCCGTTGGCCCTGGCCGCCAGAGCAATGTAGGCAGAGGACAGGTGAAGAGTGTTGTAAACCCGCGCCCAGGGCTCTCTAATCTCAGTACTTGATGCAACAGCCATCGCCTCTCCGGCTTCTGTAGAGATGTCTAGCCCGCGAGAGTATTCTTTCATATGCTCCTCCATACTCCGACCACCAAGAAGCTCCGCCATGAGCTGCTGAGATGCTTGGGGTCGTGAGATCTCGAAGTCACTGCCATATCTCCCGACTTGTCCGTAATGTGCTAGCTCTGCCATCCAAGCTTTGGCTTGAGTAGACACGGTAGAATCCATGTCAGTCTGCAGACAGGACCCAACAAACTTTTGTAATTGTACCGTCATAGTATGGGGCAGATTGGGACCAACACTGCCATCAAACTTGAGAACTGTACCGAGATCGCCTGACAGGAGCAGCTTCAACATCTCTTGAATCATTCTCTCGTTGTCTGTGTATCGGCAACAGAGAACCACGAAAGTAGCAACACCGGAGAGTGAGTGGATTTCGACATCGTCCATCATCCCGCGCACGGCGAGTCGTCGCATCCCTTCACCGAGAACCCGGCTCAAGCGGCTGAATTTGACATGCTGAAGCCACAAGGGGTGAATATCGACTCGAATGTCATACAACTCCTGTATAGCACTCAGAAGCTTTGTGAGTTCGGGACGGGTGAAGATGGAGCCACAAGAGTTCGCTACAGTCAACGAAGAGGATAGTTCGTTCACTCCAAATGTGATCCCTTGAAGACCCCACGAGGAGCCACTGAACTTAGAGGCAGTAGAAGATCCTGCAGGGGAGCCCAACTGGAAAGTCATGACTAATCAAATGGATGTGTTGGTCACTACTGAGGGGTTTGTGGGTGGAACTGGAATCAGGTTGAAAACATGGATGCTCTTCGTGAGGAGACGAGATGTAAGAATTCACCAAGGAGAATCGCAATCATCATATACTGGCCATTCGAAGGTTCTTCCTCCACCAACCCAGTCTAAAAAGCCATTTCCAGAGGCTATGTCTCGGTAGCTAGCCATCCAACCATTGACCACCAAGACCACTGCACCACTTAATCCAAATTCCTTAGAAGCAGGGCAAAGAGAACGAATGTTGTGTGACTTACCGGTGGGCCTGGTCGACCACCCATATCGTTGTGTCACGCACCTTGTTAGCGGTGCTTACTGGAGCATTGAGATCGTCCACTCAGCCACGGCTTGGTCCCTCCTTCCTTCTTACTACTGACGCACTACTGCAATTGTCCCCATAACACGCGTCACCAGCCTGGTCGTCCTTGACCACGGAAGCATGCACTGCTGCTTGTTTCAAAACAGAAATAGATTGGATAAGGCCGCAACGTTATCTAAGCGCTCTCAAACGCTCATGGAGTCCAGCTAAGGTGGATCGCCTCATGCGTTAGGGCAGAAGCAACTCATTGTGCAGGCTACTTTCAGGCAGAAGCAGGGATCTGAAAATGTCAGATTGACTATCTGTGTGTTTCAGTTTCGCTATGGGCTCATCAGGCTCCGAATTACAGGGCGTTTTCCTTACTCCAGCTGGACACTAAAAGCAGGGAATTGCGAGCCTAGTCATCACTCAGATGCCGATGAAGACAAAGTGATTTTATCGAGAAACCAGCCAATTAGAGATCATACCTTACTACCGAACGCTGCCCAAGCCAAGACTCCAGAGCGAAAAGTGTGGCCGCTCTCGACACCAACAGTCAACGCCGTCTGCCGCTCGCTCACATCGGAACACCCATGGCGGTCTGGGCATCCCTGATTTTTGTCTCCTGCTTTACCAGCGTCTGCGACAGCTTGAAAAGACGGTCCCTCTCATCTCTGATGGCAGCCCTGACATGCGTCGCAGCATTGTGCATGCCGTCCTGGATCTGCGTCTTAAGCACTGCCTCCAGGCTCTCGAGGCGCTTGGTCGACCTGGCCATGGCCGTGCGCACCTTGTTGAGGCTGTCCTGGCTGGCCTTCATCATCGCCGCGGAGGGCGTGGCAGAGGACGCAGCCGAGGGCGTCCCGATGACAGCCGACGAGGGGCCGCTGCTCGGAGGGGGCGCCATGCCCGGTGTGGCAGTAAGGCTGGGGTCATGTGCGGCGGTGTCGCCCCCGTTGGCGGGCTCGGGAATGGCAGAGGGTCCCGGCATGCCGGCCATGGGCGTGTCGGGCGCGATGGGGCCATCCAGGTCGAATGCGAAGGAGGGCTCGCTGCCGCTGCTGTTCAGGTAGGCCTCGCACTTGGTGAGGTGATTCTTCATGCGCTGGATGTTGTCGGCGCAGGCGTCCTTGTTGCAGTGGAGGCAGAAGGCCCGCTTCTGGGCGTGTGCCTCATCCTGAAGGCGACATTAGCCGACCGTGGTTACCGTACGGGATGCTTGCAGCTGCGGTAGTGGGAGAGTGTGTCAGGGGTGGGATGGGACGAGATAGACGCGGCGTTCAGAACGCGCTGTAGCTTTCGTCCCGCAGGGAAACGAACGAGATACACCGATGGATGCAACCGAGACATGGGTGCAGCGTGTAGACAGACACTCACCTCGTAAGTCCGGAAGTGGATCCTCGTGTCGCTGTCCAGTTTTCGAGGCATGGCTGGTGTCTTTTCCGGTTCACTCCCCTTCCCCTTCGACGGCCTGCTGTCTCGCAGTGCTGTTGCGCTTCGAGGCGGAGGGATGCATGTAGGTTGACGGTAGAGTGGACTCAGCGTTCAGAACGATGGTCGGATGCCACCAAAATTTCAAAGTTACGCGCCGTCGGCCCAGACCCTAACCCTACAAACATCGACCTGCACCCTTCACTTAGTCTACCATGAAACCATAATGTCCCCGCTCAGCTCACAGCGTCCATGTACTTGACAAGAATCTCACCGACCAGTGATATTTGCTGGCAAAGACTCCAGTGCTTACTATATGCGTGCCTCGAAACATTGGTTGTGTGTGTGTCTTATCTCCGGACAGGCTGTCAGGCCTTTGAACACGATCTCTTCCACCGACACAGTCTCACCATTTTGGTATATGCACAGGCGGCTGCATAGGCGCCAAGCCCACCAGCCCCAGCGCCTGCCTTCACTCCGGAGAGACATCACACCAGGTTCACATCACTTCCCCATATGGGTTAACCGGAATTTCGCAGACCAAGTTTCGCGCAACACCACATACATTATTACTGTAGCCACATTAAAAAAAAAGAAATTCGAAAAAGTCATTGTGAAACCTCTGTGGCTTGCCTGTCTTCTCCTACTGGAGCTTATCCCACAGGAGGTCCAGAAGTCCTACTAGAGGGATTACCCCATACCAGGTGATCCTATGAGGGTATAAGAGGGTATCCTACAAGAGTGTTGTCCCATAGGAGGTTGTTCTACAGGAGCGTGCTCAATGGGGGATATGCACGAGGTTTCTTGGTTGGGCAGTGAGCACTGCCCGGATGGTCTCTTGTGAATGCGATGGCTGTGTAGTGGACACCCGAGCAAGGCTCGGAAGGACTATGGAGAGTGCTGGGAGAAGCCACAACCTGCAAAGAGCCGGATGAAGCTAGTGGTAAATCCCTTAGCTAAATGGTCATTGGTGTTTTGATTTACAGCTGAGGCACATAGCGCCACATATAGGCTTGGCCTGCCTCACAGGTCATGTATTAGACCTAGTATAGCATAGTGTGAGATAACAGGCCACAGCTGCCCTTGGATAATCACCAATCAACACTTCATTTCTTTGTACTCGGTCAGATTCTCCTGATCAGCACGTTGCTGGTAGACATACTGCAGTAGTGTGGTGACATAACAGCAGGGGGTAAGCACATATATTACTGGTAGTGGTGACCCCAACGAGCCTTCCTCAAACCTTTTCCGAACTCATTCAGCACATTATGACACCATTCACGAGCGTTGTGCGAGTTCCAGGATTACCTATCATTTCTAGCAGAAATCAGGAGAGTATTGCAAGTGCTACCAAGACAACATAGAACATTTCCCCATAGTTACGAAAGGTGGGCGATTTCACATCATAGCTGAACTCCTTACTCACCATTTGCGGCTAATTGTTATACGTTGAATTACAGTCTACTTTGGCTACCTATACCATAGGACAGGTCAGTTCAATTGTAACAACGCCATGTCGAATCCACAAGAATCCACAGACAGCAATCATAGTAGGGAATCCTCTGAGCCGGGACGGACTCAAATGCTAATAAAGATCTCCACCACCAAGCTGAGGAAAGGGAGGAGTCTCCACCGTCCTCATGGCATGAACAACTTGCGCTGGTAGCACGGCTTAATGATCAGGATCCTGAAATCCGCAGGGATGTAGTAAGGAGGCTTGGCCGTCTGACCTCAATGTCCGAGGTGGCCATTCGTGGAGTAGCAGCGCTGCTCGGCGATCAGGATTCTGGAGTCCGACAGGCTGTAGTGAATACACTTGAATCAGAGTATTCACTATCCGAGGACATCGTCAAAGCGGTAGCAGCGCGGCTGGAAGACGAAAACTCCGCTGTTCGATGGTCAGCCGTGGAGACACTTGGAAGACAACACTCACTGCCTAGAGAGATTCTGCAATCCATAGCAGCGCTTCTTGAAGATCAGAGCTCTGCCAACCGATTGATTGTTCTGGAAGCACTTGGTAGACAGGACTTAAAGTCGCACGGTGAGGCTTTACAGGCCGTGGAAGCTCGGCTTAAAGATCAACACCCGGCGGTCCAACGGGCTGCAGTGAGGACACTTGGAAGAAATGGCTCACTGTCCGGAGGGACCCTGAAATCCATAACAGCCCTCCTTGAAGATCAGAACTGGGAAACTCGACAGGCTGTGCTGGAAGCAATTGGAAGACAGCAATCACCGCTGCGCGATGAGATCATCCAAGCCGTAGAAGCTCGGCTCGAAGATCAACACCCGAGGGTCCGACAGACTGCACAGGGTGTACTTGAAAAGAAACCCTATAGCACCTCCGAGGTGTATCCTCACAAGCTTTACTCATGGGTTAGAGATAGGTTGGGCGACGAATGGGACCAGGAAGTGGAAATGGACCCCGGTTCCCGACACATCGAAATCGGTCTAGATCTTTCTCCCATGATCACGTACCTTCACTCCGAACTTCACATTCGCCCTTTCGACCATGAGGAAAAAATATCACATGCTTTGCGAGATGTCATTACTGTTACGGGCGATTATCAAGACGCTTTCTGCTGTACAGCATCGCAATATGTGGAGTGGCATTGGGGCTCTCACGGCATTGAAATATTTCAAGGCTTATGCCATCAACTTTCCAAACAAGACTCGTTTCGTCATACGGAACCCTCGTTCCGTCGTATGGAATCCTCAGGCTCCACGGCATGGGAACCTTTCAGGGACCGCGAAGACCGAGAATGGAGCCATTTCGATATTTCTGGTAAATCTTGCCAGGACATCGCGACTACCTTGCGGCTCTTGATGTGGGCATCGTGGACTTTCCGAGTTGTCCCTTGGAAACAACACCAGCCAGAAATACTTTACTATCAGAGTTCTAGCCGTCTTTTTAAGGTCAATTGGCAAGCAAGGTCTGCCAGGACATTCGAAAGCACCGCACAACAGGAGGGAACTTGCTGGAACAGAACTTTCCGCCATTTCAATGTCGCCAGGTCCTTTCCTATTCCACCCCGCCCAGCCGGATTCGTTGGACTGGAAGCGCCTCTTGGGGTAGTGTCAAAGCTAGCTCAAATTGAGTATTCCCTACCGTTCCTTGACGCCTTCGTTCTCAAAGGCCAACGAACCGCTTTAATACCGCTGAAATACAACAGCGATGCCTCTGATAAAGTCAGCGAGATACAGTGGCATCTGATCGAATCATCTGATGGCCAGCTCCTGTCGATGGATACGGTCGATGGACTCGACCCATCGAATCTTGGCTGCTTCGGGCCCGATGCTGATTACAATCGAATCCTTAAATCTGAGAATATCCGTCATTTTGTGGGCCTCTATCAGCAAGCATCGCTCCATGTTGGATCTGGTGATTGCAGCACTAAGGGAGCGGATTCCGTCGTCGTTGGACAGGATGGAGTAACGACCCCTTCCGAGTGGTCGATTGGTTGGCAAAGAACGTTTTCCCTCTCATCTAGCATATCTCTCCCCGGTTTCAGCATTGGAGCCTCTACTACCTTCAACCTCACGCGGAGAGTCACATTGACCTTGCCAGTGGAGCGCAGCCTTGAACGTTCGGTGCGTTTGGCATGCAAGAACCTGACCTTGCTGTACGACGTCCGCACAAAGACTGATTGGCTGGTTCCAGAGATCTGTGCAATCTTCCACCTCCTGCAAGCCTCGATCATAGATTGGGGAACTGACACAAATACTCCTCCCACGTTCCCTACAAATGATGAAATTCGCCAAGATTTGGAGAAGCGGCAACGACGCTGTGTAGACTTCGCCACACACCTAACTGATGGGCCTCGGAAAGAACTGGAAGAACTCTTTCGAGTTTTTCGAATGTTGAAAGAGGACATCATATTCAAATCCCAGGGGCGACGATTGAGACTCGATAATTTCTTTCGACAAGGTGGCCGGCTTGCCGGTGTGGACTTCGAACACTTGGCAAGCCTTCCCGAAAGAGTCTCGCCGTTGAACGTGCAAATTGACCGCCATAATGGCGGACCGTGGATTGAAGTGCTTGAGGCGAATTGGAACGAATCAGTGAGGCGTATCAAACAAGGTACTGACAGAGGCGAAGGGCCTAGCATGAAAGTCGTGAGCCTGCTGTTTGCCGACCTTCGGGGCTCTAGGCCTATCCGACCTATGCCAGATCAGTTGCGATGTCGAAGCTGGGACACTATCCCAGAAGGATTCAACTACATGGTTACAACTGTTCAGTGCCTCGAACGTCTTACGAACAATTACCCGGGCGACAAGGGCAAAATCTCTCCAAACCACTGGTGGACTTGGGGTGACATACGACCATTTGACTTCCACGCTTGTCAGGATGGAAGTCGATGTTGCAAGTGCAATAGACTTCAACGAATCTTGTCAGAAGAGCCATCGGGCGACAGGCGTAAATGGGCGGATGACTTTGTGAGGGAGCAAAGTGAACTTGCACTTTGCGCAATTATCTTTGGGAGCAGAGAGCCCGCAGCCATGGGCAGAGAAGGGCGCCGCCTCATGAAATAGTCGCTGGAGTAGATGAATCGTGGTTAATTAGATGTATTACATCAACTTAACGCCCCCTACGTGCTTTGCAAATGTTGAAACATACTTAAGTTGAGATCAAGAAAACTACATGTTGCTCTTATTCTGTTACACGATAATGTTCTAGTCAAAATTAATGAGAAGATTCTCAAACTCTTCTTTAAAACTTAGAATGCCCTCATGGTAAATTACAGGCTTTTCTTAACCTGCAGGTGTGTTTAACGGTTGAAAAGCGGAAGGTTAAAATAAAAGTCTCCAGGTTAAAACGTTACACAGCTGCCTGATTGAGTTACTAGTAGATCGATGCTCTCTTAATCTGCCCTGAATGCTGGGTTTAGCACGGCCGGCTGTTCTCTGTAAATATCTAGCGGGAGGCCTAGACGGCGACGATGAGAAGTCCATTAATTATAGGCTTGACTACGAGAGAGCGGATGGGATCCCGTATTTTCCTATATCTATGGCCGTATGTGCTTGATTTAGATAGACCATGGACTAGAGTTTTCATGACTCAAACGCAAGAGAAGGGGCTCATGGTCTCCCTTCTCCCTGCAAGGCACATGAACCTTTTTCTCAGTCAAGAACTCGATTTGCCTAGCATTAGCGAGGCATATCCCCATGTCTGATGGACTGGCCCCAGGCCCCAGCTTTTTCATTTCAGGTTTTACTGGACAATTTGGGGGCAGAAGGTCTGCTCTACGGACACAGAAACTCACAAGAGCAGCGCTGTTTTCAAGGGCCACGGCTTCTGGAAGAAGACCTTCACAATGCAGAAGCGAATTGTTTTCCAGGTGGAATCAGAACCAGACTGTCTCTTTGCTGTCTCGATTGGATCAAAGGACTTGTCAAAGAGAACTTCCAAGAGCGGTTATAACATGTTCTTATGCCAATTCAGTCCTCCCCCTTATGGCAGTGAATGGGGGGTCATGTGACTAGGGGGTCCGTACGTCTTTAAATAGGGTGCCCTCTGCCCCTTCTGCAGTCAGATTCTAGCCATCACGCCCACTTCGAATACAAACAATCGCAGATTTGCCAGACCCAGTCTTTCCTGCCACACCCCTCGTCGGTGCCATGTGGAGCTTCCGTAAATTTGTCCATGACTATTCATTGATGCGAAAACGAGGTTTATGTTCGTTTGATGCCCCCATTTGCCATATCAACCAGTTCGTAAATCTAATCTATCAATGTGGAAAAATATAAGCCCAGTGTGCCTACCTACCAGGGGGGAGGGGGGGTTTTGTTTAGGTGCTGCGACCAAGTCAATAGAATAGTGACATAATAGTGACATACTGTCAAGGTTCTGACAGTATGTTTTTTTATGTGCCTTGCATTATTTACACGTCACTAACATATAGTCATTCTTAACATGTAGTCATTCTTAACATGTAGTTATTCTTAACATGCTGTGATATAATGTTAATCCTTGATATGGGAGATTAAAAAAAGAGCTTTTTTTTCCTCATCCCCAACCCAACTATTTATCTATTTTTTACTAGCTTATTTATTTACTATAAAAGGATCTATATAACTACGAAGATTTCTAAAAATAGAAATAAGTTTGGAATTAATAAGATTTAAACCAAAGCTCTTAACATAGATTTATACTGATATTGGATGACATAAGCTTAATTTTAACATAAAGTCAATATTAACATGATTTAAAGCCTTGACATAATTTATTTCTAATAGTATTTTGATAGTATTTTGCTAGTATTGCATTGTAATTTCAAAATTTTGTTTAGATCTCAAAACATGATTGCATTGCGTGACCCATACAAAGACCCCCCCTCCCCCTGGTAGGTATAGCAATCGGGGGTCATCATCCTTTTATTGCGCAGTATAGTTAGCGATTACGTTTCTCAACAGTCAAGTACATATACATTTCCTTGTGATCAACTTTGAGCTGTGGGAATCTTACAAAAGAATCAGCTCATGAAGGTGAATCCTCAAAATTGCAGCGTTCATCAAGGCACAAAACTTTCTAGGCATCAGAAGTAGTCCGGGGGCGCCACTTTCGGACGGATCCGACATGCTCCTGAGCGCGCAATGTTCGGGTGCCTGTGGGTGGCTGTCCCCCATTCTTGCGACGGATTGAACGAACATGCGACTAATTAGACAAGGTGTTGCAATTTGTAGATACCCATCATTCCGGACTAGTCGCGGAATTATTCTTGACCAATATGGTCTTCTCTGGACACAATTCGTGCTTTTCTGCAGTATTGAGCTCCAAGATACGCAGATACATGTGAACATGCTCTAATAGCTACGTTAGGGTTTCCCACAATGAGCAAATTAGTACGAGCTAGCATTTCTACAGAAATCTGCAGGAAATGTTTCCGCAAAGGGCTGTAGGCCACGGGTCGTGTCCATGGCTACCGCCGCGACCTGAGACATTCGGGTCGCGACAGGAATGAAGCTCCACCATACCAACCAAGCAAGAATGTCCCGGGCACGGAAACAACAAATCAGTAGACTAGTGTTTAATCAAGCTGCCTCGTCTTTCCCGGTCTTCGCTGGTCTCCCATTCACTTTGCTTGCTCCGACGTGAAAATCCTGACCGGCACAGCTAAATCCATCCAGGATGCAGCTCGACATCTACTGGACGACGCTGCTGGTCCTCCTACCCACCGTCATCATCCTCACAGGCCGCAACATCATAATTCGGCCCCTGGCGCGGATCCAGTCGAGATGGCAAAAGGTCAACACCGAGGAGAGGCTCGAGGACGACCCTCCGAAACCTGCTGATGAGACGGAGCCAAGATCCACAGATGACGACCTGAGGAAGTTCCGCCGCGGCTTCCTGAGCATCTACCTCCTCGTCATGTCCTCCGAGTGGCTGTCGGGGCCGTACCTGTACGCCCTCCTCCGCGACGACAGGGGTCTTCCCGAGCCCGTCGTGGTCGGGCTCTACGCAACCGCATACACATCAGCCGCGGTCTCCGCGCTCGGCGTGGGTTTCCTCGCGGACCGGTATGGGCGGCGCAAGGCGTGCTTGGCCCAGTGCCTGATCCACTCCTGCGCCTGCCTGACGGTCGTGTTCGGGGGTGATTGCCTCCCCGTGCTGTTTCTCGGCAGGGTCTTGGCGGGCACGGGGCTGACGCTGCTGTGGACCGTGTTTGAGAGCTGGATGGTGACTGAGTGGAATGCGAGAGGGCTGGACCGGGGCGGTGCGGAGGGAGGGCATGGCGGGCTCAGTGAGATGTTTGGCGTGATGACGACGACGAATTGCATGGCTGCCATTGTCGGTGGGCTCTTTGGGCATTGCGTGGTCTCGGTGTTCGGATCGAAGACTTGGCCATTCTGTGCCGGAATAGTGAGTTACTTCGTGCAGCGGCCCTGAATTGCAAAGGGGTGCCGAGTGTATCAGTGGACTGACTGGCTACTCTAGGTCCTGGAAGGTGTCGCAGCGATCTTGATGCTGAAAAGATGGGTAGGAATCCATGATCTTGGCGAGTGAGACGAATATTTACTGACGACCCGATCAGAACGAGAATTTCGGCGTGGAGCAACAGCTCAGCGAAAACAATCAAGAGTTTCTTGTGCCCGAGACCAGTGGCACCGGACGTCTTGGTGGTAAGTTCCCAACAGTTCCAAGATCTCTTTGCCTTGGCTAACAACAGGCACAGATGGCCGTATATGGGCTTTGACCTTTGTGACGTGCTGCTTCGAAGGCACGGCATTCCTTGTGATCTTCCTCTGGCCAAGCGTCTTGCAGGGTGCACACGAAGCAGCATCTGCCGATGCTAACCCAGTCGAGATACCTTACGGTGTGATCTTTGGGTCATTCATGGCCGCGATGATCATCGGGGCACTCTTCTTCAGTACCTCGTCAAAGTCAATGAAGACTCCGGCGGCCCCAGTCCGGCTCCTTGTGAGCGCCATCTCCCTGGCCTGCTTCAGCCTCTTGCTGTTGTCGGTTCTCCAGGTCGAGATTCCCCTCTACTTCGCGTTCTTGGCGTTCGAGGTCGCGAATGGCATATACGTGCCCAGTATGGCCTACATGCGTGGGCTGGTCGTAGACAGTAAGAGTCGAGCCGGGATCTACGGTCTGATGAAGATCCCTTTGTTCATCTTCGTTATCCTCGCCCTGGGAATCACAGCAGAAGGTGAGTTGTCAATTTTGACAAGGTAATTACGTATTTGCTGACAAAATAACAGGCAAGGGTTTCCGGTGCTTCGTGTTCGCTTCGTCATCGATATCTCTCCTTTGTGCGGCGGTCGCACTGCTGGTCGAATTCCGTTCGAGCCTGGGTGGTTCAGCAGGATCTGGTCATGTCGTGCAGGGGCGGATTGAGGATAGAGATGCTCTTCACGGTGACAGCGAGTCTAAAGAAGATGGGAGTCAACGCAGAGCGCGAAGGGGGTCCGGGCAAGAGGCTTGACGTCTCGCCATGAGGGTTGGGCAAGAAGGGTATAATTAGATTCGTCTGTCATGATTTGACATTGCCCAGAAATAGCTTTCGTCTGCAGCAAACTTGCCTATCGGTGGGCATTTGCTATTTCCTCTTCTTCATCCTCCCAGTCCCCGTTCTCCTCGGCCTGCTCGTTCGTCTGGGCCTCCGCATCGCCCTCCAGTCCCTCGCTGTCAAAGCCATCCTCGTCGTCCATGTAGTCGTACGCATCGCTTCCAAGATCATCGAGATCCATCTCATCGTCGTCACCTTCTTCCTCTCCATCCTTCCCACCCTTCTGTCCACGCTTCGCCTTGCGCTTCTTCTCGACATTCTCCCGCTGCTCTTTCCTGCGAGCCTCTTTTTCTTGTCTGCGCTTCTGCCATACCTTTTCAAGCTCTTGGATCTCCTCTTTTGATTTATTGATATACTCGTGCCACATGACCTTTCCCCCGCAGAGCCCCTCCTCGACTTTGGTCAATCGCAACTTCATGCGCGGTCCCAGTTCGACAAGCTTGACTGCTCGCCGTTCCACCCTGTCGTTGGTCTCGGCTGCCTCCTCCTCTTCCTCCTCCTCCTCGGCTGCGGCGGCGGCGGCAGCAGCAGCACGTCTGGCCGCGACCTTCTTCCGCTTGTCGGCCTCAAGAACCTCCACCTCAGCATCTGTGTCGACCTCGCTACCGCTGGTGGCATCGGTTGTGTAGCCATCGCCGTTCTCGCCCCCAATCATGTAATCTGCGATATCCTGGAGCTTGCTCAAATTGGGGAGTTTGCCCTTCCGGCTCTTGCTGTTCATCAACCTCTCTGCTGCATTCAGCCTCTTGACTGCTTTGGAGACACCCGTGACCTTCGTCGTGATCGCATAGTGTCGGAAGTTTAATATGTAGGAGCCGTCATCTTCTGGGGATCGCTCGCGGTTGAGGAGAAGCACTCGGCGGATCGACTTCAAGGGCGCAACCTGGGGATTGATTGGTGGAAAGAGGCCATGGAACACACTTGTGACAAGTGTTTCGAGGTGTCGGGGTATCTTGTCAGAGCCTTTACCAGGCTCACTAGTCAACGAGTTCATGACGAGCTATGAGAGGGTCAGCGTGGTACGACATCATTGACTCGACAAAGTAGAGCGTACCAATGGGGGAGTGATGTACTCCTTGCCACCACCCAAAGGGTGTTTTTGCGCCCGCTTGACGTCTCTTGCCAGCGAGTATTTCTCAACTCGGAAGTTCAGTGTTGGACCTTGGGGCGTGGTGGACACACGCAGATTCGTATTTCCAGACGACGACCTCGAGAAGAGCAGCAGGTGCGTGACGCCCAGGGGGCCGCACATTGTAACGTAGTCTCGCAGCTTGTTGGCCTTCCTCTCCTTCAGGCGACTTGCCGTGCCAGGCTCCATCACCTTTCGCACGTCCGTGGCCAATTGGCTGATGCTCGAGCCGACCTCGCCTGCACCGATCCGGATGACCATGCTCTTCGGGTCGTTCTTGTCGATCTTCCCTGCTGAGACGGGGGCGCCATTTTTGGCATTGGGGTTTGCCGCAGCATGAGTTCTCTTCTTGGTCCGCTTCTTCGCCATGGTGTTGTGTTATGTGGTGATTGCTGAGCGCTTGTAAATACAAAAGCACGTATGCTTTGCGGCCTGGTGTTGATGAGACAGACTCCTCACTACGCCCCAAGAAGGAAACTTGCAGTAGCTCTCTCCCAGAAAAATTTCAAGTGGGGCCATTTGATAAGCTGGATAAGCATCCCTGTCATGGCGGGTCCTTTCAAAAAGAACAGGCCCCTAGTCCACTTCAGCCTGCACATCCAACCCTCCCGACCAGCCGGCCTGGTTCATCTACAAGCTCTCGAGCTAAGATACCCTAGTGCCCCACAAAAAAGATCAATCACTCTGGATCTCTTGGATTTCTATTGTCTGCCATCCTGTTACCTCCGACCTGCCCAGTCAATCTTTACCAGACAGCGCCATCCTAACCTCCTAACCTTCTCTTCCTAATCGACTAATCGACACCCTCCCAGCCATCCAGTCGACATCCTTCGAGTCGATCTCTACCAGTCGATACCTTCCCAACCTCCCACCTATCCATCCTGGTTTCAAGTCAGCAATCATGGCGGGCGATCAGGTGGCCAAGCGGCAGAAGATATCCCATCCATCTCCTGGCCCAGCCTCTCCGTCAGGCGCAACCTCGTCCTCGAGTGGCTCGGATGTTGAACAAGAGGAAACGACCACTGTTGGAGATGTCCAGGCCACCAAGACCTTCAAGGACCTGGGAGTCGTCGACACCCTCGCCGAAGCATGCGCAACGCTGAAATACGAGCATCCCACCCAAATCCAGGCCGAATCGATCCCCGTCGCCCTTCAGGGCAGAGATATAGTCGGTCTCGCAGAAACAGGCTCCGGCAAGACCGCTGCGTTCGCATTGCCCATCCTGCAATCGCTTCTCGACAAGCCGCAACCTTTCTATTCCCTTGTTCTCGCTCCTACGCGTGAGCTGGCCTTCCAGATCGGCAAGACTTTCGAGGCTTTGGGCGCAGTGATAGCTTTGAAAGTATGCACTATTGTAGGAGGCATGGACTTCACGCCGCAGCAGATTGCCCTAGGGAAGAAGCCACACATCATAGTCGCCACTCCTGGCCGAATCCTGGACCACATGGAGCGGACCAAAGGCTTCAACCTGCGTAACCTGAAGTACCTGGTATTAGACGAAGCCGACAGGCTGCTGGAGCTCGAGTTCGGTCCGGTCATCGAGGTTGGTGCAGCGCCATTAACTCAGTGCTATGCGATTTACTAAGCTCTATGGCAGAAAATCCTCAAATTCCTGCCCCGCGAGCGCAATACCTTCCTCTTCAGTGCGACGATGAGCTCAAAAGTCGAGAGCCTACAGCGTGCGTCTCTTCGCGAGCCCGTTCGAATCAGTGTCAAAGATACCAAGTACCAGACGGTCAAGACTTTGATTACGAACTACATCTTCATTCCCCACAAGCACAAGGACACCTACCTTATCTACCTTCTGGCGAACGAGTTCACGGGCCGATCGGCCGTCATCTTCACACGGACTGTCAACGAGACGCAACGAGTTGCCATTCTCCTTCGGACGCTAGGACTCGGGGCCATCCCGCTCCACGGTCAGCTAAGTCAGTCAAATCGACTGGGTGCCTTGAACAAGTTCAAGACAGGCAACAGGAACATACTCGTGGCGACAGATGTTGCTGCACGTGGCCTGGATATTCCAAATGTGGATATTGTGGTAAACTACGACCTGCCTGGTGACAGCAAGACGTACGTTCACAGGGTCGGACGGACGGCGCGTGCGGGCAAGAGCGGCCGCGCTCTCAATATTGTGACACAGGTGAGTTTTATTCGGCTGCATCTGACCCCCTGCATGCTCAGTAATCATTGACACAGTTGCAGTATGACGTCGAAGTGTTCCAGAGGATCGAATTCGCTCTCGGTGATAAACAGAGCGAGTATCCTACTGAAAGGGAAGAGGTGATGGTCTTCAGGGCCCGTGTCGAGGAAGCGCAAAGGCATGCCAGAAACGAGATGAAGAACCTCCATGCAGACAGAGACAGTGGCAGGAAGGGCGCCACGTTGAAGGGACGACACAGACCAACGGCAAGCGGAAAGGGTGGCGGCAAGAGGCGTCGCGACGACATGGATGCTGAAGAGGGCTGATTGCCCCTAAGGCGGTAGCCCGCCGACCAGCAAAGCCTCAATTCCGGCTTAGACTACGTCGCTATGTTGCTTGTGGTTTAAGTCAAGGGTCACGTTGTCTCATGGACTCCGATCCGCGGTCTTCGCGATCTTGGGAATGTCTCACCGCCCAAAGTTGGTCTGGTTTGCTTGAACACATTCTCTTCCGAAAAGAGTGGAAGCAGCCTCGAAACTTCACCCTTGGTGCCTCGATGAACCTCGCCCCAACGTGAAATGTTGCAGCCTGTGATGCCGTCTGCTTGCTCACAGCTGCGCATCCACTATTCTCAATCCTCCGGACCTCGCTTGTTAGCTGTGCTCGGCCCGCCCGCCGTTCAGCTGCCAGGCCCAGAGAGTAGAACACCACATCTGCAATTGACACCGTTGCTGCGCCGTCCCGCCGACTCCAACGTGCGGCCCACATCTCACCAACGCATTTGCCCGGCATCATCTATTGGACAAATGTCAAGGCCGAGGGATGATAGAAATCTCCACACCCTGTTTGCTCCCCACCAACCTGACCTCTGCAGCCATTCCTACCCTCCACCATGACGAATCCCGGCAGCCGAAATGCTTAGTGACATCGCGAGCTGAGCGTGGGCTGAACCGGCACCCAACATGCTGCGGCGCAGCCGCTACCGCATGCGCGGTGCTGCACCACTTTTCGTAAGCGCTACCAACATAGCGTTGGGCCCTCTGAGCTGTGTTTGGTCGCCTTTCTGACTGTTGGTTATTTCTGGATCAGACTCTTCCACTTCTGATGTGAGCCATGGTCCGCTAGGCTTATAAAGGTGTTAGCCATCTCTCCGGTGAAGCTTGTTTGTTCTCGCCATGGGTTTAACATTCACGTATCTCCCTTGAAAAGCGCTCTGTTTTTGTGCTTCGAGGACCTGAGGAGAAAAAGTCTAACACACTTCACTCTGCGACCCTAGTGCCAGTAAATATCCCGGTACACCAAATAGATCGTCGCCATGGCCCTGACATCCCTACTCCTCAAGGTCTCCATAGGCCTTCTCATGGTTGTATCCATCATCGAGCTCTCCCTGGTCTCCGCCACCGTCGGCTTCCTCACACAACGTGCAAAGGGGACCTTCGACATCGTCTCCGGCGACTCAACCTTCCCCATCTCGGGCGAGCCCGCAAACCTCATCGTCGACCAGGGCCACACCAGCAACGGCGCCTCAGGGACGGCGTTCATCGTCATCGGCTGCTGCGGGATCCTCGCCCTCTGGCTGCGAAGCCGCCCCGGCTACCACGCCAAGTCCTCCGCCGGGCTCTTGAGCCGCGGGTGGTACAGGCTGTGGCTCGGTCTCAACATCCCCGCGCTCCTGTTGACGCTGGGCGCCCTGGCTTTCACCTTTGCCGTGGATAACGCCCACGACGGGCAGAGGATCGACCTCTCGGTGGCCAGGGCCTTGAATGGCGACGCGTACCCCGCGGAGACGTGGACGCCGCAGAACTGGTTCGACGCGTTGCTGAAGCTGGACCTTGCCAGCCAGACGGACAGGAGCGACATACATCGGGTCTCTAGGATCGCTAGGGGCTGGCAGTACAACCTGATCCCGTTCTTTGTTGTGCAGCTTGCGCAGACGGTGCTGGCTTTGCTGGAGGCTTCGAGGAAGAGGAAGGCTGACAGGCAGTATGGGTATGGCGGCGTTAAGAATGACGTTGGGTATGGTGGCAAATGAAGGAGGCCGGATCTGAAGTCTCTATACAGCCGCCAAGTAAAGGTGTCGCACTATGGAATCATGGCACTCGATGCCTTCTTTAGACGTTATTTACACTGACAAATTTACACTGCCCACAATTTCTGGGACCTGCCCTTTTCCATGATCCTTGAACCGCCGTCTAGGCAGGCGGAATAATAGCGTTGGCCATTGGTATCCGCCCAACAGTACCCCCGGCGACCGTGGTGCCTGGTGTGTTGGCCTTTGCTGCTTGTGCGGCTGTCTTGTAGGCATTGAGATCGCCAGGCTTTCTGGGAAGGCAAGTAATGTCAGAAAACAGTTCTCTCTTCATGTAAACGTTCAAGTGTGTCCCGTCTCACTCACCCGTTGACGACCATGACCTGTCCAAGTTGACAATGTGGTCCCTGCGCACAGTAGATAAACATGGGCTCCGTGTTCTGTACCATGACGTCGAAGGCGCCGACCGTATCTGAACCGTTGACCATCGCCCCTGGAATGAAGCCCGAGTGGATCGCCCCGGGGACCTTAGCCTGCAAGGGCGAACAAGGGTCCGATGGCCCGGCCGACTGCGTGACGGTGTGGTTCGTGAGGAAGAACTGGAATTGCAGCACGTCGCCGGGATTTGCTTTCACGTCGTTCGGGGTGAATATCAGGGAGGTGTTGACGCTCATGGAACCGACGGCAATGGGGATGAGCTTTTGCGGCGCGGGTGCTTCTGCGTGGGAGGTTAGCAATCAACCTGCTGCGATCTGGTTCAACACCGTTATGGAAACATTAATTACGCCTTGGAATTATGAATGCTGCCGACCGTGCGGCGAGAATCGCAAGGCTGAAGAGGGCGAAGGCCAACATGGCTGCTGCTGAAGGCTTGCTGCTGCCAAATTAATGAGGACTTCGTCGAATTAGTTGGTACCAAGACACTTCACGCGTGAAGGCGGGTCACCGAGGGAGCAGTCAGGGAGCAGTCCGTACACTTATACCACCATTCTTCAAACATGCTGATTGATGTTTCATGAGCAGGCACCCAGATCGTGTGGTGACGTACAGGGTGGGCAGTTGTTGTCAGTCCAATTCCCCCCGAGCCGGGCGGCGGGAGATCTGCTTCCCACCACACGGGCTCAGCCTGTGTCAAAGATTATTAGAAATGCACGCCTCGGGCGAACCTGCATCCAACCCAAATGCCAGCAGATAAAATCTTCGGAACTAACGGAATAGAGTTTCTTTTGGCCGTATACGTTCTCGCAACGCACCGAGCCCGAAAGTGACTGTGAGCATCGAAGCGATCACCAGGTCACGGATCGAGGTATCGATCCGTGGCCTCCATGAGATACGACATTTTATTACTCAAAATGGAAAATTTACACCGTCGGACAACCGAGAGAAAGCCCAACGGGTGTGGCTGTCGCGTCGCGGGACTGAATCGTCTGATTTATTCTGTTTCGTGTCAAGGTTCGAGCATCTGCGGCGGACGTCCCCCATTTTGCATCCGATCACCATCTTAGGTGTCTTCGTCCCCAGGCAAGCTGTCAAGCTTTACCAAGCAATCCGGTCTCGTGATGAGATGACGAAACCCTTTTGTTCATGTTTCGAGAAACCTGGAGTCACGCTGTGCCAGCTGTCAAATTTACCACGCATAGGTCTTTCCGGGGTAGACGGGTGCATGGCGATTGTCGGGTGCCTCCGGGAATAGCCGAACTTGAAGTTCTGCCTTGACACTTTAGGCCTTTGACTGTCTTGTGATGGTCTATTACTACAGTTGAATTTGGATCTGCTGTGGTCCGAAAGGGAATGTAAATGCTACAGGCTTCAAAGACTAGGTACCTAAAGAATATCTGCGGCTCTGGGCTACTAGACCTCAAGTTCAATATGGTGCAGAGCGTAAGAATGAGGACTTGCAGCTATTCAACCAACTCGCCGCCATCGTGAAGAGGACACAGCCAAACGCCGATCAGTCCAGAAACGCCCCGGTTCTTCAAAACCTCACTGCCAGACAGTACGTTAAACAACGGCATCATCACCGAGTCAGACTACGCCTACAGTCTCGGAGAGGTCGTGGCTGTCCTCACAGTGTGAACAGGGGATGGCTCGGGCACCAGGGGTCTGGAAAATGGCATATGCACCGTCTTGACATTGCGACCATGGCAGATGTCTCGGACGAAGAGTGGATTGATGTTAGTGAGACGTCTGTCGAGCCCTTGATGGAAGGCACGGGGGAGACGAAGGAGAATGGCAAACGGGCTTAGCTGAGTGTGCCAGGTGGAAGGACGTAGGGCACGCAAATTTAGAAGCTATAATAGTCTAACAACGACAGCTCCCTGAAAACAGCAAGCTCACTCTGCGGTAAGCATTCCTCCGTCCAAGTTCAATTGTACTCCCCTATTGTTCCAGTCGATATGTACCTCTGAGATACCTATCCGTGCTTAGGGGTGATCCAACCCTGCAAGTCTTGGTCGCTTGCATCTTTGACGGAAGTATCGGTTGGCACGTTCACATCCAGGTCGATGAAGAATGGTCGCCGGTGGTTGCCCACATAATCCAATGTGCCATTGCCCCCGGTGTCACCAACTTGATACCCATGAAAAGTCAGCACCCAGCTATCGCCGGCGCCGATTTTGGCGACGGTCGCCACGCCGGGAGCACGGATTTGATTGCCAACGTAGTGCCAGCCGTCATGCTGCGCGTCTGCCTGCAGGAGGTAGTAGACTTCCTTCTCCTTGGTGGACCCCCAGAGTTGATCTGGGTTTTCCTTCATGACTTTGCGGTACCCTTCGGCTGGCAGGAACGTGTCAGAGTAGGCTATGGCAATCTTATATGTTGGGCGATTATAAGCTGCAACTGAGTAAGCCATCACAAACTTTCCATTGATAGCCCTGATATTTCCATTCTCAATGAGTTTGAAGTTTTCGTCGCTGTGGTTGTGGTAGTTTTCCGAGTTCAATCCTTCGTCGGGAGCGATCAAGACTGTAGGATCCAGGTTGGGGTCGGCTGGCGTCATAAAATCCTTCATGGGCCAGGCGACCACGCCGTCACGCTTCATTGGTTTCTTGTGCAGGTTCTTCTCGTAAATTAAGAACAACTTCCCTTCTGGTGTTCGAAAGTATTTTCCGTCGTAGTTGGCATCAGCTTTGTCGGTAAAGTTTCCAACAAGAACCTTATCCCCTATCCATGCAAGCGGTGGTGTATCAACAGTCGTCAAGTCCACTGGGCTCGCGTGGACGATGACACTCCAGCCCTTGAGACCATCGCACACCGTGTTATTTTCCTGGACGTGAAGCGTTACTGCTGCGTCCCACGATTTGTTGTGACCTGAGACAGTCTGGAAAGGATGAATGCCAGCGACGCCGCACACCTGAACCTTGGCCTTGTCTAGCTGTTGCTGCAGCTCTTCCGTAACATTCCACTGGATGTCCTCGTTGTGCTTAAGTGTAGCACATTTGGGGGTCAATCCTCCATCGCATTCGAGATATTTGTGGGTAGTGCCTGAGATGTAGATGCGGGTCTCATTCTGATATGGAACATGATAAGGATCTGAGAAGTAGCCTATATGGCGGTTTACGTCGACATCCGTTAATGGTTGGATTGTGATGTTGGCCTGAGCATGTATTCTAAGCGTAAAGGCCAGGAGAACTGTGAGGTAAAGTAGTATCATTTTGAAATAACCGCGAGGTTCTGACTGGTCAAGAGTACGGTGTGAAAATTTCGTGCAGTTTGATGGAAATAGGAGCGTGAAAATCAAAGTTGACTCTCAATTGTTCGAAGAGACTGACCTTGAGTTCCGGCTGCTTAAATATCAAACTGATAGCCGCGATATTGACTTTGGTCAACTGTTGCATTGTCCTCTTCTGGAATTGATCAACACTCACGTCAAAGGTCAACGCACTCGCCACAGGTGAAGTGCGGCGGTGAAATGAAAACCGCAACGTGCTCTGTTCTGTGTAACACAGCTTGCCCAGAAGCATGGTCCTCATTGGTTGTACTGTGTCATTAGGGATCAGAGCTGAAATCCTTGGTCTCGATCAACAGCTGTCCACGGGATCTCCAAGGCGTATTGCGGCCACTCAACTTGGTAGTCAGCACGCTAAGCCATGCCATTAGCTGCTCTGACATAATATTCCTAAGGAGTTCATGATTAAATAAGCCGCACAAGCATTGCACTAGCGCAATTTCGATCCTTGCCACGCTGCTCGTGGCTTTCTAGTGATCTGATATTAATAGAGAACAGATTCAGGGATGTTGTTGGCTGGGTCACGTATTTGAATACGAAGGGGTTGTTGTGTTGTGGTTGTTTCTCGCGTTGGTTGTAGAGGGGAAGGTTCCAGCTAGGGGGCCTTCGCCCAGGGGCTATGGGCTAGCTACGGGGGCTGCCAGCTTGCCGAATGCCAACGATGCCACTATTCCCACAGATGTGTAAAAATTGCCCTCCTATGCATTTTAATGACTTTCCAATTGAAATTGAAAAGAAACAATCACCAGCTCACTGCCTCAATGAAGTAGTGAATATTGTAGATAAACATTTTATGGTTGCTTGATTCTCATTTCAACTTGAATTTAGTCCAGTAATTTTAGCTGATCTGATAATATCATGAGGAATTTTAAGGGAACAATACAACCCTGAGAGTGACTTAAAGTGAAAGTCTCAAAGTATAATTCATTTTCCTCCTCTCTTTAAAAGTTATTTTGTAAAGAGGGATGATTTGTGCATGTAACGAGATTAACATGGTTTACCACCAAGTGGCGGATATCACCAAGTGGCGGATTTTTTACAACTTAGCTAAGTTTAAATATTAATTATATTTTAATTAAATTGAAATATTAAAATAAAAATTATATCATTAAATAGCACCTCTTTTAAATAAGGTTTTTATATAGTTTTAAGGTTAGGGTTATAGGGTTGCAGCTATTTTAAATTAAATTAAAAACTGGGATTTAAGGTATAGCCATAGTAAAGCAAAAAAAATAAGCGAAATTAGCCCGTGCACCTTACTTAATAATAACTTAAAAAAAATGCAAATTTTATTATATATACCTTATTATATATTTTAAAATATATATTATATTTTAGGTTAAAATTAAATCTTTTATAAAGATAATTATACTTAAAATCTGATAGTAAATAGCTTAGATTTATTAGCATTTCTTAATAGCTCTTTAAGTACCTTTTCCCTGCATTCCCCGCAAAAAGCTACAAAAATCCGCCACTTGGTGATATCCGCCACTTGGTGGTAAACCACGTTATAGCTTCTGAATACATGGTGATCCAAGCGAGATGGCATCAACAGTGCCTTTCAGACCAAGATGAATTAGGCAACAGACAAACTGCTTGTGAGGGCCTTCAGATTATACCATGGAAGTTCTAGAAAGAAGGTTTTAAGATCAGCCGATTGGCCATGCAAATGCAATGGTGATATTTGCAAAGCTGTTTTGTTCAAGACCCACATAGGTACGAGGGGCACAAGACAACCAGCGAGAACGAGCACCAGCTTGGCCGAAATTTCCTCTCTTACCAGTGGCCAGTGGCCAGCTGAAGGATATCTGCAATTTTCTTTGGGCTTTGTTCACCTTTCGGCGCGACTCAAGATGGCGCCCTCTGCATTTCGCCGAGGACAAGCCCTTGTCTCCAGTGTCAATCACATCCAAGCATCACAACGCCATTTTGTTCTGTGCAGTGAAGATTGAGTTTCCACGAGAACTTCCCGGGAATGGTTCGTCCTGCTGCTGAATCTGTCACGAGACCAGTTCACCGCTCATGCGTCTCGTCCAGCGCGCCTCGCCCGCCGAGTCAACACCACACGGGTATCACAGCCGCTACCCAACTCGACTTCACTCAAAGCCTTTAACACATCTACCTGAACGAGGTCTCTAGAGCACCTTCCTCATCCTCCGCCTCGTCGGTACAGTATCATAACTCATTGATTTCTTCTTCGGGTCACCGAGACAAGCCCCCAGCTCAGCTGAACCTCATCCACAATTCTCCAGAGCTTGGCACGCGCTCACCTACCTGGCGATACCTTCATTCCCTCCAAACCATTCGAAAGAAAGGCTTCATAATGGGCATAAAGAAGGGCCCTCGACCGAAGGTCGTGCTCAAAGACCCAAGCAAGCGCTACAGCCTCCACAACAGATCTCGCATCAAGCCACATACCAACAAGTCTCGGTTCATCAACAAGCAGCAGACAAAGATGTCTTTCCCCTCCAAGGGAGCCAGAGCCTCGCGGGTCACGCCTCTGGCCAAGTGTTTCAACCGCGGAGGAATGGCATACGGCCGCCGAAGCATTCTCCGCACCATTCACAACGACTACCAGCTACGCCGCAAGTTTCTCAGACGTGGCATTCTGACCAGGAAGGATGTGGAGAAGGCTCTTCTGGAGCTTCTCTTCCAATGCCGCAATCTGAAGGACTGGAACTCCGGTGGCGACAACTTGTTCGACGTTTTTCGCCTCATCAAGGGAAGAGTCAAGTGGGCTGCCAACTGCTCTGTCGACCTCATCATGCAGCTTTTCTTCACCCTGATTCGAGCCCGCCTGGACTGCCCACGCAGCTTGCGAAAGAACGCATGCAAGGTTGCCCTGCGTGTCGACAAGGTGATTTCGGTAAGTACTCCCAAAGCATTGCATCTGACCTCAAGGATGTGCTCCAACGTCGTCCAACATTACTGCTGCCCATATCGCCGCTTAACGCACAGAGACAATTCCAGAGTCATGGTATGGCCAGAGAATCTACTTTTGATTCTCACTTTCCTATTCATTTTCTCCCTTTGTGATTTGAGAGCTAATACGTGATCCTGTAGTACCTCAATGGAGTCGACCACCTCCTGACCGAGTACGAAATCTACAAGAACCTGGTATTGCCCATCCACCATGCCATTCGCAATCTCCCCCGAGAAGCCAAGGCGCCACCATCAACCATTCCCGGTGCTGTGTTTCTCCAGGCCATCAGCTGCAGTAACAAGTAGGGTGGTCAACACGATTCTTTTACCATCTTCGAAGATCTTACTCCGACCGTGAACGTCAGGAAGGGCGGGCAGGGTGGACAATACAGCTTCGGCAGGTGCTACTTTGAAGGCGTTCTTCCATCTGAAGGATCACAACAGCTGTCCAAGTTCACGGTGGATTATTTCAAAAGAGACGCTTCTGTTACATGTCCTTGTATCTTGAATTTTGTCCTTTTACGCTCGAATCGGAATCGCCTGGAATGAGAACATGCCCCTGGCGGACGAGTCGCTGAATTGGGAGAAAGAGAGAGAGAGAAAGAGAGAAAAGCAGGTTGATTTCAAAATGCAATCAAGCACCCAACAGCACGTGTTCAGGAATGAGGCAGGAAGTGCCGATGAAACTGGATCAATCATCTTGGTCTGTTACCACGCGACCGGACTTACCTGGAATCAAACTGCCAATGACAAACCGTTCATTTTTAATTATGGGTTGATGTGGAGTGTAACCGCAATTCTTCCTGCACGGCATAATTGACATGTTCTCATTTGCCGCCGGGGATAAAATGACTGCGCCTCTAGATGACATTTAATTACTTGGCCACTGCAACCGGCACTTCCCTGACTGACAGGTATCGCTGCTAGTGCCAAGCTGTCTGTCCTACCTTCGGTACATCAAATGACCAAGGACCGCATATCCTGACAGATTAAAGCGGGGTGTTCGCCTGCTCTTTGGACGCAAGCTCGTATACTACAAATTGATCACCTCACTGAATATCCATTTGGTAGGTCCTGATTTACACATTTAAGTAGAGTAGGGGTGACATTGCATCCAGGACAACACACCAGCACGTCGCGTATGCATCGTGCGATCATTCAGCCACCAAAACGGATGGCAGGTACGTCCTTCACTCGCCGACACAGCAATGTGTCTCGTAGCTAGTATATAGTATAGAAGCTCATTGACTCCTTCATTCTTCTGGTAAATGAATCGAACATGCACTGTATAGAAGTCAAGAATTCTTACACATAAACAACGACATTGTTCCCGTCCAGATTTCTTACCTAACGGTCCTTTGTATTCGCCGGACAAGACAGCTTGTCAAAAATGGATCAAATTGGTATTGAACAAATTGCATTCCGTTCGCTCTTGATTTTCGGCACTTCCATCCTCTTGTGGCTTGTGGGCTCAACAGTCATCTCTTGGTACCGGCTACGCCATATCCCAGGGCCATGGCTTGCATCCATCTCCAACTTATGGATAATCAGAGCTACAACTAGCACGAGACTATCAGAAACCTTCGAAGAAGTTGGTAGGCGCTATGGGCCGCTGGTGAGGATCGGACCGAACCAGATCCTGACGTCTGATGTCGACTTTTTGAGGAAGACTGGGGCTGTGCGAGGAACCTACAACAGAAGCCCTTGGTATATTGCCTTCAGATGTATGGGATATCTCATTACTCGATTTTTTGTTGCATGATGATCCCCACACGCAGCGTCTTGAGACCATCCTCACTCATAGCACAATCTACTACGGAGTGGACCAGCTGCCCCAGAAGCGAAAACAAGCCAGTAGGAAAGCCATAGAAGCCAGCTCGACTCGGAAGCCATGTCGTGTTCCAAATGGGCTTTTTGCAGACTTATTGACACTATCTTTTACTTCAGGGCAACCGTACATGGACAGCGTTTTCAACCTTCAAGATCATGTTATCCATGACAAGCGAAAGGAGCAGATCTCCACCGCCTACAACATCACCGGACGGGAGGTCGACCTCATTGAGCCAGGCATCGACGAGCAAATCCTGGTGATGCTGGACGCACTGCGCACGAAATACGTCGCCAAGCACGAGAAACCCAGCCCGCCACTGCTCGACTTCTCCGACTTCTCGTCCTTCCTGACCATGGATGTCATCACTCGGGCGGCCTTTGGAGAAGAGTTTGGGCACCTGAGGAGCGATTCGGACGTCACCGGCTTCCTTACTCACCTGCGAGAGCAGTGGCCCATGGTCTCCCTGGTGAACGAGACTCCGTTCCTCCGCAGCTTCTTCTACTCCAAGACGTACCTCAGGTTTCTTGGGCCTAACATCACAGACCCGAATGGGCTCGGAAAGCTCATGTCGTAAGTATGCCCCTGACCATGGCGCCGATCATCACTGATGCTCTGCCGCAGGGGTGTGGTGAGAATTGTGCATCAGCGGTATGCCAAGCCAGAGACTCAGTTGCGAAATGACATGCTTGTGAGTCGCGGCGGACCAGTCCCGATGTGTACGAGCATGAACTGATCATTGCCGACAGGGATCGTGGATACACAATGGCCTCACCCAGCAAGAGAGCGCGGCGGAGGGCATGTTGTCTCTTGTCGCCGGCTCCGAGAAAATTGCCTCAGTCATGAGGATCACTTTCCTGTGTCTCGTGTCAAGTCCCCCAATCTATTACAAATTGAAGGCCGTCGTGAAGGAAGCCGTCAGCAGTGGTGCAGTTACCGAGCCAATTTCTTACGAAGTGGCCAAGGAAATTCCCTACCTGAGAGTGAGTCTCCTCTCGTTGTTGCTAATTTTTGAACACGAACACTGGAAGTCCCTGACCGAGTCGCAACAACAGGCCGTGGTGTACGAGGGCATGCGCATGCGACCAGGCACCGTAGGCACGTTCCCAAAGATCGTTCCGCCCCAGGGTGAGGTGGTTCAAGGAAAGTTCATCCCTGGCGGCACGGTCGTGGGCATGAACGTCCCTGCCATGCTCCGCTCAGCAGAGATTTTTGGCTCTGACGCACACATCTTCCGGCCCGAGCGATGGCTCGAGGCCCCAGAGGCCAAACGGGGGGAGATGGAGCGCCAGGTTGAAATGATGTTTGGTCACGGGCGATGGATGTGCGTGGGCAAGCCTGTCGCTTTCATGGAACTATTCAAAACTTTCTTCGAGGTGAGTCTTTAGGTCTTGCACCCATTGTCTCTGACCCATCTTTGATGGCGGTCATTTTGCTGATTCTTGCGACTTCCAACAGTTATTCCGCCATTTCGACTTTACCATTGCTTATCCAGCCAAGCCTTGGAATTCAAGGTGCTACAATGTCTTCGTCGAGGACAACATGTGGATCCAAGTAACAGAGGCAGCTTAGTCCATGATCACCGACGGCTGAGGGTTGTCGGAGCCAACGGGGCATGTTAGAATCGGTCACCGCTTCATTCCTTAGATTGTCACTAATTTCATTGCACTCAATATGGCTAATTGTAAAGACGATTCTTGTTGATCACAAACTTTCTGCTATAAGGCCACAACCGACCGGATGTTGTAAATGTGCTCAAATGCATCGCAAGGGTATATTTGTGCTAGAAATTACTGATTCGTAATATTATGCTGTGCCCCAAAGAGTCTTCCAAGCAGTTTGTACAGAGCTCTGACCCAAATCAAATGGCCCTAAGCTGTTGCACTTATGGGCAAGGAACAGTAATGATATCACCCGGGAAGATGATATCCTTGTTCGCGATGCCACTAGCAGCTGCCAGGGTGTCGGCGTCGCTGCCAAAGTCTGCAGCGACTACGGGAATTATGTCAGTAGGATAGCTTCTCCGAGGGCAGAATTAAGTGCTGGAGGTCTGTATCACTCACTGTCGTCCAGAGTATCACCGGACACGACTTGGTACCAGCCACTGCCTTCGTTGTTGGGGTCGTGGGCGCATCCTCTCTTTGCGACAGCAGTGGCTGCGAGAGCGAGGAGAGAGAGGGTGATGAAAGGGCGCATTTTGCTGGTGATCGTTGCGTAAGTGTATTATGCTTATTAGTTTAACGAAAGACGGATGAGGTCAATGGGCTTCGTTTCAAAAGGTAGTGCCGATCAAGGGCTTTAAGTACTGATTCATTCGCAAGCTACAAGTATAGCATGGCCCGGGGTAAGTGATTTGCCATGGGTTTCCGATGCTATGGGATGGGATATCTTGGCCATCCGTCCCCGTGGGATGCATCTTCACTCTCCATGCGCAAAGGTATCCACCCGATCCTAGCCCTCCCAATCGGCACGAAGCCTGTGAGTGGTTGACTGACTCAAAAGCCACTCTAGACCAACGCGATGGTGATCATCAAATGATAAAAAAGCTTAAAGGAAACGAATCCAGTCTTGGGGCGTGAACCAAGGGCCTTGTGGTTGAGTGCGTGATCAAAAAAGCCACGGCAATACTGGGTCCACCCAAACTACAAGCTGGATATTGGTTACCTCTAGCCGCTCAGAATATATAGTGTGTCTGTTGAGATGAATCTCCCGCGCTTAGTTTACCCGGCACTGTCACCATCATTCGAATGTGATACAGTTCTGCGGAAGGACCGGGATGTATTGGGAAGCTGATTACTCGCGCGCTTCATGGGGGGCTCCATTACTTTAATTTACACACTATCTGTTTATCTATCCTGCTCAGTGGAGCACAAATGGAGCCTAGGTGGAGCTCCTCGATGAAGGGAGTTAGTCCCTTCATCTGATGAGTCGCGCAATTGCGTTGTGAACGTCGGCGTTGCCCGCGCCTGTTTCAGATCAAGTCTTCGGTTTGCTCAGTCCAGTGGCCTGCTACATTATGAAACGACCTTATTGAATTTCACCTTTTGCTTTTAGTTGCCTTGAGAGCCGAAAGCAGCGTGATAAGAGAAACACAACAAACAAATCCATAAATCAACAGCTTTTAACATATGATTTCTCCGGCCGTTAACAGAGTGTTATATATTCTCTCTCGTGCATCAAGGGCACAATCCATGGTCTTTGACAATCGAATTTGGCTCGTGGATCTGGGTGTTATCGCAAGACTTCAGCTGTATTTTGGGCATGAGAGTTCTTCAACTCAACTCTCTTTCGTTGATTGAGTCTGCGTCTTATCAGCGTGGGTGTACCGATCGGTCAACTCTTCTGTGCGGATTGAATGTGGTTGCGGTCACCAACGCACTCGGGCATCTTTGATACCGTAGATTCCTTCCTCAATCGGCAAGTGAGAGGTAGAATAAGACGATATCAAAACGTGAGCCATATGTTGGCTCCGGAGTCTTTGTCGGCATCCTGACATTAGTCGACGATACCCACACCAGGCTGAATCCAACTCTTATGGTGCTGAACCTGCAGAAATCATGCCTCAACTTAGCCGTGCCAAGTTCCAGGAGGGTAAATCAACAGCACCAAAAAAATACTAGTAGAGGTCGCCGAGCTTTTCGAGCTGCAGCCGAATTTTGACACATGATCTCCAGCTAGAGGGCCACATTTTCTCACCGGGAATCAGATGCCAGGATACCAGCTGTACTATTGCGAGACAGCGGTACATAGGTGTTGGGGTGACGTCGTCAGGGTTAGGGGACGCGGTGCCGAGCGAGCGAAGGGCAGGAAGGGATCGGGCATGTGGGCCCTTCCAAGATGACGATTGGGCTTGGCGAACCTGGTGGCGGCAAGTCTCGAGTCGAGTCCAGGACCTGATCATCTCACCTCTCTGTCTTTCTCCCCCCCCCACAAACAACCCCTTCCCGTTCCTAGCAAGTACATTGCTTGTCACTCGTTTTGTTCCCTCCTCTCGCCGAGTTTGAATAGGAGCCAGCCGCCTTGGGAGCGGAAATTGCCACGGGTCAGACTCGGACTGCTCGGCCCTGGAGTGGGAAACCTCGCATCGGACATTACACACCCAGCACTGGCCAGGTCTGACGTGACGCCCCGATGTTCCGGACACCGATTCAAGGCACTGCCTGATCCTGCCCGTCTGTCACGTCCAGAGACCCCGCCCTATCTTGTCTCCTGATTGAAGACATGAGTTCGACACGCGCCGGCATCTCCAACGCGCCATGGTAGTCCTCGACGGCGCTGGTGCATCCGACGCTCACAGCACCAGCGAAAAGGACCCAAGCCAACGGCCCCAGCTCTTACACCGCTCCGCGCACCCACCGCGATCTGCTGCACAACGCCCTCAGGCGCGGCCCTCGCCCGCGCAGCAAGCGAAGCACTTCATCCGCCGATACTACCACAGCCTCATCGTTGAGACTCTTCTCCGCCAGAAGCCCCTGGCCCCGTCCGCCAACGGTCGTTTGATCCCGCTCGACCCGGCCCGGTCGACACAGCTCATCGATGAGCGCCGCGGCCATGCTTTCATTTCGAATGTCATCCGCACGTCCCGCTATAACGTCTTCAACTTCTTCCCCAAGCAGCTTTTCTTCCAGTTCAGCCGTCTGGGCAACTTCTACTTCCTCTGCGTGGGAATACCTCAGACCATCCCAGGAATAAGCACCACCGGAAACGTTACTACCATCTTACCGCTTCTCTTTTTCGTCCTGCTCACCATCATCAAAGAAGGATACGATGACTACAAAAGGCACCGACTGGACAATGTTGAGAATGCCCAGCCCGCTACAGCCCTGCGACGTGTAGCTGAGCACTCTGTAGCCGGCACGCGTGACGGCTGGCCGGCGACTTGGTTCAGGCGGCTACGGACCAAGCAGCCAGTTCCTGCTTCCAGCACTTCAGAAGTCGTCGATGGGTTTCAGTGGACGACCACCGCATGGAGCCAGCTGAGGGTGGGTGACGTCGTCAAGCTCTCCCGGGATGAAGAGGTCCCCGCAGACCTCGTGCTTCTCCACGCTGACGGCGAGAATGGACTGGCATACATCGAGACGATGGCATTGGACGGTGAAACGAACCTCAAGAGTAAGCAGGTCTTGCCCGAGTTCGAGAGCTGCGACACGATTCGAGGCATCCTGAAATGTCAAGCCGAGCTCATCGTCGAGGACCCCAATGCCGACCTTTACAACTTTAACGGGAGAGTGGAGATCAACGGGAAGACGGTACCTCTCACCTTGAATGAGGTTGTCTACCGTGGGACCGTTCTTCGGAACACACCATGCGCCGTTGGCCTAGTCATCAACACAGGCGAAGAAACTAAGATAAGGATGAACGCCAACCGGCACCCGAAGGCCAAGAAGCCTGCGCTCGAAGCCGTCTACAACCGTGTCGTCCTCAGCTTGGTCTTCTACGTCATCTGCCTCACCATGGGCTGCTCTATTGGCTACCTGCTTTGGCAGCGGAGCAGTGAGACATCTGCCTGGTACGTCAACGGGCAACGAGTGGCTGCCGAAGAGATCATCATTGGATATGCTATAATGTTTAATAATGTCATTCCACTGGCCCTATACGTGAGCTTGGAAATTGTCAAGATTGGACAGATGCTGATGCTCAACGGCGACATGGGCATGTACGATGCTGTATCGGATACACCGGCGAGGTGCAACACGAACACAATATTGGAGAATTTGGGTCAGGTCGGTTACATTTTCAGCGACAAGACCGGTACATTGACCGAGAACGTCATGAAGTTCAGAAAAATGACAATCGCTGGGACGGCTTGGCTGCATGAGATGGACCTGCGCCAAGAGCAATCTGCCGACCCCAGTACGAGTGATACCAGGGGAAGGAAGTCCATGCAAGCTCGATCCGTCGACATCGGCCGCGATGTTTCTCAGGTTGTTGTGGAGCCAGACAAAATCGAGGTTGCCTCGTCTCCGACGGCCAGTCCCCGCTCATCATCACAATGGCAGTCGTCTGCGCGCCAAAACCTTACGCAGCCTGATGTCACAACGGATGAGCTACTCGACTTTATTCGCGCCAGGCCGAACTCTCCGTTTGCGAGAAAAGCTACCCAGTACATCCTTGCCATGGCTCTTTGCCACACCTGTCTTCCCGAGTACAGGGATGGCGAAATCGAATACCAATCCTCCTCACCAGATGAGCTGGCGCTTATCCAAGCGGCTCAGCAACTAGGCTATACGGTTGTGCAACGCTCCTCACAACAAATCACGCTGAGGATATCCAGCAGCGGCTCAGAAACTACGCGGATATACGAAATACTCGATGTTATCGAGTTCAGCAGCAAGAGGAAGAGAATGTCTATTGTTCTCCGATGCCCTGACGGCAGGATATGGCTAATATCCAAAGGCGCTGATTCGGTGATTTTGCCACGTTTGAAGACGGCCCAAGTTGCCTTACAGAAAGCGCACGAGGTCCGACAAAGCGCAGAAATGGAGCGTGCGCTGCAGAGGAAGAGCCTACAACAAGAGCCCCGGAACTCTTTCGGAGGTCGCCCGAGCCTGACCATTCGCCGGAGTATCGGGGTCAATCGACAGGCCAACGCAGGCTCATCTAGCCTGCGTCCGCCACTGTATGGTAGGAGCAAGTCTTTCGAGATTAGCAATGTATACAGAAGCTCAGTTGACCGCTCTCGTCCATCGCTCAACAGGGGCGTGTCTTTGGACGTCTCGTCTTCCTTGGCACTTCGCTCGCGATCCGCCGCTAGTCGTCAACAAGACAAGTTCGCCTTTCTGGACGATCCATCCATCAGCGACGAGGCGACTGTCTTCACGCGGTCTTTCAAGCTACTTGACGATTTTGCGGCCGAAGGCTTGCGTACCCTCCTCTACGCTCACAAGTACATCACTGAAGCGGATTACAAAGCTTGGAAAGAGGTATTTCATGCGGCGGAGACAAGTTTGATCGACAGGCAGACCCGTATTGAAGAAGCTGGTGACCTCATTGAGCAGAGTCTGGACCTCGTCGGCGCATCTGCTATCGAAGACAAGCTGCAGAAGGGCGTTCCTGAGACGATTGACAAGCTGCGGCGGGCCAATATCAAGATCTGGATGTTGACTGGCGACAAACGAGAGACTGCCATTAACATAGCACATTCGGCACGAATATGTCTTCCAGAGTCTGAGGTGTACATACTGGATGCGACGCAAGGTGATCTCGAGGCACAGATGATGGAGATCGTGGAGGACCTGGGCATTGCCGACGACATCCCTGCGACCACAAGCCGCCATCACACCGTCGTGGTGATTGACGGCCACACTCTTGGCTGCATCGAAACACCCGCAGACCCTAGCAACACACGGCTGAAAGACCTACTATTCGCCTTGATTCCACATATCGACAGTGTTATTTGCTGTCGAGCCTCTCCGGCTCAAAAGGCATTCATCGTGCGGGCCACCCGGAAGACGATCTCTTCCAAACGCCCTGTCACATCGCCGACTCTGACCCTCGCCATCGGCGATGGTGCAAACGATCTTGCTATGATATCTGAGGCCCACGTGGGTATCGGTGTCTCAGGTCACGAAGGGCTCCAGGCTGCACGAGTAGCAGACTATTCCATCGCTCAGTTCCGTTTCCTCCAACGCCTCCTTCTCGTTCACGGAAGATGGAACTACACAAGGACGGCGAAGTTTGTCCTTTGGACGTTTTGGAAAGAGATGTTCTTCTACATGCCCCAGGAGATCTTTACGCGATATACTGGGTTCACCGGGACGTCTCTTTATGAGAGTTGGAGTTTGACTGTGCTCAATGTCCTCTTTACGAGTCTGGCCACAATCGCCCCTGGGGTCTGGGAGCAGGACTTGAGCCAGGAGACCTTGCTTGCTGTGCCAGAACTTTACGTCTATGGCCAGCGTGGGGAGGCACTCAACTTATCGCGGTATCTCGGGTGGATGGTCGGTGCCGCGGTCGAGGGCATCCTTACATTTTATGGTTGCTGGGCGGGCTACGGCTACTTTGGCCAGGCCGGAGGGCTCAGAGATCAGGGGCTGTTTGCGTTGGGCGATCTGGTGTTCACGGTTTGCATCGTGTGGACGAACTGGAAGTTACTGTGAGTCGCTTTGAGCTGTGCCTCCCCCCCCCCCAAAAAAAGCGTATGTACTTGAAATCAAAGAAGTGACTGACTGACATTTGGCAGAATCGTCGAGACGCATTTCAAATCATTCCTTGTCCTCGGCTCCTTCTTCATTACCGTCGCTGGTTGGTGGCTCTGGCAGGCCTTCCTCGCGGGGGTTTACGCACTTCAGCCGTCACCTTACAACGTCCGCGGTGGCTTTTTCGGCACATTTGGGAAGGACCCTGGCTGGTGGATCACGCTTATCCTCGTATTGATGGTTCTTTTCGTCCTGGAACTGGGCTTCAAAATGGCGAAACGCACACTGACCATCATGGGCTTGTGGAGGTGGGGACGAGGCTGGTGGAAGAGGCTCAGGAGTTGGAAGAAAGTCCGCAAGGAAGACTGGATAGAGAGCAACTTGGAGGACTGGGACCTCGGCCTGTGGCAAGAGATGGAGAAGGGCCCGCTGGTAATGAAGAGGCTGAGAGGAATGCTGCAGGCCGAGGAGGGCGGCGAGGGCGCTGTCGACATCGACGATGAAGCGGTGGAAGAGCTTGTGGTGGTGGATGAAGAACGTCGTGCGTGAGGGGTGGCTTGTATTCTGGCATTAGTGATACCCGAGGAAAATGTGGTGGTCGTTTGGTCTTGCATACAAGATCTTGCCTGTGTGTGTCTCATTAGCATTTACAGATGGCAGGCAGATCTTTAAATAATAATGTCAAATCTTGTCAGCCGTGTGGCATCAGCTACTCGCAGTGCAGAGCGAAGGCGAAGGCAACAGGGGTTCGCCAAGGTGCAACTCCGTTTGCTTTCCAAATTCTCAGTGTGTGGTGCCAGTCAAAGCTGGTTCCCAAAGACACCATCTTGCATGGGAAAAAACAGCCTCAGCCTACCTGCCCTCCTTTCCTTTTCAAGTCGCCTAATACCCTCAGAGACTTGGAACTTGATCACCTACGCCCCGATCCTCCTCCTGACCTCAGCTTCAACGTCTTTGCCGGTGCCGGCCACTTCTCCCTCAAAGATCACCTACCAAATCTGGTTCACCTCTGCTTTCTTTTGTTTTCACATCGCAGACGATCGTTACTTGCATCTTGTCCTGCTCAATTCACCTTCTAAAGCTCTGCCTAAGTTCTAGGCTGGGACGTCCACCTGTGTACCGAGGTATGTTCACTTTTCTCCCCTTTCTCCCTTTCCCCTTTCCACTTTCTCGTTGCCTAATTTGCCTCCGCCCTTTCAACACCGTCCTTCGTCGACCGTCGACCAGCGACAGCAGTCCCTTTAAAGGTGTTCTAGCCCTGCCTTTGTTCCTTGGCCGAATCGTCATCATAATCTGGCAGCCTACCCTCGAATGCCTCCTGCTTCTTCTAAGCTTTTACTCGAACCACATCGCAACTTCTTTCTGCCTGGTCTCAACCTTAATTGACTTATGCTGACCGATTGACGGGGCCAGCCTCATTAATACCAGCAGCACTTCAAGCCTTCCTTTCCCAAAACTTATCCGTCTAAGCTCAGCTATTTCTGAGCAGCCTTTGACGACCTTCCCACCTGCGTTTCTGTTACTCGGAAAGCCTTAAACCTGCAAACTCGGCCCGCGAGCTTGCCGCTCTTTTACAGCTCTGAAGCAATCAGGTCCAGCAACCTAACTGTCTCTACCCTCTGACTCGCCAATGTAACAACTTTCTGCTTCCCCTTAACCCACCGTTTCTACTCCAACTGGTCAACATCGGTGGCCATGTTACGGAGCACTTTTTCCCGAGACGGGCTCCGACTTCCAGGCGCTGGAGACACAGGCAGAAACGCCTATACTCGAGTCCAGAGCCTCCGGCGGCAGGCAGCAACCCAAGCTCGAGGCCATGCCACAGTTCGCCCCAGTGAGGATCCGGCCGTGGAAAGCGACAACGAGCAAAATGTCGAGGAAGCTGAGGCTGCCGTTCTCCAGGAGTATGATATCATCGATCTCACCGAAGATATCCTTCCTCAGCGGACCCAGACAGACATCCACGGCCGCTACCGGTACAAGCAGGTCGGGAGGAATGCTTCTCTGGAATCCAGCCATCAAGCGAGATCATCCTACAAATTTGGCGTCATTGACCTGAAACTTGGTACTTGTGTTGAGCTCTGTGAGCCCTTCGGCAAGTGGGAGGTACATAGGGTTCCTGCAGAATCGGCGATCACAACTGTTACTAACTGTTCTCGATCAGATTAACTTTGTCGAGATCAAGTCGATCTGGGTCTCCAAGTCTGATGGAGGTGTGATCATTCGCGGCCTTCCATACACGCGAAACCGAAACCTGCCCGGCTCACTGGACAATAAGAGAAACGAAGTCTGCCAGATCCTCGAGATTGATGCTGACGACCAGCGTCCCGATGACGCTCAAGCACTGGTCCAAATCAACCCCCAACAGATCTTGCAAGTCCGGACCTTTAACAAGACAAATGCGATCTACCCGCAACATCGCTTTGGCGACGACCGACAGTGGCGTGGAAAGACAGAGTTGGAACTAGAGAAACAAGCACCCTTGACGTGCCGTTGGAAGTCTCGCATCCAGTATCGGGATGCTCGCTTTCGCAACTACGACAAACCCGACACCTGGGCCCTCGTCAGGCTGACCGAGGCTGAGGCTGATGGACGATTCCGCATCCCTGATAAAGAGCTTAAGGCAAATTTTCGGGGCAGAACTCATCGTGGAGGCTCTTACAAGCCCCAGGTCATCAATCTTGATGGATCTCGAGTCCCCACGACGAGGAAAGACCGGCAATACACCTTTGCCGACATGTTTTGTGGTGGGGGAGGTGCAACTCGTGGTGCTGCCATGGCCCGTTTCAAAGTAAGCCCCTCGCCTACGCGCGCTGAGCCGAAACACGAAAGTTGTCTTGAGCTCACCTAACTCGCTGGCAGGTTGTATTCGGTGTTGACCGCTGCCCTGTGTCTTGCGCAACTTGGCGACGCAACTTCCCGGGCGCTCGTCTGTACGAGCAGGATGCGACTAGCTTCATCCACAACCCCGAGGTCGACTATCGGTCTCATCCTATCGACATTCTTCATCTATCCCCACCCTGTCAATTCTGGTCGCCTCTTGCATACCCCCATGCCGGAAAAAATAACGAGGAGAACATGGCGATTCTTTTTGCTTGCCCTGAGCTTATCAACAAGATTCGCCCACGGCTGTTCACCCTCGAGCAGACATTTGGACTCACACACGATGCGCACGCAGATTTCCTGAATGCCCTGGTTCGAGGCTTCACATCTCACGGGTATTCCGTCCAGTGGTAAGTCCATCACCAGGTTCGCATTCTAATCTAGGCTGACAAACCACGCACTCACAGGAAGATCGTTCCTCTCGTCGAATACGGTCTACCACAGACTCGCAAGCGGCTCGTCATGATCGGTTCCTGTCCCGGAGAGCAGCTGCCCCCATGGCCTCCCGCCACGCACAGCGCTCTGCCAACCCAGGGCCTGAAGCCTTTCGTCACCGAAGCCGAGGCCATTCGAAACCTCGACGGCCGAACGGTCTCTCTACACGATGTGGCGGGCACTCTTGTCCGTGACCTGCCGCCAAGGAACGGCAACGTACCCTTTCCAAGGACTATTACGTGCGGAGGCACCCAGAGCACCTCGCATTTCAGTGGCCGCCGAGACTACACGCTGCGTGAGATCGCATGTCTACAGGGATTCCCCGTGTCGCATCAGTTCGAGGGCAACAAGACGGCGATCAAGAGACAGATCGGCAACGCATTTGCGCCTTGTGTTGTCAAGGCTTTCTATGACCACCTTCGAGCCTGGCTGCAGCGCGTGGACGGCATCCAGAGGGTTGTCCCAGCCCGAGCTCGCGTCCCGGTCCCACAGAGCACCGAGTCAGGACCGGAAGTTGATCGCCGCCACCGAGGCATCCCGGCTCCCATCTTGCCAGTGGAGCCACGGGTAAATGGCGATCTCGACGAGGATGAAGCATTGGAGTTGGCCTTGCAGGAGAGCAGGCGTGAACTCCAGCCATCTGCCTCCGTTGTTGAGATCTTGGACGACGAGCCCCAGCAGCACTCACCTGTGTCCGCGGTTGCCCCACTGCTGGAGCGGTTGAGCATCGCGCCGTCGGACCACAGGACCGAGTCTGATGATCCCCGGAGCAGGTCGCGAAGCGTCACTCTCGACTTCAGCCCGAGCCCGAGTCCGGGACCGAGTCGCCGTGCAACAAAGGCAGCCTCGCAGAAGCGCAGCCTTGAACATATGCACGACGGGGAGGCCGATAAGGTCATGAAGGAAGAATCGCCCCCGAAGCGCGAGCGGGTGCTCAAGCCTCGAGGTCACGAGAAGGGAGGCAAGGTCCCAAGCAGCCTGCCTCGGTACACGGGGCCCAAGAACAAACGTGACGCCGCCGACGACGAGAATGTTGCTATCGGCCGGTCGAAGATTGGTGGACGCCGGAATGGCTCTCAAAACACGCATGTGGACGACTCGACACCTGAAGACCGAGAAGCCCCCCACCGAGGTTCCCACCAGGGTACTGCTGCAGAGGATATCGCGTCTGGAGAGTCGGAAATTGATTGGTTGAGTGTTTTCCCTCAGGCCAGAATGGCTGGGAACTCTGGCGATGAGGTATGGACTTTCTAATATGTTGTTGTGTCCAACCGATGTCTTCAACCATGGGGACGGACATTTGTTTGTAGGGCCGTTGTCGCCCATAACATGGAAGGAGTATCTCTGAGCAGATACTTCGAAGAGGTACTCCACCTTGGGGGCGGACGAAGCTTGGTTTCCTTGGGGTGGTATTCGTCTGATTGTCATCTGGTTGGCACCCTCTGTGTTCGAGCAGCCTTACCATGGCTCCGAACGGTTGTTTTCTCTGTGCGCTAGCTATTGGTCGGGGCACTTGTCTACCACAGCTCACACCATGGAATTAGCTGTGTCCAAGCTAGAAAATGAAGATCTGTAAACCATCGAGATACTTGCTCCGTGTGCTGCAGTTTCTGGCGACGACTACTGTCGACGCCTCTAACTGCTCGCGTGCCTTGGTGCGGCATTTTTGTCAAGGCCTTCCATCCTGGACAGCTTCCAGATTCCAAGGTTTCTCTGAGTCTGTCTTCCTGCCGCAAACTCTAGTAAGAGAGCTTGATGTCGAGGACTTGGACAAGTCTGGCTCAAGTCAGAGCGCCGATGACTCAAGCGCAGAAGACATGATTGGCGCTACCGATGCCTATTTTTGAGGCAGTTTGACACCATCGCAAGGCCATAACCGGCGCCGGCGGCGACGAGGAAGGAAGGAAGTGTGTGATTGATGTCTTGGACAAAACCTCGCTATAGGGCACGTGAGAAGAAGGTCATGGTGGAAGCATGCTCCAGATCCCGCAATACAGGAGCTCCAGGCTGCGCTACTACGACCTTGGGATGGTGGAGAACAAAATTGGCACGCATTGACCAGACTTTGTCTGGTATTATGAGCCAGGGCCCGATAACGCTCGCCTCTGGGGGGCTCTTCGAAACGTGGGCCTGAATCGCCATGACACAGATCTTTCCAGCCAAGGTCGATTCCGCATCGGCAACGTGAGAAGCCTTCTTGGACTTTTGCATTCACCAATGGCAGTGGGAGGATTTCAGCCACATTTCCTGGGGGGGCCACTATTATTGCAGCCTCCCTCAGCTAGCAGCGGCGACGAGAACGGGCCAGACAATCTGAAAGCGTGACTTGGCGAAACGTACTGAGCAGTTCCAGCCCTGTCTGGGTTGCCTCTATAAAAATGAAAAAGCTTCGCATTGCAAGTCAAGCCTCGGCCTGTGGCTTGTTTGAGGGTCTGGAGGACCGACTTGGCTCTTCTAGCGGCCGGTCTCCCGGAATTCGAGCGCTAGGCGGCCTCGGGTATAGGCCTCTCGGCAATCTGGCCCGCGGCCTCGACCACCTGGGCGGCCTACTAGAACATCTGAACTAGACTCACCAGCCTAGCAGCGCCCGCACAAATCTCAAAATAACCTCTCAGACGCCTGGTTGAAGCCCCTTGACTCAATGGTCTGGACATAGCGGGAAGTAAAATAGGTGGCTCGACCAAGCACACTTGGGCCAGCTTGGTCGGATAGGCGTGGAATGGCCAGCTATTTCGTCAGGATACCTTGGGTGCCGGCAAGGTCACTTGTTGTGCGTCAGGTTTGCGGAGGCGTGACTCGGCCTGGGGGCCCCAAGCAGACGTGCACTCCGGAACCAGCCAATGTTTATGAAGCGGGTTGGGAGCCGCCACGGTGAGGTCTCAAGCGAAGAGATGAAGCGGTACCTGGCTCCCAACACCCCGGGATGCGCAAGCCTTTGGACAGATCTCTTGGTTAGCCTTGAATTATGGGCCCAGGCACTCGCTACCCTACAGCAGAAGGGACGGCAGAGGAGCATTGCAGCGGACACTGCAAGCCTGGGCAGCGTGCAGCGTGGGCATGTTTAGGAAGAGTCGCACAGAGCCTCTTGGCGGCGTCTCAGCCGGGGGAGAGCCACGACGACCAGCGAGCCAAATCCAGCCAATACTAGGCTAGGCAAGTCGCGGGAAAGCGAAGCGCACTGGACACCTCCAGACAGTCTTCCCCACATATCCACCCCCAAAGCAGTGAGAGCCAAGTCCGTACAAACATGCAACGCGTCTCAGAAGCTTTTCTTGGCGACTTGGCCGTCAAAGACCAGACGCCAAGTGGTGAGCCAGCCATGCAACACCACAGGCCCAAACCTCGACGGTCACTCTCGCCAGAGTCGCCACCATGCCCGTCCCGGCCCTGCCTGCCCATGCCTGGGTACGCCCTCCTGCTCTTGGGTTCGTTTCGAGCCGTTTCAACCTGTCGTTCTACCATCACCGACCTGTCACATCCCATCTTGCCCTAGGACTGCGTCGATCACCGCCAAGAGATCAAGAATAGGTCCTGAGGGGGCACCATGTAGACGTCTCATACACGCTGCTTACTTGGCTGCCGGAGCGCAGGCAAGCCGTGCGGTCCCATTCGACACCCTCGCCCGGGCCTGGAAGCCCGTGGACGGTGTGCAACAAGGCCGATCCGAGTCAAGGCCTCTCTCTAGGTCCTCGTAGGATAAAACTCTATGTCGTCCCAACTTTGTTCTCACAAATGAACTTCTCTCTCATCCACACGAGCAGCGCTCTTACTATTATTCAGTCATTCTCTTCTTGACCTAGATCTGGTATCTCCCTACTTTCTTACACCCAAGAAACTTTCTTTTTAATATCTATCCGCCCATCCCCGTTTGCTCCATCACAACTCTTCGGTCCCACCCAAGACAGTTGATCCACACGCCTCCTTCTCCAGACCGCACTGCTCCGTCGTGATACCCGCTCTCACTCAGCTCCATCCAAAGAAAAAAACCAAAAAAAGCCAAAATGAAGTACAGCTTCGTCGCCTTCCTCGCCGCCTCGGCCAGCGCGGCCCCGCTTAACATCAACCTGGGCGCTTACTCTCCCGCCCTGGTGGTCGGTGATGGTGAGATCTCATTCGCCGGGAACGGCGCCGCAGGGGCAGAGGGCCTCGTCAACACCCTCCAGGGCGCCGCTGCCGCCAGCAATGGAGCCGTTGCCCAGGGTCAGGCCGTCGCCCCCGCCGCGCCCGCCGGCCAGCAGGCCTCGGTCATCAACGAGCCGGTAAGGTCCCGATCGCTTGGTATGTTACGTCCCTTTAAGCCGGTAAACTAATGTTTTGTTTTCTTCAAACTAACAGGCGTCTCTCCCCATTCCAGGCGTAACTAAGGAGCTCGACCCCCGCCAGGAGGCTGAGGACGAGGAGGACGAGGAGGAGGTTGCCGAGATCGAGGCCAGGCAAGAAGTGGAGGGCGGCAACCTGATGAAGCGCCAGAACGGTTTCGACCGCGCCCTGACGTACGCCGAGGCCGCCCTCCAGAAGGGCCCCAAGATCCAGCTCGGAACCCCCGCCGCCGGTGTTGGTATCATCGTCGACAACAACCAGCAGGCCGCCGGGGCTGTCACGCCCGCCGAGTAAAGGGAGTTGTCTTCTATGACACACACACACAAGACTTTATTCACAAAAAAAAACGAAATACCCTAATTTACTCTCATGTGCAACGATGGAATTTGGATGGACGGATCTACGGATCAAATGCGCGGAGTGCTTCTTTCTTCTTCACTACAAACAAAGACGGGAATCATGCGCGGAGTGGTTGGCGGGCTGGGCTGGTGGTGGAGGAGGTTGGACTTGGTCTTCACGATATTAACCTCGCTTTGGGTTTTCGTGGTGTAAAGCATAAGCGGCAGCTTTGTTGTTAATCGCGACATGGAATTCCCGTTGTTATTTTAGACCCGCCTTAATTTGGCTGCAAAGTTACGATAGAGTCAAACGCATTAAAAGGGTTAATCCTCGAAACAAATTTGTCAAGTTGCCTCTTCATGGGAGTATGTGCCTCAGCATCTTGGATTGAGGGAGCAATCCTCGCTATCGCTTACTCAGACACCGGGAGATTGCAAGCAATGTTTGTTCTCTTCGTGGGGTGTTATGTCAGAAAGCTGTTTCACCTCCCTCGCCATCAGATGCTTCATATCAGCCTTGGCGAGCCGGAAGAATAACAGAGGAAACGCGTGTGGACCAAGTGTGGCGTTTCAATCCCGTGAAAGCGAGCCACACCTGTGGTTCTTTTGCTCATTTGCCCCAGATCACTCGCAAGTTCATTAGATTGCCAAAATACCAATTCATCAGTAGGATCCAGTGGAGGTCGCATCACGGAACTCTTAAACAATATTGCGATAATAATACTTTCTGACTAATAATCCATATTAGCCGGTCAGCTCAGTTTTCCGCCGCTGAGAAGAGGTTAGTATTGGCTCTGTATCGCAACACGTGCAGCTGTTATGGCACCACTACAGTCTGCATATCAGACTGAGGTTTCAGTAGGCTTCTCACGTCGCTGGTCTGGTAGCACCTTCCACTAGCCAATGACATGAGTTTGCTCAAGTTTCCGATATTCTTTGAAGAATGAGATGGACGAACACGTGTGGAGAGCATTCCCATTACGTTCATTACATCGTGATTGGATTAGGACGTCTCGCCCCCAGTGTACCTCCGCGTGTGAAACTGCCCTTGGACATAAGTGTCTCCCCTTTAACGTGCCCATGAACCACGTTCCCTGCTTCCAGCTTGAAAGTACCGACAGAGTGCTGGAGCTCCAAAAGGCAGGGGTTGCAGATGTGGTGTTCCGTGTCCACCTCGTTCTTGACGTCCATTGTCAGCGCCTGTCCCAATCAAGGGAAGATCATGACCAGAAACTTCATCGGTCAAGTATGTCAAAAAACAAGCTTAACCTGGGGACAGGAGATCATGAACTTTGCGCAAATCTAAACTCGGGCGATCTTCATAAGCTGGGTCCCATGACCCTGCCGTCGAACATCAGACATTCTTCGATCCTTCAGGGTCTGTGTCCCCTCAGTGGTTAGAGTTTTCGCATTCTACGACTTCATCTCGAATGAGACTCGAACACAGGTTGACGTCGCTGTCACTAGGGTCTTTAAATCAGGAGATGCACAGCCTCGAGTCATAACAACGATCGAATTACCTGTCCGACCGCGCACCCGCGTAGTATATTTACGGTGCCCTCCATCCCCCCGAGACTCCGTTACGACCTCCGGTCGCTGTGGAACACCAACATCAATGCACCCCTATTCCATCGAAGTGGCATTTGACCAAGACATGTATCAGGGCGGCGTCCTGGCTCATCTGCCCACGCGAATCAGTCTTGTGCTGATAGGGACCGTGCTGCTGCAGAGACAACCCCCACCGGGAGAGCACAAACATATCAGATGACATGTTCTGGAAAGCTTGTTGCACGGGTTTATCAGATCTCTTGAGGTGGGTGGGACCCAAAGTGATAGTATTGCAACCCTTTGACGCTCAGTATCGGACTCGGACGTCCCACTTTACGTACCCATATATCAAGGTAACGACCTCGAGTGCATAGTCGTGGCTCGTCTTCATTGCTCAGATGGCTACCTCGCCTCAGGGGTCGGGCAATACTGCCATAAACGAGGCCTTCCAAGGTTATCTCGCTTGTGTGCCAGGTCCGTGAGGATGCCCTCCACCATGTGCTGCAACCTTGTGTTCATGTGGTCTCTCAAACTTGCGGTTTTGTAAGCACATGGAATGATTTACTAATACTTGAGCACGGTGACTGGAGCGAGTCAATCGCCGAATCTGTTCGGTTTCGTGATTCAATGAAGTGAAGTCTACTTGGCTCTTATAGATTGCCGGGTCACGATATTGGTTGCTCAGACCACAGCTTATCTCATTGGATACAAAATAGGCAATCATACGCATACAGTCCTCTCATTACGGTAGTGCGGCCGGCCGAGAGGTCCTCCTGCGTTGGAGCCCCGACTTGTGGTGCCACTGGCGATGCAACGGGTTGCCTTCGCGTCTTTCGGACAACTTTGGTAAGCCGAAGTGACCGTTGTAGCGTGCCAGATTCCTGGGGCCAACAATCAAGTTGAATGAGTCCCGAAAAGGTTGGTTGTCAGAACCTAAGTCAAGGGTGGAGTAGGGAGGTATCCGCGGAAGCCAGGCATATGCGACGCACAAGCTTCTGCGTGCTGTGCAAGGTTTTCCATTACGTCGCACCTTCAACTCCTACCCGATCACACGGCACGGGCTCCTTGCGGTGTGTGTTTCCTTGCAGGCCGACGCGTAAGCCCGCGAACCGTTGGTCTACATCCGCACGCAGACGAGGATTAACACTGTACGTACTGTGGTATTTTGGCCCGTGACCTGCCACCGTTGGGTCACTCCAGAGATCCACGATGAAGTAGGTCGTGGGAATGAAGGGGACCATATTGGCCAATGCAACCCTAACACGCGCATAGTTTTTCTACGCGGCTTGGCAATGCGTCGAAGGGCTCAGCAGCTCCTGTTGGACTTTCTCAATTGGCCCAGACGTAAAACTTCCCCTATTCCAAGCTTTCTGTGTCTTCCTCCTCGGGCCCGATCCAAGGCAGATCCAACTGTGCCGGCATCCCGCTGGCTCGTCACGGTAGCCTACAGTGCCACAGGAAGGGGCCTCACAGCCACAGCTGGTCACCTAATAAGGCACCAAGAGGTGACTGTGCCTCACATTAAAAACCTTCGTCATAAAATACGCGTGTTTCAAAAAATAACACGTCCGAGGTTGACTGGTCCCTGGATATGGCTCTTCCTGGCCCATGTTCCTTGCGCATAACGACCGTTGAATATGCCGACATATCCACTAAGGGACGAAAACCCCGATCTTCCTGCACAAATGTCCGTCCGGACTTCGGCTGTCCTGGTTGGCCGGTGCGGAAGTAACCGCAGAAACTAAACCTACATTGATAGCTTCAACTCAAAGCATTAGCAACCCAAGATCGGGGCTTGGTGACATTATTATTAGTTAGCCTAGTGATGCATGTAGTTGAGGGTGGGGGCCATCTGCCTGCTGCTGCAAGCGTGCCTCGACTATTATTTCCAGGGTTGCGGGCAGACATTGATTGTTGGAGCTCTACTGGTTCTTACATGGGTCAGTATTTGGATCGACGTATGAACCTGCATAGCAGTTGGCATATATTTGTATCACTTCAAGGTACAGGCAATGAGACGAATAATCCAAAGTGGCGGAGGGAGCCTTGCGTTTTCACTGTCCCTCGCATAACTTAGGTCGTGCATATGCATTCTTCTGCAAGCTTCTCACCTCTAGGGCAACTTGTACGGTAATAGTACACTTCCGATGACAGCCGCCTGACGTCTGGTCTGATGATTTGTGCTATGAAGGTTGCCTCACCGTACTGCGGCTGAGGAGCCTAAGTCGGGCGGGCGCCCTCGCGCCCAAGATCGGACGACCGCGACCGATCAAGCGAGGTCGGCGAGGAGGTCGATGCAACTATACAAGACGATGTCTCCAAGGCTCCCTGGGGCCGATCAATCCGGGTCAAGGTTCTGAGAAGTTCGGTATACCAAACCGAGATGTCACATGTGGCAGAGCCGCAACCCCCGGCTGGGACCACGATAGATACTATCGAAAGTCTATTCCTGACACAGAGCTCAGACTCGTGCTACACCGGCCCAGTGTGCCCACAGACTTCATCTTATGCCAAAGTCCGGTCGTCTGTACGCGGTCATGCAGTGTCGCATTCTACGGTATGACTCTTACTCGTGAATAAGGGGCTCTCGCCCGCGGCGGGCACAGGATCAGGGCTTGGAGCGACGCTCTAAGTTTGCGAGCCGCATATGCAGGGTTGATCCACCCGCGTCAACACCGACCTGCCTCACATCGCCGCACATCGCCGTCCTCTGGACCTGTGCCTCCTGACCTCAGCCCCCGTCCGATCCGTGTTTCTGGTTCAAACGGCCTTGGCCGCCGGGGCGAACACGAGGAAACACTTTGACCACCTCTTCTCCTCGACCTGATTATGGAGCACACCGAGGTGCATATCAGGGTCTTCATGCATGGGCATGCGCCCTCTTCACATTTAGTATCTCGGATATAGAACGCCTCGCGTCTCCGATCGCCAGCCGAACGTGGAGTGGGCAGGGCGCAAAGATGGTGTATACGCGCTTGGCATCGGGCGCCGGCGAGGATGTGGTGATGCTCATTCCGAGAAAAGGGGTATGGCATGGTTGTCACGAGCGTCGTTCTCACGAAAGGGTAGGGTGGGCTTCCTCAGCTGCCAGGCTCACAGTCCCAGAGTATCCAGCGCCGGCACTTACGAGCTACCTCGTGGCGGTGAGGTCGAGTCCAGGAGTATCAAGACTAATGTTATAAAAGATACCACTCCCACCGAAGGGACTTGTGTGAAGCTGTTGATATTCGTCCGATCCTTCACTTCTCCTGGAGACTCCAGACAACACACTCTCTATACTCAACTTTCGTTTTTCCTTCACCAACATGAAGCTGTCATTCGTATCACTCCTGGCTGTTGCCTCGCGCACAGCAGCCATGAGTCTGCTTTCGCTTCATGACTTGCCATCCAACTTGATGCCCAGGCAGTCCAATTGCCAAAACTCTCCTACATCACGCGGCTGTTGGGGAAACTTCAGCATCGACACCAACTACTACGATGTTTTCCCTGATACCGGTGTCACTCGTGATGTGTATCTTTCCGTCCAAGAAGGGCCTTGCGCCCCGGATGGAGTCAACACGACGTGTCAGACCGTCAATGGCACTATGCCTGGTCCCCTCATCATGGTAAGATGTCAAGATCACCAACCCAATGAATGGGACTTCGCTAACCATATTGCAGGCTGACTGGGGAGACCGTCTAAACATTCACGTCACCAACAATCTGGCGGTTAATGGAACCGCTATCCACTGGCACGGCATCCGTCAGCTCAACTCTGTAGCCGCGGATGGTGTCCCCGGGGTCACCCAATGCCCAATCGCTCCTGGGTCTTCGCTCACATATAGCTTCCACTTGACGCAATACGGCACCACTTGGTACCACAGCCACCTGAGTCTACAGTATGGCATGGGCGTCTTCGGGCCTATGATCATCAACGGACCAGCAACGGCAGACTACGACGAGGACCTCGGGGTGATTCATCTCCAGGACTGGGCCCACAATACCGCCTTCTCGCTCTGGAACACCGCAAAGCAGGGAGCCCCGCCGACCATGGAAAATGGCCTCATCAACGGGACCAACACGTACAACTGCACTTCCACCGACACCTGCACGGGCATCGTTGGCAAGAAGTTCGAGACGAGGTTCCAGGCGGGCAAGAAGTATCGCATCCGGCTCGTCAACGTCGCCATCGACGGCCACTTCCAGTTCAGCATCGACGGCCACTCGCTCACCGTGATCGCCAACGACCTCGTGCCCATCAAGCCGTACACGGCCGACTCGGTGCTCCTGACCATGGGCCAGCGGTACGACGTGATCGTCGAGGCGAACGCGGCCCCCGGCGACTACTGGCTGCGCGGCGCGTGGGTCGACGCGTGCATGACCAACGGCAACTCGAACGGCATAACGGGCATCGTGCGGTACGATAATAGTAGTACCGCGACCCCGACCAGCAACTCCACGGTGACAACCGCCTCGAGCTGCAACGACGAGCCGTACAAGAGCCTCGTCCCCCACGTGGCCATGGACGTCGGCACCGTCACCACGACGGCTTCGGAGACTTTGAACTTCAAGTTCGACTCCTACTTCAAGTGGACCCTCAACGGCAGCAGCCTGCTGCTGGACTGGGCGAACCCGACCATCACCCGGGTCGTGAACGGGAGCCTCACCTTCCCCACCGAGTACAACGTCGTCTCCGTCAACGGGACCTCGTCTGACTGGACAATGCGTAAGCACGAGTCCTTCTCCTATTAAATTACAGCCACCCCCCCCCCCACCCCGCCCTTCTTATTGCGTTCTTGAGAAGCTCCCACGTCACATAACTTCAGATTCTCCACTGCAGGCTGGCTGACACAGTTTTAGTTGTCATCCAGGATGCTACTGGCTTCGGCGCGTTCCATCCTATCCACCTCCACGGGCACGACTTCTGGGTCGTCGCCCAGGATGCCGGGACGTTCGACCCGGCCCAAACCAACATCACCCTCACCAACCCGCCTCGTCGGGACGTGGCGACCCTGCCCGGAAACGGCGTAAGTAGTTTTCCATTTTTTTTTCACCCTCATCCTTCTGAGTTCTTGGGTGCCCGGTCGAATTTCGAGCTTCTTTGGCCCATGGCATTGCCACAGGCCGGCTCGGGTTTTCTCCATCTCCATCGAGCGCATTCGCTGACGAATGGAATGACAGTACCTCGCCATAGCCTTCAAGCTGGACAACCCCGGCACCTGGCTTACACACTGCCACATTGCGTGGCACGCATCCGGGGGGTTTGCGTTGGAATTCGTGGAGCGGCAGAGCGAGATCGTCGCGGCCATGCCGGCTACGGACGAGACCGCTGTGCAGAACACCTGCTCGTCTTGGAGCTCGTTCAATCAGATCGCCAAGCAGGATGATTCGGGAATCTAAGGATCTCTCAGGGTGGGTGAGTTTGTTCGATACGAGTCGCTCGTGTGCCGTGCGTGTATAACGTTCTTTAGTTTGCTGTTCTTTTGTTTCGTCAGCTTGCCAGCAGCGTCGCACTTCAACTTCATTGTATCTTATGCCTTTATCACGGATCGACGACATGTCAAACGTGCGAATCCAAATCTTCACTGTCTGCAGCAGCGTATCTCTTTCATGTATAAATTAGTGTTAGTTGGTCCTTCCTAGGTCTAGCCAAATCCTGCAATGACATTGTTCTTCCTATCGGCTGAATTGTACTCCCCGCCCCAACATTATTATCTCAGCATTGGTTGGAACTGTGTCCAGTCGGGCCTGACTCGGCGTAATCGGTCGTCACAAATGCCTGGTCTTCGTTAGTAAAGTCGACACATTTAACGCGTCAAGAAATCTTAAAAGGTTGAAGACTCACGCGATCGACCTCGGGTAGGCCCTCAAGGCAGTACTGTAGTGTTTCGGCGATATCGTGGGATCTCATGAGAGGTGTGCGGTGATCCAAGAGAATGTCCACCTCAACCCAGACGCCATCACCGGCATGGTAAGCCTGCACATTCTTGAAGCCTTCAACGATTGGTGCGAACCGCCACGCGAGGAATATGAGCTTCCGGAACAGCCTGTCGTCGACCGCGGAGCCACTCAGCCGCGTGACGTTTTCGAAGGCGGTACCGGCCCAGTCCCAGATGATGAAGAGAGACAGGATGGCGGCGCCAGTGGGGTCGAGCCACCAGACGTCGACCTGCTTTCCTATCAGGGGGAACAAGAGCGACAGGACGTTGAAATAGACGTCTGTCTTGCAGTCTTGTGCCAAGGCCTGGACCTGCGTTGTTTTCACCTTGATGCACCCAAACCAGATTATGCCCTTGATCACGATGGTTGCTATCATGGCTGCCATTGCGAGCACTCCGAGGTTAACGGTTGTGTGGTCACCTGAAGGCATGAGCTTCTCGACCGACTCCTGCAGGATCTGTGCAAAGGACAGGATCATGAAGATAGAGAAGACCAAGATTCCGAGCGGCTCGAGCCTTCTGCGGCCGACAGGGAACCGTCGCTGGAGAGCAGTGAGACGCCACTGCACCAGCCGGTTGGTGGTCCAGACGATGATGGTACAAAGTAAATCCAGGGCCGAGTCAACGGTCGAGGCGATGAGGGACAGCGATGAGGAGAAGAAGCAGGCCGTTACTTTGGCGGCCAGCAGCAGGATGTTGGCGACCACGTTAACCTGGAATAGTTATTAGTGGAGCACGGTCGGGGGTCAAGAATGGGAGCACTCACGTTGATGGCCCTTCGGGCGTTTCTCTCGGCCTTCCTGCGGTGGTCGATTTCCTGCTGCGGGAGGAATGCCTCGACGTCTTCGTTCTGCAGCTGCAGATTGCCGGCGTGTTCCCGGTGCCCGTCATGGTCTCTGTCGGGGTCGAAAGACTCGAGGATATCGTCTGCGATGCTGCGGACGACCGAGTCGATTTCGAGCCAGTCGTCCAGGGTCTCGTTCTGGTCTTCGTAGAAATGCCTGATCTTCTTGTCCTTGATGGCCTTGAGCTGGTCATCTGTCTTGCGGAACTTCTCGAGCTCGTCGCCCTTGACCGAGTCTATGAGCTTGTGCTTGAGCTGGTTCCTCCTCTCATCCTCCAGTGCGTGGTTTGCCCCGTCCTGGAAACGGAAGATGGCTGGTTTGGGCTTGTACGGATTTCCACCGTGTCGGAAGGTGCCGGTGCTGGGTTTGGTGCTGACCCCAGAGCTTGTGCTGGGCTTGCCGCTTCCGAAGGCATTCAGACCATGTCTTCCGACCATTTCGGCACCGACTGGGTTTGGGTTGGGTCTAGCAGGGTGCGACGGGGAAGATCGTGTGCGCAGGATGATACGTCTTGGCGATGGGTGCAAGCCAAGCCCTGTGGTCCAAGTAGCGTAGCTCGAGCGTGGCAGGACTGGAGTCTGGCTGATATACTGTAACTGTCACCTGGAATTAACAAGTGGCCCCTCCCTGGGCGAGTGCAGATCAAGGAAAACAAGGTGAATGCACGCGAGCAAGCTGATGACTGATGATGCGACTGATGAGGTCATTGCCTGCCGTTCTGGAAACCAGCCAGGGCCCGGCCCAACCACTGCAGCTCTGACCGTCCGCGCACCCTGTACACCCACCCTGTTCTTGGTGGATTGCTAAGAAAACTACGTATCTTTTTTTTTGTCCCCCACTCCAACTCCACGCCATCCTCTCAACATCGACCTTTTACACTCTTCTCATCCTCTACACACTCTAAAAAGACTGCTTGGGATTGTCAAACCCATTCTCTAGGCCGCCCTTCGACCCCAACGGAATCATTGCGATCCTCAAGTTCAATGTCGTTGGGGTCCCCTGGTTTTCTTGCCTTGTAGTAGGGTACACCTTGCACGTTATTGGCAAGGCGAATATCGTCGACATCTTTCCCGCGCGTCAGTTTCCACGGTCATGGAGGAAGACGCGGTCACATACATACCCTTGTTCTTGACATAATCCCAGGATTTGTGCTTGTTCTCATCGTTTTCGTCGAAATGGAAACGAATAGTGGAGCCGCGTGAGAACCGGTTCATGACCATGATGCTGCCTCGCTTGGTCGGGTCTTTGTAGGCATTGTTTGGCAGGGCCTCGGTGGTAGACAGCACCTGCACTTCAGTGGGGCTGTCTTCAACGATCGGTGGTACGCCCTTCCATCGGTAGAAGAGGTCAAGCGCAGGAATCGAGAGCCCGTGGAAAACAATAGAGAAGAGCACGAGCCAGTACACGACTGGTATCATAGCCCGAGTCAACTTGTCCTCTTCTTCGGTAAGAGCCTCGCCAGGTTTTGGGAACAGATGTCGGGTGTGCTCAACATAGAACACGGCCCCAATGCCTGTTCGTAACATCTCGTGTCAGCAAGCGACGTCACTGAGTGGGTTCGGGGGCACATGGAGTCTTCGATTACCGATAGGGCCGAAGTATCCCATGAACAAGGCGTCTTTCCAGTCCTTGACGACCCTGGGCATAAACTTGTACACCATGAAGATGGCAGGAATCCGTCGGAACAGCAGGACCAAGAAGCCGAGCGCGAAGAGTCGACCAAGCGTGATGCCGGTGACATCTGGTTGGTTGAAGGCTTCCCACGGCATGATCGTGCCGATATACATGAAGCCACCGAAGTTCAAGATCACATCCACGCAGCTGCTGACCTCGTCATGTCGCTTCTCGGTTTCCTCGAGGAATTGCCCATTCCAGTTCAGGGCGTTCCCGGCGACGAAACACGCGAGCAAATCGTCAGTTCCGAGCATTCCGCACACCCCGATGGTGAAAAGCTGTTCTACGGTCAGTATCACCCACCTCCAGATAGCCAGTCCTCCTGGGAAGTTCTACTTACTCCAAGTGCCGTTGGCCATAAGAGAAGACTCTCATTGTCGATCCACTTTCTGTGATGGATTATTTAGCGCTCGCTACTTTTCCTTTCCTTTTGATCCGGCATGCTCGCCTCACTTACTTCCTTAGAGAGAACTTGATGGCGTACATGCTGCCGTAGCCTAGGATAACACCTATTGCCACGCTCATCAGGACGATGTATAGCCAACCCTCCACAAACCATTCCTGCATAGCCCGTCCCAAGCCGCCGCCGAGTCTGCCGACTGAGGGATCATGAGCTGCTCCTGCGGCCGCTTCGGTAGCTCTTTCAACGAAATGGGAGACGGCGGCTCCAGCTTCCGAAACAGTGATGCCCTCTTTGAAGACGACATTTGCGAGGTCTGCATGGCGGATGAGATACACCGCGAGTCTAGGTTATGCGAAGGCCTATGTCAGTGCAGGATCGTGTCTATCAATCTGATATACGCACAACAGGAACGGGAATCCAAAACCATCGTTGGCTCCTGCTTCGGATGAGATAATCTCACGCAAGTCTCGCCGCACGTATTTGTCGGAGAAAGGCCCCTTGGCGACGGCTTGAGAAAGAATGGGATCCGTGCATGTGACACACGAACCGATCACAAGAGCAGCGAGCTACAATCATGGAGACACATCAGATGTCAGGAGGGGGCCCTTAGGCAGCGAAGACGTATGTTGCACTCACCAGAGACAAGTTCGGAATGGTGACGAGGATACACACGGTGGTGAAAAGCCACATCAGAGTCATTACTGGCAGAAGGCATATCGCCATCTCAACCCAGCGACGCATTTGATATTTGGCTGGCAGCTGAAAGCCTGCAATCACGAGCTGCACGCCTATTACGACACGGGTTATGCCCTAGCATCATCGGACGCGTCAGCCATCGATCAGTATTGGCCTCCTTGCCTACTGACAGGACGTGATGCCAAGGCATACCAGAGTGATACTTTCTTGTTGACCCTCAACAGCGGAGCCCCATCTTTCCGAATCTAGGAATTTCGCAGATATGGGTCCCAATATGACCCCGATAAGGACGGCGGGTACTTCGAAGAATGGGTTAGTGGAGGACTCCTCTCAATTATTGCTGGTGATAATCCCAGGAGAACTTACACGCTTCGCCCAAGTACCAGACCTGCTTGATCTTCACAGACACAACACCATAGATGACAATAAAAGCGCCTTGGGCAATACTTAGTACTAATAGGCTAGCTGAACATGGTATACGGGACCTACCTAACACGGCGATGACCGTGTTGAGCTCGCTAACATCCAGGGAAGGCATTCCGAAAGAATACAACGAAATCTAAGAAGGTAGGAAGAAATGTAAGGAGGCCCAGTTCAAAAGGAAGACTGCAACTTCAGAAAACACGACGCCTCTTGACAGTGTGACCAAGGGACAAGGGGAAAGAAATGTAAATCGGCCAGCCGAAATTAACACATTCCAAAAAGCCGGACAGCGAAGATGAAAGAGTCTATGTTGGGAAAGCACAGAATAAGCTATGAGATAACATCTGCGAGGGAGCCAGAAAGCAGAAATGGTCAGGAGAGAAGGGAAACGTGCTGAGGGTGGAGGAGCATCGGACTAGCCCTGTTTGCACATGTTGTTACGGCGTAATCTAATAAGAAGTCGAGCGCCGGTACACACCAGCGCTTCTCTGATCAGGATCCACACCCTCCATCTCCACCAGACCGATGGTTCGCGGACGACCCGGAGTGGCGGGGCGTGGCGGCGAGTGAAACAACCTGAACATGCTTCCTTGGCCCTCTGCCTTGGTCTTCCAAAGATAGAATTAACGAACCTCGCGCACAGGAGCCCTCGGTCAATTAAAGCTTGAATGGGTACCGAGGGCCCTTACTTGCGGCGTGTCACATAACTCTTGGCCACCTTGTCAGCACTTGCCACTGACGCCGTGTTGGAAGCAGATGGTTCGGTTAGGGTGGGTACCGGCGCGGCGCCTCCTGTCTGTGAGGATCGTCATTCCAAGAGATGCCAATTCTCTGGATGCCGGGGTCGAAAACTGTACATGCATGGTGGTGAGAGGGTGTGGGGAAAGAACAGCATGTTGGCCAGGTTTTTATGGAGCCGACCCAGTGAGGCACAGCAGTACCTTCTCGGCCAAAGCAGCAGAGGAGTTGCAAAATGGATCACATTAGCTTGGTAGGAATGCAGTTTACTCATTGCGGTACCAAATATGATCAGCCTTCCTGAGTGTTGTCATCTACTACAGTCCTGTCCTGTACATGTGTGGTTCAAGTGATTTATTTGTACACTACTGTAGTAACTGCAGGGGGCTTGCATTCATCCAACACTACATAGCCAGGTGGATTTGCCAAGGCCGAGAAATGACCCATCAAGTAAACAAAACTGTATGAATCTCTGCCAATGCTGAGAGCCAACCACATTGTGACGGCCCAAGCATTGGCGCCTCGCTAGTCTGTAAGGCCAAGGCTACAGATCGGGCAATGCAGAGGAGCTCCTCATATATGTGAAATGAGGAGTGGGTTGTGGTATACTTAGAATTGTGATGTATTTTTTTATATATCAAATAGTTTTGTACTCAAATGTTTTATGCTGTCTTTCAGGCTTCGTTATAACTTATTCTCCTGGATCAACTTAAATTGAGGCAAGGATGTTTAATGCAATTTAGACGTATTAAACAAGATGTCTTATAAAGAAAGAAAACTTATTTTGATTTCAATCCGGCTGTGAATCGAGTCTTGTTTCACGGGGGTCCGAGCCATGTGTTGCCGAGAGACACCTGAGCACAGTGTTGCAACGCCCAAGCACGAACTGCCGAACCACCGCCGAGGCGCGAAGGTGTCGCCACGGAGCGGTGAGGTGGAGGACAGAATGCTGTGGGATTATTTAGAGCACGAGCAGCTCGCCCCTTGTGCCTTCGGGCGCCGCTGAGACGCAATCAGTGGTTTTGCCAGGAGCTGAATGCGTTCTTGTCGTGTTTCCCGGGGTTTCTCCATAATTCATTGTGACAGACGGCGAGGCGGCCTTGATACATACAGACATATATGCTTTACGACCTCGAGCTGTTTTCACTCAGTTCCGTCTGCCGGCAGTCATGGTTGGCAAGCATTCGGCCGAAAAGCCCGGCCCGCTTGGCGATGTCACCGTGCAGGTGACGAGTCAACCAGCTCATTGCATATCCGCGGGAGATGTCTTGGAACAGCTTCGGTCCGATGCACAAAGCGGACTTTCCGAAAGTGAAGTCTCTAAACGGCAAGAGAACTATGGCGCCAATGCACTCGAAGGAAGCGGTGGGGCGGGTCCCATCCGCATTCTGATGAACCAGGTTCTCAATGCACTCACAATGGTTTGTTGTTGGCAGTCCCATGAGCCCAGTCAATCGTCTGTAAGTTCCGGGCTAATGATACATAGGTCTTGATCATGGCTATGGTTGCGAGCTTCGCCATCAAGTCATGGATCGAAGGCGGCGTAATCGCCTTTGTCGTCCTCCTCAACGTCGTGGTTGGGTTCCTACAAGAGTATTCGGCCGAGAAGACTCTGGAGAGTATCCGAACTCTGGGCTCACCCACCGCCCAAGTCATCCGCATGGGCTCGAGCAGAGTCATTCCAACCTCACAGCTCGTCCCTGGTGACATCGTTGAGCTCGTGACTGGCAACACAGTCCCTGCCGATCTACGGTATGTCTGCTCGCCCTGATTTGGATACAATTTTGTCAAGCCCTGCAATGCTTTGACGAAGTGATATCATGCCGTTTGTTCACTAAATGGGAATGATAGTCTGATCGAATCTGTCAATCTGGAAACGGATGAGGCGCTGTTGACCGGCGAGTCTCTGCCAGTTGCCAAGAACGCCGACTCTACCTTCGACGTAGAGACTGGTGCAGGCGACCGCTTAAACTTGACCTTCAGCTCGACCACAGTAACCAAAGGCCGAGCCAAAGCCGTGGTCTTCGCTATTGTGGGCCTGAATCTTCCCTTCCGCCTCGCCTCACCCACGCTTACTGACCGCACATCACTAGGGAATGGAAACAGAGATTGGCAAGATAGCCAGCGCACTCCGTCACAAGGACTCCGTCGTACAGCCGGTGAAGCGTCGAGCAGACGGCTCGGCCGGGCCGCTTCAATACCTGCAAGCATGGTCTCTTACGGCATGGACGGTGTTTGGCAATTTCCTTGGTACCAATGTTGGCACGCCACTACAACGGAAGTTGTCCAGGCTGGCCATTCTCCTGTTCGGGATCGCTTGCCTATGCGCATTTATTGTAGAGGCAGCAAACAACTTTAGCCCTGCAAACGAGGTGGTTATTTATGGTGTGGCGACCGGCCTGAGTATGATACCGGCGAGTTTGATCGTCGTCTTGACAATTACAATGGCCGTCGGTACAAAGTATATGAGCAAGAGAAATGTGATTGTCCGCAAGCTGGATAGTTTGGAAGCCCTGGGGGCTGTTACCAACATCTGCTCGGACAAGACTGGTATGGGGGGCATCTCATTTCCATCTCTTTATTCTTCACTATGCTACATGTACACACATCTCACCTTCGCGCGATCAATGCTAATCCTGTGTGCTCTAGGAACTCTCACACAAGGTCGCATGATTGCAAAAGCAGCGTGGATTGCCGGCAAGGGGACCTTTACTCTTGACAACCCAAAGGATCCGTATGACCCTTCCATGGGTACTATCGTCCACCACGATGGTGAGCCTGAGTCGAACCAAGCTGTCTCGAAAAATGCTCAGAGGGTTCTCGATGCGGCTCGGTTGTATTCTGGTCAGGTGACAGCGGAGCACATCAACATAGAGACCTTCATGAACGTGGCATCCATGGCAAACACAGCACTGGTTGAGCGATCGAAAGACGGTAACTGGGCGGCCAAGGGCGACCCCACAGAAATCGCTATGCAGGTCTTCGCCTCGCGCTTCAACTGGAACAGGACGAGGCTCGTGGATGAGGCCAAGGAGTGGAGCTTAGTAGCCGAGTTCCCCTTTGACTCGGACGTCAAGCGCATGTCCGTCATCTACGGCAGGAAGACCAAATCTGGAGGACAAGACTCTTGGGTCTTTTCGAAGGGTGCCGTCGAGCGCTTGCTTCCCCTCTGCACCAGTTTCCAAGGCCCCGACGGCGAGCCCGTCACGCAAGAGGGTTCAGAATGGACCGATAAAATCATGAGGAACGTCGACTACCTCGCCAATCAAGGTCTCCGCGTCTTGTGTCTTGCCAGCACGAATTGGAATGGCGGGCAGGCCGGTGGTGGTGGTGGTGGTGGTGGTGGTGACCTGGCGAGTCTCAAACGCGACGAAGTTGAGAGGAACCTGACTTTCCGTGGTCTCATAGGCATCTACGACCCCCCGCGTCCGGAGTCGGCGGGGGCGGTGGCCGCCTGCAGGAGGGCGCACATCACGGTGCACATGCTCACGGGCGACCACCCCGGGACGGCTGCAGCCATCGCGAAGCAGGTCGGCATCATCCCGGCACGCCCCGAGACGTCCATGGTCATGACGGCCTCGCAGTTCGACAAGCTTTCGGACGACCAGGTGGATGCCCTGGCGACGCTCCCTCGCGTCATTGCACGCTGTACGCCCCAGACCAAAGTCAGGATGATCGACGCCCTGCACCGCAGGCAGAGGTTTGCTGCCATGACCGGTGACGGAGTCAATGATTCGCCGTCGCTTGTGCGGGCGGACATTGGTATTGCCATGGTATGAAACCCCCTGTGCTCTCCAGGACCGTTGAACCGTCCTTGATATGCCTTCTCATAATAGCACGTCAGTGTCACCACTAACAAACGAGTACAGGGCCAGGCGGGGAGTGACGTTGCCAAGGACGCCTCGGACATTATCCTCACAGATGATAACTTTGCCTCAATCCTGAACGCCGTTGAGGAGGGACGGAGGCTCTTTGACAACATCAAGAGATTTGTGCTCCATGTTCTTGCTGAAAACATTGCACAGGCTACAACTCTACTTGTTGGTTTAGCCTTCAAAGATGCCAGTGGTAACTCAGTGTTCCCTCTGGCACCCGTGCAGATTCTTTGGGTCATTATGGTACGAGGCCGTCTTACTTGTGGAAATATATGAGAGCCCCAGCTAATTCGGGTCATTGGCGTAGGCAACCTCAGGCATGCCTGATATGGGACTTGGTATGGAGGTGGCTGTTCCAGACATCATGAGCCGTCCGCCGCATGATCTCAAGACCGGTGTCTTTACGACTGAGCTCATAGTCGACATGGTTGTGTACGGCATCTGGATGTCGATCCTCTGCCTCGCATCCTTCGTCCTAGTCGTCTTCGGTTTCGGAGATGGCAACCTCGGTAGGTGACGCTGTCATATCTTGGACGAGGACATGGGCAGAGTTTGATGGCTGACTGGAAGCAGGCGTCAACTGCAACAACGAGTATTCTGATTCGTGCACTCTTGTTTTCCGTGCCCGAGCCACAACGTTTGTCTGCCTGACTTGGTTTGCATTGTTCCTGGCGTGGGAGATGGTAAACTTCAGGCGATCCTTCTTCCGCCAAGTGCCCAAAACCATGCACCCAAGCGGCAACTATCGGTGGTACCACGTCTTGTACCAGTGGTGGAGCGATAGCCGGCAGAACCCTTTCCTGTTTTGGGCCATCATAGCTGGCTTCGTCACTATTTTCCCCACACTCTATATCCCCGTTATAAATCACGTCGTTTTCAAGCACGAGGGCATCACCTGGGAATGGGCTATAGTCGTGGTCGAGAGCATCCTGTTCTTTGCCGGGTGTGAAGGCTGGAAATGGCTGAAAAGGGCTTACTTCAGGCGCCAGGACAGGAAGAAAGGTGGCGTGAGCGACATGGATGAGATGGTCAGCGACTCTGATAGCATCATCAATCATCCCGTTGATGACAGCGAGAGAGACAAGAATGTAGCCCTCCCGTAGTGGACGTCAGCTACTGTTGATAAATACAATCCATGAGATGGGGCGAGTCCGATTTGACTCGATGAACAGCAAGCTTGCAGGGCGCACACAGACGCAGCCATATGTGCTGAGAGCTGTGGCCGAGGGAGCTGGTGATGTCAACGTTGCCCTGGAAGCTGCATCTGCATCGGGCAGTCCAGACGGCTCACACACCCCTGCCAAGCCTGATTACGGTACGGTTAACCAGCAGCAGTTGACAGTGGTCTTGACTTTTTGAGCTCTTGCTTTGAAGCTTGGTAGTCTAGTCTGTCCGTGCTGCACTACTGCAACCATGCAGCACACAAGCCCGTCTACCTGCACGAGTCGAGGACCCAGGGCTGGCTCCCGAAAGCTTATTTCTTGCGGGCTTCTGAGGCCGCCGCAGTCCGTCCCGCCCCTTGTGCTGATCATGAGATGAGATGAATTCAATTCCACTCGATTGAGCAGCCTTTCCCTCGAAGTTTGCTTGTCGGCGATAAACTTTGAAGCGTGCACACAGACACTCTCACATGTTTTGTGAGCTGTAACAGAGGAAGCGGGTGACGTCAACGTGGCCCCCGTAAGCCGCATCGGCAAACGGCATCGCCCAATCCACTTCCCTTGGCCAATGTTGGGTTGCGGTGAGCATCGCTGCACATCGCCAGGTTCAGTATTGGCCCATGTTGTGCACCGATCGGGTAAATGGTGAGACTGCGTCATGCGTATTGGGCTGTCAGGCCTCGTGTGCAACCGCACGGCAGAGGAACGGCAGAATCACCGTCCTCAGCCCAATTCAGCCGAGCCGAAACCATTGATCAATATTCAATCCCCTTTCGGTATTGATCCCACCATCTCCTCGTCTCGACGTCCCCGCATCTCGTCATATTCTGAAGATGCAGAGCAGAGATCTGCGTTGCTCTTCATGACTTTGATCAAAGCTCACATCCAACATCGTCTCATCCAGGACTGCTATTCTCGTCCGGCCAAGATGCCTGCTTGCGGCTGGCCAGCCCCTGAGTTCAGGGTCGGGGGCCACTGAGGGCTCGTCCGAGCAGGGGTCTGCAGGGTTGTGTTACTGCGTACACCTCAGTGCTCTGCGCCCCTTATCCACTTTTTCGATGGCGACTTTGGCTGCAGCTGCGCGATAAGGAGGAATGAATCAACACCACCACCACCCAGCACCAAGCTAACCACCCAAGAAGCCCAGGCCAAGCAGATCGTCGTTGAAAGATTTGTCTGCTCCAGCTTGCACGTTCGCTCCATCAAACATCGCTCCCTGCCACCTCACGAACAGCCGTCGGCAGGCCTCTCTTTACTTGCACCCGTGTTTGTATCTGTGCTTGCACCTGCATTCGCTTTTTGCTCCGTGCGCGTTGGCCTCCGATCGCCATCTGTCCCGCCACCAACAATGCAGACATAGCAGCGGTCAAGCCTCCAAGATGCGGCTGACCAGGAGATTGTTGGCCGTTGTTGCCTTCTTGGCCCTTATTGTCGTCTTGATCCGATATCGCCGGAACGTCGAGCACACAATCGAGGAGGCCATCCAGGAAGTATCGGCCGAGTGGAAGGCCGCAGAGGAAGAGGCAAACGCGAAGAACCGCGAGCTGCCCCAAGTTATCTTGCCCTTCGAGAAGTCCGACGAGGAGAAGAAGGCCGCCATCGCACAGGCCGTCGAAGAGAAGGCACATGGCGTCGACAAACCCTCCCCGGACTCGAAACCAGATACGAATCAAGGCGACAAGAAGCCAGCGGCAGCATCACCGCCCGTTGAAGAGAGCAAGGGCGAAAACGATATACAGAAGCAGGCCGTCGGAGATACAAAAGAAATCGAGGCATTCTGGGAGAAATGGAGCAGGGCTATATATGAATCACGTCCGAAGGTGCCAAAGATAGCCCTGGGCGGCCATGCGCAAGCACACAAGCCCAAGCAGGGGCAAGAGACACGGGAACCATACAGAGATCATCTTCGCAACCCCGAAGAGGACATCGACGTTTTGCGTCTGCTGCACAGGAAATTCGTCAGCGGGCTGGAGAAGGAGTTTGGGAATCACACAGCCGACGGCGAGCAACAACAAGGGAGTCAGTGGAAGGGCCTAGGCATTTTCAAGGGGAAAGGAGTCGTCATGGTCGGCGGAGGAGAGTACTTTGGCCCGGCCATCATCAGCATCCAGATGCTGCGTCGCACCGGCAGCAACCTCCCAGTCGAGGTCTTCGTGCCTGACAAGAGCGAGTACGAGGAGATAGTCTGCAAGAACTACCTCAAGAAATTAGGTGCCAAGTGCGTGGTGCTCTCGGACATACTCGACAAGAGCAAGATCAAGGTCAGCCAGAAGGACGACGCAGACTTGAAGATCACGCACTACCAGCTTAAGTCTCTGGCTTTGCTGCTCTCCTCCTACTCCGACGTGCTACTTCTCGACAGCGACAGCATCCCAGTCCTCGACCCTCTTCTCAACATTTTCGAAACCGAGCCGTACAAATCAAAGGGCCTGATCATATGGCCCGACTTCTGGCGCTCGACCGAGAGCCCCAAGTACTGGAATATAGCTGGCAAAGAATTCCCCTCGTACCTGCCGGCTACGGCGAGCGAGGCGGGCCAGCTTGCTGTCAACAAGGCGACTCACCTAGCGCCTCTTTTGCTGGCCACATATTATAACATATTTGGCCCAGATTACTACTACCCCCTTCTGTCTCAGGGCGCGCTCGGCCAAGGCGACAAGGAGACATTTCTCGCAGCTGCAGTTGCCCTCAACGCCACATATTACAGGACAAAGACAGCAGCCGCGTCCCTCGGCCGGCACGACGGTGCCACGCAGAAGGGGACGGCAATGGTGCAACATCTGCCCTCCGACGATCTCAAACACGAGACCACGGGCCACGAATCCATCCGGCCGATGTTCCTGCATTCCAATACGCCTAAAATGAATGCAGGTCACCTGGTCGACGAGGGTGACTTGGTGTCAGTTGACGGAGAAACGAGGCTACGACTACTTGGCTCGAAAGAGGAGCTGGTGAAGAGATTCGGTTTTGATGTAGAACAGAGCATCTGGGATATCATGGTCCAGTCGGGTTGCGAGCTTCAGGATATCATGGAGGAGTGGAAGGGCAGGGAGAGGCTGTGTGAGAGGCTCACGGAACATTATAAGAAGGTCTTCGGGCCGTAATGCGGGACTTCCTTTTTTTGGCGGCGCAAAGACGCAAAGACGCGAGCATACCTTTTCTGTGGGACAATGCCCAGGTGTTCATGTACGACGGACGGAGTTGCGATACTTAACAACTGGCGTTACAGGCTGCTCCAGGATAGTCGGTGAACGCGAGTCTTGATACTTGACTCGATCATCTTGCCGGGTTGTACAGTATTTAGCATGAAGCACATACGAAATGACAAAAACGAGATTCCGACCTGCAACCCCCAAGAACGGCGCGGTCGCTGCCTGCTTGCACATCATCACCAGGATCGCGCCAGGGGCGCCGAAGCTACTCTCGAGCTACTGTAGACTAAAATCCAGGGACCTCAGCCACGATTATTCTTTACCGCCCTCCCCCTTCCCCAGCTGCGGTGTGGTGGTCAGAACCCCAAAAAAAAGTATGGAGGAAGAACATTCTTTCAGCTGGCAACACGCGCCATTTTACAAACAGGTCCCACCCGCCCCCTCGTGTCACGTTACGCCGGGACCAATCAACTGCGGCGCAGCGCATCCTCCCGAACCCGAAAAAACACAGGCGATTCACGCGGTTCTAGAACCCAGGCAGCCAGCCAGGCCCCCAGAGATGTGCCAGAAAAGCACGTTCCTCCTATTTCCCCCGTGCCCCCCACCCGCCTGTGGCCCACACCCGCCTGTGGCCCAGTTCGTCCCCTCCCTGCCCCCAACAAGCGCAAAAAGAGAGAACACGCACACACAGAGAGGGCCGCCCGACACTCCGGGGCCCAAAAAGCTTGGCACGGCCTTGGAGGAACCGATCGACGGCCGGGATCCTGGGGGTCTAGCTGTGATTTAGTCCCAGGAGTCAAATTAGGGTCGCCGGGCTCCATTGCTCAAAATAACTCTATTATTGCGCCATGCTCCTCTGAGATTGACGAGTCACGAGAGGTGAGAGAAACAGCCGAAGGGAAAACGACAAAGAGAGAGAAAAAAAAAAACTGAAGGATCAAAAAATAAGAGACGCTTGTTCAGTATTCGCTCCGGCGCTTCTACCTCTGTCGAGCGAGGGTATCCGTAACATCTAATGGGGAAAGAAATGAGAGCATGAGAATACACATGACCACGCCGAGGATACCAGGTCCGTCCTCTTGTTGATTTTCCCCCGCCCTCCTTGTGCCAGAACGCCGTCTCCCCTTACAGAAAATGAGTCCACCAATCCCAGGGGGTATGATAGAGTAGAAGAAACCACAACCAGACCAGTAACGCCTCGCTTGTTTCAAGGTCAACCCAGACGAATGCAACGTGCGCCGAAACACACAAACCCGTTCCCCATTCCCCCCTCATCTTGTCACCATGCAAGCAGGTCTTCCCCAACTCCCAAGCAACGAGTACAAGCACTGCCCACCCCACGCTAGTCATTGACCCAAGCCACCGGGGGTGAGCTTTCAATCAAACAAAGTTAAATGAGCCACCTGTCGATCCCTGACTGACATATCCGCATCGATCAAATCGAATCGAATCACCGCGGCGCCGGCGCAGAGATCATGCCCTTGGTGCTGGCCTCCACCATAGCCTCGTAGAACCGGTCGGCCATCATGGCGTAGCCCACGTCGTTGGGGTGGGTCTGGTCGAACATGGTGGTCATGTTGGGCCCGCCCGCGGCGGCAGTCATCTCGGCGAGGACGACCTTGCTCCCGGCGTCCTGCAGCTCCGCCGCGACGGCGCGGAACTGCTCGTTGGCGACCAGCACGCGCGCCTGCGTCTTGTCGAAGCGGTTGTTAATCAGCGTCGACATGACGACCGTCGCGTTGGGGCTCCACTCGAGCAGGTCCTCGACCATCATGCGCATGCGCGTGCCGACGGTGTAGTTCGCGTTGGAGGTCAGCTCGGGCGCGGAGGTCGAGTTCTGCGTCGTGTTGTTCATGTTGAAGTTCTGCACGCAGTCGTTGGTGCCCACGTTGAGCAGGATCACGTTCGGCAGGTCGTTGGGCACCGAGGCCTTCGCCTTGGGGAGCACCTGGTCGATCCGGAGGCCCGGCCAGCCCTCGACCGCGTTCGAGGCCATGTTCCCGTGGGTGCGGGAGCCGACGTACTCGACGTTCTTGGTGCCGCTCTTGTTGAGCAGCACCCTGAGCTCGTCCCTGTAGCCATTGCCGTCTGTGGAGCGGAGGCCGAAGGTGATTGATGCGCCAAGGGACATGATCCTGAGGTCCATGTTGTTGGCGATGGGCTGTGTGGATGGTGGGTTGATGAGTACAGGTCTGTCTCCTCCTCTTGTGGCCTGGGCGCAATGTGAGCGGCACGGCGATAGCTGGTGAGCGGGGAAGGAAAGGATAAGAATCAGCCTCTGGGAAGTCTTGAGAGTCTTGAGAGGGAAATAGTTACCTGGGACAAGGGCCACGATGGTCAGCACAAAGCCGACGATTGCGAAAACCCTCATTTTGCGGGACCAGTTTTGTGGGTTGAGGCTCGACAATAATGACGTCTTGTTCGCCCTGGAGGGATTTGTGGGCTTGCTGAAATCCCGACTGTATGAGCTCCGCGATGCTGAGCTAGATGAAGCGCCGTCGTCCAAGGGCCCAGGTAGCGGCCGTTGGTTGTGCTGGACCTCGTGCTTGTGTTGGCGCTGGTGGTCCGGTGGCCCAGCGGTTGCTCCATCGTGGGAGCCCATGATTCCTGAAGTCATCGTGAACGGCGGTTTTGTATTTGGAACGAGTCCACGAGTGAAGGTTGGTCACCTTCACCTCTGTGAAAGTGAAAGGACGAGGGGATTCCCAGGTGGATGGGACTTGGACCGAGTGACAGGTGTAGGTGATTAGAAGAAATACATGCAGGAGGAAGTGAGGGTGTGAATAGCACGTATATGGCAAGTAGATAGGTAAGGTCTCATTAAAACGTCAAAGTCCCCATAAACGAGATGCCAAGGAAAAACAAGACCCTGAGGGTGGGAGGCGATCATGGTCTTTAAGGGCCACGGCGGGACGGGACGGAGCAGAAGGGTGCAACAGCAGTGGATGGAGGGGGGTGGGGTGGAAGGAGGGTGGTGCTCAGTCACTCACGGCACGGTACGGTCTGGCCTAGACGGTGTCATGTTGTAGTAGCACAGGATGGTCAAGGCGGAGCTGAAGGGAGCACGCCAGAACGAGGAATCAGAATCAGAACCTTGACCATGCCAGTACCAGAGGAGGAGGTGGGTCGCGCATGGGACCAGTCACGCACGCGGGCACGCTCATACTGACAGGAAACAAGCAGCAAATGTGTGTGTGCCCGCCGGCGGTCCGGGGACCAAAAAGGGAGCAGGCTGGGCAGGATGCAAAACGTGGTGGGTAATAAGCTCTCGTAGCTCGACGTGGGACGAACGCGCCGAGACTGAGTGAATGTTCGTGTGTGTACCACAGTACCGTGGGAAGTACCGTACCTAGGTACCTACCAATGCAAGTGCAGGCTAGCTCACAACAGAAATGGAAAGGGCAGAAAGGCAGGCAGGGTAGCACTGGCTCTAGGCTGCTGCATTTGATTTCCTCTTCCATCGGCCCATTGGTGTAAGCCATCCTAACCCAGATCTGGCGTCAAGATTCCTCGCATGCTCCAGACACGTTTCGTGAGTGGACTTATACCCGCTGAGCCCTGCCCGGGCGCCATTCGCTTGTTGCTGACTACAGCTTCGTTCGTATCCAGCTCAGTCCAGCCTGGTCTAATCCTGTACTACTTCAACTAGTCCAGCCTGTCCTGCACCCATGGCCAGACGCAGGAGTCATTCGGGCTGACGCTCCGTCTGACTGAGGGCATATGCATGAGTATCGTGAGGCTGAATGAGCGATATTGTGGTGTTTGTGGCGGATGCGGGAGCAGTTGCCGTCGCACTCGAAGGATGCATCAGAATCCAGCATGGCGCCTTCACCGGATCACAGTCACCGTCCCCGTCACCGCCGTCGGCCCGCAAATCTATGACAAGGAGGTCCATTGGCACGTGCTGAAAGGCTATCTGCAGCCGCATGAATAAGAACTCGATAAATGACTTCACCTCCGGACACACGCCCGTCGGCAGAGATGATCTGCCGTCACTACCGCAAAGGCCAGGGGCAAGCAGGGAGAAAGATAGGCCAGACAGGCCAAGTGCCAGAGCCAGAGGAGGAAAAAAACCCGCAAGCTGGCGGTGTCAGTGTCTCCACAGAAATTGGCACGACGCTGTGTTGTCAAAATGATGACCTCAATAATCAGGGAGCAGCACGACACGGCCTAGGAGCTGGGCGGCCGCTTGCCCAGCAGCCATGATCTGCAGCGCAGCTCTATGCGATGAGCTTTGTCCTGTTCCTGGTGCGACCGCCGTCAAATGCGGCCGGGATCGTCGGCGGCTGCGGCCATTCAGCTTGACGAATCGGCATGGTGTGATGTGATGCATGTCTTGCATTCATTCGTCCGGCCTCGGTCCATTGAGGACTTGCATTCGCTGCAGTCCGATGCAGTGACTCGTCGCTCTCGTCGCCCTCGCTCGCTTGCTTCGGCGACGACTGCTGTGAAACGTGTCTCGGTGGGCTGGATCGGTCCGCAGATGGCCTTTCGGTGGCAGCTCTGCAGCAAATCTGCGTGTCTCTGTCCTCGAGTCCCTGCTGAGTCTGGGTCTCGCTCAACTCCAACTCCAACTCCACCGCACTCCACTCCGCGCTCCTCTTCTCCTCTCCTTCTGGGCCTCTTCTGCCCCGATGTGTCGTAATTGGTTGCCACCAGCCCCGGAGCCAAGCTGGCAGCTCGTGTGTGCTCTCTCCCACTCGTCCCCAGAGCTTGCAGAAGCAGAATCAAGGTCGTCCCTGCACGCCGATCGCGTGTCGAAACCTGACTTTGGATTTCTAGCCTCTTTGGAGCCGTCATTGACCATCCGCCCCTCTCAATCTTAAACACCCGACTCTGAAGATCCGAACAAGACACGGGAAGCTTAAAGTTTGAGCCCATGCATTCCCCTACCCTGCGTCAGGCTGCGTGCCAGCACGTCTGCCGCCCGCCTCAGCGTGCCTGGCGTGCTCAACGTCGTCGGGGTTGATTTAGGCTCGCCCGTGTTTCGTTCCCTGCGGCCCACCCGCAACGCACGCCCGTTGATCTCCACCGGGCCTAGGACTTGGCACAGATCTGACACGGCCCCTCCTGGACGAAACCATTTCCAGGGGGCAACATTTGCCGATATCCCTCCTCTCAGAGAACCTCGCATCCTTCTTGTGTCCAAGCGGGCCGTGAGTGACATGCTCAATTCGTGTGATTGTAGCCGAACCTCGCCCGGCTCGTCGGTTTGCGAATTGGAACACCTCGGATCGGACGGATATCAAGCTTTCCTCAGAAGCAAACAACACCCACTGATCGCTTGTTTGTGTCGCGTTTTAAAAACGCAAAGGGTGTCTGTCTAGGGTCGCATCGAGCCACATGCGCCTGTCACGTAGCCTCCGGCGCATGGAGTAGTCCCGTATGCCTGTGGATATAGAAGTCGCCTGAGTGCCGAACTAATCAAGGGCGCGCGCTATCTATGCGGGTATGCTGGCCGAAGACCAGCGGGCAGATCCAGCCTCAACCGCATGCAACGTGCAGATGCGATCGTCTTCATCACACCAACACGAGGTATCGCATATTGCACACGACTCGGCGCCGACGGATCATCGCCGACATGCTTCAGGCATCGATCTAGGACTGGGGCTTCAAGAGCAAAACTCTGAGTGTGAAAGTCGGGCACAGGAAGTACACAGGACTGCCCGTCGGCCTCCGAGGCCTCAGGGGACATGCTCGCCCGGCCCTGGCTTGGTCGCTTTGGTCTGGACGATCCTGGGTGCCTACGGCGGAAGGAGGACTCTGGCCTGAAGACGACTAGACGCTCTCTAGCACTATCCGAACCTGATGTGGGGAAAGGGCCTTCATCCGCACGACAGCATCTGCTAGAGAATCTCGGGTGAATTATGACCGTGATTACTTCAATGAAAGAAAGGTTGGAAAGCAGACGATGGCGTTGATGCTGCGCTTGAGATTAGCGAGACCGAGGAATAATTTGAGTATCTTAAGATGGCAACCTACATTTCTTTGTCTTGCTTCACTTCTCCTTAGCATCTGAAACAAACACTTAACGGCGTGCAGCCGAAGTCATCACACTGAGCCAGATTCAGTTTAAGCTGATGCTGTGCCGTGTCCGTCTCCCGGACTGCCGGGCCAAGATGCAGCCACCAGAGCTAGATGGCTCGACTTAGTGACAGAAATAAAAATCAGACACGGACGTACTCTCGGCTGTCATTTTGACTAGAACGTCGTAAGAGTAGGCCAAGAGACCGACTCGCGGATTGTGCCATGAAGCTCTCGTGAAAGGAACGTGGGCATCGTTCAGGCGTGCGTGCTTCATCGGGTTACGAAGACAAGGCACTCACTTGTGCTCAAGCGCTAGTTTTACTCGCAGCCTCTGGCACTTAGAGAGGGCCATGATTTCGGTCTATGTGGCAATACACTACTCGTTTGTTCGCCCAAAATATCGCTCCATGACGGCATCTTCAACCACTTGTCGGACAATCGGAGAGACGAAGCCCAAGCTGGCGGCCACACACAGCAAGCTGTTAATCTCGAAGCAAGGTTAGCAACCGTCCTTAACTTCTCGGTGTGGTGATTGAAAGATTCTGCGGAGTGACAGCAGTTCCTTGCCCTCTAGACATTTCATCACCGTCAGTGCTATCGCCTTTTGGATTGATTAAGCATTGTGGACCACCGGGCCCTTGGTATGGACCATGGTAGTCACTTGTCACATAAGGAGTGATGACGAGGAACAAAGTCGCACATGTCATGATGGAGTAGAGTGTCATGGCCACGCACTAGTCTCGCCACCCGCAGATCCGTCCTCGGAATCCCTCCGTCTTCGTGCCTTAAATCCGAAGGCCTAGCATCACCACCAACACTGACGGGATGTGAGAGCCTGAGGACAAACTTGGAATAATTCTTTGGACAGGTCCTCTTTAATTATGCCCAAGGGTTGCAGTCTCGCCAATCTCACGTCTGTTTCATCAATAGGCCCATGCTTCTCTGATATAGAGGGCTCTACGCTGCACCCGCAAGTCACGCATAATCACACCACGGAGTCACAAATTTGCTCCAAGGGATCGCACAGACCGTTGTTGTTTATCAAACACACGGCAGTGCGGTTGACCTCATGGATCCCGGCTCTGACACGGCCTACAAGGATGCCACAAATCTACCGAGGAATTAATACCTAGGTAGGATGTACAAGTAGGAGGGAACGGACATCATCTGTCTTGGTGGCAACTCACAACTTATTCTCGAAGATAGCGGAGGTTGCTCTATAAAAGACCATTCTGTGAGATACTAGACACAAGTAGGTGTTCTAATGAGGCTATCCTAGGGGAAGGTCTCCTGTAGGAGGCTGTCCCACTGGAGGTTATCCCACTGGAGGTTATCCCACTAGAGGTTATCCCACTGGAGGCTATCTTGAATGTTCTCCAGCAGGAGGCATTCCCTGGGAGCACATGCCATGAGAAGGATTCCCGTACGAGATTACCCCGTACAGGTAATGTGCACTGAGATTCGCAGGAAAGCAAAGTCAACTTGTCGAGTTTCATTCTAATCTGCTAGGCGTGAAAATTTAACCCACACAGCATTCACTGGCTTCATGAGATTATGGTGTCCTTCTGTTGGATGCACAAGGCAGATGAGGCGGTGTTACGCACGTGATTGTACACCCGAGAGTCCGGGCATAGCAGACAGGTGTGGATGCGATTGGGATATCTCATCTTCCAAGATGCGGATATGAAGAGCTTCGCCCGATGTGTAGTGAGATTGTTTCCCATTAAAGATACAACGACTTCGGGTTCAGTTGAGCCATGACCTGTACCAGCACTTCGTTAGAGTACACGATTTCGGTTTTTGTTTTGCAGCTCGCCTCTTGTAAGGATTTTGGCATTCGAGGGTTGTGAGTGTGTGTGTGACTGGCCCCATTGACTGCTGGCATTCACTAAGGCTCTGGGCCCCCACACCCCTCAGGCATAAAACCCCTCGCCTACAACTTCTATTAAACCTCTTCCTTACATAAAAGGTAGCGCCGTCTTTCTTTGAATTGATGTATTAAGGGTAGCTGTCTTACCTCTATATTCCTTCTCGTGATAAGGATGATGATTCTGATTAGGCTAACGGGTCCCCGAGAGAAATATATACCAGAATTTTACTTTATTTATTTATATGCATTATAAGATAGTATTTTAAGTATATAAGGATTGGATATAAAAAGAGAAACAAGTAATGTATATATTAGGAAAAAACTTATAAGTTAAGAAGGTGTAAAGAAAATAGGGAAAGGGAGAATATAAACTATATTAAAGGCGCAAAGAATAAATGTAAATTACCATGAGTTTATATATAAATTACCTTTAAAATCCTTTAAATAAATAAGGGATCAAGAATAATAAAATTCACTTATTCTCGCATTTTATACACTGGATTTTGAGATTTCTTTTTTAAGAACAAAATTTCCACGTACTTTCAGTTCCTAATTTAGCAAAACATCATAAGGCCGCCGTTTCTTGCCGTTTCAGTTCTCACACCGTAGTCGGATATGGTGTAATGGTTAACATCGGTGACTCTCACTCACCAGCTCGGGGTTCGATTCCCCGTATCCGAGAACTTGAGTTTTTCGCATCATCTACCTTTTCATTTTTAATAAAAACAACATCACGTTCAAAGCAAATAGATTCTTCAAGATATAAAAAACTCTAGAGTGATATTTCCAAATACGTCTGTGATGTTATGCTTCAGAATGTTTTGGCTCTAACAAGGCAACCCCCACGGCGAATGCTCTTCAACCCGTTGAAAATTAGTCCTCCCCAAGCCATAATTCACAAAGTGGTCGACGCAACACTGACCAGAGGCTCCAGCACAGAGACTAGTGTAGGAGTCCGGACTCCTCTGACGATACTATTTCTGTCTGTGTTGGGTTCATGTCGAAGTTCAAGACTCTGTTTGGGCCCTAAAGTATGCCTCATTACTTACGCACTTATTTCACTTGAAGCCTTCAGGTCTGGTGCCTGGAAGAGCAGAGTATTTCTTGCAATACTAGTATGATCTCAATAATAGACCCCTCCTTCTTACCAAACCAACAACTCCTCGGTAGTTGTCATTCTCGCCACTTGGGGACCTGTTGTTACACAGCGAGTCATTAGATTAGGTAGTATGACTCTTAGCCCGTACACCGCTGCTGCCCAGACTCCCGGGCGAGCATTACCCTATCTCTGAAACTCCCTCATTTGGCCCCACACAATACTGCTCGATCAAGACTTGGTCGTCCACTGATGACCTTCAAATTTGAAATCACAACGTAAAATAATCTTCAGTGATAGGCTCGCAGTGATGCTGCACAGATGAAGTGGGGCACATATAAGTGCTTGCGAGACTAGATGCTCGACATTTCCGGAACCTGCTGAGTCTGTATTATCCGAGTACTGTCTCTCCAAGAAGGCCTTTTACTCTTCGGAACCTATAGCATAGCTGGGGATTTCCAACTTTCCACAGTCAAGCCCAACGTTCTGACGAGATGGAGCTCGAATCGGCCATCCCCTCCTGGCTCCTCCGGGACCGGACAGTCGCCCCCAGGAAGTCCTCAGGGTTCAAGCCCCCGGCGGATGCGTACACTTCGCGTTTCCCGAAATCGACCAAGGATATCGTCATGGCCATCATAGGAGTCCAGTACGGCAAGGCCAACATGAACGACGGCCGCGCCCTCGCGAAGATATCCTCGTACCTCACCGCGGAAGCAGTACCCTACCGATCGCGGCCCGGCTTCCACGAGTTCGCCGCGGTGACCGACAACCGCGGATTCTACAACATCGCCGTCCTCGCGTACTGGCCTAGCAAATCTGCGCACGCGGAGTGGTCCGCGGCGAGCGGGTTTGAGAGTTGGTGGGGCGGGCTAGAAGCAGATGCCGAGCAAGCCGGGAACGGGTGGTTCCTCGAGGTCTTCCTCCCGACCGTGGACCGCTTCGAGACGCTCCACAACACGTCGGACCCCGAGGGCGCGGCCAACATGCGCGACGACCTCAGCGGGCCGATGCAGGAGCACGGATACTGGGGCAGCATGCGGGACAGGCTGCCGCTCTCGCAGACTGACCACATGGTGGGCGAAGCCGCTGCGCTGGAGAAGAGCAGCCTGTCAAACGGCAGCTCAGGCGCCCGGAAGGACGGCACGGGGCCGCCTGGGAGGGTGCGCGTCCCCGGGAAAAGAAACCTCGCCGTCATCCGCTCCGGCCAGGACTGGTCCGCCGCCCTGCCCGAGGAGCGCGCCCTTTACCTGGAGACGATGCACCCCGTCCTCATCAAGGGGATGGATTTCCTGCGGGACCACGGCGACGAGGTCGGGTGTTATAGCTGTCGCTTCATGGAAATCGTCGATGGGAAGGGTGCCGGCGGGGCGGACCGCACGTTCGGCCTGGCCTACTTTGACGATCTGGCCTCGCTGGAGCGCTGGAGCAAGGAGCACCCCACGCACCGGGCCATCTTCGGTGGCCTCGGGAAGTACGCGAAGAGGCTGGGGAAGGATATGACCTTGCGCTTGTTTCATGAGGTGCTGGTGCTCGAGCCTGAACAGCAACTGTTTGAGTATATTGGTTGTCATGAGGGGACTGGCATGTTAGCCGCCCGAGGGTAGTTTTGTGAAGGCTGACTATGTGAAATAAGCCTGACGGGTCCCGTCAAGCCGGTGGACAAGCCCCAGAGATCATGAGGGCCCAGTGGCTGTCAAATTATTAAACTCGAGTCTTACGTCATGCTCAAACTATGGATTGGATACAGATTGGAAAAGGAAACATTCTCCTTATCTAAACTCAACCAGTAGCAGCGACGGAAGGCGTGAGTGTGTGTAGAATCGTAACTCTATGATTTGAACTTTGATTTCTTATATTGAAAAGAAAAAGACATTGAGAAGGGCCCAGAGTAAGATACAAGTAGTAGAAAGCCACACGTGTACTTGAGAACATTTACTGCTATCTTTATAAATAAGTAGATGATTCTCCTTGCATTGTCGAGGCCTTTTATTTTCCATCTCTGTATCAACCCAAAGTTGTGTGCACTACACTAGTATGAGTGGCGATGTTACCAACCCGATCTATCGGACCAACAGGTGCATGCACGCATATTGGTTCAAGACCAACAGTCACACTTGTGTATGCATGCGTGTTGGTTCAAGACCAACGGGCTGCTGGTCATTCGAAGGAATCTGTCCAAAAGATTGTCACAACTACCCTTTTGAGAAGCACCATATACTGCCTAACTTCTATCATGTTTTCTTTGCAAGGAAGTTCTGCCGTTTCCCCTGCTTTATTGAACTATCCGAACTTCTGACCCCTCTCCTAGTGTCTCTTTTGCCCCGAAATCTGACAACATGGCCGTGGAGCAAATTGTCGATGCCCTGAGCCAGGCGTTTCCAAGCGATCAAATCGCGCTGCCTGGGACCGAGGCTTTTCAGACTTCAAATGATGTCTATCTGTCTGCTCACCAGAGTGACTACACTCCTGCGGCCATCTTTCAGCCCAAGAACACGCGGGATGTTGCTGCGTTTCTCCGCCTCGCCAACGAGAAAGACATCAAGTTCGCCATGCAAGGCGGAGGCCAGCAGCCGCTTGAGGCTTGTTCCAACATCCAAGGCGGCATCACGGTCGACCTGAGTCTCCTCACGGGCATCGAGCTGAAGGATGGCTTGGTACCTGTCGGCGCCGGCGAGCGATGGGGACCCGTCTATGAGAAGGTCCAGGCCGCCGGGCTGGGAGTTGGGGGCAGCCGGTCCGCCAAGGGCGGCATTGGCGGTCTCTCGCTGTCAGGCGGCCTCTCCTTCTTCTCCTCGCGGGAGGGTTCCATTTGCGACAATGTAGTCAGCTTTGAGATTGTCCTCGCCTCAGGAGACGTCGTCCAGGCGAACGCCGCGGAGCACCCCGATCTCTGGAGGGCCCTCAAGGGCGGCGGCAACAATTTTGGCATCGTCACCCGCTTCGACCTGCGCACCTACCCGCAGCAACCCTTCTGGGGCGGCGTTGTGTTCTAGCCGGCCTCGGACGCCAACTACCCAGGCCAAGTCGAGGCTCTCGTCAACGAGGTGCGCAAGCCCGAGCCCTCTGACGAGACCCACATCATGGTGAACCTGGGCTACTCGGCACAGTTCGGAGACCACATGATGGGTCTGAACCAAGTCTACCACACCGGGCCCGACGCCGCCTCGGCCTACGGCTCCACGGACGCGGCCACGGGCAAGATCCGCGTCCCGCCCATGCTCCAGCCCTTCACGGGCGTGCAGCCGCAGCTCGAGCAGCTCAACTCGCTGCGCATCATGACGCTCGTGCAGGGCGCCACCGAGCACGCGGTCATGGCCACCGAGCGCCAGCGCTGCGCCTACATGAACTGCACCCCGCGGGCCGATAAAGAAGCACTTGTCGCCGCCGCCGACATCTACTCCAGGGCCATCGAGCCCCTCAAGCCCCTCGACGGCATCACGCTGTGCCTGACGCTGCAGGCCTACCCCCGGTCCCTCCTGCGCAAGACCGCCGAGCGGGGCGGGAACGTGCTCGGCCTGGATCCGCGCGAGACGCTGGTGACGATACTGCCGCTGACGTGCTGGAGGAGAAAAGAGGACGACGAGCAGATCTTGGGCGTGCTCAGGGGCGCCCTGGAGGCGATTGAGAAGGATGCTGATGCCCGAGGCCAGAGGGTGCCGTATACGCACCTGAACTATGCGTCTGACTTCCAGGACCCATTTTTCGTCGTACGGGGAAGAGAACAAGAAGTTCTTGCAAGAGGTTGGCCCCAAGTATGATCCTGAGGGCCTGTTTCAGAAGAACGTCCCCGGTGGATTCAAGCTATATGCTTAGAGTAGGTTTATGGCCTGCAAAGGGATCATTTGTATGTAATTGACTAGAGGTCAGGATAAGTAGCTTGAGACAACTGTTGATGATGACTCGGTTGCTTGGAAGCATACGTTTGCATCTCCTTTTGCTGTATTAGTATTTGACCTCACGTACTTTATAATCTTGCGGCGCAACCTTCCAAATATGGGTCTTCTTCCCGGAAGGTAGGCATAGCTTCTGATAGTGACAATTGGGCGGCTTAAATTTTCGACCTAGCTCCCAAAAAGAAAGCGTTGCTTTCAGGGTCCCCATTCCCATCCCGTTTAATCTCGACATACCCAACCTTCCCAATTTGCTCTTCGACAGCAGACGACAGCTCCTGCAGTGTCCGTTGGTCGCCGTGGTTGGCGACGAACCGATACTTACTTCCAGTCAGACGGCCGATGACGAAAGCCATCTCTGGATTGCCCTCCCGGTCAAACTGGACGGTATACGTCTCGACGACAGCTTCTCCTTGTGCCAACGGCTCTACCGGGGCGTGGGCTCCCACGACAGCGGCCGAGGAGCCACGGCTGTCCGGATACGACGACCCTTCCCGCCGCGGCTCCACGGACAGACACAAAGCGTGCTGGTACGATAGAAACCCTCCGTTGGCGAGCACGAGCCCGTTCTTGGCCTTCCGGTCCCGCAGCTGTCGCGACATCTCGGTGATCGCGTGCATGGAATAGTTGTTGCCGGCCCCGCCGAATGATGTGAGGCCCCCGAGGAGCGTCAACGGCTTGGGGCTGTTGAGGATCGGGAGGCCGAGGTGGTGGCAGGCCAGCTTTGGGACGATGGGGAAGCATCTGCGCGGGGCGAAGCTTAGATGTGTGTCGCCTTTCGCTGGGTTTGCCGATACTCACGAGTACAGATCAAGGACGTCAATGTCTGTGGTCTTGACCCCAGACAGTGAGAGACACTCGTCCAAAGCGATTGATATCGCGTCACTGCGGTGGAAGTTGGGCCGCTCCCAGAAGTGTTTTCTCTCCTTCCTCCCCGCGCCGCCCAGAGGGTACACCCACTTGTCCTCTGGCACGCCGAGCTCCCTTGCGTTTTCGGCGGACGTCAGAAGGACGGCTGCGGCGAGGTTGACGGTGTTGAAGGCGTTCATGAGAAGTGGATCTGGGGGCGGCGTCAGTATTTTCTGTCCAAAGGAGAAACCTTGGACACGAACATGGTGAGCAGATCATTCGGTTCCTCTTTGACACAACCCCTATCTCCTCCTTGGTCGCCGGTCGATTTCCATAATTCCAGGAATACTGGTTAGTTGCAGCCACTTGCGCAAAATCTGCGTATAGAGCTGCAGATTCGTCATTGTTTTCCTTGGGTGTCTGCCCGCGGTGAGCCCTGAAGGCGTTCTCGTATAAAGGATAGATTTGGATAGGTGTGCCTATAGAGTGTATACCGCCGAGGTCTGGACGAAGTTAGAAGAGCTCCATCACCGTGTCGGGAGACTGGAGCTGGCTCAACAAACCTTGGCCGAGATCTATAGTCGATGGCGAGAACACGGCATCCACGGACGTGGCTGGCTTTGTCCAGCCTGAGGGCTCGGCTTGGCCGGCTTTCGCACATGCAGTCACTGGTGATGGTGGGATTGTATCAGTCAATATATCACACAGCGCACATCTTGCCGTGCGCAAAGCCTAAATTCTTAGACAGGGGCAGCACATCCTGAGTATAGTTTCTCATGTCATGTAACGGCCACCGGCGTGTACTCACCAGAAGCAAGTGCCTCGCCCCCGGTAACAACAGCCACCTTACTCTCGCCCCTGGCTATCCGCCCCGCCGCCTCGTCGACCAGCTTAGCCGGCTCATTGCCCCCGTGGTCCGTGTACCGCGTCCAGGCGGGCCGCTCGTCGAGCCCGAGCCACTTCCCCAGCAGGCCGGGCAGATCGGCGTACGGCCAAGTCCACGTCCTGACGACGTCGATGCTGTCAATCTGGGACGTGACCGGTGCGAGGGAGTCGAGCCCCGTGTCGTGGATCGCGTTGGAGATGGCCTCAAACATCAGCGTCGCGGGCTCCTTGTGCACCTGGGACTTGTTCGTGACGTCCGCGACGCCGATGATCACGGGTGTGAAGGCCATGCCGGGCCAAGTCTGGTCAGGTCATGAGCCGGTCGTGCGCAGCTCTACGATTGTATCGTCAGTGGTCTCACTGAAGCTGACCATCGCCGCGCTTTGGAGGGCCACCGTACGGGGTCAGCATTTCACATGGCCGAGCCGAGGCTTGACGTATCCAGGCCGCCAGGGCCGAAACCAATGCGGAGGTCGGGGTCCGGCAATCCACTGATCAGGGTTAGGGTTCTGAACTTGTCATCAAATTGGCTATTCCCTGACTCGAGGTGTAGTCATTCTGCCTTGAGCCCGACCTAGAAGCACCCGAAGGTAATGGAAAGGGCAGCGGGATCCGGCTAAGATATAAAGTGTTGGTAACATAACCCCCTGCGCCTAGTCACGAGAAATATGAAACCCTGCCATGCACTTCTATGTTGCAAAGTAATCCAGCCTCGCGGGGCACTCAAGCAGCCAGGTTGATGTTTCAAAAAAGACAAAGGCTTCATTGTTGTCTTGGAACCGGAGTGAAGGTGGTCTGCCTGGTCTGCAGAGCGTATCTGCCAGTCTCTCATCCTCCTGCAGCCTTGCCTGGGAGTACGACCTCTTCTGGCCCGTACGCGCTTCCGTTGTTGAGTTCCGTAGCAACCGTGACAATGGGTCGGACGACGCCGCTGTGGGTCCCAGTTCAACATATGACACGTCTCTTTCTATTACAGCAGGCACAACTGGTGAGCTTCCCAGGCTGTACTCCGAGTGTTTGTAGGAAGCCCGGGGATCCACGTCAACACTGATCTTCAACGTGTCGCCGGCAAACCTTGGAAGCACAATGCGCTGCGTGGTGTGCTCGGCTCCTATCCATGTGGGCAAAGAGACCAGCCTCGCGGTTTGGCGGATCCCTGAAATGTTGGTCAAGGACATTTGAACTTCTTTGGCAGAAGCATCCACGGACAGCTCCACTGTGCCTTCTTGTGGGCAAACGTCTATTGTTGAACTCACAGCCCCAGATCCGAACAAGTGCGAGGCTCGAGAGTGGCTCAGCTGAGCCGTCGGCCCTTTGTTAGCAGTTATCAATTGCCTCTGCGATGTCGATTGAGTTCCTGGCATTGTTACATCATTTGCATCTTGTAGCCAGTGGGGAATTGGTATGACCTCCGTAGTCCGTTTCAGTCGGCATCGAACTACGAAAAACTGGCCACAAGAAGAGAAGCCAACTGACTCCCACAAGGTAGACCTTGGGAGATCGGCGGAGAACCCAGGTTGTGTTGAACTTGCTGGAAAGTTATTAGCACAGTGGTTACATATGTTTGGACAAATAGGCATACAATGTCTGTACCGTCTGAGGTAGGCTGTATTCTTGTGGTTGAGCTTGTCATAAACACAGAACGCCACTATGCACTGATGAGGGTGAAAGATCAATTCCTTGATTCTGTTGATGCCAGGGACAAACTCCAGAGTTCCAAGCGGATTAAGCTCGAGAGCTGGGCGGTCCTTGATGAGTTCGAACACACTCAGGTGCTGAGCCCCCGAGGGCATCCATTCCAACAGACCAAGTGTCTGGCTATCTGGACTGAAGTAGCTTGTGTGGATGGCCGGTCGTTCATCTCCCTTGCTGGCCGACCATTCGAATGAAAGCCCTTGGGATGATCGTACTGGCAATGGGTATGAGAGACATAGTGCGCCAGTACTTGTCTGTCTCAAAGTACACAATGTCTCACCAATGATGAAACTCGCGACATCTGGTGCAACGTTTAGGTGAATGTCGATTTCGGTTGAGCTGTGGTGTGATAGATATGTATGGATAGGAAGTAGCATTGCTGTACTGTCAATGGATAGCTCCACCCTAGCAGCCTGGGCCGCTTGTGGATGAAGTGTCCAGACCTCATAAGTGGCAACCCAACCAGTGCAAATGGAGAAGAGGTTGAAAACTCCTGCGCTGCGAGCCATCGTCTTGAGATGAGCATTCGATAACGAAAACGCCCTGCTCGGCATGCTATGTTAGCTTGGAGGAAGTCAGCACGTGTTGTAAAGACTTACGGTGGTGCCCAGATGCTCAGTACTCCTTTGAAATCTCCAGAATCTGATGTCTTTGACATCTGAAGAGTGGGGTTTGAAGAATGTATCTCTCCTTGTGGACTCAGAACTGTCTGATACATGACCTTCACGCTGTCAGGGCGGTAGAAAAAGGAGCTCCTTTGCAAGAACCCTGTCATTTCATCCCAGATGAGACGGCCAGGTGATTCCTTGAGACGATCCTTCCATGTTTCCGAGATTTCTCTGAGTTCCGAACTTAATGACATAATATCTCGAGGAAGTTCTGCAGCCATCGGCAACCAACAATATTGCTGTGAGACCTTCCCAAGCCACACGCCCAGGAGATATAGGGTTTGATGGTTCGGGTGCTCGTAATCTGCATGGTACTGGGTAGTATAGAATGCTTCCAGCCACGCAGAAAGAGCTGCAGGAGTTCTCAACCATGCTGTTAGGTCTGTGATAAATCTAGAGAGCAAGTTGAGGAATTCCGGCGAGTAGAACTGATATATTAGAGAGCTGCTGTAGCCTGGATATCCTGGGTCATGTGAGGTGTTGACAACGGTCGAGACGTGGTCAATCCAAGCTGCAGCAGCGTAGTCGGTGAAGCAGGACTCTGCATAAAGACGCTGAGCTGAGATATCTTGATGAATTCTTCCAGACAAAGGTTGATGTGGAGTATGTGACAACAATTGTCGGACACAGCGCGTAGCAACCTCCAAATGTGCACCCGTTCTGTCGAGAATCAGCTTCGGTGCCAGCTGGCCTGGCAAACTGGAAGACTGCGGCCATGATTGATGCATTTGTGTGGTTATTGATGGCCACGCATGCCTTGCCTCCAAGATCTCGCGAGCGGAAAGATGAATTAGTCGAAGCGTGGATTCCCCGACAAGAAACCCTGGACATAAGCTCATAGTGACTCGTTCCGTAAGTCCAGCGCAGGCCATGAGTGCGGCATCCTCAAATTCGGTAATGGATTCTGAAGCAGTCTGCTGTGGTAAGCATCCGTCAACGATTAGTGCCTGACGCAGCTGACGAGACGAGAGCTGCACTGTTGCATGCAGCAGGTGGTTCAGTAACTTGGCGGCGAGTTGCTGGGATTGGTTGCCGGATGTTGAAATGAAGCTGACAATCCTTTCGTACATCGGCTCGAGTCCCTCAGGCGTACTGACTTGCATGATCACATGAAGTCGTTGTTTTGGTGTCATCGACGAGGATTTGATGAACTTAATCATCAGTCTGGCCCAGAGAAACATTCCATCAGCTCCGTGAACCATTTTACTGGCAAGAGCTTCCTGGTGTTGTCGGTCATCTCTGGGAAGTATAGCCCTGTCGAAGAGAATCCCTAGTTCAGCTTCACTGAACTTTTGTATATCTCTTGACAATGAGTCTCTGGACATTGCCATTTGATTCCCTGCTGGTATGGATCGTTTCAAGCCTTCAACATTGATTCGGCTGAGAAAGACAACCCTGGGGCGGCTTTCCTTCCATATTTCGAGCATCAGTGATACGAGCTTTTCGCTGTCATCACACTCGTCGATTCCATCAAGGATGAGGATGGAGTTTGCGTCCAAGCATAATCTAAGAAGCTCGATTATTTCAGAATCAGATGCCTGCATTTGACCTTTCTCATTCCGTTGAACGAACTTAAACTTGTCAAGGATTTCTGTATCGTCGGCATTCCTGGATAGTAACTGGGCCAAGATTGATCGGTACGCTGAAGTAGGAGCTGAATGGGTATTGAGAGATTTGGATTTGCTGTCAAAGAAGTAATAGAACACTTCCTGTCGTGATTTGGTCTTATCTTGGGACAGGTCGTTTTCGAGCTGATCGATGATGGATGCCGCGAGGACTGTTTTGCCCGAGCCTGGATTGCCTGTGCGAGGGTAAGCACAGGGTCTCTATTTGTAACGGACCTTGACTTACCATTTATCCACAAAGCCTCACATCCGTATTGATATAGGCCGTCACCTGAGTCGAGACTTCCTTTGATCCATCGAAGATAGGTCGGGTCTTCGAAGATCCAATTCGCCGTTCCGGGTGCTCGTAGATCTCTTGCCTGGTCTCGGGAATTCAAAAAGCTGGGCGGGTGTATCCATTGTCGTGATCCTTCGTAGGCATTCTCTATGAACGTCCTGTTAGAAATGGAGCGTTCCCTCGGCTCAGGAACCTATCACCCTGGTCTTTTTTGCTTTCATAAGGAAGGAATGGGCGAAGCTTACCTTTGTGTTGCTTTCCCAGCTCATTTAACTGAGTCCGAATGTCATGTAACTCATTCAATTGACTCCGAATGTCACGAAGTGTGATCCGTACATGCTCTCGTGACCCGAGAGCCTGTTGTCTTTCCAAACATGCCAGCTCCCGCTCCTTGCTCGAGAGCTGACGCTCTCTTGCCGCTTTCTGCCTTTCCATGCTCGTGAGACCCATCTCTTCTTGAAATATTTCACGTTCCGCCTCAGCCTGTGCCTCTTGTCGAGCGAGGGCGTTGCTGTGCTGAATGTGAATTTCTTGAAATATCTCGCGACGGTACTCACCAAGGCGGTATAACATGTCATTGAGCCTGCTATCGAACGGTTTCCACATGAGTTCCCCAATGACAATCGGAGTCCTTTTAAGTTCTGATTTTTGATTAGCCGTCCATGCCCCGTCTTACACTGTGGTCCCATGAGATCATGCTTACTGCCGTTGCCCTTCGTGAAAACCTTCACGGCAGCATGGAAAATCTGAAGTGTCTCGGAATAGACCTTTCCCATGACTTCTGGGATTCTGGAACTTTGGTCCTTCCAGCCCCGGCATAGCTTCCAAACATCTTCGTATAGCATGAATGATCTGGACAGGCTGTCCAAGAGAGGGAGCAGCTTCTGGAAGAATGTTACGAAGTTGGATGCCAACTGAAAAAGTCAGAGATTAATGCAAATCCAAGAGAATTCAAGATGTGCCAACCTTGAATAGCAGAAGCATTGAGCCCCACAACAAAGCAGCATACTGTGGGTTAGAAGAGACAAAGGCGGCCACAACGTCGAAGAATGGTTTGAAAGCATTCCCGAGCTTGTCAATAACTTGCAATGCATCTTCCAAGGGCAGTCTACGGCAAGTAAGGTGCCCTAGTTTCTTGATCGCATCTGCCAGATCGGTAGCTGTTGCGCAAGGGGGATACAGCGACCGATCTTGAGTGGAGAGTGATGACAAAAAGTCATCACGAGCCTTGTCGAATGGGTGAGAAGCAACTCCGTCTTGTACCGGTTTAATTTTCTATTGAACACAGGTATTTGTTAGCTAGTCATCCGAAAGGAACGACAAAGGTCAGGAGAGTCGTGGTCCGCATGCTTTTCATTCATACCTGAGCTGCTTGTTGTTTGTGGATAAATAGATCGTACTGATGGGGATCCATATCTGCTGAAGGAATACTTAGGTCTGCAGGACCAGACGACAAGTCACAGTTAATCCAGAATTGGGACCCAACATGGCAGCAAGAAGAGAAAATAAAAAGAGGCCAGGCTTTAGTGGTCCACTTCACTGTGCAACATGGCGATCAAGATTTGAGGATGTGTTGCACAAGAGAAAGAAAATACGGCATGCCTCGTTGTCTGCCCTGTCTGCCTACGCAAATTTTGATTTTCTACTTCGTACTTAGGCTGCATAGTGCATTAGGAGACTTTGTGTTCCGCTGGCTGACGTGGCCTGCATGGGAACAACCATCCAGGCGCTCTGCAAAAGAAAACCACTCATGCTTCGCACCAGAATCCAGGCAACACAACTCCTACAGCTATTTCACCACCACAATCATCAATTCTAGCAAGTATTTTGATATAAGTCAAATCAGACGTTTTTTTTTCAAGACAAAAATGCAATAAAATCAAGCACATATGATGTGTTTGTGGAATAATTGGGATATCAACACGAAGGATTCTGGTGGTACTGGGAGTTACCAGCGGTTTTTTTTTTTTTGCAGTTGGGCTGCCACCCTGCAGAGACCTCTGGGTGTTACAGACTTCACAGCCCAACCACCCTGGGGGGCGCAGGCTTGGCAGGGCAAAAAAAAAAAAAAAAAAAAAAAAAAAAAAAAAAAAAAAGGCGCAGCCAAGCCCAAGCAAGCCACGAGCCGCTTGTACGCGTGTGTGCCTTGCTGTGAAACGCTCTGAAGTAATCTACCAATGTACAGAGGCCTTGTAGAAAGGTTTTTGTGATCTGGAGCCCCATGTGCTTGGGGTGTAGTCATGGTCTGGGTGGATTTGGGCTTCATGACACACAGATGACACCATGACTAACATCACCACCAGCGATGCAAGGCTTGCAATGCGTGAAGACGTGGCCATACCTGCTCAGCAGTTAATCCACACAAAAGGCGCGTTCGACGCGTCTGGTCCAGGAACGCCAAGGCCTGAGGCCGAAGTCGATCCTCTAGACTTTGTGGAACCACTCGTGCTCGCAAACAGTCAATGACGCTTCCAAGGTCGCACCACCTTCGCGCTCGACCTCGCGTTGCACCATCGCAGATATGGACAAGGCCGTTGTCTGAAGGCTGGACGATCCGGTCATATCCAAGCCAGCATCCCAGGACAAAGCGCACCGCTGCAAATTGGAGCTGCAAATCGATTTTCGGCCACGGAATCATCGATCAATCGGCCGATTCACTGCGCTTTCCGTCATGACTTTCCCGTCTCGAAATCGCCCTGGTGCAACAGCGGCAGTGATCGACAGGAACCAAATTGTTTCAATGGGTTGAACGGCTCGTTTACGCCTGGATGCATCGGTCGGTAGTACCTGCCCAGCGGTCCGGGGCAGGTCCGGGGCGTGCCATAGTGTTAGACTCCGTCCCTGGCGGGCCGCGATGATGCACTCGACTCGCCAGCGCTGGACGCACAAGTCGTCGTCGTCATGACAATGAAAGCCCAGTCGCACAATGCGAAGCTGACTGCCAGCGAAATGGGAGTTGAGCAGAGCGTTGGTGAAAGTCTGGGTGTCGGAGATATAAGGTGTATGAAATCCCCGGATTCTCGCTGAGGTCTTGACACACAAGATCAACGTCATAAAACCCACATCAACCTTGAGATCAGCACCCAAGACATTCCCCACGAAGGACCGCATTTTCGGACCACAATTCCAGTCAGAACCCACGTGCGCCTAGACACTAAACCTTAAGTCAACATCACCATGTCTTCCAACGACGACTACAGCACCCAGGGCGGCGATATCCCCGTGCAAGACGACAACGCCCCCGTCGAGGAGGGAGTCGATGCCGCAACTGCTGACTCAGATGCTCAACTCGGTACGTACTCCATGACAAGAGCCAAGTTGTTGATCAGCATCGCTAACAGTGGAGAATCCAGAGCGCGACGACAACGAGGCCATTGACAAGTCCAACATCGTCGAGGGTCGGACCCGGGGCGCCAAGCCCGAGGCTGGCTCCTACCGCGAGCCCGGCGACAGCGAGGCACTGCCAGCTGAGTAGAGGAACTTCAGTGGAGGTTGGACACGGTATCTTGCGACGGAAGTACCTGTACCGATAGCAGCGATTGTCTAGATTTGGCGTTGAATGGAAATATTTGTTTCGCTTGTACCTTTTTCCAATGCTATGCGGATGCATGTCGTCAACCACACGTGCTCAACGAGTCGTGGCGCGTGTTTTGCCCACTGGCGGTCAAGCGCTTTTGCCAGCGGCGAGAACCTCGGCCGCAGTTGACCTCAATGGCTCTTACGGCAGCCATCTCACCTTCGGTCGTGTCTCCTCCGAGCCGGGAGTGTTTAATTCGTGGTCTCCCGCCCAGTTCGTTTCGCTGCGTGCATCACTAATGCACCCAGCTCCTACCGCAGCACCGGAACTTGGCCGAGCAGGATCCCAGGCGCCGTCGCGCCCACGGGCCTCGGAGACCGGTCACCACTGGATATCCCAGACAGACCATGGACCGAGGCTGACGTCACGCGGGCTGCCAAATGCTTATTCGGCTGGGCGATGCTTCTTTCGTTTCCCGCCGAGGTGTGCCGAGGCTCTGGTGTTGTGCTTGTTTTGAATTTTGGTGAAGGAATGTGGGCAGGACGACTCGACTAAATCTGCTTGGCGTTGAGACGGCGACAAATAAAGTTCACCGCTTTTAATTTGCAACGGTGGTTAGACGCATCTTTATCTAAAGCGGAGATTTAAAAGCGGAAACAAGGTGCGAAAGCGGCTCCATTCTTGCGCAGGAACTTGGAAGGTGGTTCGTGTGCTAGAGCTTATTGTTGACTGTCAGGGACTCAGGCCGTCTGGCTGTCGGTGTTAGGTTACAACGTCGACAGAAGACGGTTATTATCCGGTCCCGCATGCAAAATTGTCCAGGGTATTTACCTAAGTGGAATCGATATGAAACTTGCCAGGCGAACGAAAAACTTGACGAGCTGAATGTTCGTCCGGTTCTCGCTAGCAATGTCACGTCGCCTCGCCTGACACGACATGTGCTGCTGTAGGGCAAATTATCCAGCCAAAGCTGCCGACACTGGTTCACAACAGCCGAGGATGCACCAGAACCCTGCAAGAGACGCAGCTCGATAACCTTGATAAAAGGAGCTTCCCTGTCGGCAAGGGGCATCTTATCCCAGATCTCGGAAAGATCTGCATCGGCGGTCATGATGAGGCCCGCGCTTCCAGGTACCCACGGCGGAATCGCGGGGGGCAACTTGGGCACCCGGGCGTGTTCATGACTGGGCCGGCTTAACCCTTCTGATTCAAGCAGGACGGGGAGTGCCATTGGAGAGGCCCTGGAGGGCGCACACACGGCGTGGTGGATACGCAGTATGCTCTAAGAAAGATATAAGCAAATCCCCATAATTATATCCACCGGCTCGTCAAGCCTCGACGAGCTCACAGGTGGGCTGCAGGAAAGATGGGGAATCTCCAGCGTTTGCGGATCTGAGATGTCTAGCCCGCACATGGTGATTGATCGGCGGCCGCCAGTTCGCTTGCGCGAGTCAATAGGGACCAAAGTTTGCTGCATCCCCATGGCACCAGAAAACTGGCTCGCATGTGTTCCACAGAAATCCCCATGGCACAGGACGGCGCTAAGAAGGCGGTCGTGCGCGTGCAGGGGCGCACAGTTCGATGCTTGGGCTGGACCAAATTCCGACGGCAGATGCCACGAGGTGAGGTCCTACGCGCATGTTAGCAACTGTCAATACACTCAACAACAATAACACACAACCACACACTGATTTCCACACACAAGGTCCACCCCCGGATGCCAAATTATCCCATAGTCTCACTGTTATGTGAAGCAGCCTGTAGTAGAAAATTCTGTAAAGTTTCTGTCATGTAAAACAAGCCACTCTCGAGCCACTTCCGCCGCCACGGGACAGGGACGGGCAGCAGGCAAGCAGAAGTTTCGACGTCAGGCCGAAACAAGACAAAACCTCCGGCCCTGCAGTCGAACGAGAAGAGTCCCCCCCCCAGGCCGATCTTGGCCAAAGCGGGGAAGCCGAGCCGCCTCTTGGCCCCAGACAGATGAAGAGTGAGAGTGATTTGGCCCAAGCAACTGGCAACCTTGAGGGCGGCCATACGATGACCTCATGCCGCCGCACACCCTCTTGCCCTGCTCCCACCCAAGGCTCGGTGGAGCCCGCAACGCCTCATCCGCAACGCTATCCATCCCTCCTCCCGCCTTGGCCTATCAGAGCCTCAACCTGCCATCTTCTCGCACCAGGCCGACAGCGACGTGCGCGCAGTCAGCATGCAGAGACCGGGATTCTCTCACATGTCCTCAGCAACACCAACTTGGGCGACATGCTGCCTGCATGCATGAGTCGATACAGATGCAGCAGATGCTGGGCCTGCTAGGCCCCACGGGACTGCAATAACACGGTTGCACTCGCCAGAGATTGTCGGTCAGATATTCAGGGACCTCTCTGCTACCGCCGCCTATCAGCGCCGCCCAACCGTGGGCGAAGTGGATCGGCAGCGCCCGCCGCGTCGACCCCCAGCTCAACCCGGCCTGCTCTCCTCCCCTCGCCCTCGCTACTCGTGACCGACCATTCCCGAGGTTGGCGTTCGTTCGTCGAGGGGGACGCCTCTGATCCTGGCCCTGACGGGACTGCCAGCGACTGATGGGTGGGTGGACGGATGGATGGGACGGTACATGGCGCGCCAGACGTTGCATTCGCCTGTCATGTACATATAAGATGGCCCTTCCCTCGTGCTACCTCGAGCCGCGGAAGGTGTACCTTCCCTCGACCCCTCATCGACGTGTGAACCTGGCCTACCTCTTTTCTTTTGAGGTTCTCCGAGTTTACCTGTCTGTTCTCCAGCCTGCAGGCCGGCCGCTTTTGTCGGAGATCATCCTGTCGAGAGTTCTGCCAACCTCATCTTCAACGTCACACCCACCCGCAAGGGTGAATCGACAAACATGGCGCCTCCCACCTTCCTCGGCCTGTCAGGGCGGCCGCTCTCCCTGCTCGTGTCCGTCATCGCGACTACGGGTTTCCTGCTCTTCGGATACGATCAAGGGTTAGTGTTCGGCCTCAGAGACCACGGCGGCGCATCTCTCCGCCTCCTTCAACACAGGCTGCTAACATGTGTCGCCTTGCAGTGTCATGAGCGGCATCATCACCGCAGCGCCCTTTAACAACATGTTCGAACCGACCAAGAACAACAGCACCATGCAGGGGTTCACCACGGCCATCTACGAGGTCGGGTGTCTCTTCGGCGCCATGCTCATCCTCGGGGTCGGCGACCTGCTCGGCCGGCGTCGCGTCATCATCATGGGCGGCCTCGTCATGACCCTCGGCGTGCTCATCCAGATCACCGCCATCCACGGCTCGTCCCCGTTCGCGCAGTTCATCGTCGGCCGCGTGGTCATGGGCGTCGGCAACGGCATGAACACGTCCACCATCCCGACGTACCAGGCCGAGTGCTCGCGCACCACGAACCGCGGCCTGCTCATCTGCATCGAGGGCGGCGTCATCGCCTTCGGCACCTGCATCGCGTACTGGATCGACTACGGCGCCAGCTACGGGCCGGACGAGCTGACGTGGCGCTTCCCCATCGCCTTCCAGATCGTCTTCGCGCTCATCATCTCCGTGCCCATGTGGTTCCTGCCCGAGTCGCCCCGCTGGCTGCTCACCCACGAGCGCTACGAGGAGGCCGAGATCGTCATCGCCGCCCTGCGCGGCTACGAGCTCGAGAGCACCGAGACGGCCCTGGAGCGCGACGTCATCGTCGACTCGATCCGCGCCTCGGGCGGCTTCTCCAAGTCGACGCCGTACAGCACCCTCTTCACCAACGGCAAGACGCAGCACTTCCGGCGCATGATGCTGGGCGCGTCGTCGCAGCTCATGCAGCAGATCGGCGGCTGCAACGCCGTCATCTACTACTTCCCCATCCTGTTCGAGGAGTCCATCATGCCGGGCAACCGCAACCTGTCGCTCATCCTCGGCGGCGTCAACATGATCGTGTACTCCATCTTCGCCACCGTGTCGTGGTTCATCATCGAGCGCGTGGGCCGCAGGAAGCTGTTCCTGTACGGGACCATCGGCCAGATGACCTCGATGATCATCACGTTCGCGTGCCTGATCCCGGGGACGCAGACGGCGGCCAAGGGCGCCGCCGTGGGGCTCTTCACGTACATCGCCAGCTTCGGCGCCAGCTGGCTGCCGCTGCCGTGGCTGTACCCGGCCGAGGTGAACCCCATCAAGACGCGCGCCAAGGCCAACGCCGTGTCGACGTGCACCAACTGGCTCTTCAACTTCCTCATCGTCATGGTGACGCCCATCATGATCTCCAACATCGGCTGGGGCACCTACCTCTTCTTCGCCGTCGTCAACGCCTGCTTCCTGCCCGTCATCTGGTTCTTCTACCCGGAGACGGCCCGCCGCTCGCTCGAGGAGATCGACATCATCTTCGCCAAGGGCAGCGTCGAGAACATGTCGTACGTCCGCGCGGCCAAGGAGCTGCCCTACCTGACCGACGAGGAGGTCGAGCGCGAGGCCATGCGCTACGGCCTCATCGAGACCGTCGAGAGGGTCCACCAGCACCACAGCGTCGCCGACCCGGAGAAGACCGCCGCGGGGCGCAAGTCGTCCGACTCGGAGAAGGCATACGCCGTGCAGAACCGCAGCGGCGACAGCTCCGACGACGTCGACGGCGCCGCGGCCACGAGTGGCCTGAGCACTCACTAAATCGGCGCCGCGGTCATCGCGTTGCTGGTGGGGCAAACGAGCAGAGCCCCGAGGGTCATTTAAATGGCTGCTCGAGTGACGTTGACTGACAGGCACGTGCGAGGAGGATCAGTTTGGGGGCCACAGCGAGCCCCCGTGGAGGCGATCTGCCTCGCGTAATGCTTTCTTTAGATACCCGGTCGTCACCTTCACCAGGGACGATCTTTTGACATTAGAGATCGGAGACCGTGAATAGACGGGTTGCACACAAAAGGGGCCTCCTTATTAAACCTGCTGTGTGGTTATATGTAGATGCCGTTGTTGTCGTGATAAACATGATGCCGTCGTGTGCCCGCCTTGTGACCCAGATGCCCTCCGTCCCGCCTTGGCCTGAGGACCATCCCAAAAACTCCACTACTCCTCAGTTCCCGAAGAACATGACTCATGAAAATGCATTGCCGACCCATAAAAGAGCAGGAAAAAAAGCAAACCCGCAATGCAAAGAGCTCCTCTCCTGGATGCGTGGCTTCAACAGGTAATCACGGGACGCATTATGCCGATGCCTCCCAGTCCCGGTACCGCGGCCGGCCCCTCAGCTCGTCCGGGCCAGGCCTGCGGCGGAAGAGGCCGTTGGCGCGATTCCTGAGCCAGTGCAGCTTCGCGGCCAGGACGTCCTCCTCGACGAAGCTCTGCGGGCAGGTCAGATTCTGTCAAGCAGGTCTTACTCTCTATATTCCGGTGCTGGCTTTTCCCTCTGTTTTCTTTTTGTTCTTTTTTCTTTTTCTTTTCTTTTTTTTTAGGAGCGGGGTAGGGGACTTTGTGGTGAGGCTTCCATGGTCGCACATACCGAGGTGTAGTGATTTGGGAAGATGGAATCTGACGTGCCGAGGGGCAGCCTGTGGGCGGCGCGCAGGTTGTTTACGTACATCCTGCCGAGGTGCTGCACGCGGTTGTCCAGCACGACCGGGACGACGGAGCGGGGCATGTTGATTTTGGTGTTGTTGGCTTTTGTTGCAGTGTTGCTTTCTCTTGGCGGGAACTCGCGGGATCGAGAAGATGAGGAAACAGAGCAAGTGAAGCAGGAGGCTCAGATCACACAGGCACGGCCAAGTGGGACAGACTCTACTTTTCAATATGTGGTTTTTTTTCCTCCATCATGCCATTCATGCAGGTACGAAGAATTGTTGGGGATGTCATTTGATGCCAATGTTATGGGTTAATTTCCCGTCACCGCTCCCGTTCACCTTGGGGCCCCCCCTGGAGGCGTCGGTAGACCGCCTGATGATGCGCCTCACACGATGCACCACCGCCCGTGCGACATGGGGCTTGCACCTGAAAACTGCGAACAACCCAGTTCACGACCAGCCCCAGGGCGGTCATGGTAGGGCTGCATCGTGGGGCGGATGCGGTCAGCAGGGCCTGGGAGGAGCTGAGGCTTGCCTCAAGCGCTCAGAGTTTACAATGTGCGATGAGGAGGGGGATACGATGGATTCGACGTTTGTGCTGATTGAGTTTTCAAGGTGGCATTGTGTTCATCAGAAGTCCCCTGACGCCCGTCCGATCTAACAGTAGCGCCGCTCCCTCGCAACCAGGGGCCCTGAGGGTTGCAGCCAACGAGATCACGCCGGCGATTTTTGGGGGTGCGGTACGGGCGGCTGACACCCTCCACCCTTCCTCACGAAAGCCCGATAACGTTTTTACCCCAGAAATCTTAAACTTCACTAACGCTGACCAGAAGACGGACCCTGGGCTCAGCCCAGTCAGTCGTGTAAGCCCCCGCACACGATCGTCAACATTCACGGTCGCGTGCACTGTTTCACCTTCTCATGTGTGCAACTCACTCTCGCTTGCACCACTATCCAATGTCGGGTTTTCAGATGCAAAAGAATGCAAAGTGGATTGAACACCCACGTGACGGCATGGTCTCACCAGGAAATGGACTACAGCTTAGCTGCTAACTACTGCGCTTGTGCCAGGAACGTCAGCTGCCCGTACCGGCGCCAACAAAGTTGAGAGAGCACGCAGAGGCCATAGGAAAGAAGCTAAGAGCTGTCATATGTCACGCACATGCAACTCGATCTGTTGATGAGCTGGGCATTATCTGGACTACGGCATTTTTGTTTCTGGCCTGTCCAGTATCGGATCATGCACAAATGACAGGTCCTGCGTGTTTTGGTGCTCTCAAAAACATGTGAAGTCACACATGAAACTGAGCTCTTGGTCTTTGCACCACTATGGGGCCGGTCTCGATCCGAGCTTGCTCGTACTAGCTAAAGGTCTCTCTCCCCCTTTTACATCAACAGCCACTGAGGGCAGTCCCAAGGGTAAAGCGATGGTAGAGAAACGGGGCTGACTTTTTCTACTGTGACGAAAACCGTATATGCTTTTAGAATCTCTAGTATACCTGTTGCTCTTGGGAATGGCAGATGAGGCGACAAGGAGGCATATGAAGACTGATATTCACTGATAACTGTGAAATGCAAATGATTGACAGCTCTCAGAATTGCTGGTCAAGACGTAGTGGCTGTTAATTGGGGGTGGCATGCAAAGTGGACATCTAAAGTCACTTAAAACCACAGTCTTAAAGGCTAACGATGAATTGGGTCGAGATGCCAGTGGAAGCAGATGTGACACACGCTCTGCAGACCAATTACTCCTAGCAGCTGAGTCACACCAACGGCTCTCTGTGCCTCAGAGAAACAGGGGCACAATACTCGGGAGCAAAATTGACTGAGTAAAGCGTTCGACTAGCGATGGACTACATCTCAGGAACCTCTTTGGCCGTTTCCCATGGTCAGTAGTTACCTAGTTCTGGACGAGCTACACATTTGTGGGTGACTAGTTCCTAGTAATTGTCCTAGTCAGTCCTGAGCACAGCTTTAGACCTTTTCTGTGACTCAACTTCCATGACGGCTCAATTCACCTCCAACGCCAAACCCTCACTAAGTCAATTATTGTCTGATTTCATTCATAGAATCGTCCAGCAAGTCACACAAGTCAAAGTCAATGAGCGATTGCTCGAAATCAGCTGGAGGCCTGTGCACACTGACCAGAGTATTTAAACCCAGCTCCCTCCCCGTCCAACGCGAGCATCGCCCTTTCCCTCCCCCCCCTCTTTCCCTTCAACCCAACCCAACCCAACCCGAACCCACCACACAACAACCAAACAATCGACCAGGTCCGACAATGGTGGAGGACACAAGGAGGGGCGGGATATTAATGCTGCCAGCTTGCGACTGCTGGCCAAGTATAAGCAGGCATCAAAGGCAGGCAGGGAGGAAGCCACCCGACGCCCTCAACCGAAGGGAAAGCCCAGTCTGCGACTCTGGAGCTTGGGAAGGAGCCTTGGGGGTGCCCAGCAACCACCTTGGCGTGGAACCTGACGTGAGCCCTGTCGAGCAGTGGCGAGGGCACCTAATCCTTTTAGCGAACCACCATTGGAACCGAAGGGCAGGCAGGGAGGAAGCCATCCGACGCCTTCGATTACGGGTAAAGCCCAGTCTGCGACACTGGTGCTTTGGGAAGAAGCCTTGGGGTGCCTAGCACTCCCTTGGTGGGGGATTTGACGTGAGCACTGTCAGCAGTGGCGAGGGCCCCGAACTCCACCGGCGAGACATGACCAGACGCCAAAGGCAGGCAGGGAGGAAGCCACTCGATGCCTTGACTATGGGTAGCCCAGTCCACGACTCTGGTGCTCTGGGAAGGAGCCTTGAGGTGCTTAGCACACTCTTGGCGTGGGATCAGACGTGAGCCCTGTTAGCAGTGGCGAGGGCACGAGCTTCGAAATGAAGTACCACAACTGAATGGGCCGCGACCACCGGCTCAAGAGCGAAACATGCCTTGTCGACCGGCCCAACAGGGTTCCAACACCTTCGAGGCACCCGGGTGGACAGTGGCGGAAAGAGTTTACAGAGACTTCTTCGGAAGTAGATGGCCTTGTTTGTCCGATGCCCTGACCGATGCTGACGGATCTTTTTTCTCCCGTCCTTTGGTTGGGGCATTGCGTGGAAGCCAGGAGGGTTCACCCCACCACGACGTTGCTTTGTCAACAGGTCAATCACACCAAAAACTTTTTTTCGTTGCGGCTCATGAGTTTACTCGTGACGCGAGGAAGAAAACCACATGCGCACCCTGCGCACCCCCAGCCATACACTCACATACCCACAGACACATAACCAGTACTCACATACGCACATACATGCATACATACATATACATAAATACGTAAATTACATAATAAAATCCTAAAAATGCCTCTGCATGTGAACCAAAGCAGCACATTGCAGTTTACATTCTTTTTTGATCAAGTAGGTTCCACACATTTCCATGCATTTGACAGGACTTGTTTTTAAAACAGCAGCAAAGCTGCAATTGATAATTTTTTTCTTGTCTTTTCATTATCTTTTCTTTACCAATCTAAATGATAACCTAATCTTCTTCTAGAAACTCCAGAGCAAAAAAATGCGCCTGTCCCTTTACCAATCTAGCTGTGCGCCCAAAATATCAATAATCGAGGGAGAAGAAAAAGAGACAAACCTATGCCCATGAATGCCGTCTCACCTTCACCTCGCAGCCGTCTGGGCCGGTCACGTCTGCATTTGAGACAGTTAGTGGAGAGGAGGGCCGGTGTGCGTCCTCAGGCTTGTCGGGCTGTCCAAAAGAGAGAGGAGAGGGCCCATTCCCAGGGCTTCGAGGTGCCCCAGGGGCGGTAAGTGCACCAGGGGTGACGGGGCTCTCAGCGGGATCGTGGGGACGCTGGTAGGAGCAGTCAATCACCCAGTGAATCGTGCGAAGGGCAGACGCAGCGTTGGGGCATGGAGGTAGGCCGTCAAGGAACCAACCGGGCTGCCGAGAACCGGGGATCATGTCCTCCGGGCCGAAGGGCGGGTAATGCACAGGCGGAGACGGCGGCGGGGGCTGCCAGAAGGACATGGGCATAGGCGGGGGATGCGGCGGGGGAGGGCCGTAAGGAGAGAAGTATTCCTGTCCAGGCTGGTCGGGCTGTGGCCACGGGTCGGGATAGCCATTCATCACCTCCGAGGGGGCCTCCAAAGGAGGTCCGTAGCAGACAATTGGGTCGAGGTACGTGTGGAGGGTAGGCCTAGCGTAAGGGCATATGGGGACGTCCATGATAATCCCACGGGGCTGCGGGGGACAGTAGTGGCCGAGGGCCATGCACCACGGGTTCCAGACAGTCTCCATAGGCGACAGGAGGTCGAATGAAGGTAGAGCAGAATAGAAATACTCACCTCCAGGCTGCTGCGCTGGCCCGAAAGGAGCAACCTCGTGGCTTAGCAGCTAGTGGACTGGATCGAGCTGCCAGTCGAATGGGAACGCACCGTCGGTGTTGTGGCTCTGTTGCTGAGGCATGGTGGATGTGATGAGATTGCAATACAATGTGTGAAAGTGGTGATCAGATTGCAGTGCAATGTGTGAGTGGCGATGAGAAGAAAGTCGAGGTTAGCATGTCTGACGTGATTTTTTACATAGCCGAGCCATGAGGCTGGTCGCGATGAGGGAGATAATGGCATTGTCTTGGAACACTGGTGAGCATCAACGTCTCATCCATGCCGTCTTTGTCCACAAGGTTGTAGTGATAACAATGCGTTATAATAAAAGAAAAGAATGCCATTCTCCTCTCAGCCGATGCTCAGGGTCATCTTTGTTAGAGAAGCAGATTTCCACCCCTCCCTTAACATCTTTGTGAGGTCCATAGTGGACGAGGTTTGGCTTGCCCATGAGTGACTCGACAGTTGTGCCGGCACGCCCGTTTGTATAGGACTCAAGCCTGAGACTCAGGCTGTTCCGGTTTAGGGACGGCTTTTCCTCTTGTATCACAAGCCTCCTGCTCCTTCAAAAGATGGGTCTTCCACCATTCCACCTGTTGGTACCATTCGGCATGGTATTCATCGTCGCGAGCAGGACGGATCTGGCCGCTCGATCGTTCTTGGCGCTTCGCGCGTGAAAACTCCTTCAACCTTACAAGACTCCTTTGTTGTCTACTGAGCCTTGCCTTCCACTGATCACCGTGCAGGTCTTGCATGGCTTTCTCAAGTGGCGATATGCGGATGATTCCTGCGTTGGGGATGCGCTTCTGAGCTTTGATGGGCTTCAGCCATGACACGATCGCTCTGAAAAGGCCCGAGGTGAAGCCTTGCCAGCGGCTGATCAAATTGAGACCGCGACGAGACGTCATGGTGGACTACCTGCCGGAGGCCGAGCCTGCACAGGGAACGGCCTCAATGGCGTTGAGCTGCTCAAAGACCAAGGTGCGAGGTATTGGGGGCCTCGGATGGTGGGATGAGGCAATTGACACGCTCAGTGGCTTGGCCTCTCGTGTACAAGCCGACGGCTAGGCCGTTGTTGGGTATCGTCGCTGATGGAATACGATTCCGGTGTGGAAGAGGAGGCGACGTCAGAAAATTAGCCGCCCTGGCCCAGCTAGCAAAATGTATGCCGGTTTTGCTGGTAGGATGTTAATCGGCAAGGGTCTGGTGTAACGTATGCCCTTAGTCAGCCCCTTCACCCACCTCCACCTTCTGCACCATTTCATCTCGTGTGGACAAAGACGGCACGTCACGAAAGACAAGACGGAAATGTGGCTTTGCACATTCACGGCCGCTCCCCAGGCGACAGCCGAACCCTCCTCCTTCATCTTCTTCCCTTTCTCACTTTTCCCGCCATGCGGCACGCCATTTCTTATCCTGGCGTGGCGCGCTAGAAAGTAGTCTACCCTGGGAAAGACGAGATGCCAAGTGGGTACTAGAGGCTGCTTTGAGCTTAGCCGCACGAAGGATTCAGCACTCAGCCAGTCACCACTGCAGGCAACCACTGGCTAATTTTATTTTCTCTGCGCTGCCGCATGCGCGAAACTCGCCATCTTGGGCTTGAGTGCATACCAGGCAGCCGAGCGCAGGGTAGGCCATGGCAGGGCATGTGCGGGAAGGAAGCAGGAGGAACGGGGGCGATGATATGAAGACTGAAGTCATTCCCAAGCCCATTTTTTTTTAATCCCTTTGTGACTGACGATCTCTTTACCTCCCTCTTCGTCAGCTTCTTACTTAATATCGTGAGAGCCGTCCCTCGTTACGACGTTACGAGCCTCGACCTAGTGGTTGACCACATTCGCTTTGTTTGTCTACCTGCGTTTATATGAACGTGCTACTAATCTTTGCCCCACCTCACGACATCTCACGATACCTCACTTTCCAGCCCGTGCTCTCGAGGACATAATCTCTCACACTCTCCTCTGCCATCATGGAGAACCCATCGAGCACCCAGCCCGGCGGCCCTGAGAAGCCTGCTGCCGCACGCTTCAGCACGCCGGCCCAGCCCGTCAACGGCCAGTACGCGCAGCAGCAGCAGCCCCAGCCGATCGAGCTCCCCAGGGCCGAGCCATTCAAGACCAGCAAGCCGTTCGCCGTGGCCAAGTTTGTGCTGGGCTCCTTCAACCTCGCCTTTGCCATCATCGCCCTGGGGCTAACACTCGGCGTCGTCACAACGTCCTTCTCGATGGACTCGTTCATCGGCGTCATCATATGCCTCTCTCTCGTATGTAACCCGCGCCGTCCCTCCGCTCCCAAGAATCATGAAGTTCTAACCAACCCCCCACAGGCCGTCGCGTCCATCGTCTGGCAGCTCGCCGAGCACATCACCCTCGCCGTCCGCAGGGGCTGGCGCCCCATCCACCCGGGCGCGCACGTGGGCGTGCACCTGGTGCTCTGGGTCCTCGCGATCCTGGTGGCCCCCTCGCTGTACCTGAGCCTCGCGTACGAGCTGCGCGACTACACCATCGAGTCCGACTGCGAGAGCCAGCGCGACTCCGACGGCTACTACACGGGCTCGGGCTCGAGCTCCTTCTACTGCAACTACTACAGCTTCCCGTCGCAGGCTGCTGCGAATAAGTACTTCGGCATGATGGAGGCTCTCGCCGCCTTCGCGACGCTGCTGCTCATCTCGCACTTTACGCTGTTCGTCATGGCGTGCGTCGAGACGGATCGGAGGCGGAAGTACGGGAAGGCGACCAAGGTCGTCTACCTTGTTGCTGCGCCGGGGCCTGTTGACGGGAGGATGTACTACACGCCGCTCGCCACGCAGCAGCTGGTGAACAACAGGGGGTCCGTGCTTCCGCCTCAGCCTGTGCACCACCACCTCCAGCAGGAGAACGCTGACCCTGGTGCGCATGGATACTACGCGCCGCCCGCCGGAGTGCACCCGGGGACAGCGGTGTAGAGATAGAGAGTCGAGGGAGTTAATGAGGTTGCGTGTGTGTGAGGGCTGATAGACTTTTAAATGACTGTGGATATGGATAGAGTGACGGCTAGAACAGAATAATGGCGGTGGCTACTACATAATTTCTAATGATAGATGATACCCCTTTACCTTTCTTACGTTGGAAGGAAAGTATCTGGCGAATTGCAAGAAATCTTGACCACGAGCCGCAGGTGACAGAGGACATGATTACGAGTATCCCTCGTGGTAACATAACAACATTGAGATACACCATTTCCTTGGGTATCATTTTATCTCTAACCACACATCCATGCCTGCTGATCCTTTGGGCTGACAGTATTGCCTATCGTGATGCTGTCCAAGAACGTAAGCGGACAATCTTCCTGTCATACAGGGCACAAAAGGCCGGCCGCCGCGGCGTGTGGTGCGGAGAGCCCATCGAGCTCATCTGTAGACGCGGAACGGTCCTCGTCAGGAGTTGCTAGAGCAAAGGCATCACCATTCACATGATCATCTCCAATCAAAACAAGCCAAAAAGGACAATGAATAGCAATTCGAGACCATGCCAAGTTTATCTGTCTATTAGAATTTGGGTATCGATTCTGAAGTGCGAGACATGGCCGGCATAAATCTGCTTATGCCAGATGACACACCCACATCATCTTAACCAAATCAAGCGCAAGTATGAATTCAACGCTCTGTCAACCGAAAATGCTGACAGCCACCTAATTTTCTCTGTCACATCTTGTCTAAACGTTCCACTTAGAGGAGGGCGAAGGCGGCACCGATGAAGGCGACGGCAGCGAAAGCAGACGAGCCCAGCTTGGCAGCCGAGGCACCGCTGGCAGCGACGGTGGAAGACGATGAAGAGTCGGCCGAGTCCGAGCTGGAGGAGCCAGAGCCGGAGCTGCTAGAGCCGGAGCCAGAGCCAGAGCCGGACGATCCAGTGGCGGTCGCGCCGGCATCGGTGGCAGTCGCAGTGCCGTTAGCGCTGGACGTGCCGGTAGCAGTGCTGACGGCGGAGGAGCTGGTCTTGGACTTGGAGGTGGTGGGGCAGGTGAGGTTGAAGAGGGCGTTGGTGTTCAGGTCCTTGGTGATGGCGAAAGACATCTCGTTGGTCTGCGAGTCGTCGACCAGGTTGTACCAGAAGGTGGGGACCTTGCCGAAGAGCTGGTCACAGCCGACCTCGTCCCAGAACTGCTTGGCGTTCTCAACGCTGGGAACAGCCTTGTCCCAGTCGGGACCCTCGTATGGCCAGCCGGTCTCGGTGACCCAGACGTCCTTGCCGCCGGCGACCTTGACGACGTTGTCGTAGGCCTCCTTGAAGAGGGAGGCGGCGTTGTCGATGGTGTTGTCATCGCCGGTCTGGTAGTAGGGGTACTCGTCGACTCCGAGCCAGTCGACGGCGTCGATGACGGCAGAGTTGGAGCCGTTGGTCCAGGCGTCCCAGGTGTCGACGTGACCGATCTTGAAGTCGTACTTGGAGAACTCGTTCTTGAACTCCTTGATGAAGTTGACAATGGCGTCGGGGCCAGCACCAATACCGGCGTCGTTCTCGACACCAGTGGCGCCAGCACGGTAGAGATCCTCGGAGCCGATGGAGACACCGATGATGAGCTTGGCGAGGTCGTCACCGTGCTTCTCCAGGCCAGCCTTCAGGGCGTTGATCTCGTTGTCGATGCTGTCGGTGCCGGAGGTCCAGATGCCGAGCAGGAGGGAGGTCTTGGTGGCGACGGCGGCGGGGAAAGCCTCGATGGGGTCGGAGGTGGAGGCGCCCTGGATGTTGGTGTAGAGGCGGACGGCGTTGAAGTCGCCAGGGGCACCGGCGAGGTTCTGGGCGGTCTTGAACTCCTTCTCGAAGTCGCTCTGGACCTTGGCGGCACCGGAGCCGTGGGTGGATCCGGAGTTGAAGCCCAGGTAGTTGGCGGCGGACGCGCCTGCAACGAGGGCAGACGCGGTGAGGATCTTGGACTGCATGGTGAAGAGTCTTGGGGGGTTTTCGGATGCTGAAGAGCGGTGGTTTGTGGAAAGCGCAAAGAGCGAATGAATGACTATAATATCAACGAAGAGAGAGACGGACCGACAAGTCGTGCGAAGTAAGGAATGGACTCCGACGGCTGGTGGTTGGTGATGAAGGTGGTGGTGGTGAGTGGTGGTGAGGGCGAAAGAATAAAGTCGTGGAGCCAGTCACTGCTGGGAATGTATGGGACGAATTTGAGATCACTTCAATCCAGAGGCCTCGCCCCCTGCACTCCAGGTTCCAGGGTTGTGCTTCTGCAGTAATGTCGCAGTGGGCAGGGATGCTATTGGCGAACCCCTGAGCTCGACGTGGGTGGGGCTTGGCAGGGTTGGGATACGAAATGTTCTGCTGAACTTCTTGCCTGGCACTGGCTGACTGTGAAATTGCGATTCGCGGGGGACACCAGAGAGACGGCGCGACAGGATCCTCGGGCTCAACCACGCGACAAGCTTATATGGAACCTTTGCTTATATACACAGCAGACAGCCTGGGCAGATCCACCTTGTGTGTCGCCGGCCTGCCTCCTGCTCTTCACTCTGGCCAGCTCTGTCTGTTTCGTTGGCTGCTGTCGAGTTGCAATGCGGTGCGGGTGGTGGTGCTGCTAGTGCCGCTGTCCGACGTTTCGTTTCATCCATCCGCCGTCCACAAGCCCCTTGGGGCGAACAGGGCCCCTTTGGACCACGCCAGACCACCAGGCCACCACCTCGGCAGCCGTCCAACAGAGACAAAAACCACAAAAAAAGCCTGACTCGACCCGATCGTCGGTTGACAGTTGAGGGTCGGCTGAAACTCGATGGCTTGACTGCAGGCCATGCCGACCGAAGTGGACCTCTGGGGGAATTAAGCTTGGCACCTAGCAATCTCGCCCCTTATATTGCGGGTCATACGTTAACAGGGCTGCATCGCCCCCAGATGCTGTCAACCTCAGGCACGGCCTGAAGCAGGCCGGCCACGCCTGCTGGACGACCGGGTCAGCTCATCCACACCGGGCTCATCTTCTCCCAAACAGCCACTTAATGCAGCCAGCTAGGGGAAAGATCAACAACACGGCGAAATAATAGCCACAATCTGCCAATCGTTATTGTGCATATGGGTGCTGTTATGCCTCTCCTGGGCCGGCGTGTCCTGCTGGCCCAAGTCTTGCTATCTCAACCGCTTGCAACAATAGCTGGTCAACATCTCTCCTGCATTGCAAGGTCGTGAATGGGGGGCTCGGGTGAGAGTGTCTCATTCTTGCTCTATTGAGCATGTCTTCATATGCGCAGGTGACCTGTGATGTTTATGTGCCCCTTGTGCGTTTCATGACGTCGAGCCCATCTCACTCCTTCTGTCCTTGTCCTCTTGCAGAGATGTCAATTTCTTGTATGACGGAGACGAATTCGCTGCCCTGCCATTGGCCGTTCGGCACAAAGAATCTGACTTCAAACAGACTTGTGTATTTGTAGTACTTGGCCGAGTTATCGCAGTACGCCCTGCGCGTCAGCTTCGGCTTGTCTGACCGTGGTTATGCACGGGACTTGCGCCGACCAGTTTCAATCCATTGCATCGAAGATTGACCATTCCATCCAACATGAAAACTTTGTATCAAGGCGGCCCTGTATCATCCTGCTCTCCGACCGGTTTCCACTGGACAGTAGAGTTGATGGTGTTGTAGTACCGGCAGTCATCAACAAGGTCCAAACAGCGCCGCCTGCGCGATTCTAACATAATTCATCCAAACAAAGAAGGAAGACGCCGGCACAAGTAACCCTCCAATGGAGAGGACCCTCGCAAGGCGGCCTGATCACGTTGACGCACGAATGTAATCCAGGAAATCAGAAATCCGAGAACAAGAACACACACCCTCTACCGCCTCATCACTAAGAGCCATCAAATCCTCCCTCTCTGCAGTGCCCGGCCTTGCAGCCCTCGCACAGATCGTTCTCGTGCGGTCCCTTGGTCTCTTTAACGATGTACGTCGAGGGCTCCATCTCGACGCCGCACCACTTCTTGATCCGGTACGCGACCCTCTCCGCGTACGAGCCCCCGTGCTCCAGGAACAGGTCGCCCAGCGCGTTGCAGCGCCGGCAACGCTGCTTGTACACGCGCGCGTTGTAGTCGGCGCCGGGGTACCTGTTGGGTTGGCTGGTTAGTAACTCCATACGGGGCCTGACGTAACGCGTTCTGGAAGATCCCAAAACAAGACAAATGGGAAACTTTTAGATAAGGGACGTTGGTACTGACATGCGGATGGTGATCGCGATCTTCATGCTGTACCAGCCCCTGCAGCTGCAGGCGATGTTGCGGCAGACGAAGCGGCCCATGATGTTCGTGTCGTACTCCTTGATGGCGCCTGTCGGATCGTCGTCGTCGCGGAAGCCAAAGTAAAGGTCGTCTTCCTCGAGGAGGGTGGAGACGTCGCTATGAAGAGACGGGAAAGTGCAGTAGGTACCGCCTGCCTTTACTGATCCTTTTTTGCGCGCCATTCTCGGTGGTGCTTTGTGGCTGGGGCGTTGCTCGACGTTGGCAGCTTCGAATTGATGGTTTTGTGAGCAGGGACGGAGTCAACAGAAAACTGAGCCGGCAGTACCCAAGAGATGTTTGGGGGATCTCAATTGATTGAAAACTGTCGTGTTTGTGAAATTTCAACTCTGAGGAGGAAAAAAGGTGCAGAAGTGTGGTGTGCTCTTTTCTGGTAGGCCTCCTGCATGCGACAACCGTGTCTCGCACGTCGAACATGGGATGGTACTGTCTTGCAAATTCCTGTGCGGTCGAGATCTGAATGGTGCCTGCATGGTCCATCAGACTGGGGGGCACTGCAAGCTCGCAAGGCTTTTCAGAGGGACTGGAGCAACGAACAGAGCGGTCATGCCAGGCCCTCTCGCCACCACGGAGACCTGGACTTGGCTAGGGCTTTGGGAGATTTTTGCGCAGCGACGCACCTATTACATAGGAATGATTGTGAGTGACGCCCAGCGATCGAAGTCTGGGATAGAGGAAGGATGTAGAGAACAGAGGACACATGCGTGCTGGTCCGGTTGCGGAGAAGCCCGCATCACCTTTCTGTTGCTCTGGCATGGAGCGGCAGAAAGGACCAAGGCCAGACGTCGAAAAGGAGTGGGAATCGGGTATCATTCAAGACGGAAAAGCGAACTGTCGAGTCTACGTTGAACCCCCAGAGCAGAGTAGGGCCAAAGTCACCCGGACGATGTGGTCAGGATCGCAGAACGATTGGCACTTTTTCAAGGAACGCGAATCGCCCAGCTCCCATATAATGCTTTTCAGCGGAACTAAGCTAGATGGATGAGCTCTAGATCGGTGAGGTACTGGACTGCGGTCTCTCACGACGGCTATTCCCTCTGTAATACGACCATTAGACCCATTATGCCTAGCATTGCCGTCTTCATCCACGGGTTTTCTGACAACATGATTGTCACGTATCCGACGAATGGTATGTAGCCCACTGTGCACGGTGTCAGTCATCACGAAACGTACATGCTGGAACGTTGCCACAACGTACCGACACTGCCGATGATGTCTTGCCTCTCAAGGTAGTCCTGCCCTTCCGCATCTGCCCCGGTCTGTTAGCCGTCACAAGCTTCGTTCTAGCGGGAAGGGAAGCACATACACAGCTCGGTGTCATCGGCCTGGTTGTTGTCACCTTTCGTCAGTAGTCGGGCATGCTCTCTGTACGGACAGTATTAGTAGGATCCTTTCCCCAGCGCACACTGCGCTTGACCGGCCCTCGACGGAATCTCCGGGGAATGCATACCCGTCGCCAAACTTGCGCACGACGCGGTGGACAATGGGTATGTCCTTGTCCCTCACGTTGTAGACCACGACCTCGCCGACATCCGTTTCCTGGATCAGGTTTCGATTCCCTATCAACAGCAACCAGTCAGCCTTGTACATCTATGATATTTCGATAGACGGGTCGAAGCCGGTTGGGAAGTTCGGGGTTCGTCGTACAGAGGAACAGAAGGTCGCCGCGCTGGAAGGCCGGTTCCATAGACCCGGACAGGACGACGACGATGGGAGAGGGCGAGTCGGTGACGACGGAGAGGCTGTGGAGAGATTTTGTTAGCCCGTGGTCGCGAAGGAACGGGGGGAAACCATCATAATAGTACCCTTTCCACATCATGAAGGCCGTCGACAATATCAGACCTGGTTTCGGCGCATGTCAGTGTCGCGATGCGGCCGGGCTTGAAGCTGCAGGGCCATACCAAAGTTGAGTACTTGGGCGGCGAGTTGCCGCGGGTTCCCGAGGACGGAAAGCATGTTGATGCTTTGATCTGTGGTGTCGTCGTTTCTCCTGGGAGTGCTATCGCATAGTACAGAAGTGGCAGATTCCCGGTGGACGAAAATCAGAAGGTTGCTGTTGCTGATGGTCGCAAATGTGGCCCAAAGAAGTCGAGAGGTGGCCTGTGGGGGAGCTTCACAAGCTGTCCTCAAATAGCGGGTACATACCGGGCAACTTGTCATGCAGGTACAAGGGTACCTCTAGGGGCACCTCGGTACGTACCGTAGGGTCTTGGCTTGTGTGGGGCCAGTTCTAGGCACGACAACTCGAAGTTGACTTAAATGTGATGGAGTCTGGCGAGCAACGAGATTCTTCCACCACAAATCCCGAGCTGCAACGGGAGACACGGAGACACGTTCTGAAAAAGACGCTTCTGTTGGTGCCAGAATCGGCGTTCCCCGAGAACGAAATTCTGTCCCGCCATGCTGTTGCACTTTTCGGCTGCCTCCTGCTGCTGTGGAATGGTGCCGCGACAGCACGTGCCTGTTTTACTCGAAGATGGTGACTGTTGCCAAACAACAGATTGGGCCTTCGAGCAGTCTGAGAATGGAAGGATGGATATTGACCAAGGGTCAGGGCGATCCTGAGTGCCCATCGGTCTGTCCAGGTGGGAATGAAGTCGTCAAGCGCCGGGTAGGCACAGTGGCTTCCGTGGTTCTGGTTCCACGGCTGGGACAGCTCTACCAGTCTGTTAACGCTTTGGGCGTAAGACTACAAAGCCAAGGGCTTCCCATCATCTCATGGGCTTCCCTCCGTTCTCTGGGTTTTCTGGGGCTTTCGAGATAGCGGTGCTTGTGAAGAAGTCACAAAGCAGGCGATAACTCTGGCACTGCGGGTGCGCCTGCTCATCGTCAGGAACGGCCTTGCCCGTGGCGCCGTGTTTCTCCTTCCCGAAGTGCAAGAACAACACAGCTAAGGCTGTTCCTGCCGAGGGAGCTGCCTCTCTTTTGTTGACATCCTCCGCCGAGTAGCTTTCGACTCTCGCAGATCTCTTCCCTCTTCTCTGCACAAATCCCCTTGCTGACCTGCATCTCTTCCACCACCATCCTACCGAGAATATTCAAGTTTTTTCATGTAAGCATTGATTTGACCTCAGGTCAGCCTACAATCCTGGAAAGACAACGTGCCAACACCCAGTCGCCGGCTCTACACCCGCCCTCCCGGTACTTTTCCTTCCCCGAGTATCAACCAAGCAGCCGAACAATGGAACGTCAGCCTTTGCTTTCACAGGTCGGCAACCTTGTCGGCAGCCACCAGCAGGACGAGGAAGGCCAGGCCTCTGGTGGTGATCATGTATGTCTCTTGCCAGCAGCTTCTCCTGGCAGCATCTCTTGATACTCGCGATCGGCAGCACAGCTTGCTGACATTGTCCAGCCCATTTTCCTCCGTGCTGCCCATTCGCCATGGAGACCACTCAACCAAAATGCCTTGGGTTACATCCGGGCTGCCCTCGTGGCCTACTTGATCGCAACCGCCGGCATGCTACTCGACTACGAGCTCAAACATCGCGAGAGCGAATACACGGAGTGGCGCATTCCTTTCCAGTTCTCTGCTGTCACCTGGTTCCTGCTCATCGTCTATCACATCCTTGTCTTTGTAAGTGCGACTTGGCCGTCGGTGTCCCGGGCGGATCCCCAACTAACCATTCGGATCAGTCATGGACGATCACCCATATGCACTGGCCCGACATCGATGAGAACGACACACGCTGGGAGTCTCGACTACTCCGCTTCATGTCTCCCCCTGAGCAGACTGCCAATGGTCGTGGCCGCATCTACTTCAGCCTGTTCCATGTCGTCACCCAAGTCTTTGCCCTCTTGAACGTCGTTGTGTACTGGACTATCCAGGTGCCCAACGGCCGTGGCCACCTGCCAGCACCCGGCGAAGGCGGCGGTGATGGCGGCGGTGGCGATGATGGTGGTGGCGACGCCTTCATTGCCTACGGAGACGGTGCCAGCAAGAACCCCTTCAAGGAAGTCCACGGCTGGTTCCCTATATACTGTCTGTTCAATCTCTACGTCTTCCCGGCTCTCGAAGTCGTGGTTGAGTCCGTCGTCCTGAACAGCATGAGACGACCTGAGGTAGGCGTGCCGTCCCTGGCCTTCTTCCACCGGAATGACTGACCTTGTCTGCAGCCCGTCCCGACCCACCTGTTTACCAGTATCGGATCCGCTGCATTGTATCTAGTATACGCGATGATCGGCAAGAAGCTTACCGGCCATAATGCCTTCTTCTGGCTGGACGAGTCCATCGTCGGTAGCAAAGAAAAGGTGACGGCATACTGCACTGGCTTCATCGCCCTGGCAGCTGCATGTGAGTGCCTTCCTGGATGCGAATGTTGGGCCAGTTCGGGCATCAGCATGAGTACCTTACTGACCTGCCAACAGCTTTTGCCACGCTTTACGGCATCGTCGGCATGCGCGAGAGTATCTCTGATCGTGCCCATTCTCGATGATTCGCCAGAAAGAAAAGAAAAAAAGAGCACAAAATGCTGTGAGGCACGTTACGGTCGGGCTCGCCCGCGGCCCAGCTGACATTCGGGACGTTTGACTCTTGCTAGACTGGATGGGTAATGCATGCTGTTTCTTCACTGTGAACAGATGGGAGGTAACGGTGGCGATATGCCCTTATTGGGTTTTGATTGATTGACCCCAGGCCTACCTGAAGTATGTTTCTTGTATCGAGACTTTGCGCAATACAGATTGACAATACACCGCTCCTCACCTATGATGTGGCTGGAAACAATGCTTGTCTCCGTCGCGACTTTCGAGGTGTACCCTGACGTCCAGCAATCGCCACAGAGCCGCTCACGGCGGGGAACACCAGAACGTGTGGCACCCCTGAATCCAGCCACCAAAAATGTCTTGGAGTAGGTTCCCTTCTTGGCAGCTAGCGAACAGGGCGAGACACACTCAGACACTCCACCCACCCTCACAAGTACCGTTCAGGGACTCCCGCCAACCCCGCGGTGACAGCGTGGCACCCTAACAAGATAGTGTAAGCGTCAATCCAGCCATTTGGAACCGAGACAAGGCTTCCCTTGTACCATTAGCCCGAGCTTGTGAAAATGGCACACCCGAATCAGGATTCTCAGCACTCATCCGAGGGCGACACGCTAAGGAGACCATCATGAGTGCGCTGTGAATTTCAGTGAACTCTTCAGGCACCGTCTGCACACGGTCGGGGGCGAATTTGATGGTTGCCCAATTTTCCATCAATTCCCACCTGTACTGCAACGCAGCAGTCCTCTCGAGTCCTACGGGCCACGGGGTAGTCGGCGCCAACGTCGAGAACATCGAAGACTTCAATCGAAGACTTCAACAATCAGGGAGCAACGCTGGGAATCGGGCTGTACTGCCCAAGTCCTACTGGGCTGTGACCACGTCCAACCACATCCAGCTCTGCGCTATCTTGATACCTGAACTTCATACCCATTGGCCTGCGGAACGGGTTGGCGGCTATTCTGAAATGCACAACTCACCCGGCTCTGGCTCTCGATTCGTCGCAATGCTGATGTGAGAAGCTTCTTGCGACTTCGATGCGCTTCCTCTCATATCTTGTGTGTGTCTATTACAGTCATACAGCTCACATGCCCAGCGATAAGGCGCACAATGTTCGACGCTGCATCCCTGAGGAGACGCGGTGTCACTCGCACGTGCTGTCGGCCCAATGCACGGCAACGCCAATTCGATGTTACGGCTTCGCGTCATCCAGAGCGTTCACCAGCCAACACCAGAGCGATGATGCCTGCTCGTCAGTCATCAATAAGTCAACTCACCACCATGTGCAGGCTATTAACACGTCGTCTTTGGGTTTTCTCGGGCTTCAATGTCGCAGGCCTCAAGTGAGGCTGGGCCGTGACGGTGACGGCACGACCCCAGAGCCAACTCTATAAAAAGGATGGCAGGGCAGGCTGGGAACTCCACCTTGCGCTCTGATGACGGCACGCTGTTCTGGCGATCCCACCTTGTTTTCCGGGGCACAGCCTAGCTCTTGGAGCTTTAACACCACACTACTGCATATTGACCTTGGCGACGCACCGGGTTCCTCAAACCCCCAAACCCTCCAGATACCAATTGATTCGACGGTTGATCTGAGAGGCTGCAGGCAATTTGCAGGCAACCAAGCCGCGTTGCCGCATAAATATCCCCGTCAACCACCCGTACCTTTCGGAAGCTTTTCTCCTCTTTCTTCTTCCTCCCCCCCACCACGAACACACAGGGCGCCAAGTGCAATATAGGGTATCTACTGAGCTGGACGGTCGTTACGTACAACCAGTGGTATTTCTTCACGGGCCCTCTCGTCAATCTTTAGTGTGTCAGCGTTTGGTTTTGTTTTTTCTGCTCTCGTTCCGTCGTTCTTTCGATCGCGGGAGTTTCTTATCTGGTTTTCGTTCGTCTCGTCACTCTCTTGGTACTACCACACGCCGAGGACAAGGCAGCAACACCGCGAGATCCGCAAAAGTGGTTTCCTCGTTCTGTTCGTTTTTGTCTTTCCGTCGTCCCGTACGCCTCGAGTCCGAGTGCTCTTCACAAGTCAGCTTTCCGGAAAAACCTGAACAGGCGAAGCAACAACACGAACGAAAGTTGGGGCTCCGCCGCCGAAGAGTCAAGGTCAAAACACCCGCCGACGACCGATACTACGTCACCACATCCACCACCACGATGTTCAAGCGCCTGAGGTCCAACTCCAACGCCCAGCAAGCTGGTGCGGCCATGGATTCTCAGCACCGTGTGGACAAGTCGGCGAGGCTGGCCAGGAAGGGCACGAATGCGGGTTCCGTGCGGGATCCTACCAAGTTGTCGAAACTGCAGCGGTCGCTTACCGAACGCGAGGCCTCCGGGTCGGCTTCACGATTGAAGGCCGACTCGGCCAAGACACAAGATGCCTCCAAGGCAAACCTCGCGCCATCGCCGATTGTCACCCTGACCATCGGCATGGAGGGGCGACTATTCGCGGCTCACGAGGACGTCCTCCTGCAGAGCCCGTTCTTCGAGCAGGCCCTAAAGGGTGGATACCTCGAGCAGTCGTACGCGCAGTCCAGGAGAATCGCGCTCCCGGATGAGGAGCCGGAGGTTTTCTCGGCGGTCCTCGAGTACCTCTACAAGGGCGATTACTATCCGCGGCTGCTCCACAACAAGCACCGCAACTCTTGGGAGCTCGAGGACAGCGTCCCCACGCGCCGAGGGGGCACGCCAAACGCATCCCCCAAAATCAACTCAGAAAACACCTACGGAGGTGGTCGCGCAGCATCATCACCGTATCAACCCGCGGCTGTCGAGGCTACCGTCTTCCTGCCGTCAGTGGGCCACCACCTCCTCCGGGACACGGTGGTCTACTGCGCGGCCGAGCGGTACGGGCTGGAGGAGCTGAAGCGGCTGGCGCTGCGGAAGCAGGGGCTGCAGTCTGGCATCGACGTGGGCACCATCCTGCGGTCGGCCCAGTACTGCTACGCCCATACCCCGGACTCGGACAGCCGCCTGCGCGCCCACTACCTGGCACTGATCATCCGGTGCCGCAAGACCTTCAAGAGGTCGGGCACCATGCAGGCCGAGATGGAGAAGGGAGGAGAGGGCAGCAAACTGTACTTTGACCTCTTTGTCGCGCTGTGCAACCACCTCGACGACGTCATCGAGGCGGGGAACAAGGGCAGCCCGCGGACTATTTGAGGGGGCCACCACCACTCCGCCCAGGGGTAGGAGGGCTCCTGAGGAGAAGTCTGTGAGGCTTGTCCGGGTCGACACACGAAGACCGCGCGACGGGCAGGTGGATCCGAATCCCAATTTCTTCTTACGGGCGTTCCGTCGGCGTTTCCACTACTGAAGACAAGAGAATGATACACACACCCCATGCTAGGTTCCTTGAATCTGCAGCCACGGAGGGAGTCTGCTTTTGAGGAACGGATGGGCATACACGCTTGGGTTGCCTGGTTTTCTTTTCAGTTTGGGAACCTGCTCTGCTCTACTCTACACGATTGTTGATCTGGTCTGGCATTTCCAAGAGGCGTTCTCTGCTTTCATCCTCCCCCATGGCCGGAAACTCACGTCAGGTTTTGGTACACGCGGCCATTTGGGAGATGCTAGATTTGTTTCTTGCTTCTTCACTTCTTTATGGAGGTTGGCCGATCTCACCAGTATTTGATTTTGAATTTTTGCCACGGGGAGAGCATGGGGAAGGGGGACAGGGCTCGCTTTTCGTTAATTGCCATCCTGCCCGGGAAAGATCAGGACGACGATCTTGGACCAAGACATTGCGGGATCCCACAAGAGAACCTAATACCCCGAGTGGCCCGGCCTTTCTTCTGCATTCACTCCCCCTGGCTAATGATTTTTGACGCCTCGCGTGTGTTTCCATCAAGCGCTGTTATTTCTGCGGAACAATTGGATCTTGGGAACGGATTCTGATTTTACTCTCTTACGCATGGCGAGCCGGCGTTTAGAGGAAATCTCGAAGCGAGCGATGTTTTTGAATTTTTATTTGGTTTTTCTTTACACGTGCAGTTTGCTGCTCTTCCACACACGGACCAAAAAACAACCACCCACCCCGATCCGTCTTATACACACCACACACACACACACCTGGAGTTTGTGTCACGCGCTTGTTTATCTCTCAGCTCAATGATTTTTTCTTGGTTTTGCCATTTCATGTTCGGGAAATGTTACTGCGGGTTTCTGCTTATTTCTTTTTCTTTCATGCGGACTCTTTAATTAGACTGTCATCGTGGAGAAAAGAAAGATCCCTGCTTCCTTCCAGAACGGCGGCCGGAAAGGAGACGAAACACAACAAGTCATCCAGAATGCTTTTATACACCGGTACGGGCAAGCACGGCCAGGCCAGCCCTAGCTGTCCGCTTGTTCGTAACCAGACTGTCTCTTCCGTCTGCCGACATCGCATCTCAGAAGCAACGAAACAAACCAAATTGTTACCAACCGACGACCTTCGACCAGGCCTTGATTACTTTTCCTTTGTCACATGATCATGGGAAGAAGCTGGAGGGCTGTTTTAGGGGAGAGGAAGTCGAGAAAAGGGAGGGAGGGAAGGGGTTCAGCGAGATGGACTTGATGGAGCAGCGAAATTACTTTTCTTCGATTCTACACCCTCAAATCCGTGTGTGGCCTGCATGTTGGTGTTTAAACCCTTGGCGCGTTGTCTCTCAGAGCCCTTGGTGTGTCACTCAGCTGTTTCCTTTTTTTGGACATGATTGACGAGGTTTTGATGATTTTGATACCACACATTCCTTCGTGTACTGTATGATGTCTATGTACTCTACTTCGGGCCTCACTGCGCTCGCGCCTTTGGCTCTGCTTGGATAGCAACGCGCCCCTCTTGGAGGGGCTTAGTAATGGGAGATTCGGCCACCTCCAAATCTTGCTCCATGACCTTGATTCTGTTGTTCGTGATATGCTGTTGGCGGTGCCCAGCCTGCCTCTTTGCATGGCCGGTTTGGTACATCCATCTCCTGCCGAAAGCCCGACCCTTGGCCGGGAACTGGTGATCGACTCATTCTCTATACAGTTTCTGTGATAAGGGAGGCAAGACGAGGCAAAGTTAAGCTGCACTTCAAACCTCAGATCACATCCCCGTGTGCAGCATGTCATAGTCTCAGCGATAGTCTCCAGCTATCTCTCTAATGACACACCGGGCGGCCGTGGGAATGTGAGACATTCACAGACGATGTACTGCGGGTCGTCAGCGAGTCTGCCGTTGGCCGTCAGTGCTTCTTTCTAGCTTGATATCACAGGCGCTGTGGTGGTGTTACTACGTCTGCACTCTCACCTGCCCAGGGTGGATTTATTTCTTCAATCTCTGGCTCTGTTGATTACCTTGAGCCGTTCACCTTGTCCATTGTGAGTGTGAACCTTGACGTAGCAATTACGGGAACGCATGCTTCCGCAAAACTGTATCAATCAGCATCAGTCTGTCTCTGACCTTTCCACGACCTTTCCACGTTCATCTGATCTCAGGTCACGCAGCTGCAAACTTTTCAAGCGTTTGCAGTTGCCTGGACAGAAACCACTGGCATCAAAAGGGACAGCACTGGAATCCAGGCCCCTCCCACCAGACCCTTGGCCGCTGCATTTCACCATCAACCTTTACCTGCAAGCCCAAAACGCATCACGAAGAGCGCATGTGCAATCTCTTGACGTCAAATACTACTCCAAGGTTGATTCAACACTAGCAAAACCTTTCACTCCTTGAACTCTAGGAGTCAGGCCCACAAAGAACCCTGGAGCCAAGCGTATCCTTTGAACCTTCTACTACAACAGGCGACTTCAGAGCGCGCCCATTGCAACCTAACGACAAACGGCTTCACGAGGAGCTGGAAGCAACTCGACTGATTTTGACGGGAAAGTAAGTCCATATGTTGACATTTATTCTCAGGCTGCTTCCATCAGCCATATTAACCGCAGCCACTTAGGGACAGAAGATCTCTTCGAGCAACATGGCCGACCAAATACCAGCCGAAAATGAGAAGAAGCCTGAGAAAGAGGCTCAGAGGGAAAACGCGGCCCTCACGCTCGACACACTTCCACGAAACATTACCTCGTTGATTTTGGCCACGATCACGATTGACGTCAATGTACCGTACGTGGTATCTCCATCCACTTTTCAGACTTCAGCGACTCGCAAGAAGGAAGATGCCAGCGCCCGTCGAGACCTTGTCAGCCTTTGCATGGTTTCCAAACGGATGATTTCCAAAACTCGACCAGCGCTCTATCGAAACATCCTCATTGACGATCTTGACACCTTGATTCTCCTTTATCGCACCTTCCTTGAGAAGCCCCAACTCGGCATCTTTGTCAAGCGGATGAGCCTCAACATTTGTCACGGAGACAAAGACTACAATTCTGATTATGGAGAATTGTGTCGGTCGATTAACCTACGTCCACTCCTCTCATATGCCCAAAATGGCTTTGAAGAACTTCGGAAGACAACACATGCACGCCGTGCAACTGAATTCTACGAGATTGCTCTTGAGAGACTCTACACCTTACATTTCAAAGTCCTCAGTCGTACCAGAAACCTCGAGTCGTTGGACCTCAATGTCCATCCCCAGACGGAGATGCGAAACATTTGCATGGACACGCAACCGATTTACCTGGACGTAGTCGGTCGCGTTCTTCGTTCACTGTGGAGAGAGACGTCGCCCTGTCTGTCGAGGCTCAAGGAACTGCAGTTGATTGGAAAGGAGAAAGCCTGTGCCTACAGAGGTAATCGGTGGGGCTATGCGGCACTGATTTGCAGGTGCTTTCTCAGCCTGCCCGAACTAGAACAACTCGTCTGGTTCAATCACGCCCACGGCTGGTTTGATGCGTTTTCACGCCGAACGGTATCTGGTAAGCCCTGGATTCCCCGTGGTTTGGATTGGCAGAATCTTGACCCCTTCTCCGAAGCTATTTCACACTTTACTAATGTCCTGCGCCCAGGATCGGGGAAGCGTCTACGTGCCGATGCCAAATCTTTGAGGACACTCAAATTGGGAGAGAGTCTCTGCCTTCCACACGACCTTGCTACGCTTTGTTCCGTCTTTCCGTACGTAAAAGACACGTTTTACCTGCTCCTGTTCCCCAAGCTATCTCTGCAAAATCTTTGGCAACCAGCACGTTCCGCTTTGAAACATGTAGCTAACATCGTGCAGAAACCTCGAGTCGTTGTCAGTCGACACTGATTCGAACCAATGCCGAGAAAGATTGCGCAGTCTTGTTCACAGACCGCGGCAGCTCCATGCGAATGGATCTCCGAACTCAGGCCTAGTCATCAAGTATCTTACCGACAGATTTGCGACCCTCGAGAACTTGACGACGCTTGACCTCGACCTCCATTACGCCTGCGACATCAGCCGATCACTTGGACCGTCAGGGACTTTAAGTCTGGCTGCCCTGCCCAACCTGCAGACTCTTGCAGTGCCTTTCCACTTTTTCGTCAGGGAGGGACCGGATGGTCATCACAAAGCTGTCAGCCCAACAAGCGTCCTTCCACGTGCACTGAAGACTCTGAGGATTGTGACTTGCTTCTGGTGCATTGGGTACCGGGTTTACAAGGATCCGAGGATTGTGAAGTGCTCCTGCGGCGCGTACCGGATTCGCGGGTACGCCAGCGACAGAGCACCTTGCAGATATCAGCACCCGGATGCTGTTCTCGGATTCCTGGAGGGCATCGCAAACCCCCGCGTCGAGTCTTTCCCCGACCTCAGCAATATCTGCTATGAGGAAGGCAAGCCGTACCCGATCACGCATCACCACATTACCTGGAAGTGTCCGCACCCCCCCACAGAAATTCTGATGCACTCCAACCGGGACACCCCTGATGCATTGCGTCTCTCAGCCGTGTCCGAATCTTTGCGTCAGAGCGGTGTTGTGTTCAAGATGCGTGACACAACGTTTGGGTGTCGACAAGTCCCAATGCGATATCGTCAACAGAACAGACATGGCTCGTACTTCCATCAAGCAGTGCGAAAGCAATGATGGACTGCCATCTAGCAAGGGATCCTCAATAGGAACGAGAGTGATCGATTCGGTGGCTACAGGCGGATTAGGGATCTTCCAAACGTGCATTTCATAGTGCTCAAGGACACCTTCATCCGAAATCGGTACACGAAAGTGGACGGGTGGCGATCTTGTCTGCATGGAGTGCTTTTAGGGGTTTGCAAGGCTTGTGGGCATGAATGTAGCAATACTAGATGGGATTGCCAGTTGGCGATCCTCAGGGCAGGGCATTAACTTTATATTGTCATTTGTAGGAGGAAAAAGTGCTCTATATGAACACATCTTGAAAGTGACTTCTGGGGTCTAGAGTGCTCGTTCCATGTCCAGATGACCCATCCGGGCACTCGTAAAAGTCAGTGAAAGGCGCTGATCAGGATGGAGCTGAGAAGCGAACAGTGTGATATCATAGTCATTTGTTCATACATGTGCATTTGATGTCTCAGCAGTGCGGCTGCATTTCATGACGCAGCTTGCTACCTTCGGTCTGGCACTCCCTAACTTCCTCCTTTTGGTAATATCGGGACACCACCTAGGCCCACTGCACATCAAGATCCTTGAACTCAACCACAAGCTCAGCAGCATCCTTCGCCGGCCGACAGGCATAAGCCTCGACGCTGAGCTCCCACTTCTCCGGGTCCCCGTGGCCAAACACCCAGCACACCTCCCTCAGCGGGACCTTCTCCCCGCCCACGACCTGGTAGACCCAGAAGCTCTTGCCCAGGACGTCTTTCCCGTTCTCCACCAGCACCGTGACCCAGTCGCCGTCCTTGCCCTTCTTGACGTCCCCGAGGCTCCAGTCGGCCCACGAGTCGCACGCCACGGTCGCGGCCTTGGGAACCCCGTTGTAGTACTCGACGCCCGTCTTGAGCCACTTGGGGGGCGAGTCCCCGGGGAGGGGCCCCGTGGCGCCGGGGGACTTGAGGGACAGCACGAGGCCGGCCTGGTCGTATTGCTCCTTGGGGTGGAGCAGGAAGGACACGCGGGCCGACCTGAAGGACGACAGCGGCGCTGTGGTCTTGGTGTCGGCAGCGGCACCGCGGGGAGCTGGAGTGATATCCGATCAGCTGTCCTGGGTGTCGCTGGTGAGAGGGACAAAACTTACCGGTGAACACATCTGTGGAAGGGGGCTTCCGCCAGATGTCCGTGTTAGGTGATGCTTTGATTGTGAATGAGGAAGACATTGTGTGCTTGGGGGTCGAGGTTGGGTTGGCCTGAGGGAAATGGGGTCTGCTTGTGTAGTGTCCGTCGCGAGACTGAAAGGAAGGCTTGAGGTGCAGGTGTCTTCTTGTAGTCACGCCAATGGGGCCGAGTCAATGATCTAAACGGCGGGGTAAGTTGTTGGATGCCGTGCTTAGACACCAGATTTGGCGCAGTGTCAATTATGCCAAGAGCTGTGGGCCTCAATTGATCCTTTGCACGGTGGTCTTCCCAGGATTCTTCCCTCACCACGGGCTTACAGCTGTTGATGTTTCGCACTTCACACAAAATGACAAGTGTATTGTTTTCATTGGATCCTAGACATGGTGCATAAACCCTCCCCATGCATTCAGGTACGTAAGGATGCATTTGCTGAAGACTGCGTCTATCTGCCCTGCGTATGTGTCCTTTTGACCTGTTGCTCAGCTGGCATGCCATGACGGTAACTCACTCGAACATGTGGATCTACGGCAGTGGCACAGCTCAGTCCCATGCATCATAGCAGCAGAGACTTGACCAGACCCCGGATAACTGTGTCAGGGCAACACCAGCCACGCAGCTCGGACAGTACGCTCTGGAATCGAGCTGATGAGGACGGGGAACGACGGCCTGAATGCATTCTGAATCTGACGATGGTTACTTCTCGAAACTCGTTCTCTCCGCGTAGACAATGTGACTCGTTTCACTAGATGATTTGTCACATAGGATCCGTCCAACCTTTGCTGCATGTGATCGATTCGTGTTGGACCCACAAGAATCGCAGATGCTTGAACGAACAGGAACAGTGCCAGTCTGTCTTCTGGTGTCTTCCGTCATTGGAGACTAATATACTGCTGTTGGCTGGGTAGGAGGTGACACCTGGGCTCCGTACACCTCATGTGGAAAACCTGAAATGGAATGACCTCATCTGGAATAGTATCCTGTGGTATAACCCTATCTGGAGTGACCTTATACAGGGTAGCCCCATGCGTTATTAAGCCGTAAAAGGCAATTGGGCGTAGCTCCCGCTCTGGATCCCTGCAATTGAACCGTGATGGTGGTGATGGCCCTGAGACATGCCGACCAACATCCATACAATGGACCAACTCTCTCTCCCGAAGCGAGACCTCCGGCGCTCACATCCTGGCGACTTCGTGGTCACGTACGAGCTGTTCCAACGCCAGTGTGAGAGCTGCTTTGTCCCAGTCAACCTCCTTGTCGTCGCTCCACGCGATGGCTCTGCGTAAGTCATCCAATGTGCAACGCCCGCCAAAATGTAGTTCAAGATCAAAGTCCGCGTTGGCACCCAGCTCCAGGAGTTTCCGTGCGAACTTCCAGTCTTTCCGGGCGCAAGCCATAGAGAAGAGCGTCCACTGGTTCCGATCAATCTCGTACTCGAGGTTGACGTAGGCACCGAACTTCAGCGCCAAGTCAACAAGAGGTCCTTGCGTCTCTTGCACACAGTAGGCGATGTGCAAAGGGGTTATGCCACCTCTGCCTCGGGCATTGATGTCGACCATGTCTGTTCCCTCGAAGCGATACATCAGGGACTCGACTATAGACTTGCGCCCATGGATAAAGGCCGTGTGGAGTGCAGAGCAAGGGTCGTCCTCGTGGCGACAGACCTGGCGGGTATTAGCGCCGTGGGTGACGAGCAGCTCGACGATGTCGTCGTGGCCGTAGTGGATAGCCAGGTGCAAGGCGGTCCAGTGTGGTTGGTCCATGAGCGGGCGGGTCGCCTGGTGCGGAACCCGCCACATGCCACTCGATGTCATCGGCTCGTTGTCACAGCGGCACAGGTCCCGCGCGGGGACGTTTGGGTCTGCATCATTCTCGAGCAGCCATTTTGCCGCTTTGGTGAGTCCTTTTCGAGCGGCCAGGGCCAGCGGTGCGAACATGAACTGTCTCATTCTGCCTCGTCGTCTCCATGCTCGACCTGGAGGTATGGCAGGAGGCTGGAAAGCCGGAAGCTGCGGAAACTGTGGAACAACAGGAGCAGGATTGTGGGGTGCGCCAGCTGGAGCAAGGCCAAAAAGTGCGGCTGCTGCAGGCATGAGGTTTGCAGTATGCCCGAACTGCCCGTATCTGTTTGACAAACGGCTGACTGCCTGACGTCGGCCGTCTTCTGCATGTGAATTCCACTTGCGTAGACGCTTGATCCATCGGTAGGGTCGGGACGGGTACATGTGTGTAAATGGGTACATGTGCGTAGACGGGTACATGTGTGTAGACGCTTCCACGCTGTTGATGTCGGCGCCGTATCGAATAAGCAAGGCCATGGTTTGGGTGTTCTCCTTTAGGACAGCCCAAAGTACTGTGAAAGTTTCAGTGTCAGTTGTCGCACACCAGGCAAGGGGATATCAAGTGTTGTGCTGATCGACTCAGAAAGTCTTACAGGCAGATGCGTTCTCCTCTCTGATATTCTTCTTGTACAGGACGGAGATCACCAGGTCCGAATATCGTCGGCTTGCGCGGGCGAAAGCGGCGAGGTCACGGGTCGACAGGCAGGGCTCTTCGGCGACGAGGAGGATGAGCTCGGCTGGCAGTGTCGCCAGATGCTCCCTGCTGTCGGCCATTCTGCAACGGATTCGACTTTCGGGTAGTTTGGACTGATTCTCGCTTTTTTTTTACTGCCAGGAGAGCGTACCCTGTAGGAAAGGGAAGGTTGTCGCAAATGAAGCTGTCCGAGACGAGAGGGGAGGAATTCGTTGGGCGCCTCACTCGACAAGAATTGGCTGACTGACGAATCACTGGAATGAGCCAAACAAAAGTTGAAGATATCGATGCCTTTACACAAAGCTATGAATGGAAGATGTTCCACTGCCAGAACAAAACGTTAAGCGGATGCCGTTTGTATGCTCAGGTTGAGTGGACTTGAATCCAAAGGTCAAAGACGGAGGACAGGGGCAAGTTTGGATGGGTCGCAGCTGCACAGAAATCCAAGCTTGAATGGTTGACACCACTTGCTGAGGCTGTCTCAGAGGAAGGCTCGAAGGCAGAGCTCAAGCCCACTCAAAGTCTCCCTGAGCCTAGCTGATCTTAGGCAGGCATTTGTGAATGGTTTCAAATGATCCCCGAAAACTTCGTTTACCTGCTTGTCCACAACCCAAAACCTTTTCTTGGGGCATATTAAAAAACCGGCCAGCGCACTTTGACGGTGTTTTCGCTTTTCTTCATTGCCATTATCATCCCTTTGGTTGCTCCAACATCTACCTCAGGTCGCTGGAGGCCTACGTGCTGGAGTGAGTCTGATGGGCTGTTTTTTCTTATAAATCCGCGTTGTTGGAAACTGAATGGGAAGAGAGACTGGCAGTCCATTACAACATTCACATGGCTCGAGGTACAAGACCAAATTTAGCAAGCTGAGGCTTTTTACATCTTTTCAACCAGAGG